>NC_140079.1:102188653-102880116 GCF_964194135.1 Talpa europaea | reverse complement strand
CCAGCGCCCGCGCGCGGCCGAGGCGGGCCCGACTCCCCGGCCGGCCCCGCCCCCCGGGACCGACCCGCGGGTTAGGGAGCGTCGGCACTTCCGCGCCCGTCGGTCCTGCGGGCGGGCGCCCGGCCTTTTGTACGGGGCCAGCTCATTGGGCGGCTTCGAAGGACGCCCCGCCCAGGGCCCGGTGCCGGCCAATAGCGAGGGGTTTCACAGGGCGCCGCACTCGGGGGAGCGTCACCGTCCTGCGACGCTGCGGGGATCCTTAGGCCTCAGTGCTCTTTGCCCCCCGGCCCCGGGCCCTACCCCCCAGAAGACCCCCGGGGCCCCTGCCCGGAGCGCGGAGCGCGGGGCATCCGGGGAGCCCTCGGGGATCTCGGCCTCCCCCGGCCCCCGCGGCCGGCCGGCGTGTCCTCGAGTGGGCGCACGCCTCGCGAAGGGGAGTTTGCAGACGCTCCCTCACTCCGGGGACGCGGCTCCTTTAAGGGCGCAGGTGTCCGGGGCGCCGCCTGACTGAAAAGTCGGCCCCCGGCCGGGCTCCCCGGCCGGGCCCGGGGCGCGGGCGCGCGGCGGCGCGGGCGGCGCGGGCGGCGCGGGCGGCGCGGGCGGCGCGCGGCGGCGCGGGCGGCGCGGGGCGCGCGGCGGCGGCGGCGGCGGCGGCGGCGCGCGGGGCAGGCGCGCGGCGGGCCGCCCCTGCTAGGCCCCGCCCGCCGGGGTCCTCGGGGCGCTCGGGCTGCGCGCGGAGCGGGCTCCGGAGGGAAGTCCCGAGACAAAGGAGCGCCGCCGCCGCCGCCCTGTCCGCGCGCCTGCCGGGCCGTGGCCGCCGAGGTGAGCGCGGCGGCGGCGGCGCGCGGGCGGCGGCGGGGCCGGGCGCGGGCGGGGGGCGGCCGGGCGCGGTCCCCCGCGGCCGGGCGGGGCCGCGGCTGCGCCGGCGCTGGCGCCGGGCCCGGGCCCGGGCCGGGTCCGCCGGGGCCCCCGCGCCGGGCGGGGAGCGGGGCGCGGGCCCGGCGCCGACCTGGGCGCGGCCCGGGGGGCGCGGGCGGGGCGCGGGGGCCGGCGGCGGCGGCGGGATCGCGGCCCCGGCCCCGGGCCGCGGCCGGGCGAGGGGACGCGCCTGCGGGGCCCGGGGGCCCGGAGCCGGGGCCGGGCGGCGGCCGGGGGCGGGGCGGGGCGCGCGGGCCCCCCTTGCGGAGCCGCGCGCGGGCCCCTGGGGTGCCCCCGGCCCCCGCGGCTCCAGGCGGAGGTGAATGAGGGGCCGCCCCCGGCTCCCCGGGGCGCCCCCGAGGCTTTTGGTGCCCGCGGGGCCGCCAGCTGGCCCTGCCTCCCAGGGGCGCCCGCGGCGGGGCTGGCCGGGCCCGCGGGCAGGTGGCCCTCAGCGTCCTCCTGCCCAGACTGCGGCCCCGGCCTCGGTGTCCAGCGCGGCCTCCCCTGCCTCCTGGTCTCGGCCACCCAGCGCTCCCGCCAGCTCCCGTCTGCTCCGCTCTGCCCTGGCGCGGGGGCCTGGGCCCCACTCGGGACCTGGTAGGAGGGCAGGGGTGCCCCGGGGCAGTCTGGGGTGCGGAGGCCTCGTGCAGGGGCAGAACCTTGGGCGGCAGCTCCTGCCCGACCCTGTTAGGCCAGAGGAGCCTGCGGCGGCCCCTTCCTGGTCCTCCCCGCAGGCTGGTAGCTCCGGCTCCCCTGCCCCAGGGCAGCCTGGCTTGGGTGTCCCCCTCCCCAGAAGGGAGGAACCTGGGGGGGGGCCCTCCCCATTACCGCCTTCACCTGGCGCTGGGCAAGGGGAGGGCCTGTGGCCACTCCCTCACCTGAGGCCTGGGGTCGGCCTCCCAGCGCAGACGGGCTTTTCTCGAGAGGTGCCCCTCGGGAGGGCCTGGACCTTGGGGTCTCGTCCCCGTTTCCTGAACCCGGGCTCTAGGTGGGTCTGGGCACCGTCCTGCCTCTGACCCCACAGTTCCTCGGACAGAGTGGGGGGAGGGCCATGGGAGCAGGACAGGACTTGGGGGGGGGGGCTGCAGAGCAGGAGCACCGCCCACCCGATGCCCATGCAGCCCCCATCCATTGGGGTCGCTTCTCAGGCACGTTCTGCAGGGTTCCCCTTTCACCTCCTAGATGGTATGGTTCTGGGGGGGGCGGGCTGGCACACGGGGTGGCGGCCACAGGGCGGTCTTTCCAGTCCCCAGACCCAGCCGGCAGCGGCTGCCTGTGTTGCGGGCACCTCGGTGCTGGGCAGAGGGGTGGCCGCTGCCCTTCAGGCTGCCGGTCACCACTCAAGGGATCGCCCACCCCCATCAGCACGATGGCCACTCCTGCAGGACAGGACAGGGCTGGGCCGGCCACTGGGGGAGGGCTTGGCAGTGCCCCTCTGTGCAGCTGCCCGCAGGGGGCAGTCTCTGAACCCTACTGGCCCTTAACAGTGCCTCCCCCAGAATAAGTGGCGGTGGGGCCTTGGGCTCTGGGCTAGCTGTGGGGTCGGGGGTCTGGGCGCAGCCTGTGGACCTCCCTGCCAGGCCCTTCCCCGCTCTCCCCCGTGTGAACGGGGGTGTCTTCCTGCCCGGCTGACACATAGTCCTGCCGCCAAGCTGGGGCTCCCAGTGCCCTGCAGCCCTGCCCAGCGGAGAGAGCCGCCACCGCTACCCTGCGGGCTGTCCTGGAGCCCGGGGTGCGGGGGAGCCCCTCACGGCTCTGCCCTCTCCCCCAGGGACCTGCCGAACATGTCGGGGATCGCCCTCAGCAGACTCGCCCAGGAGAGGAAGGCCTGGAGGAAGGACCACCCCTTTGTAAGGCGGCGCCCCAGGAGGGTGAGCGGGCGGGCGGGCGCCACAGGGCACTGACGGCGTGTCCCTGCAGGGCTTCGTGGCCGTGCCCACCAAGAACCCCGACGGCACCATGAACCTTATGAACTGGGAATGCGCCATCCCGGGCAAGAAGGGGGTAAGGCTGCCGGCCTGGGGGGGCCGAGGGAGCGCGGGCGCGAGTCTGGACGCCTCGGAGCTCAGCTGTGGCGCTTCGGGGGGCCGGGGCTGCCCCATCTGCCCTGCTGAGGCCCGCGCGCACCGGCCTTGCAGGGCCGCCCCCGGCGGGGTGCTGGGGTCCCCGGGCCGGGCCGCTGGCCTTCCCCGAAGCCCTGCCGCTCCGGGGCGCTGGGCTCAGCCGCGCTTGGTCCCGCAGACCCCGTGGGAAGGCGGCCTGTTCAAGCTGCGCATGCTCTTCAAAGACGACTACCCGTCCTCGCCGCCCAAGTGTGAGTAGCCGCGGGGCCTGCGGGGCGCCGGCGTGTCTGGGGGGCAGCGGGCGGGCGTCCCTGGGCGCCGAGGGGGGCTGCGGTCACCGCAGCCAGGTGGGGTCGGGGCGGCGCGGCTCCCGTGAGGCCGGCCGGGTGCGGGCAGGGCTGCGCGAGGGCGGTCGGGGAGGCGGGCGGCGCGGGCGGCGGGCGCGGCGGCTCCCGCGGGATTCTGGCGGGCGGGCGCGGAGCCCGTCCCGTGGGGCGGCGCTGCCTCTGGGCGGGCAGGGCCTGGCGTCCCCAGACGGCGCCGGGGCGGGCAGCGGAGTTGGGGGGGGGCTCACAGGAGCCCAGCCGAGCTCCACTGCGGGGCGGGTGGGGGGGTGGGGGGTGCGCCCTTGCCGAGAGGGCAGGGGAAGTTCACGCTCTGGAGTTGGGCTCTCGAGGCGTGAGGCTGGATGGGCGGGGGGCGCTTGGGGGTGACGCGAGGGGGTGCGGGGCCGCCGGGCAGAGCGCGCCTGCTTGCTGGGGCAGGTGGGGGGGGCTGGCGAGCGCGGGCAGGAGCCGGGGCCACCTGAGGCGTCCGCTGCGGGGCGGGAAGGCGGTGGGGAGGCCAGGCCTCGAAGCGGGTGCCGTCGACGCGCCCCTTCGGACTCGGGGGCCTCCTGGGGCGTTGCGGGGTCCAGGGTCTCAGCGCGGTGGGCCCCAGCCCGGGCAGCTCTCCCGCCCCCCGCGTCGTGGGCTACAGGCCTGTCCTGGTTTCTCTCCGACCAAACTTGCCCTCCGAGGCAGGCGCGCGGGTGCGAGCCCGGCGGGTGACCAGGACGGCCCCTGGGAAGCGGCCCCTGGGGGCCGGGCGAGGCGCAGGCCCTGCAGCCGCCCGACCGCCGCCCTGTCCTCGGCACAGGTAAATTCGAGCCACCGCTCTTCCACCCCAACGTGTACCCCTCGGGCACCGTGTGCCTGTCCATCCTCGAGGAGGACAAGGACTGGAGACCCGCCATCACCATCAAGCAGGTACGCGCCGCCGCCCGGCCGGGCCCCGCGGGCGCGGGGAGCAGCCGGCCCAGCCCGCCCGTGTGTCTCCGCAGATCCTGCTGGGCATCCAGGAGCTCCTGAACGAGCCCAACATCCAGGACCCCGCGCAGGCTGAGGCCTACACCATCTACTGGTGAGCAGCGCCGGCGGGGCCGGGGGCCGGGGGCCGGGGGGGGGCGGCATGCCGGCCGCCTGTCCTGGCGGGCCGTGGTGTGCCCGGGAGCCCGCAGCGCTGCCGGCCTGGCGCCGGCCCAGGGTCCCCATCACGGCCCGTGTGCACCGTCTGCAGGGGGACCTGGAGTGGCCTGCGGCCGGGTTGGGCTCCGACCCACGCTCCCGGCCTGGAGGCCCTTTGGGGGGAGAGGAGCAAGTGAACTTGGGCCTGACCCCGCGGCCCTGTGTCTGGTCCCCGCCTGCTGGGGCAGGGGTCAGGGACAGCCGACCGTCCTGGAGGGGCTGCGTGCGGCCTCTGCTGGCCCTGGTGTGGCCTCGCTCGTGGCCTGCAGCTCCACGCAGCCCGTCCCTGGCCGGACCTGGAAAGGTGCCTGTGAGGGGCTGGACGCTTCGGGCCTCGCTTCTCCAGAAGGGCCGGGCTGGGTCAGGACCCCTTCAGCCTGGGGTCTGGCGACCCGACGCCTCCGGGCTCCCGTGGGCCCCTGGGTTGGCATGCCTGGCACCAGGTTCGGCGCAGGGCAGGCTCCTGCCCCTTGGTGCAGCGCAGCGGCCTCCCCGGGGGGGCAGATGGAGGCCCAGGCGCCGAGCCCGTTGACCTCACTGGGGCGGCCTCTGCGGGCGCCTTCATCCCTCTGGCCTGGGAGCTCCCGTGGGGCCTGGGCCGGGCTGCACGCGGGTCCCAGACTCACAGCGGCCCCGGCCGGAGGACCCGCTCGCGTCCCCAGGCCCCCGAGCCGCACAGGCAGCGCCGGCCTCCCCGGGGCCCGCGCCGTCCCCAAGGGGGGCCCTGGGGAGCTGCGAGGCTTGTGTGTCAGGCGAGCGCGGGGCGGGCCGAGCCGGCCTGTCCGAAGCAGCGGCCCCCAGCCCGGGCCCGGCGCGGCGGGCGGGCGCGCCCCTAACGCTCTCCCTTGGCCCCCCAGCCAGAACAGAGTGGAGTACGAGAAGAGAGTTCGCGCGCAGGCCAAGAAGTTCGCGCCTTCATAAGCGGCGGCGGCGCGTGGCAGGAAGGGATTGGTTTGGCAAGAACTTGTTTACACACTCGGCAGACCTGAGGCTGCTCTGCGCGGCCGCCGGCCCCCTGGGCGGGCGGCGTCTCCGGCGCCGTCCAGCCGCCGCGACGCCCGCTTTTCATACAGGGTCTCTTCCTTCCGTCTTTTGTATTTTTGATTGTTCTGTAAAACTTGCTTTTATTTTAATATTGATGTCAGTATTTCCACTGCTGTAAACGATAAACTTTTCTACCTGGATGAGCCGTGGACGCAGGCATGCTCCCGCCGCCGCCGGGCCTGGGCCGCGCCGCTTCGAGCGTCCGATCCAAAGTCGCCGCATCGTTCGCGCCACCTCCTCTGTGCTTCTCTGGCGTTTGTCTGTGTTGCTGTTTAGAGTAAATAAACTGTTTCTATGAAGGTCTCTGTTGCGTATCGTCATTGGCGGCCGGCGGCGGCCGGCTGCGCCCGCCCTGCCGGCCCGGACGGCGCCAGACCTCGCCTCGCAGCGCGTCCCGTGGGCCCAGCCCAGGGAGGACCCACGCCCGCCCGCCGGCCGGCCTCCGCACGGGCCCGCCCCGACGCCCAGCTGCTCCTGGAAGAGCCGCCGGCGCTGCGTGGAGACGAAGGAGCAGAGGGACAGGCCGGGTCCTGGCCCGCGCGGCCAGCCCCACCCTGGACTGGCTGTTGGGACGGACTGTGTGGACGCGCCCGGAGCGGGCACCTGCAGCCGGCCCGGAGAGGGCGACGGGCGGGCGGGCGGGCGGGCACCGGGGCCTCCCAGGATGTCTTACTTTGTATCGATCGACGCCCGCCTAGTTTAGCTGCCCCCGTTCGGGCTTGATGTATGTGGAGATCCGTGTATTTCCTAGTCCGAGCATTCCACAGCGCCCGGCGCTTCCGGCACGTCGTCGTGACTTCGGCTCCTGAGATGTCCTTCTGCGCCCGCCCCTGGCTTAGCAGACACGCGGCTCCTGTAACACGAGCACCGGGGAGCGGGGTGCCGCCTGCCGTGCGGGGCAGCCCTGCCGGGCTGGGACCAGCCGCTGTACCCCAGAAGCCTGCAATTAAAGCATTTCCACGAGCCGTCGCCTCCAGTCCTTTCGCGCCTCCAGCCTGGGCCCTCGGGGCTGGGTCAGCTGCTGCCCCACTGAGCCCGGGCGTGTCCCTGGCAGCCCGCCCTCCCTGCTGGGCCAGGTGTCCACACCGAGGTGGCTGCCCTTCCCGGGTCCTCGAGCCCTGGGGTGCTGTTCCCAGGGCCGTCTCCCAGCCCCTGGGGCTCAGGTGGCAGTGGACACAGCTGCAGGACCCACTCGCTTCCCCTCACTGTCCAGCCGGAGCCAGCCCCGCATCCTCAGTCCTGCCCACTGCGTGTGGCCGCCTCCAGCGCTGACCTGGCAGAGGCCCGCCCGCCAGCAGCAGCCCAGGGGCAGCCTCCAGTTTGAGGTTGCCATGGCAACACATCCCCAGGTTGGAGGGCCTGAGCACTGCTTGGGCTGGCTGGAAGCGGTCTGAGCTGGCTCCATCCAGCAGGGAGGGGCCAGCAGGGCTGGGCTGGATGGACCCCCAGCTGGCTGGGACTGAGTCTGGGTGAGGCCTCCGACTGGCCCATCTGTGGGGAGGGGGCCCAGGACCTGGCGCAGCCACAGCCGGAGGGAACTGGACCCCGGCCCCGACCTGAGGATGCTCCTGGCGTTGGGCATTTTCGCTGATGGGCCTGGCCCTGTCCTGCTTGGGCCCTGCCCCCGAGGGGACCCTCCTGAAGAGAGGGGCCTCATACACCCACCCCTCGGCCAGAAGCTTGTGACAGGCCCAATGGACAGCCCTGGGCAGCCAGGCTGCCCGGCCTCATGGAAGCCAGCAGAGCCCTGGCACTCTGGGGTTCTGCCCCTCCTTCCCGCCCCGCCCCGGCCCTGCTGGTGGCACAGACGGGCAGATACCAGCAGCCTTAGGGACCCTGGCCTGGGCCTGCCCTCTGCCGGGTGCTGGTGCTGTCTGACTGGGAGGCTGGGCCTGCAATTCCCAGGGCTGCCACCCGAGGGCAGTGGTGCTGCTTGGGCGCAGGACCTAGCCACAGCCCTCACCCCTGCGCTGAGGAGGACGTCCCCCCACCTGCCAGACCCTTCCCAGCCCAGGGGCGTGAACCCCCCAGCCCACCAGCCCACCAGGCCCACAGCCCTGACCCCCGCCAGGCAGGTGCCCTGTGCTGTAATAGGACCGAGAGGCGTGTGCTCTGCACGGCCGCCCCCACCCTGTCACGGTGGCTGCCTCAGTCTCAACCGCATGGGGCCGGGCCGGCAGCACCAGCAGGGGCGGCTGCCCTGGCCCTCCGTTGTGGGGCAGCAGGAGCCCTGGAGGCCAGAGGCCACCCCAGCATGGTCACTGCTGCGATCTTCACTTTACAAATTGGGGAAACTGAGGCCTGAGGCAGTGGAGGGGTGTGAGGTGCAACCCAGGGAGCGGCTTCATTCTCCTGACAGCTGGGGAGGAAGGAGCAGGGCAGGCAGGCCCCGGCTCACTGGCAGGCAGGGCTCTCGTGGAGGCAGGGGCCCTGGGGAAACTGAGGAGCAGGACGGGGCGCGGCACCAGCCTGCTGTCGTGGGGCCCTGGATGGGCTCTTCCCCTACCTGGGCCTCAGTACCCCTCTCCAGGTAAAGGACTGTCCTGCCTGGCCGGCTTCGGGGTTAGTCTTCACACCTGCCCTGGCCGGGCCCTGGTCCCCGGGGGCCTGAGCAGCAGCACCCCCAGGCAGCCGCCCTCCCCACTTCCTGTTGACAGCAGCTGCAGTCTCATCTCTGCACCCCAAACTCATTATCATCACCATGGCAACCAGCCCTGTTTGTTCAACAGGTTGGCACAACCTGACGCAAGACTGCAGGGCCAGGCCCAGGGGCGCTGGCCAGAGCCCGGCGGGAGCCCAGGGCCGGTCAAGGGCCGGACAGGGCCGAGACCGCCCTGCCCGCCCCTCCCCACCGCGCCTGCTGCATTTCCTGGAGCCCCCACCCCTGGCCTGGCTGGGCTGGTCCGGCGCCGCGAGCCCGGGCTGAGCTGACCCAGGTGGGGCTGGGTGTGGGTGCTTGTCAGCCAGAAGCCGCACAGGCGGTGCCTGGCAGGGGGCGGCTGGCGCCGGCGCAGGAGAAGCCAGCTGGTGCTGGCCAGGTGCCGGCCTGCTGCCCCCACCCGCGAGCCCCGCGGGGCGTGCTGGGCGCCTGGCCAGGCTCGGGTGCCCTCTGCACCTGCTCCGTGCAGGAGCCCGTCTGGCCTTGGGGCCTCCCCTCAGCTCAGCTGACCGCTGGCCTCGCCCAGCCGGCCGGCCTTGCCCGTAGCCGAACCGGTCAGTCCCCCACGCTGCCCGGAGGCCCGCTGGCCAGGACAGCCAGGCCCTTGGGGATGGAAACATCCAAACCACCCTGACCCTCCAGGTGAAGGGTCCGGGGAGGGCCCAGCAGGGCCACCAAAGGCCCGTGGGGACCCAGGGAGCCGTGAGCCCGGGACGAGCCTGGACCCCGGACTCAGGGTCTCCGCTGCAGCACAGGCCTCCTGGCCTCGGCTCGTGAGAGGCGGGGGCAGGTGCAGGGCACCCAGGCTGTGGCTCCGGGGGGCCTGCCCGGGCGGGGCGGGCCAGGGGCCCACCTGGGCTTCCCTGTCTCACCTGCGCTGTGGGCACCACGGGCAGTCAGGCTTGGCTAGGGGGAGGCCTGCCCCTGGGGGGCGCTCCCTCCCTCCTGCCCGCCCCCCGGCCCGGCCGAGGTCCCCAGGCAGCTGCCCGAGGCAGGGGCAGCGCGGGGCGGCGACGGGGGCGGGGCCCGGCCTTGCGGGAGGCCGGCTGGGCGCCCTCGTGCCGGCGCAGCGAGCCCGGCTTGCGGGGGCTCAGGGGCTCAGGGCTGGGGGCCGAGGACCCTCCGGGCCGAGCCTGCTGCCCGCCCCGCCCAGCTGCGGGTGCCCGACGGGCGAGCGCCGCGGCCCGGATCCCGGCCCTCCTGGGGGGCGGCCGGGGCTGCAGGTGCCCGCCGGCCCCAAGGGGGGGACGGGGCGGAGCGAGCAGCCCGGCGCCGCCCCCGCGCGCCCCCCGCCCGCCGCGCCGCGGAGCTCGGCCGCCCAGTCGTCGGCGCGCGCGGCTGCGAGCGGCCGCTGTCCCCGGCGCCCCGGACCCCGCGCCGGCCGCGGTGAGTGGCGCCGTCGAGGCGCGGCCGGCCCCGCTCGGGCGCCGGACACCGGGCGCCGCGCCTCCCGCGGCCCGGCGAGGGGGCGGCGGAGGGCGCGGGAGGCTCGGGCCGCGCCCCTCCCCGCCCGGACGCGGGGACCCCGGGGGGCGGGGGCCGGGGAGTCGCGCAGGGAGCGCGGGGCAGGGGGTGCGGGGCATCGGCGGCCCCGCCCCGCCCGTCCAGCGCCCCCCAGAAGGCGCAGGTGACCCCGCGGAGGCCCGAGACGCCAGACACGCGCCACGGGGTTTCCCAGGCCACCCCTCGAGATGCCCCGATGTCCGCGCCCCCTGCCCGCCGGGCCCCCTCCGTCTCTGCAAACCCGCCCGCCCTCAGCCCCTCCCCGAAACACGCCCCCGGCCCTGCACCCCGCCCGGCGGCCAGAGCGCGGCAGAGCCGGGGGAACCCCGGCTGCGGGGACCACAGCCCGCCCCTGGAGAGGGGTGGCCGGGAGGGGTCCCCAAGAGCAGTCGGGGGAGGAGCCGGGAGGGGCCGGGAGGAAGGCCGCCCTGGGGACCCCTCGCCCTGCTTCACCCACTCTGGCCCCTCAGACCTGGCAGAGCGCCCGGCGCTCCCTGGGCATGAGCCTCGGGGGCAGCGCTGGGCCTGCCAGGTGACCCTCAGGGGGCCCGGCCACAGCTGTGGACAGAGCGGCGCTGTCTGGGCGTCCACGAGCCCGCGAGGGCTGGTGGGGGCAGGGTAGGGAGAGGGGGGCCCGCCACACCCCACACCCGAGCGGGTAGGGCCGGGCTTGGGGTCAGACGCCCCAGGCGCCCCGCGCTGCCTGCGCTGACTTGGCGCCCGGCCCCGCCGCCCCCCAGCGGGGCCCCCGGGGCAGGGGCCGGGCGGGGCGGGGCCCAGGACTCCCAGGGACACGGAGGCGCTGCCGGGCACCCGCGGGGCGCTGCCCTCCCGGACGCGGCCTCGGCCCAGGCTGGGGAGCAGCAGCCGGCAGGGCGCCCGGGCGCTGGACCCCGGAGCCCGCGACGAGCCGGACGCCAGTCCTCGGGCCGGAGCCAGAGACCTGGACGCCGCGGCCCCGGGCCCCGCGGGCCGCCCCCAACGGCGCTGCCCACAGCGGCCGGCGCGGGGCCGCAGCTCCTGCGTCACGTCTGTCCGTGGGAGCGAGCCCGGCCGCGCCGGCTGCGCTGGCGTTGCCCTGGCAACAGCTCGAGGCTCCGCTCCCCTGGCTCTGGGGGCTCCGCTGGAGGGGGCGGGGCCTGCGCCTCCAGCCCCGGAGGGGGCGCTGCGGGGCCTGATGCCCCCCAGGCGGCCCCTCCTGTCCAGGGAGCCCTGCGGGCCCAGCACCCCCTGGCTCCCGCGCCGCGGCTCATCCCGGCCGGATGAGGTCTGGGGGTGACCTGAGCTGGGGGGCACGGACTGGGGAGGCCACCGAGCTGGACACGACAGACCCGGGTGGGGCAGCGCTGCTCACACAGAGCCTGGTGCCCGGGAAGGCCCGCCTGCTGGCCGGGGGGCGGCGGCCCGAGAGGAGGCAGCGGAGGCTGGAGGAGACGGGCCGGCGGGGGCGGGCGGCGCCCCCACCAGCCCCTGGGAGATTTGGGGCAAGGATCAGGCTCCGGGGACTCCTCATGTCCCGCCCGTCAGATGGAGGCCTGTGGCCGGCGGCCGGCCCCGAGTTCCGGGGGAGGCCTGGGCCCCAGCGGCTCAGCCGCCTCTGCCTGGGGGACAGAGGCCCCCGCACTAGGCTGGGAGAGGGGCTGGGACAGAGGCCTCTCCCCAGGCAGCGGGAGCCGAGGGAGGGGCGGTTGGGGATGTCCGGAGCGCCCGGCCCAGCCGGACAGGCAGGGGGCCTGTCACCCCGAGGTGTCCACACCAGATCCCGGCTCCAGCCCCCGGCCGCGGCCCCGGTCGCTCGGGGGACGCCGCGGAGCCCGGTCCCGCAGCCTGGCCGGGGTCCCGGTGACACGGCTCTCCGCGCAGGCCCCGCCATGTCGGCCTTGCAGGGCCTCAAGAGCAGCGTGCTGCGGCAGCGCCCGTCCCTCCGGCGCCGCGCCGAGGAGGAGCCCGGCCGCGCCCTGGTGGACCCACCGGCCACGGGAGCCTGGTGCGTGCCCGGCCGCGCGCGCTCGGCCCCTCGGGCCTCCAGCGCCTGCTGCTCCCACTCAGCTGCCCGGCTCAAGGCGGCGGGCGGCGGGCGCTGCGGCTGCTGGTGCGGGGGGCGGCTGCCGGCCCCACGCCACCCTGGCCCTCTCCCTCAGGACGCCCGCGGGCGGCGCCGAGTTCTTCGCCCACATGCGCCTGGTGCTGCGGAAGGGGGACGGCAGACGGTGCCTGCCACGTCCCGAGGTGAGGCCGGTGCTGCCCCGGCGGGCGTGGGCCGGCCCCCTCCCCCTCCCGCTCCCGCTCCCGCTGGGCATCCCGGCCGGCCGCCACCCCCGCCCGGAGTGACCCTGCCCGGCCCCGCAGGTCCTCCTGCGCAGCAGCTCACCAGCTCCCGCGGAGCCTGTGGACCCCGCCCGCGGCCTGAGGGCGCTGACCCCCGAGGAGGTAGGGGGGGCCGGCCTCGGGAGGGGGAGCCCCTGCGGTGCGCTTGCCCCGGGGCTGGGGACGGGGCGGCCAGCAGCAGGGCCGGCTCAGCAGGCGCAAAGGCCCTGAGGCGGCGACTGGGCCTGGCTGGTGCGGGAGCTGCCAAGGCTGGGGGCCGGGCCCACAGCAGGTGGACGCCGGGCACCCAAGGCCCCCGTGGCCGGGCTCAGCGTGGCCGCCCGCAGGTGGAGATGCTCTACGAGGAAGCCTTGTACACGGTCCTGCACCGAGCGGGCGCCATGGGCCCTGACCAGGTGGACGACCAGGAGGCCCTGCTGGAATACCTGCGGCAGGTGAGTGCCGCCGGCCCCGCCCCCGGCCCGCCCCCGGCCCGCCCTGCTCTGGGGGCTGAGACCACTCCCAGCAGCGACCCCGCTGCGGTCCCCAGCACCCCCCAACACTCAGTCCACGGCGTACACGCACGTGCTGGGGGCAGCGGCAGGCAGGGCAGGGCACGGGCAGCGCTGGCACGAAGGTCCAGACAGGCCACACGAAGGGCAGGGAAGGGCAGGCGATAGGCAGGACAGAGGTCCCCCCAGCCCCCGCCATGGGCCTCTGCCTCGAGGCTCCGGCTGCAGCCCGGCAGTGACCAGGCCGCGGCCCCCAGGTGTTCGGCGCCAGCCCCGAGGAACACGCCGCGGCGCTGCAGCGGGCACAGGACAGCAAGGTGAGGCGCGGCCGGGGGCCCGGCGCTGGGGTGGGTGAGGCCCCGGAGGCCTCAGCGCCCCTCCTTGCAGGCCCCCACGTACGCCCTGAAAGTCTCTGTCATGCGGGCCAAGAACCTGCTGGCCAAAGACCCCAACGGTGAGTGGCCGCCCCTTGCCCGTGTGGCACGGGCCTGGTGGCCGGGGCAGGGTCCAGGCGGGCGCTGAGTGTGCCCTGTGCCCCAGGCTCCAGCGACCCGTACTGCGTGCTGGGCATCCTGCCAGCCTCGGGTGCCCCATGGGAGGCGGCCCGGTACCCGCAGCAGCGCTCCCGCCTCCCCAAGGGCAGCACGCGCGGCGGCCCCCTGCCGGCCAAGTGCGTCCAGGCCACGGCGGTCCAGAGCAGCACCCTGAACCCCGTCTGGACGGAGCACTTCCTCCTGTAAGGCCCACGCCCAGCACCCCCGCGCCACGGTCTGGGTGCATGTGGGGGCTGTGGCCACCGGGGGCTGCTCCCGGCCAGTCCAGAGGGGACCTGGGAGCCCGAGGCTGGGAGTCCGTGGCCACCTGGCTGCGCTGGACAGAGCCCACACCCCTCACGGCACCCCCTGTCCTCACAGTGAAGTCGAGGACGTCCGCACAGACCAGCTGCGCCTGGACGTCTGGTATCAGCCCCTGTGCCTGTGGGCCCCTGGCCGGGGACGGGGGGGGGGGGGGCGGGAGGCCCAGCGCTGGCCGGGCCCCAGACGTGCTGCCCGCAGGGACCACGACGATGACGTCTCCCTGGTGGAAGCGTGCCGGAAGCTGAACCAAGTCATCGGCCTAAAGGGCATGGGCAGGTAGGCAGGCGGCCCCCAGCGGCGCCGTCCAGGGCACGTGACCCCAGGGCACCAGCCTGGCCACAGGTCCGCAGGTGTGATTCCGCCCCCCGTGCCAGGTACTTCAAGCAGGTGGTCAAGGCAGCCCGCACAAATGGCCCGGCAGGGGCTGGTGAGGACCACACGGATGACTTCCTGGGGCGCCTGGACATCCCCATCCGGGTGAGGCTGCACCCCGCATGTGCTGGGGCTGTGCCCCTCGATGCCTCGGCTGTGGGGGCTCTGCAGGATGGAGGGCCTCCCCCCAGCACCTACCCCGTGCAGGGTCGCCTGGCACTGGGAGGCCGAGGCCCATGTACCCCATGACCCACCGTCTGGGAAAGCGGCCGAGGGGTGACCAGTCTGAACCCCTCCCCCAGGAGGTGCCCGTGGCCGGGGTGGACCGCTGGTTCAAGCTGGAGCCCCGCTCCAGCGCCTCCCGCGTGCAGGGGGACTGCCAGCTGGTCCTCAAGCTGATCACCACGCAGGTGGGAAGCCCACCTGCACCTCCGTGCCCTGCCCCGCTCCCCTTCACCAAGCATCCCGTCCTGCACCCCCGCCCTGCATGCCCCCTTGCCTGCACCTTGCCAGGGGGCTGGGCAGGGCTGACCACAGGCCCCGCATTCCAGAGGGACACGGCCCTGAGCCGGCGTGGCAGGCCCGGCTTCCTGTCCTACCTGCTGCTGCTCAGCCGTCTGCTGCAGTTCGAGCACCTGGCTGAGGAGGTAGCGGCACCCCGGGGTGGTGGGGAGGCCAGGCCCCGGCGGAGGGGACCGGCCACCCAGCCCCACCACACCTGGCCCGCTCCGCAGCCCAACCCCGGCGGCTGGCGCGGCGAGCTCAGCGGGCCTGCGGCCACCGTCCTCTGCCTGCTGGGCGCCCAGAGCGACCTGTCCGCGCTGCAGCTGGCGGTGCTGTGAGTGGGCGGGGCCGGGGCGGGCCCATGGGCGGGGCCCGTGATTGGCGGCGCCGCGGTGGGGCCCATGGACAGGTGGGGCCGGGTGGGCGGGTCCGGGGCGGGCCGTGGGCGGGCGGGCCGGGGGCAGGGGCAAGGGCAGGGCGTGAGAGAGCCGGCTCTTGGGGGCGGGCTGCAGCACCCCGGGGGTGTTCCGAAGTTGCTGCCACCCCCCTGACCCCAGGCTGGGTCCCCACAGGCACTGGCAGGTCAGCAGCCGCCACCACCAGGCCCGCACCTTGGACTACGGCTACCTGCTGGGGCTGCTGGAAGACGTGCAGGCGCACTGGGAGGAGGCCGCCTCCCTGCCCCAGGAGCAGGTGGGCACCGCCGCGGTGGCCGCAGATGCTGCTCCTGAGGTGTCCTGAGGCCCATAGCGGGCGGCCAGCGAGGAGCGGGGCGCTGCCCTCGTGGTCACCGTGGGGGCTGGGGAGCTGGGAACCAAGGGACAGCCGATCGAGGCCGGGCAGCGCCGCGCCTGGAGCCCCGGGGCAGCGGCCTGCCCGCCCAGGGTCCCGAGAGGCAGATAGGGCGCGCTTGGCAGGGGCAGGCCCGTGGGGTTGGAGGTTTCGCGGCAGAGAAACCTGCGGGGCCAATCCTTGCGGGATTGCTCGGGCCGCCGAGAGGTAGCCGGCGGGGTGACCGAGGGCCTGCCCCCAGGAGGAGAGCCTGGCCGACAGCTTCTCCGCCTTCGCCGAGTTTGGGCTGGGGCTGCTGAGCCAGCTCCGAGACTACTTCCCCGCCACCAACAGCACGGCCGTCGACCGCCTGGAGCTGCTGCTGAAGTGGGTGCCGCCTTGGGGTGTGGGCTGCGGGGAGGGGCTGCCTGGGACAGCGCCAGGCAGCAGATGGCCCCTCGCCCAGGTGTCTTGGCAAACTGCAGCTCTTCCAGCCTTCCTCGGAGGTCTGCCCCTTCAGGACGGGGCTAAACATGGACATCGCTGGAGCCCTAAAGGTGCGTCAGGCCGCTGCCTCCTGGCCAAATGCCCGGCCCTGCCCCGCCCCGCCCGCCCCGCCCAATCTGCCAGCGGAGAGAGGCTCTCCGCCCGCTTCCTCCCACCTGCTGCTTCCCTGGCAGAGAGGCAACCGCGAATGGTACGACAGGCTCCTGAACGCCAAGAGTCCTCGGGAGCAGGTGGGGCTCAGAGGTGCGGCCAGGGCGGACCGCAGGGCCCTGGGCGTGTGCCGAGGTCAGCGCCAGCCTGGGTCCTTGCCTTGCAGCCGGGGCCGCAGCGCCTTGCCGGGCTGGTCGCACTGGCCGATGCCGTCTACGACGACCTGCAGTCCTGCTATGGCATCTACGCCGGCCTCTTCCACAGGTGTGGGCGCAGGGCTTCTCCTGGCGCTCCTGGGGCTGCAGGGGCTGCCGGAGGACAGGTGCTCCAGGTGTGTCTTTTGCAGCATCAAGATCGACATCTTCACCCTCACCTTCCGGCAGCTGGAGTGTCTGGTGAGGGGGCAGCGGGAAGCCCCATCCAGGAAGGGGCCGGGTCTCCCTGTTGCTGGCCGCCTGACCCCACCCTCTGGGCAGGTGGCTGAGGAGGCCTGGGTGCTCGCAGAGGAGCTGAGCCCCAAGCTGACCCCCGAGGTGGCCTCGGCGCTCCTCGAGCTCTACCTGACCCTGGCGGACATCCAGCGTTTCTGGCGCTGCATCCCCGGCCGGTGGGCACTGCCCCCACCTGTTCCTCTCCTACCTGTCCCACACCCTCACCTGTCCACCTTGTCCTCCCCTCCCTGTGCCTCTTCCCTAGTCCTCTCTCCCCTGCTCCCTTCCTAGATAACATCCCCCTACCGTCCCCAACAGGAGGGGCCCGGGAGGGAGGCCCTGGGGCGAGCCCTGCTGGGCTGACCTAGAACACCCGGCTCAAGGTGAGACCCGGTGGGATCTGACTGGTCTCCCATGTAGGGACGGCCGCTCCCTGGCCCTGGCCGGCATCCACGAGCAGTTCCTGCCCGCCGTGAAGCTCTGGCTGCAGGCGCTGCGGGACCAGGCCAAGTGGCGGCTCCAGGGCGCCGTGGACGTGGACACAGTGAGTGAGGCCCTGCCCGGCATGCTGGGCTCACCTGGGGCCCCAGCCACAGGAGCTCCTCCTGCCTCCCCAGCTGGAGCCCACGGAGGCCTCCTCCAAGCACAGCAGCTCTGCGGCCACTGCAAGCCTCTGCTTCAGCCACATCCAGGAGCTCTGGGCCCGCTTGGCATGGCCGGACCCTGCCCAGGCCCGGGAACTGGGCGCCCAGCTCAGCCAGGTGCGCTTTCTCTGGGGGTGGGGACCGCAGCAGGGAGGCGCTCAGGGCCTGGAGGGGCGGCAGGGCCGGGGGACGAGGCCCCAGTTCCTGAGCACCCATCGCCCACCCCAGGACTTGGGTGAGGCGGCCCTTTTCTACACCGAGGTGCTGCGGAAGAAGGTGCACACCCCGCCCAGGGCGGTGGGCGAGGCGGCGAGTGAGCAGGTGAGCTGGCAGGTGGGAAGAGCCGGGCGGCTGGCGCCCACCCATCCTCGTCCGCTGCGGCTCTGTGTGGGAGGGCGGTGGCGGCTGGACCCTACCCATTCTGGCCCTCCCCAGCTCTGCGTGGTGCTCAACGACTTGGAGCTGGTGCGCAAGGCCGCCGGGCAGGCGCTGCGGGGCCTGGCCCCACCGGAGGGGGCCCCGGGACCCCAGGGGTTGCTCCCGCGCCCCCTGCTCAGCTGCGCGCAGGCCCTGGAGGAGAACCTGCAGCAGGAGGCCGGCACCGTGACGGCACACCTGACCTCGCAGGTGGGCGGGGCGGGGCGGGGGTGGGGCCGGGGCGCTGCTCCCTCACCCGCCCGGCTGAGCGCAGCCCCCCCACCCCCGCAGATGGCGGGCGACATCACGAAGTACGTGCAGCACGTCAGCCTCTCCCCGGACTCCATCCAGAGCGAGGAGGTGAGGCCTGTGGGGGCCGCTGTGCGCCTGGGGAGGCAGCGCGGGGCGTGGGGGCCCTGAGGACACCCCGTTGAGGACACCGCCCTGCAGGCGGCGGCCCCTCTCCTCAAGTACCTGGACGCGAAGCTGGTGCTGCTGAGCGCGGCGCTGGAGGAGGCGTGCCTGAGCAGGTGCGGGCCGGCGGGCGGGCGCGGGCGGGCGCGGGCGGGCTCGGTGCTCACGGTGCGCCCCCGCAGGATGCTGGAGGCCCTCTGGGAGCTGCTCCTACGGGCCATCCTGCAGGCGCTGGGCGCCCACCGCGATGTCTCTGCCGACTTCTACAGCCGGTTCCAGTTCACGCTGGAGGTGAGTGCGGTGGCGCCGGCACCGCTGGCTGCAGCCCCTGCCTTGTCCACGCGGTGTGAGGGAGTCAGGGCCGCGCCTGCTGGGGCTCCAGTCGGCCCCATGTGAGCTCCCGCCGCCCGCCCCCCTCCCCGCTGCAGGCCCTGGTCTGCTTCTTCCACGCCGAGGGCCAGGGCCTGCCCCTGGAGCGCCTGAGGAACGGGAGCTACCAGGTGAGCCTGGCCGGGACGCCCGGGGGAGAGGGTGTGCATGGGCGCGCAGCAGGGGCCAGCGGACCTGCCGGGGCCCCCACCTGCCCCCTGTGCCCCCAGAGACTGGAGGAGGAGCTGCGCCTGCATCGGTGTTCCGTGCGCGAGGGCATCGAGCAGTACTACCTGGACAAGCTCAAGCAGGTACCGCGGGCCTGGTGGGTGGGGCGGGAGCCCGGGCTCTCCTCACGCGACTCTCTGCAGCGGCCCCTGGAGCAGAGCCGGTTCGGGCGCCTGAGTGTGCGCTGCCACTACGAGGTGGCCGAGCAGCGGCTGGCCGTGGAGGTGCTGCACGCTGCTGACCTGCCGCCCCTGGATGCCAACGGTGCGGTGCAGGCGCGGGGTGCGGGCACGGGGTGAGCGCAGGGGTGGGGCGCGGGCAGCCTCAGCGCTCACGGCTGGCCCCCCAGGTCTGAGCGACCCATTTGTGATCGTGGAGCTGGGCCCGCCACACCTCTTCCCGCTGGTCCGCAGCCAGAGGACACAGGTCAAGAGCCGGACCCTGCACCCCGTGTACGAGGAGCTCTTCCACTTGTGAGTGCCCCTCCCGCCCCACCGCCCGCCGGGGCGGGCGGCTCCTGGTGACCATCCCTCCGCAGCTCCGTGTCGGCAGAGGCCTGTCGCCGCCGCGGCGCCTGCGTGCTGTTCACGGTCATGGACCATGACTGGCTGTCCACCAACGACTTCGCGGGGGAGGCAGCCCTCGGCCTGGGCGGCGTGTGCGGCGTCGCGAGGCACCCCGTGGGAGGGAGCGTCAGGGGCCCACAGCCCATCACTCTGCACCTGCGCCGGCCCAGGGCCCAGGGTGAGTGGGGTGCGGGGCAGGGGTCCAGGGCCAGTGGGGTGCGCGGTGGGGGCCCAGGGCGAGTGGGGGGAGGGCGAGGCCCGACGCCGCCTGCCCCCTGCAGTGAAGTCTGCCCTGAGGATGCTGGAGGGCCGGCCGGACAAGGAGGCCCAGGAGTTTGTCAAGAGGCTCAAGGAGCTGGAGAAGTGCATGGAGGCGGACCCCTGAGCCGTGGCCACGCCCCATGTCCCCATGGTGTCCTGCCTCGCCCTGTGGCCAACACTCGGCGCCCCCCCCCACGCGTGTGCACGTGTCTATGTACGGCGAGACCCCGGCCCCTCGCCCCCACTCGCTCTGGCTGTGCCGTGTGCGCTGAAGCCCCTGCGCCCACCCTGAATCTGGACAGCTGACCGGCCGCGCGGGTCCCAGGCAGTGCTGCCGCCGGGGTCAGGCGGGGACACGCGCCAGCATCACACAGCAGGGCAGACGCACCCCCGGAGGCCGTGGGCCCAGAGTTGTCCAGAGTCCAGTCCCGTCCCGTCTGCTGGGGCCGGCCTCCCAGGGCTGAGAGGCAGGAAGGTCTGAGTCTGAGCCGGGACGCCAAGCCTTGGTGGAGTCACCCCCGGACCCCGGTGCATGCGTACGCGGCCTCACCCAGCTGGGCTCCAGAACCCCCCACCCACACGGTCTGCGAAGGGACCGGCCTGGACTGCGACCGCCTCCAGCCCCCTCCTGGCTCCCAGGCTTAAAGCTGGGGGATGCTGTGCCCCAGCGTGCGCCCAGCTGCCCTCCCCGGGGCTGACGGACCCAGCGCAAAGAAACAGATCACGCGTGTCTCCAGGCCTGCAGCTTCATTGCGGGGCTGGGGCCCAGTCGCCCGCCCGCCTCCCACCCACTGCGTGTCCGTGCTCCCTGCTGCTTCGCCCGGAAAATACACACGTCTCCACCTTCAGGCTCTGCAGCTTCCTGACTCCCCTCCAGGCTCCGGGGGGTCGGCCCCTGTGGCTGCCATGTCCTCGGCATCAGGCCCAGGGCCCTCAGACCCGTCCTCACCGTCACTGTCGCTGCTGTCCGGGAGCAGCCTGGGAGGGAGTGGAGTTCACCAAGGTGCTCCCCAGCACGCTCACCCGCAGAGCCCACGCTGAGCCCTGTCCCGGCTCGACAGAGCCAGGGCCCCTCCGCGAGGCATCCCTCCCCCTTCAGAGGTAGGGACCACGAGCGCCTACCGGGGGCCGGCCACGGGCCTGTTGGGGTTGGCGAACTCCCGTCCTGAGTCCACGTCGAAAGGGTCTGCAGAGAGACAGGCAGTCAGGGGCCGGTGCGCCCCCAGCAGAGCCCCCAGCCCGCGCCGACCTGCCGGAGCCTGAGCGGGCCGCACCCATCTCCTCCTCCGGGCGCTCCCGCGCGTGGGCCAGGAACTCCCGCTCCGCCTGCAGCACCTCCTCGGGGCCCTGGCAGGCCGCATAGGTGTCCAGGAGTTGGCGGTTCAGGTCCAGAAAGCTGTGGCCCCACTTGAACTTCCGCAGTAAAACCACAGCCAGGTCAGGAAAGTCTGGAGATTTGGGAAACCGGGGCCTGAGGGTGTCAGCCACCCTCCCCGCCAGAAGCAGGCCCGGCACCCTGGCTGCTGGGAGGGCAGTTCACACCTGCCCCCATGCCCACCCTCGCGGGCCACCTGTGGGCCTCTGGGGCGGCGGCCAGGATAAAGGAGGGGCCCCGCTCACATGCTGCCGACCACGTCAGCCCCACGGGCCGAGAACTTTAAGGGGAACTAGGACCCCCGCCCCACCGCCAGGCGCTCACCCAGGATGCTGAAGGTGGCGGCAAAGGCCTCCACGCAGGACAGCTTGCAGGGCCGGCCGTAGTTCACAGGGTTGGCAGCCACCAGGTGGGGCAGCAGCCGCAAGTGGCCACCCCGCATCTTCCCAAAGGGCGTCTCGTCCAGTCTGGCCCAGGAGCAGTCGATGACCGCAACCCCAGCCTGGGCCACCAGCTGTCTGCAGAGCAGGCGGGCGAGGCTCTAGGGGCCAGCACCACTCCAGGGTGCCCGGGGCGGGATGCCCCCCTGGGGGGCAGCTGCAGGTGGGGGGTCATCCTGGGGCGGGCTTTGTCCCCCCCCCCCCCCCCCGCAACGTTTCTAGAGGCCCCAGGTCGTAGGGTCAGACCAAAGACCAAGCACAGCCAGGAAGATGCCAGGGCGGCCGCGGTCTCCTTAACAGGCGGGGTTCAGGCCGGGCCGCCACCCCCCAGGCCTCCAGCGCCTACCTGTCTGCCGGGGACACGTACTGGGAGCCCGCCGGGCTCAGCACGAGGCCCCCGAACCGCTGGCCCAGGCGCAGCGTGCGCACCAGCCCCAGGCGGGCCAGCTTGCGGCCGGTGCAGCGCCGGGGGTCGCAGTGGCCCAGCTCCCACATGGCCAGCGGGCAGGGCAGCCGCGCGGCGCCCGGGTCGCCCCGGTCCTCGGCCTCGCGGGGCTCCACGGACGCTGCTGGGGCAGACGGGGGGCCGGGCTCAGGCGCGGGCCCCGGCCCCGGCCCCGGCCCCGCCCGCCCGCCCGCACTCACCGCGCCGCGCCGCGCCCGCCGCCTCCGCGAAGGCCTCCAGGGAGCGGCCGGCAGCGCGCCGGGCCTCGCCCCCCGGCCCGCGCGCGCCCCTCCTGCGGCCCATGGCGGAGCCGCACCCCGACCCCGGCGGCAGCCGCCCGCTTCCGGCTCCGCCGCGCCACGTGACCGGCGCCCACGTGACCCGCCCAGCGATGGCGGCCGGGCTGGCGCGCTGGGCGCTGCTGCTCGCGCTCGCGGCGCGCGGTGAGTGCGGGTCCCCGCGCCCCGCCCCGGACCCCGCGCCCCCCGGACCCCGCGCCCCTCGGACCCCGCCTGCCCCGCGCCCCTCGGACCCCGGCCCCGCCCCCCGGCCCCCGCCCGCCCCGCGCCGCGCCGCGCCCCCCGGACCCCGCGCCCCCCGGACCCCGCGCCCCGCCCCGGACCCCGCGCCCCCCGGACCCCGCGCCCCCCGCCCCGGACCCCGCGCCCCTCGGACCCCGCCTGCCCCGCGCCCCTCGGACCCCGGCCCCGCCCCCCGGCCCCCGCCCGCCCCGCGCCGCGCCGCGCCCCCCGGACCCCGCGCCCCCCGCCCCGGACCCCGCCTGCCCCGCGCCCCTCGGACCCAGGCCCCGCCCCCCGCCCGCCCCGCGCCCGCTCGCCTCCCCCGCCCCGCCCCGCGCCCCGGCCCGCCCGCCCGCTCACCGCCCCGACCCCGCAGGGCCCGCGCCCGCAGCGGCCGGCAAGATGAAGGTGGTGGAGGAGCCCAACACTTTCGGGTGAGCCCTCGCGCCCGCGGCCCCGGGGCCCTCGCACTCGACCCCGGGCCTGACCGCTGCGCACCGCGCCCCCGCAGGCTCAACAACCCCTTCCTGCCCCAGACCAGCCGGCTCCAGCCCAAGAGGGAGCCGTCGCCCGTGTCCGGTGAGTGGGCGGCGGCGCAGCCCGCGAGCGAGACCTGGTCGGGCCTGACCGGCGGCCGCCCGGGAACTGGGCCAGGTCACCCCGCCGCGCCGCAGACCCTCCCGGCCCGGCCTGCGGGCGCTGCCCCCCGCGGCCTTGATGCTTCGGCTGCACCCACGGGTCCAGGGGAGCCGGCGGCGGCTCGCGGGCGCCTTTGAACAAAGACCCTCCGGGGCGGTGCCGCCCCAGCTGCGGGGCGCTGTCTGCCGGCCGGCCGTGGAGCCCCCTGGGGCCCCGCGGCCTCCTGCAGGCCCCTCGCGCGGGTGTGAGGGCGCAGGAAGCCGGCGCCTGTCCTGTCAAGCGGCCAGAGCAGCAGGGATGGCGCCCGCGGGGCAGGTGGAGGTGGGGACCGAAAGGGGACGCTCAGATGGCAGCGACGCGCCTGTCCAGCGGGGTCTGGCCGGGTTCAGGCTGGGGGTGCCAGGGAGAGGGGGCAGGCTGGCCCCTACTCTGGCGTCTCACGGGAGACCCCCAAGGTGGAGCGTGGCATCAGCTTTTCGCGGGACCACACCTAGCATCTCCCCGCCGGAGCCAGGCTGCGGTAGAGGCTGGGGCAGCGCGGTCCCGGCTCCTGCCCCGCGTCCACGCTGGCCCCCCGGCGGTCTCCCCTCGGGATGTTGGGCGCTCAGGCCCAGCGTGTTTTCCTGTTTTCCGCTGCGCTGTGGCCGCCCTGTTCCCCGGCGGTCACTGGAGGCAGCGACCAGCGCCCGCCCAGCGCGGCTGCGGTCAGGGGCCAGGGCTGAAGGAGCTGGGACCGCCTGCACGCCTTGGCTGTGCCTCGCTTTTGGGGGACACCGCAGCCCCGTCACACGTAAGGTCAGCAATGGGCACCCCACCCCCACAGACCCCGTGCCGGCGCCCGCTGCCCCGCCTCGGACAGCCTGGCCCAGCCCCCCACCCCCGCGGCCTAGCTGGCTAGGGCGGCTCTGAAACACACCCCGGCTGCCAGAGACCCACCCTCCCACGGCATTCGGGGCGCCCTGTCTGCGCCCAGGCCTCCCGGGACGGGGAGGGGGCTGGGCATGGAGGGGGCACTGGCTTCCCTGGGTGCTCTCCAGCCACAGCGTCCCCGGATGGGGCAGGGCACAGGCAGGGGGCGCCGCCAGGCTGGGAGGTGTGGTGGGCCCAGGGGCTGAGGCGCTGGCTTCAGGTGTGGGGGGGGGGGGGGGAGCTGGCGCAGACCTGCTCGCTCTGCAGGGGGCAGGTGGTCCTGCTCCAGCCGGTTCTGGCACCCTGGGCTCCCCTGTGACTGAGTCCCTGGGGTTTGGGGTGGGGGCTCCCAGGGCACCCCCACCCCCCAAGTGTCTCCAAGGGAACTGCTCCCCCGCTCACCCCTGCTCCGTGTCCACCCCGGTTGTGCGCAGCGGCCCTGGCGGGCAGCCTTCTCCATCCCACTCCCCTAAGACGGTTCCCCGCCAGGGGCTGCGCCCATGCTGGCTGGGGCCTTCTGTGCCCGTTTCCCTGCGGCCAAAGCGCTCTGCTCGCCGCGCCCCTGGGTCCTGCCCGGGCGTGGCATGCCAGGAGGTGGCTACAGCCGCGCCCGGCCCTTGCCTGGGGCGTCTCCCCGGCCTCCTCGTGCTCCTGCCGGCCGCGGCCTGCCCACGTGGCGAGGGGAGAGGACGGGAGGGCTGGTGGCACTGTGGCCTGTCCCGCCACCCACCCCGGCCTCCCCGGCCCCTCGCTGGCGGTGTGCGCAGACGGTGACCCAAGGGACACCGCCTCGGGGTCCGAGCAGGGAACTCCCAGGACGAGCCCGGCAGGGCGCAGGCCCCGCTGGGGAACTCCCTCGGGGCCGCGCTCCCGCGGACTCAGCGCCGCTCTCCCCCCAGGGCCTCCACACCTCTCCAGCCTCTCCGGCCAGTGCTTCAGCCTGGTGGAGTCCACGTGAGTGAGGGCGGCGGGGGCGAGGGCGGGCGGCCGGGACACCCCTGACTGCAGCTGTGCCCCAGGTACAAGTACGAGCTCTGCCCCTTCCACAACGTGACCCAGCACGAGCAGACCTTCCGCTGGAACGCCTACAGTGGGATCCTGGGGTGAGTGGGCCTGGGCGGGCCTGGGCGGCGCCCCTCAGGCCGAGCCTCACACACGCTGTTCCCGCCCAGCGTCTGGCACGAGTGGGAGATCACCAACGGCACCTTCACTGGCATGTGGATGCGGGAGGGCGACTCTTGCCACGCCCGCAGCCGGCAGAGCAAGGTGTGGGCAGGGAGGGCCCGGGGAGCGGGGCTGGGAGGGCCCGGTGTCCCCACCCACCCACCCACCCGGATCCCCTGCTCCCTCAGGTGGAGCTTACCTGCGGGAAAAGCAACCGCTTAGCTCAGGTGTCTGAGCCGAGCACCTGCGTCTACGCGCTGACGTTCGAGACGCCCCTGGTCTGCCACCCCCACTCCTTGTTAGGTAGGAAGGGAGGGGCTGGCTGGTGGGGGTGTGGGGGCTCAGCTCAGTCTGGTTTCTATTGGGTTCTCAGTGTACCCAGCCCTGCCCGCCGCCCTGCAGCAGAGGTGGGACCGGGTGGAGCAGGACCTGGCAGATGAGCTGATCACACCCCAGGTGAGGCCCGGGGGTGGAGGTGGGGTGATCAGGTGGGTGGGGCAGGCATGGCAGGGTCGGGTCTGGGCGCTCCTGCCTGCCGCCTCCTGCCCGCAGGGCCACAGGAAGTTGCTGCGGGCGCTCTTTGAGGATGCCGGCTACTTCAGCACCCACGGAGACAGCAAGGCTGCCCAGAAGGGAGGCGGGAAGGGCCCAGCGTTTGAGACGCTGGAGAGGTGCAGCCAGGTATGCGGCCCTGCAGCTGCCTTCAGGGGGGGCGGGCCACGCAGCAGTTCCCGAGCCCACCACTGGCTGCGCCATGTTGCAGGCACACAGGGAGCTGACCCAGGAGGTGGAGCGGCTGACAAGTGTGCTAGCCCAGCACGGCATCCCCTACCTGAGGCCTGCAGGTAATCACGGGGCGGGGGCGCCGGCCCAGCCCAGCCCGGATCAGCCCAGTCTGACCACCGGCCACCCACCTGGTTCAGAAACCTCCAGCTCTGAGCTCTTGCGCCTGAAGACACCCACGGACAGGTCACGAGAGGAGCAACGAGGCAACCCGGGCCCGCAGGGCAACACCCTGTGAGCCGAGAGGTGCTGAGAGCAGAGTCCAGACCCGGGGGTCCTGTCAAGGGAGGGCCTGGGACGCAGGCGCACCAAAGGTTCCAAGTTTAATTAATTCCCATACTGGTAAAAAATAATTCATGAGTTCTGTAAACCACTGCATAAATGCTATCGTGTAAAAAAGTTTAAGCAAGTGTTCACTTTAAATAAACAGTTCACTACAAGTAAACGATCACGCATCATAAATACTGCTTCCTGGGGGAGAAAGCCCCCGCCCAAGCACCCCGAGCAGGGCAGGCGGGGGGCCATAAGTTAATGCACACGCGGAGGCCCGCGGCCCGGGTAGGGAGAGGCAGCGTCTCCCCGACGGCGCAGGAGGGTGGAAGGGCCTCATGCGGCCGCCCCCGCCAAGGGGGGTGGGAGGGCCCAGTGAGCTGTCCTGGCCCAGGGCTCCGCTCTGGGGGCCTTCTTTGGTCACCCGCACCACGTCTCGTGGCCAGGCTGGAGGACGCGGGGCACCCCACACACCACCCGAAAAGCGGACCAAATAGCTTATAACTAGGCCTAAAGCTTAATCTCACATGCCTGACCTGAAAGTGCGCCCCCCACTCCCCGCCACAGAGGTGCAGGCCAGCGGGGCTGGCGAGACGGCAGCGCAGACAGACGGCATCGTTACTGAAACCAGACGCAGCGAGGGCCACCTCCAGGCCCTGCTGCAGCGGGTACGTTCTGACCCAGCCGCCCACGAAGACACTCGCCGAGCTGCTGTGCATGTCAGGGAACGCCAGAAAGTCTTTGGCAAAGCCCAGGAGCAGGAGGGCCGCTGCACCAGAGGCCGAGCCGGCAGCCTTGCTGAGGCCGGAGCGGTGCTCCAGGCCCGGCAGCATGGCCCTAGTCTCCGAGGCCATGCCGGGAGCCTGGCGGCGCGGGCAGGGCCTGTCCCTCTCCGCTGGGTGGCGTGCAGGGCTCACCGGTGGCGACAGGACGCGCCAGCCTGGGAAGTAGCACCACGGGGCTCAGCCCTGCCTTGGAGCGGATCACCAGAATCCCGCTGTCCCCCGCACATGCGCTTGGAGCCTGGCGCCTCCCGGCTGTGCAGTCGCTGGATCCACGCAGGTGCAGGCTGCCATCAGACCGAGTGGTCCGCCCGCCCCTGGCGCAGGGTGCCAGGCTCACCGCAGCCCCTGCAGCTCCACTTCAGCGCCTCTTTAAGAAAACTGGACGCAAAAAAGCAGCTTGGACTGCGGAACGGCCTCGGTACCAGTCCTCTGCTCAAAGGGCTTGGCCGGCTGCGCAGAGCACTGCGCCGGGGGTCAGCAGGGAACCTGCTGGGGCTTCTAGTCACCACCGGAGGGGCTGGTCTGTGCAGCAGGGGCACGTGGGGGCGTCAGCCGCGCAGGGCTCGCAGAGGACGCGGTGCTGGCAGGGCCGCAAGACGGCGCCCTGGGCCTGCTCCCCGCACACGGCGCACTGCTTTGCGCACAGCTGGAAGATCACCTGTGGGCAGAGGCCTTGGTGGGTCCAGGGTCCTCCCACTCCACCCACCCGAGGGAAGCCCGGAACCTAGACCCCTGACCCACCAGGCTCCAGCTGTGCCCCGCGGGGCCAGGACCACCCGAGTGCCTGGGAGGAGGATGGGCCAGGAGGGAACCGCCACGCCCAAGTGGGCAGTGCCAGGATGTGGGCTTGGCAGAAGCTTGGGTCAGGCCGAAGTTGGGGCAGCGAAGCCTCAGCGGGTCAGCAGGAGGGGCCCGCGGGACTCACCCCGTCCACGGCTTCCAGGTCCAGGCGCAGTTGGCTCTGCAGCGAGTGCAGCTTGGGCAGGGGTATGGCTCCGATGTCGCCGCAGCCCCGCAGCCCAGGTAGCGCGGGAGATACGCCCTCCAGCTCCTCCTGCAGACGTCGGAACTGGGCCTCCACCTCCTGCTTCTTCTGCAGCGCCAGCTGCCGAGCGCTGTCAGCCGCCAGGGCCCGCTCCTTGGCCTCCTGTGCCTCCCGCTGCCACGCGTCACAGGCCTAAAACCCAAGGGGCTGCAGTGGCCGCTCCCAGGCACCCGGGTGGCTGCCCCCGTCCCGGCCGCTCACCTGCTTCACCTGCTGCCAGGACTCCTCCCACTGCCGGATCTTCCTCTTGGCCTCGTCCAGCTGCCGCCTGACCCGCGCCAGCTCGGTGCCGCCGGGGCTGGCACTCGCGGGGCCCGCGGGGCCGGAGCCCAGGATGGGAGATGGGCTAGGAGAGAAGCTGCCGGAAACAAAGTCCCAGATGCTCCCGGGCACGCCATTGAGACCTGCGCGTGGAGGGCAGGTGTGAGGGTGCGGCGGGGCAGGGGCGGCCCTGGCCGAGCGCCGACTCGGGGTCCTGGGCCCCGCACACCATCACCAGGCCCTCCCGAAGGCCGGCCCCAAGAACACGGCACCGCTAAGTGTCAGAGACCCTGAAGAACTTATTCCCACGGGCGCGCTGACCCATGAGAGGCGTCGGAAGTCAAGTCACGACAGCCGGGCGGTAGAGACGCCCTCCGCGGAGAAGCCCGGGACACATCACGGCTCCAGGGCCCACACCGGGGCGGCCGCGCGGGCGCAGTCACGGTCCTGGGACGAGCACAGGCCGGGGCCAGGAACTCACCGAGGGAGTTGTAGGCTGGGGCCGAGGGGCCCAGCGCCCCGGGCTCTGGCTTGAGAGCTGGCGGCTGCTGTGGGGGCGTCATGGCCGAGACCAGGGGCCCCGACAGGGACCGGGAGAGCGAGCTGCGCGGGGAGGTGGACAGGGACGGCGATCGGGGGAGGCAGCCAGGGATGGCGACGGGGGCTGAGCCCCCCAGAGACCGCTGCCCTGCAGAGAGGAGAGAACCAGCGTGGGCAAGAGCACGGGCAGCGCCCACCAGGGCCGATGCGGGGCCCGGTCCCCCGTACCATCTTTGAATGGGGGAGCAGCCGCGGCAGGTGGAAGCTGGGAGGGGACCGAGGAAAGCAGGCTCTGCGGCCATAAGGCCCCCAGCGGAGAAGTGGGGCGTGGGTGGAGGCGGGAGCAGGGTCCTCACCAGTCAGCACCTGGTCGCCGCTGTCCTGCTCGTCCAGGTCCTTTCCTGGGGACACAAGATCACTCCGCTGCGGGCCCCTGCAGGCCGGCCGTGGCTCCCTCCTGCCCGCCCAGGGAGCGGAGGGCCCAGATGGGCCCGGGGGACGACCCTGGCCACTGCGCCCCCCCAATACTCCACATTCTCTCCCAGAAAGAGCATCTGGGCAAAGCGTGCCCGGCCTGATGCCTGTATCTCCCAAGCGCTCGGCCAGCTCACTCAACACACCAGACAGGTAAGAACCTTTTGGGACCTCTTCCCAGGCTGCGCCGCACTGAGGCCGAGCCCAATCAGCAGAGACCCTTGCCCGATCCCTGCCCCGTCCCGGCCGGGCCCAGTGCCCAGGCTGGAGCCACCTGAGTCCTCACAGCCCCACAATCAGCCCAGGGGAAGGTCCAGACAGGCTGCACCATCCGTCTGGCACCGGAGCTAGGGCCGCAGGAGTTCCTGGGACGCCCCCACCAGTGCTGCCTTCCCTGCCCATGGCATCGCCAGGCCAATAGCTGGATCTGCCCGAGGCCTCAGCGGCACCAAAGGCACAACACACAGATCCTCCCCTGCTGCTGGAGTCTCCCCTCTTGGCGCTCCCTCCAGTGCCTGCACCCCTGGCCAGAGGCATGCAGTCTCCTCAGTAAGACCAGTCACCCCTGCCCCAAGGACCCTGGGCTGACCTGCCTGCCATGGGCCAGCCTTCTACAGGATCCCCACCCTACCTGCTGAGGGGCCGGTGCCCAGAATCAAGCACTCATCACAAAGGACTCTACACTGCCCCACCCGACCAGCACACTGGTAGAGGCGCGAGAGTGGGCATATTGCTCAGCTCTGACTGCGCCCTGGCACCCTGCACCGGGTCACCCCAGGAAGCAGAAAATGGAGTGTGAGACCAGAGGCTGCCTCACACAGGAAGAAGTGAGCAGCTAGTCTTCCAAACTGCAGGCACAAAACAAGAAAAGATCCCTGAAAGAGCCCCCAGGAGTCCTGCCCCCCCCCCCCCCCCCCCGCCTCCAGCCTGCACTGCTCCAGCATGAAATTTTCCAAAACAGCAAGTGCACCCTGCCAGGAATCCAGCCCCCCCCCCCCCCCAAAATAAGACACTGGAGCCTTTACATGTTGTGCTGGTCCCAGCCGCAAACCCATGCCCCCAGCAGCCTCCCCACCCCAGCCAACCCTTTGCCCTTGATTCCCAGCACCGCAGTGGGTACAGCTCGGCCTCCATCAGCTACAAACACCCGGCCATCCTGGGAAAACTCGGGCTCCGGCTCCACAGCCCTCTGAATCAGACCCACCACCCCCGCAGCCCGCCAACCCCTGCAGGGCCCTGGACCCTTGTCGCAGCAGCAGCCAAAGACGGGCGGCCCAACCCCCTCAAGCGCAGCCTGACCCTGCGCAGAGGGGACCCGAGCCCCTGTCCACGCGCCGGCCTGGCGGGCCCAGCAACGCGGACGCCCTGGACCTCCCTTCACACCTGGCGTCCTGGGCTCAGGCTGGGGTGGGGCCGTCTGTCTCAGAGTCCGCAGAGCTCCAGAAACACTTTTGAACAACAAAGTCACAAAGAGAAGGTCAGTGAACGACGAGAAAGCCAGCGAGCAGCCGTCTCACCTGGAAGGACGCGCGCCCCACCCCCACCCGTGACTCAGCGCAACGGCCGCGGCCCCCCCAAGCGGGGTTCAGGGTGTTACTTGGAGAGGTGATGTCTGGGGGCGTCTCTGAACCACCCCCGGGGCCCTGCCGTCCTACCCAGGGCCACAGGCCGCAGAAGAGCAGGAACGAGCCCCCGGCCCAGGGCGGGCTCCGGCGCGCGGCTCTCGGGGGCCGGCGGCTGCCCGGGACGGCCGCGCACCCCAGCACGGGCGCCCGCCCGCCCGCCGCCCCCCAGCGGCGTCCGGCAGGTTCGAGCCCCAGACGAAGCTCCGTGGGCCGCGCCGCTGCTCAAGCCCCGGGGCCGCCCGGCCGCGCGGAGAGGCGCCGAGGAGCGCCCGGCGGGGCCGCTCCCGCGAGACACGGCGCGGAGACGGGGCACGGAGACCGGGAGCCCGCGCGCCCCGCGTCCCCCCCAGCACCGGCGCCCCCCGCCCCGCCGGCGGGGCTCGGCCCCCGCGCCCCGCGGAACCACCTGGAACCCGACCGCGCGGGGCCGACGGTGCTGACTCACCGCCCGCGCCCCGCCGCCGCCGCCGCCGCCGCCGCCGCCGCCGCCGCCGCCGCCGCCGCGATTCAAACCCGGCCCGCGCCCCGCCCGGCGGCCCGCCCGTCCCGGTGACGCAGCCCGCGGGCGCCGGCCCGCCCCAGGCCCCGCCCCCACGACGCCGGCATCTGGGCGCAGGCTGCACTCCCAGGCCCCGCCCCCCGGTGACGCAGCCCGCGGGCGCCGGCCCGCCCGCATGCCCGCCCCGGTGACGCAGCCCCGGGGCGCCGGCTGCGCTCCCAGGCCCCGCCCCCGATGACGCACCCTCGGGAGCCGGCTACGCCCCCGAGACGTAGGCACAAGGCGCGCCTGCCCCGCCCCCAGGCAACGCCGGCGCCGCCCCCGGGACGGGCGCAGGTGCACACGCGAGCGGAGGCCCCGCCGCCCCGCCTCGGGGCCCCGCAGCCCCTCCAGTCCACCGGTCTCACGCGAATTGGCGCTCCGCCCGCGCCGCCTCGCGCCACCCTGACAAGGCGCCGCCGCTCCGTCTGCCGGGAGTGGCCCCACGTGGTGGCCGGAGGGCAGAGGCGCCCCTCCGCGGCCCCCGCCCTGGCCCCGCCGCCCCGCAGAACACAGAATCAGCCTGAGCGCAGCACCTGCTACCGCAGCATCACCCCCCATTCCCACTAGCTCGCCTTTCTCCCTGCTAGGGTGGTGGCCGCTGGCCAGCCCCGCGCAGGCGGGAACACTGGGGGGGGGGGTAGGGGGAAGGGGGGGGCGGTCCTGGGTCCTGGCAGGGGCCCAGTCCAGAGGGCGGCCCACTCCCAGCCCGAGCTCTCCACCAGCTCTCTGCAGGGTGGTCCGGACAGGCCCACTGGCCGCATCGGGGCTGTTTTGACAGCAGAAGCAGAAGCCAAAGCTCATTATACGTGAGCAGCAGCGTATGCCCCTACCCCCTCAGCCACTGGTGGAGAGCTCCAGTCCCCGTCCGAGGTAATGCCGGCATGCAACAGGCAGAAGGTGGTACCCGGGGCTGGAAGGCGCCATCCAGCTGGGCCTGAAGAGCAGGGGATGGGGCGGCCTCCTGCTCCAGTCCTGTGACTACCTTCACGCCTGGGAAAGTTAACCTGCAAACATGCCCTGCCTCTGGCCCTGAGGGATGCTGGTCTGCAGGTTCAGGTCAGCACACGGGGGCTGGCCTTGCACCCTGGCACCAGGAGGGGTCCGGTACCAACAGGGGCCTGGCCCTGAGAGGGCCAGTCCTCCAAGTCTGCCTCCTGGAGGCCCAGAGGGGTGCTCTCCAGAGCAGCTAGCGCACAGAGCTGAGGAGGGGAGGTCAGGGCTCCAGAAGCAGCAGCCATCCATCCAGCCATCCCCACCGGCCCGAGCCTCAGTGACCGGCAGCTGAGAACACCTCCACAGTGGATAGCACCTACCCGTCATCCAGTTTTGCCCCCTCCCTGGGTACCCTTGCTGCACCCACTTGCGTTTCTTTGCAAACTCCTCCCACTCTGCCTTGCCCAGGGCCCTCGTCCCCAGGCAGGCGTTTGTCCTCTGCCATAGGAGGTGCCCAGAGGCCAGTGACTGGACACGCACCCCTGCGTCCACAAGGCCCCGAGCCAGCACGGCTGAACGCAAAGCCAGGGCAGCGGCGCCTGCGACTCACCTGGGCCTGACTCCAGGGCACTGCTGGGGGGGTCGAGCGGGTGGGCACGCACCGGGAGCAGGGGCAGCGCAGTGGGGGAGGAGCCGCCCGAGCCTGCGCTGGACGCCAGGCTGGAGCCCATGCTGGAGCCCACGTTGGGAGCAAGGGGGTGGCCCACAGCAAACACCGACAGGTGGCTCTGCGCAGAGACAGACACAGCGGTGAGCAGCGCCGTGGGCACCGGCAGGAGGCCAGCCAAGGCAGCAGTGCAGGCTGCCACTGGGACAAGGCCCGGAAGCGGCGCCCGGGACGGCTCTGCAGGGACGGTGCTCAGGGGCCACCTGCAGGACAACACGCCGGAGCCCCACAAGCGGCCTGTGGCCCTGCCCCAGCAGACAGCCTGAACGACCCCCCACCCCGCTGCCCTCCTGGGACAGAGCAGAGAGCACTGTCTCCGGCACCACCTGGCCAAGAGCGAGCCGGGCTGCCGGCCGCTGTGGGAAGGGATGCCAGGTGGAGGCAGTGTCCAGGCGAGCCCACAGCAGGGTTGTGTGTGTGAGCCCCCTGCACCTCTGGGCCCGCCCCTGAGGCTCCCGTACCCACGGCCTGGAGACCCACGCCCACCACTGTCGCCACAAAGCTGAGTCTCAAGGACAGGAGGCGGCGGCCGAGGCCCCTGGCAGGCTCCCTGGGTGAGCGCAGGGTGTCCCCACGCACGGCACCAGGGCCAGGTGCCACGGAGACCCTCAGGGTGTGGGGCCAGTCACCCTCGGGCGTCCAGCAGGGTCCACCCCAGAAGCCCAGGCACACGTGCTCTCTCAGCAAACCCCGCCTCAGGCTTTGAGACCCCGGGAAATGGTCAGCAGCAACCAGGCTGCGGCCCACCTAGAGGATACCCGGTCACCACAGAGGCCATGCCCCGCGGCCATCACCAGGGGCTGCCCCAGCCCTGTGACCACCTTCCTCCCGGAGCCCACCGGACGCCCAGCCTGGGGGCGCTGGGGACGCGCCAAGGGACAGCCGCAGTAAGAGCCTCGAGGCAGGGCCGGGAACCGGCCGAGCCAGGGCACCGAAGGGGGCGCCGGGCAGGGGGCAGGGGCGGCTCCCTGCACCACCTGCAGGCCGAGACAGGAGGGATGCGGGCACGGCAGGGGCAGCTGCGGGGCCTCCCGAGAGGTTTCAGGGTGGGACGAGCCAAGGTGAGACCAGGCAAGGGGGCAGGCGCACGGAACACGGGCCGGGAGCAGCCGCCGGCGGAGACTCTTGGGGACAAGGATGTGCTTCTGGGCCAGACTCGTGTGCGGGCCACCCCGGCCCCGGGCAGCCACCGGCTTGGGCCGCCCGCAGCTGCCTGGAAAGGCGGGAGCAGGATCCTCACTCCTGTGGGGCTGGCGGCCGGCGGGGAAGTCACCCCCCCGGGCCTGCGGGGGACACCCCGCCGGGCTCCGCCTTCCACGCGGCGCCGCTTCCCATACAGGGGAGCTTCCTACACGGACAGGCCACCCGGGCTGCCAGCCGCCGCCCCCATGCGCCACCACACCCGGGACGGGAGCCCTTGAGGACAAGGGAACGTGTCTGCCCTGCCAGGTGCCCAGCCCACCCCACGCCATGTCTGGGGGCCCGGCTGGGGCGCGGGACCTGGCGGTGGGCGCGGGGGCCTGAGGACCCGGAGGTGGCTCGATCACCCTGGCTGGGCACAGAGCAGTAGGGGCGACGACGCGTGGCGAGCACCCCAGGTGCCGGCCTCGCCCGCCTTCCCCTCCCGAGCACCAGCCGACCACTTGCAAGCGGAGGTCAGTGGGCCCCGCCAGAGCTCGGCCCAGCCCGACTTCCGGGAAGACCCGCAGGCGGGAGCCTCCACCGCGTCGCCGCTGAAACCAAGGGGCGCAGAGACTGCCCGACATCCTTGGCTTGCTGCCCACTTACGTGTCCGGGCTGCCCGCTGCCGGCTGCGGTGCTGCTGGCGGAGGCCAGGTCTCGGCAGCCCCGGTCGCTGGCCGCTCCCGGGCTCTCTGCCAAGGGGGGTGAAGGCCATGAGGGCAGGACGGGGGCCACGGTGCAGCCGGGCGCGCGCACAGCGAGAACTGCCCCACAGCGAAGGACAGGCTGACCGGGAGTGCAGCCACACAAAACCAGGGGAGCCAGACCCCAGCCCCAGGAGGGCCCCTAGAGACCACGAGGGCATGGGGCCGAGTCAGCCGAGCTGCCAGGTCCTGGAACCCGGGGTGGGGGTATCCCCTCCCGCCCCAGGGACCCTGAGAACAAAGAGCCGTGCCGGCTGCCTGCTGCCCACCCGCCCACCCCCAGGGCCCGCTGCACCAGCGTCTCTGCGGGTGACACTCACTGTCCACGTGTGCGAAGGCACAGAAGGGGCCCCGTGGGCAGCAGCCGGTCTGCCGCATGTCATTGCACCTGGTGGACTTGTAGATCTAGGAGACGGGAGAGGCGGTGGGGCGGCGCGCGGACCCAAGCTGGCCGCCCCCGCCCGGAGCAGAGCCCAGACCACGGGGCGTCCTGCGAAGAGCACCCACGGCGGGGCCTCTCCTGCACTCACTGCTCAAGCCGCTCCCCTGAAGGACGTGCCCCGCCCGCCGCCGTCCCCGGCAGGCCCATTCAATGGACAGCCGTGTCGCCCCAGACCCGGCCCGCTGCCCCCACCCCCGGCCGGCCATGCCGGCCTGGTCTCGGCAGACCCAGTCTGGAGTGGAGGGGGCCGCGAGGCCCCACGCGGGCCAGCAGGTCAGGATCTGCACCTGGACCCTGCGGCACCTCCACGGGCCTCCCTGATGCGCAACTTTCAGGCTTGCCCCTGCCCCAGGGCCTGCCCCAAGAGCAGACACCAGAGACCGCTGACGCCCCGGCTCCTGAAAGCGCGTTACTGCTCGAGCCGTCCGCCATGGGAGGGCCAGCACCGACCGCTCCGGCTCTGCGGCAGCGGCATTCTCAGACGCCCGCTGCGCTGTTGAAAGCGGCAGCGCCTCATCCCTTCACTCGTGACGTCCAGGGCACGCGCCCAGCCCTCTGACGGCGGCCACGTGGGCTCTGTGGCAATTGCCCACTGCCGGGCAGGCCAAAGCCCCGTGCTGCCTGCCGGTGCCATAAACCAGGCTGCCCTCGGGGCGACCCTATGGCCACATCCCGCGGGGGCCTAGGGACTGCTCCCCACGGTAGGAGGGGGCCGCCTGCCATCGCGGCTCCTGTGCTGAGCGGTCTCCTAGCGTCTTGCTACCTGCTCAACCTCTTTGTGGCCGAATTTTGTACGTTTCGCGTCCTGGACAAGTGCCTCCCACCCCCACCCCTCCGCAGTCACACCATGGGGCCCTGCTCCCCCCGCGGGGACCAGTCTGTTGGGCTGCCCGAGTCTCCTCTCGCCAAGCAGCAGCTCTCGAACATGGGTCATCCCCTCAGCCCACTCGTGCCCCCCCCAGGGGCCGCATCTCCAACATGCCCTGCGCCCCCACCCCCACCCGGGGGCCTGCCCCGCAGCCACCCCAACACGGGCAAGGTGCAGGCGCCTGCGGGTCTGTTCTGGGTTCCCCGGTCTGCTCCACTGACACGCATGTCCATTTCTGTGCCGATGCTCCGTCCCACCCCGGCCCTGCCCGCAGCCACACACGACGGGCGGGCTTCACTCCTCCGTCGAACAGCCGCACTGAGGGCCGCAGGCCGGCGGGGAGGGGCGCGGGCCGGGCCCTACCTCAGGGTGGAACTGCTGCTCCGTGCGGGAGTGGCAGTGCTGGCAGCTGTCCCCGCTCTCGCAGCGCGCAGGCTCGCCCCACTCGTCGCCATGCTTCACGCTGGGGCAGGGCGTGGACCTGGGGGTGGAGCGGCGTCAGGGGGTGGGGACCGACCACCCTAAGGGTCTGGGCTGCAGACCCGCTTGCAGGAAGAGCCAATGATCCCGGCGCCGAGCTCCACTGTCCCCACTGCCAGGGCGAGCGAGGGGCTGGGCTCCTCCCTCCTGGGAACTCCCCCAGGACCCGCGGCCAGCAGGCCGTGGCTGGGGGACGGGGTACCAGCTGTGCTCAGCTGGGGAGCCCCCGTACCCCACACGCTGGGGCCTTCCAGCGGGCAGGCAGGAGGTGGGCCCACCTGTACTGGCAGCTGCGGGGGCTGCGCCGCCGGTCCCGGCTGTTGTGGTAGTGTGGGCAGGCGTAGCCCTGGCGGCACAGGCGCGGCGGCTTCGGACACGGCTCCGTCTTATAGCTGCCCAGCACGAAGCTGGTTTCTGAAAGACAGGCCCGCCTGGACACGTGGGCACGCAGGCCCCGCATCTCCCACACACTGAAGCAGTCAGCGGCATCGCAAGGATGCAGGCCCAGCGCACCAACACCCGCCCCCGCGGCCTGGCAGCCACGCCCTGAGTGAAACGCTGGCCATGGGCATGGGGGGCAGGGGTGTGTGTGCAGAGCCACACCGCAGGCTGGGTGGACACTCCGCAGTCGCAGGCACAGCGGGTTCTGCTCCGCCGGGGTCCCACATGGTGCAGCCCCTCCCCAACAGTAGAGGACCCCGGGTGCAGGGTACAGAGCAGCCAGGGTGCAGGGCCCACGCGGCCCCCATGCCCTAGACTTGGGCCTCCGCCCCCCTCTGAGCAGTAAATCCCGCCAGGCCCACAATGCTGCCAGCGGTACAAGGCCCCGCCCACCCCCAGCCTACCTTGCCACCGGGGGTCCTCGCCCAGGATCTTCTCAATCATAGCCTGGCTGGCCAAGACGCTGGGCTGCAGCTCAGGGATGCCCCCGCCCCCACCCAGAGGGCCGTCCGGCAGCGCTTCCTGGCCCTGCTGCAGCTCCCTGGAAGCACAGAGCCGCTTGCACACACCTCCCAGCCACACGGGGCCTGAGTAGTCACCAGGGGTCAGGACAGGACCTGGCCAGCTCCAGGCACACCCGACCCAGACACCGGCCGGATCCGCTGCACCTGAGAGCTGTGTTCCTGGGCACTGGGCCCCACCCCTCCGAGGGAGCAGCCCCAGAAGGGAGCTGCAGCAGGCGGGCATGCAGTGAGGGGGGCCAGCCGAAGGCCCTGCGCTGCCCATGAGGAGCTGCTGCGGCGCCGCTGCACTCACCGCACATCACACACGGGCGGCCGCAGGTCCAGGGGGCCGTGCGCGAAGGCGCAGTGTGGCCCGTTCCGCACGCAGTGGCCCCGGGCGTCCGTCTCGTGGATGCAGGTGCCCGTCTTGTAGTAGCGCAGGTGGTACTTGCGCTCCGTGTCCCCCGTCGTCCGGTGCAGGTATGGACACCTGGGGCAGAGACGCCGGCACCGTCTGGGCTGAGAACCTGGAGACCACCCACGGGCTGCTGGCCCCCTGCCAGGCCAGCGCCGCCGCCTCCACACCCAGCCAGACAGCAGCTCCGGGGGTGGAGCCCTCCCCAGACACCAGGCCCCCAGGGCTGCCGCAGAGGACACCCTCGCCTGGCACAGGGCCTATGGGCCCCACCTGGGAGCAGCACCCGTGGGCCCAGCCAGACCCAAAAGAGAAAGCGCCCAGGGCTGGGGACCACCTGCGTGGACCCCACCCACAGGGTGAGGGCGCAGAGGCCGGCGCTGACCCCGGTGCCCAGCAGCAAACACCAGGAAGCCCTGGGCCTCCCGCAGACAGGGTGCTCCCCCAGAGGGCTAGTGCTGGCCAGCAGGCAGGGTGGCCCTGGGGCACGGGGCGTAGACTCACAGGGCCGGGTTTCTCTCTGGGGCAATGGGGAAGTGTGGACAATGGGCCGCAACTGCCCGGCGGGGCGCACAGGTGTGGGGATGGGCACGTGAGAGTTGCTCAAAGCCCAAGCAGCACCCAGAGAAACAGAGCAGGCGGGAGCCCTTTGTGTCCCTCTCCACACACACTGGAGCAGCCTGTACCCCGTGGCACCCACACACCAGACCCCTGGCGCAGGGGCCAGGCCACAGCCCAGGCCCGCCTGAAGCGCCTCCTCCCGCCCGCTGGCCTTGCCACCTCACAGCGGAACACGTTGAGTCACAGGCCAGGCCGGACCTGATTTCATGAAAAACAAGAAGAAAACCGCAAAACCGCCCTCCGCGCCGGGCAGCAGGGAGACGGTGTGCGCGTGAGGAGCTCCCAGCCTGCACCGAGCCTGGGGAATCCGCAGGGCTCTGCAGGTCCCAGCTGCCTCTGCTGCAAGGCCCAGGACAGCCGGTGGCTGGTGGCGTGCTCCGGGGGCCACCCGGCCTGGTCTGAGGCGCAGGCTGCCGGCTCGTGACTGGGAAGCTTCGGAACTGCACCCCCACCAGGCGCCGGTGCTGGGGGGCCCGGCTCCCTCACTGCCGAGGCTCCGAGCTCACCCCCAAGATGGGATTAAACAGCAAGTTCACAGGCGCCATCGTGCTGGGGCCGGGCCAGGCACGGAGACATGGAGCCTTCAGATGAGGGCCGTGGGGACCAACACAGGGCGTCCAAGCAAGGACGGGCGACAGGCGGAGCCCCCGTGCCTGCCCGGTCTGGCTCCCAGGCTGTGGTCAGGCAGGGTCAGGCGGGGGAAGGGCCTCCTGTCCAGAGGGCAGGGGTGGGAAGAGAGCCAGGCCACGCAGAGGACGCACGTCCACAGGCAGTCCTTTCCTACTAAAGCAAGGCCCTCTCCAAGAGCAGGGTGCAGAGGCCACCCCAAGGGTGGCCTGGCTGGGGCAGGGGCGAGGCCCGCTGCTCTGTGCGGGGCTGGGCCGTAGGTTGTCTCCCCAGGAAAATGGCCCTGCCAAGTGTCCTGGAGAGGGAGGCCTGTCGCCCGCAGTGTCCTGGGGTTCCGCACCGGAGGACCCCAAGAAGCCTCGGCCCGGGCCACCTCCGGGAAGCCCCAGCGGAGTCACACCTGAGATGCCCTCCCAGGTGGGGACAGCTGCAGACAGGACCCCGCGCCGGGGGCGGGGCCGTTCCCACGGGGCGGTCACGTGATGGGAACGGCCAATCGAGGGCCGCACAGGGCAGGGGCGTGTCCGTCAGGGCACGGGGAGTGTGGGCCAAGGGTGGGCCCGGAGCGGACCCTGCGACGGAAAGGAGAGGGCAGCAGTGGCGGTGAGGGCGCCGTGACCGCCGCCCAGGAGCAGCGGCGGTGGCTGCTGACCCCCCCCCACCACCGCCCTGGCTGGCGCCAGGGGCAAAGGGGCGAAGGGCAAAGGGTCTCGGCAACCCATTTGCATTCACACTTGAAAACAATCAGTGAGGGCCTCCCCGGTGGCGGTGGCGCAGCTGTCCACAGCCTCTGCAGCACCGGTTCGATTCCCCGCCGGCCAGGGAGAACCCCACACGGTGCGCAGACCTCTCCTGCCTCGCCCACTGCTCCCCTCAGCAGTATCTTCAGTCCATCTGCCTGCTCTGCTCCCCGCTCTGGCTCTGGTAAATTCTCTCACCCTCCCGCGCTTCTGACCCGTACCCCAGTTCTTGTATAAATAAATAAATAAATCTTTAAAAAGAAAAAAGAAAACGATCGGCGAGTAGTTCAGACGCCCAAAACAAAAATTTGGCAGCCAACAAGCTGAATATAAGGCAAGCCCTGTCCTCACTGGGAAAGGTGGCATCTATATACGGACTCCGTGGCAACCCCCGTGTGACTCAAGCAGACAAACGCGAGCTCTTCTATCTGGGGCACGGGGCGGCCAAAGCAGAAACGCCAGCCCTGCCCCGCGGCGATGCCCTGTATACCCAGACCGCACGTCAACATTCTGATAGTGGGTCCTGGCCTATTTATTTCGGTTTGAGTCCAGCTTCAAATGACCACCTCCAGGCAGAAGCTGACCACAGCACCCTCGCTCTGGGTGCCCCAAGCCAAGAAACAGTCCCGCATCCCTACAAGGACCTCCAGATTCCAGAACCCCAGCAGGTGTTAAAACACGTTTGCTTTTCACAAGCTGAAAGCATCACGGGTGAGCACCACCACGCCATGCCCACGCAGACTCTGGAGTAGGTCCGGGCTGGCCAGCAGCCATTCCCACGGGCCCAGGCACCCCATGTCGGAGTCAAGTGTACTGTGCCATGCAGAAAGGAGCTGACCAGCAGGAAGGATGTGAGGGCTGTGGGCCAGGTCTCAGCTAGACAAACACGTCTCTCTTTTTGCAGACCTGTATGCAGTACACAGCGACCTGTACAACAGGTGGATAAAGCACCTTAACCCCACAAAAGAGCTACCACCTGCTTCCCAGTGCAGCCAGCCACACAGCTCCTACAGACTCCGGGATGCCTGAGCTGTGTCTCAGCAGGTGTACAAAGTTCATGAGACGATCAGCTCAAATGTTTACTCCCTGGCATGAGTGTCTCTGAGAAATGAGAGACAAAAGGTTCACCCTGGGTGTCTGAGCTCAGCAGACAGAAGCGGCCTTCCCAGCTGCCTACCCGGAGAGGCGCTCCCTTGTGAGGCCAAGCAATGGGTGGTGCTGCCCCAGAAGCAGAACAAGCCACTCTTCTTGGGCCCTGGGGCTCCTGAGCTCACCTCACCTCCGGGAGGGAGGCACCAGCCTTTCCCCTCCTCTAAGAGAAAGAAAGCAAAGCTTGTGGACACCAATTTGTGCCAGCGTGATGGACACAGTGGGGCTGTGCTCCCTGTATTCCTGTATTTCATAACACCCCTAAGAAACTTGTTCAACAAAGTCACCCTAATAAAACCTTGGTTTCTCAAACTTCAACAGTGCTACAGAAGTGACAACCTGTAAACAGAGCCACCTTCCTATCAATCACAACACGTAAGCTGTAAACTGCGAGACAGCAGGCACCCCAGGAAGGTCCGCACCTGTGTCCACGCATGAGGACTAGCCTGGCCCCGACCAGGACAGGTGGCCATTGGCCCAGAAGGTGCCCTCCTGGGGGTGGGCTCTAATGCAGGGACCCGGGAACTGGGTGGCGAGTCCTGGTGGGATGGAAGCGCGCCACGACCCCCACCCCCCTCGCCCCGCGTCAGTCGTAGTGCCCAGTACTCACTCGTCGCCGTCGGGGCACACGCCGCTGGCCTCGTCGTACTTGGAGCAGTACACGTCCGGGCTGTAGTTGAAGGTGCCGTCGCGCCTGCGGAGGGGTCTGCGCCGCCGCTGGTTCAGGAAGTGCCAGTGGAAACAGGTAAACGGCCGGTGCTGGCTGCACTTGTGCTGCACAAACAGGGCGCACTGCTCTGTCCGAAACTCCTTCAGGTACCTGAAAAGACATACGGGCTGCAGGGTGGGCCAAGGCGCCGAGCCAGCCCAGATGCCCCCCGGACCCGGACTCCCCATGGCCAGTGCCCCCCCAGGAGCAGCCCCCCAAGGGGCAGCCCCCCCACCCCGACCAGCCCCCCTACCAGCCCCCCCAGGACCAGCCTCCCCAGGCCCCCCCAGCAGCCCCCCCGGAGCAGCCCCCCGGAACCGCCGCCCCAGTAGCCCCCTAGCAGCCCCCCAGGCGCCGCGCCCGACGCCGGCGGTGCCTCCCCGCCTGGGCGCAGGGCCCTTCCCCGACCCCCGGCGCGGTCTCCGCGGCCCCAGCCCCGCCCGCCCGGCCCGGCAGCCCTGCAGCTGGGCGCCCCCCGACCCGAGGCGGCGGCGACGCGGGCCGGGCCGCCCGGGCGCGGCGCTGACCGGTAGTGCGTCGGCCTCTCCGTCTGCGGGGGGGACCCGCTCGGCGGCGCCGCGGCCGCTTTCGAAACCGACGGCATTTTCAGGCAAAACAATGCAGCGCGCATGCGCCGCGCGGGCCCGCCCCCGCCCTCCCCGCGCCGCGCGAGCCCCCCGCGCCCCGACTCCCGCCCCCCCCGCGCCCCGCCCCCGCCTCCTGGGCAGGGTGAGCGCGACCCGAGGACCGCCACTGCCACGGCGGGGGGTGGGGGGGGGGTGGGGGCGTGGGGGGATGGGCTCTCGGGCCACCGCCGGCCAGGCCCCCGAGGGCTCGCGGCAATGCGGGGCCCAGCGGAGGGAGCAGCCCCAGGACAGAGCTTTGCCCACGGGGGAATGGGCGGCCTCCTTCCAACTCCGCGCTCGTTGGGTATTTTTTAAAGGGGGGGACGGGGCAGTGGGGTATGTCTCGGACAGTGTCACAGCGTAGCTGCAAGTGACCGCCTGCCGGTTGGAGGGGTGACCACGTCTCGCCACCTGGCTACCTCTGGCACCTGGACGCGAGGCAGCAAAAACCCCAGCGCTTGGTATTTTTGAAGAAAGTCAAGCAGGAGAACAAGGCAGGGCCTGGGAATTCTTGGAAGAGTGGCCGGTGGAAGGCCGCCGAGGGGCGGGGCCGAGCCCCAGGTCTAGCGGGACCCAAGGCCATCTTGGAAGCAGCTGAGCCAGGGGCCTGGCTCAGGGAGACCCGCTCCAGCGTGGGCCAGGGTCTGAGGTAGCTCGATGACATGCAGACATGGCCTCCTGCAGTTCACAAAGGGGCACTTGGGGCTCAATGTAATTTAGGGACCTTTGCTGACAAGAAGCTTCGGCTGCTCCTCACCGGAGAGCTTCGGAAGCGATCAGGGCACTGGGCGGGCCGCAAGGACCGTGTGTCCCCGCTCGTGTGCAGACGTTTGGACAGAGTGCCACCAGGACACTGTGCCCTCGCCAGGGTCTCTGTTGTTGGGGGCAATGCACAGCATGGCCAGAACCTCCCCAGACCAGCCAGCGGCTGTGCGGCCGAGGCCACCGTGCTAACCTCCGTTCCCTCCAACTTGTTTAAAAAAATATCCGTGGCACAGCGGGTTGAGCGCACGCTATGAAGCTGTCCGCAGCCTCTGCAGCGCAGGTACAATTCCCCCCCAGCCAGGGAGACCCCCACATGGCACGGCAGTCCTCTCCTGTCTCCCCGCTGCTCCCCTCAGCAGTAGATTTCGTCAGTCTGCCTGTTCTGTTTCCTGATCTGGGTCTCTGGTGGATCCTCTCACCCCCCCCCCCCACGCATCTGGCCTGTACCCTGATTCTTGTATAAATAAACCTTTCAAAAAAAAATAAGGCCTCCCCTGGTGGCGCAATGGGTTGAGTGCCGTGCTGTGAGGCTGTCTGCAGCTTCTGCAGTGTGGGTTCGATCCCGGCCGGCCGGCGAGATACCCACATGGTGGGGCAGACCTCTCCTGTCTCACCCACTACTCCCCTCAGCAGTGTACTTCAGTCAGTCTGTTCTGTTCCCCGCTCTGTCTCTGGTGACTCTTCTCACCCTCCCGCGCCGCTGACCTGTACCCCAGTTCTTGTATAAATAAATTAAAAAAAAAAAAAAACTTCCTTGTGCCCCAAGACTCCCGCCTCACACATCACTGTGCCCTCCAGCTCTAGAGGCCTGGCTCTAGGTGCACGTGTCAGTGTGCCAACTGGGGACAGAGCCCGAAGCCACAGCCCAGTGGCAGTCCTCACACACACCAGTTAAACGAGAGGGTGTGGCAACAGTTGCCTGCCTGCCTGTGCTGGGGCCTCGAGGGACGGCTCCCCAACAGCCGCCCACCAGAGGAGCCCTCAGAACCAAGTTCCAGGTGGCAGCGTCCAGCGGCACGCGCTATGAGGCTCCATCAGAAACGCTGCTCATATACCCCTGCTTGCTTGCCCCAATGCCAGAAAGATCAGCATGCACCATGCACAGTGGTTACTCTAGGTGGAGGGATGACAGTTTCTGCCTGTTGCTTTTGCTCATTTCAGTGTGTCACTTTTCCAGATAAACCATGCTGCTTTGTCACGTTACTTTTAATTAAAACATTTTCGGGCCTCCCTGGTGGTGCAAGGGATTAAGCACCGCACTATGAAGCAATCCGCAGCCTCTGCACGAGTTCGATAGCCGGCTGGCCAGGGAGCAACACACATGGCGCGGCAGACCTCTCCTGTCTCACCTGCTGCTCCCCTCAGCAGTGTGTTCCAGTCAATCCACCTGTTCTGTTCCCCACTCTGTCGCTGGTCAATCCTCTCACCCCCTGCATCTCTGGCCTGCACCCCAGCTCTTGTATGCATAATCTTTTTTAAAAATAAACAAAAAATAGGGCCTCCCCGGTGGCGCAGCGGTTGAGCGCTGGGTTGCGAAGCTGCCCGCAGCCTCTGCAGCACCGGTTCGACTCCCGGCTGCTCCCCGGCCACCGGAGGAGGGTCCCGCATGGCGCGCAGACCTCTCCTGCCGCCCGCTGCTCCCCTCAGCAGTGTCCTTCGGTCCTTCTGCCTGCTCTGCTCCCCGCTCTGGCTCTGGTGAATTCTCTCGCCCTCCCGCGCTTCTGACTGTACCCAGTGCATGTATAAACAAAACAAACGAACAAACAAACAAATAAATAAATAAAACATGCCTCTATAAAAAGAAAAAAATAAACAAAAAATAAACAAAAAATAAAACATTGTTAGTTCGTCATTTTCCCCCTTACAAAGGTTAGTGAGAATACAAGACTCAGATCCAATGATGTTTGCTCAAACAAAATAATTCACCTAAGAGGTCACAACCACACCAGGTGAGAGAAAGATGTCTTCGCTGGTTGCTCCTGCTGGGACGTGTGGCCTGAGCTATGATTAGATCAATCTCTCCCAACGCATTCTCTCCAACTTTAAAAAGTGAACACACTCATTGGGCCTCCCCGGTGGCGCAGCGGGTTGGACACAGCGCTGTGAAGCTGTCCACAGCCTCTGCAGCACAGGTTCGATTCCCTGCTGGCCGGGGAGAATCCGACATGGAACACTGCTCCCCTCAGCAGTGCTTTCGGTCCGTCTGCCTGTTCTGCTCCCCCCTCTGTCTCTGGTGAATCCTCTCACCCTCCCGTGCCTCTGGCCTGTACCCTGGTCCTTGTATAAATAAATAAAATCCTTTTTAAAAGAAATGAACATACTCGCATCGAACGCATGCATATGCCTGCCAAGTATGCTTTACTAGGATGTGCAGACACTGCGCACACCTCAACAGCAGAAGCTGGTCCAAGCCAAACAGCCCGAGTTCAAAAACCCAGCGAGAAGCCTCCAGTTGATGTCTGCATCAGACATACAAAACCCTGCACTAGAAGCTGAGGAAGTAAGAGTCATAATTGGTACTTCATAATATTGTACTTTAATATATCAAAAGACATATGTTTCACTCGACTCAAAAGTTTGCCTCGCTGAAAACAACTTTGCACAGAGCAAATTTCATCGTTTCTGGTAGTTTGGTAAGATATTCTGCAACTCACATTTAGGTTTCTTTCCTCAGTTCTTATTCTGGAAAAAAAAAAAAACATGGAAGCTGAAAAAAGGTCAAAACTCCTTTTTAAAAGTTAAGCTATAAAAGGGAATCATCTTAATTACACATTGCCAAGTCAAAATTTATATTCAGCTTGCTAGTTTGTACAGCTAGTATTAATTTATACACGCCATGGCACATTATAAAATAAAGTTCAGCTCCTCTGCCAGCGGCTGGCTCAGAAGGCAGGCGGCCCGCACGCTGGATCGCGCGGGGCAGGTGTCACCAGGACGGCCCCGGAGACACGAGGACGCTGCGCCGAGATCCCAGGCGCGACCGCAGCCGCAGCCTCCTCGGACCGCTCGGGCTCTGCGCGCCCGCTGGGCGGCGGCCGGCGGCTGCCTCGTCCCTGCTCCAGCCCGGGCGGCCATTACGCTCGTGCCCCACGGGCAGCCGGGGCTCCAGGCGCCTCGGGTCGGCCACCGGCCTCCGGCTCCTCTTCTTCCAACACCCGCTTCAACCACTGGTCCGCGCTGGTCTCCTGCCTAAGGAAGCACCAGCCGACCAGAGCCATGAGGGCCAGGCTGAAGGGCAGCACCTTCCACCAGGGCCGCTGCTGCTCCCTGCCGAGGGAGTGCCCCACCGTCCAGCGGGTTGGGTGGGCTCTGCTGGAAGAAAACTGAATGGGGCGGTCAGGGTCGTCCTCGCCCTCGGCCGCCGGCTGCGCCCGAGCCTGGCCCCCGGGCGGCGAGTGCAGGCTTCGAGAGGCCCAGCGCGCGAGCCTCTGCGCCCGGACGGCCCTGGAAGAGAGAGCGCAGTGAGCGCCCGCCGCCCGCCGCCCGCCGCCCGCCGCCCGCCGCCCGCCGCCCGCCGCCCGCGTGGGACGCGCGGCGCTTACCCGGCCGCGGGCGCGCACAACACCCGATTCATCTTCACTCCGCTCCGCCTTCCGCGCCGCGGCGCTCCGCGCTGGCGTCACTTCCGTCGCGCAAACCCGGAAACCGGGCGCTTTCCCGGCCTCCCCGCACGACTGCAGAACGCGGACTCAGTCGCGCATCGGAAATGACGTATTCCCAGCGGCCTCTTCCGTCGCAGGCCTGGCGGGGGGCCGGGGGCACGCCGGGAAGTGTAGTTCTCCAGGGGCCCGCGGTGGAGCCGGGCGGGGCGGGGGCGGGGCGGGGCGGGGCGGGGCCCGGGCGGGGCCGGGCTGCGGCGGGAGGAAAGGCCCGCGTGCCGGGCGCCGCGTCTTCCCCCGGGATCTCACCGCCCGCGGGGTCGTCTCGGCCCTGCCCGCCGCGCCCGCTCGCCGCGCAGGTGCAGCTGCAGGTGTGGGCGCAGGCGCGGCGTCCCGGGCGCCTCCTCCCGGCCCGGCGACGCCCGGGGCGGCTCCGCGCACGGACTGTCGGCCTCGGGCCCTCCCGGCCCCGCGGGCGTCCCCTTCGGGCAGCAGCGGCCGGTGCTCCGCTTGCTCCGCGCGCGGGGCCGGGGCCTCCCCGCGCCTGTCCTGACCCCACCCCGACGCCCCTGCCCCGGCCGGGAACCGCGCGGCTCGCGCCTTCCGCCGGGGCGTCGGGGTCCTCGGGCTCGGCAGGGCCGGCTGGGCAGAGCTCGCGGCTGCGCCGCCCCCGCTTGGCGGCCTGCGAGAGCTCCTGGAGCCTAATGGCCTTGAGGCCCGCTGGCCCTGGTCCGCCCTGCAGCCGGGTCCGGAGAGCACTTAGGGGCAGCCCACAGACACGTGCGCCCGGCACCAGGCCCGGGAGCAGAGCCGGTCTCCAGGCCACTGCTGAGCTGTCCCCTGCTGCGCCCAACTCAGGCCTGGCCCTGGAGCACCCTCCTCACGCATCTGTCCTGCAAGGACACCCACCAGACTCAGGGAGTCGCTCCCTGCCCCAGGAACTCTTGAGACCCTCCCCCTGGGCCGCAAAAGGCTGGAGGTGCTCCCAACTCGGTGACATCTGGGAGTCTCCCGCCCCGGGAAGCCCAGCCCCAGAGGCCTAGTGGAGGCCCCGCTCCCAGCCAGGGCTCTGTTCAGAGCCGCTGTGTCAACAAAGGCACCTGTGTACCCTGGCCCTCCTCATGGGCGCGCCCCACCTGTTCCACCCCAAAACCATGGCGCAGCTGACTGTCCAGAGAGAAGTGCGGAGCAGGCTGTGGGGTGGGGGGAGAGGGCTGGGAATGTGGGAGGCTGGGCCAGGATCATCTGCGTGTGTGGCCTGGAGGGCTTCCTGGAGGAGGTGGGCTCAAAGGCCCCACGGTCAGGGTGTAGCTGCTCACCCAGCTGCCTGGCTGGCATGCATTGGGACATCGGGCACAAGCTGAGCCTGGACAGCAGTCGGGGCACAGCTGGGCCAGGGGTGGGGTCTCGGCTTCCCCCTAGGCCGGGCAGCCTCAGAGGGGCCTTGGGTCAGTGGCAGAAAGAGCACAGCGGGCACCGTGGCTTAACCCCTGAGTCCTCTTCTCCTCGGCTGTGAAAGGGGCACTCACGTCCTTGGGCTCCAGAGAGGCCTGGACTGCATCTTGCCGGGGAAGCCTTTGGCACCTGCCAGGACCCCAGGGGGGCTGTGTGGCTGATAATGGGGCACAGAGCTCACCCTAACCGCCCTGGGCCCATCCTGCGTCAGCCCGAAACAGCCCATGGGAAGTCATGAGTCCCAGCCACTGCCCGCAGGACTGTCCCTGACTGCAAGGCCTCAAGACAGAACTGGGGGGCCTCCCCGGTGGCGCAGCGGTTGAGCGCTGGGTTGGGAAGCTGCCCGCGGCCTCTGCGGGGCCAGTTCGATCCCCGGCTGCTCCCCGGCCACCGGAGGAGGGTCCCGCATGGCGCGCAGACCTCTCCTGCCGCCCGCTGCTCCCCTCAGCAGTGTCCTTCGGTCCTTCTGCCTGCTCTGCTCCCCGCTCTGGCTCTGGTGAATTCTCTCACCCTCCCGCGCTCCTGACTGTACCCAGTGCTTGTATAAACAAAACAAACAAACAAATAAAATAAAAAGACAGAACTGGGTCCCTGTGCCACCGTGTCTGGACAGACCGGCCACAGACAGCACCCCCCGCCCCGGCTCCCAGACCGCCACCTCCCAGTCAGACATGCTGAGAGGCCTGCCCGCCGCCGCTCACGACCAGAACCCCAGCAACAGCTTCCCCGGAGGGGGGCCTCTGAGGCCACCACGTCCAGCTGAGCACCTGCCGAGTGAGGGGCCTGACCCGAGGGGGCCCCTGGGGGCCGCGAGACACATGGCGGCGTGCGTGAACAGGAGCAGAGGCCAGAGGGCGCAGCCAGGAGCCCCGGTCGCTGAGGACGCAGGCGCCCCAGAGGCAGCGAGGGGTGAGAGGTGCGGGCAGAGCAGGGCCCTCCGCCCTACCCAAGCCCCTCCTGAGACCCCGCCCTGGTCTCTGCCCCCGCCCAGGAGCCGAGCTCACCCAGGTCAGCGACAGGTGTGGCCGGGGTGGGGCTAGAGGCTGCCAGGCCAGGCGATGGCCTCTGCGGGCCCCGCGGGAGCCTGCACGCCTGTGTCTCCGGGCAGCCACTGGCCCTTCCCGCCAGCCCCCTCTCGCCCGCGGCCCCCTCTGCACCCCCAGGGCACGTACCAGCTCCATGGTCTGGAAGCGCCGCGCCCGCCGCAGCCTGGCCAAGCCCCACTAGTGGCCGGAGGCGGCAGTGGTGATGCCCAAGGCGGGCCCCTCCCTGGACCCACCGAGGAGCTGACATATTGGCACCATTGATTCTCCTCCCCGAGGTGACACGGGCACCTGGGGCCGGGGGGGGGGGGGAGGGGGCGACAGAGGCCTGGCGGCAGGGGCTGGACGGGAGGGCCAGCCTGGGCGTCCAACGCTGCCTGACTCGGGGGGCTGCCGGGCAGGTGCCGGGACAGATGTCGCCAGCCCCATTCGGAGGCCTGGTGGGCACAGCCCGCGGCTCGGCCGGCACCCTGGACGCAGGACGACTCAGCTGCCGTCCCGCCCCCGCCCAGCTCCGGGTGACAAGAGCTGAGGTTCAGCCCCACCCGCCTCCCGGGCCATCTCTCTTGAACAGTGAGAAAATGTCCGCTTAGGCCAGCCAGGCAGGGTCAGTCGGGGGGCCGGTGGCACCAGCCGCGTCTGAGCCGCCCAGTTGGAGCTTGGCCAGGCACTGGCGGGGACGGGGGCCAGGCCGAGCGTCCTGAGGCGCTCTTCACAGCTCGTGGGGCCCCTTGAGGCCAGTGGAAGGGGGTGACCGCAGACCTTCCTGGGCAGGTGGGCGCCTCAGGGCACAACTTTCTTGGCCCGCAGAGCCCCGGCTGGGGGTCGCAGGGGTCAGGGCCAGGGTCCCCCACCTGCTGCCCCCAGACCTCGGGCTGCGGCCGGGGCGGGTGGGGGGTGCCGGGGCTGGGGCTGCGACCTTGGGGCTGCCCCCAGCAGGCTTCCCCCGCATGGGAGGGAGGGTCGGCGTGGAGGACCGTGTCGGAGGCAGGACCATAGAAGCCCTGGCTTCTGGGCCCGTGACTCGGGAGGACTAGGCCCCGCCGGCCAGGCCATGAGGCAGCACAGCTCTGCAGGCCCCACGGGGCGGCCCTGGCTCGGGGCCTCGGGTTCAACCTTTTGTTTCCCTTGACTCCCCAAGCCGGGGACCCTGACGTCAGGCGGCAGTCCTGGGAGCCAGGCCGTCCGGGAAGTGGCCAGCTGCCCTCAGCAGGCCTGCGCCCGCGCGCACCTGCCTGGGGGAGGCGCCGGCCCCCAGAAGGGCCAGGGCCGGGGCTGGGATGGTGAGTGCAGTGGCTGGGGCTGGGGCGGGGGGTGGTGAGCGTGGCCCTGCCCTGCCCTCGGGCCGGCTCCGGGAGCTTGGGGCCTTGGGGAAGGGCCATGGTCCTCCCAGCGGGGGTGGGGACCGCCCGGAGCAAAGCGCAAGCAGTGCTCACGCCTGGTGCGGGGGCCGCCATCACTCAGGCCTCACTGGGCTGAAGTGTCCCCCAAACCCCTGCTCCTGAGCCTCAGAATGGGGCCTTGATGTGGCCCTAGCCACGGGGGGAAGGTGCGGTCAGACAGGGCAGCGCTGCCACCCCCTGTAAGGGGACAGGGCTGCCCGCGAGCCGTGAGTAGGGACACCCAAGGGAGGAGGCCCCTCAGCCAGGCCAGGTTAGAGGGGAGCGCTGGGCCGGGGGGGAGGGGGCAGGACACCGTGGTCTTCCGTCCAGCCGCCTGCGCGGGCGGGATGGGGCGCACAGCAGGGAGCCCCGCCGGTCCCAGAGGGCGGCGGCCAGGCCTCTCGAGAACTCTACTCCAGAAGTCAAAATAGCATGAAATTTAATTTTCCGCCTGTTCGGCAGGCCGGGCCGGGCCCCAATCCGCGGCAGAGATAAGGGTCCCGCCTGGGTGCGGGCCAGCTGGGCGGGCGCAAACACTCCACGGTCCCCGGGCAGGCCGGGGCTCCCCCGCGGCCCTGGTTGCCGGGCGCCAAAGCAAACGGGTCTGTTTGTCCAGCCTGCGGCGACAATGCAGTCGCCAAATATTTGCCAGCGCGGCCGGCGGCGGAGCCGCTATAAACGTCTGCGCGCAGGTGGAGGTGGGCGGCCCGGCCGGCGCTGCGGACCCGCCAGGTAGGCAGGGGGCGGTGGGCCGGGCCGCAGGGGCCGGGCCTCCCCGCTCCGGAGGGCGCCCACGCCGGAGGGGTCCCCGCGGGCCGGCAGGCAGCTGGCGAGGCGGCATCAGATGGAGCGGGAGGGGGCGTGTCCGGGCCCCAGGGCACCCCGGTTCCCCAGGCAGCCCCGGCCCCGTCCCCTGCAGCCCCTGCCCCGCCCAGGGGCCGCCCGGAGGGTTTTCTGACAAGCTCGTCCGGCCCCTGCCCCGCTCCCTTCTCCTCCCGCCACGCTCGGGGCTCACCTGCGGCCTCTGTGCCGGCGCGGGCCGGTGGGCGCTTCCTGCTCCAGTCGCGTCCCCGCCCCCGCCCCCGGCGCCCCGGGGGCAGCTCTCGCCCTCGCGGCCTGGGTGAGGAGACGGCCAGGGCCGCCCCCGCTCTGAGCGCCCAGGGGCCCGGGCGGGCTGGGCTGGGGCGGGGGCAGCCCTGACCGCCCGCCCGCTCCTCTCCGTCCCGTCCCCAGCCAGCGGCCGCTGCCCCCGAGGCCCCGCCGAGATGGCCGCCGGGGCAGTCCGGACTCTCTGGGACTTCCGACTGCCCCTGCCACCCCGCGCGCCCTTCCTGCCCGCAGACCTGGAGCCCCCGGACACGTCGGAGGAGGAGGAAGACGAGGACGGGGAGGAGGAGCCGGGAGCCGAGGGGCCGGGCAGCCGGGACCCCGCGCCCGGGGGCTCAGGCCGGGCTGCCCGGGGCCGAAGCAGCCCGGAGACGCCCCTGCAGCTGCTGCGCTTCTCCCAGCTCATCAGCGGCGACATCCAGCGCTACTTCGGCGGCCAGGACGGGGGGCGAGACCCGGACGCCCGCGACGGCCACACCGGCGGCCGCCTGGCCGGCAGCTCGGGGCCGGAGCGCTGCTGCTTGGACCCGGCACGCCCGGCCCCTGGGGGGCGCCGGGAGGACGCCGAGGTGGCCGAGCCGGGCCTCTGCTCCTCCGGGGGCGCCGGGGCGCAGGCCCTGGGGCCGCTGGCTGAGCTCTTCGACTACGGGCTGCGGCGGTGCGCGGGGCCCCGGGCCGCGGGCCGCCAGCTGCGGCTGCAGCGCAAGTACGGCCACGTGAGACCCATGGCGCAGCGGAGGCTGCCGCCCTCCTTCTGGAAGGAGCCCGCGCCCAGCGCCCTGGGCCTGCTGCGCCCCGGCACGCCCGACTTCAGCGACCTGCTGGCCAGCTGGTCCTCGGAGGCCGGCCCCGAGCTGCCGCTGGGCGGCGCCCCAGGCCTGGAGGGGGTGCCGCGGGCCGAGGCCTAGGGGTGGGTGCGCGTCAGCAGAGGTGGGCCGCGGGCCGGCGGGGGACACACCCGCTCCAGGGCGCCGGCCCAGCCGGGCCATCCTGGGGCCAGAGCGGCTGCCCCAGGGGCCCCGGTCCCGACTCTGACCCAGCCGCCCTGACCCACGCTCGGGGCTCAGGGCCACACGCTGTGGTCCCGCCCTGACCCCCCACACCGGCCCGGGCGGCCCCTGCGGCAGGTGGGGGGCAGGGGGGCAGCGAGGCCCACCGCAGCCAAGTCAGCTGGCGGAGGGAGCGCCTGCCTGGCCCGGGGGGCAGGGAAAGCGGACTCGGAGCCAGGGCCGGACCCCGCAGGAACCTGGGCGAGGGCAGGTCCAGGGGCTGGTGGTTTATTTCTGGGAGGGGGCAAGGCGGGGACCCGCTCAGGCTGCCGGCCGAGGCGGCGCTTCTCCGGGGCGGCTCTGGGCCTCCGCCTGGCGCCCAGCCTCGGGGGCCGCCCCTTCTGCCACAGCCACCTGCGAACACGGACACGCACTCGGGCCGGCCCCGCCTCTGCGCGGCCCACGCCCGCCGGCCACGGCCACCCGCCCTGGGCTGGGAAGAGCCGCCTCCCCGGGGCCGCGGGGGCCCGGGGCTCCTCGCCGCGCCAGCCCGGGGCGCGCTCCCGCAGGGCGGCCCTCTCCTCCGGGCGCTGTGGACAGAAGGCCCGGCCGGCGGGGGTGAGGGGGCCGCGGGGACGCGCGTCACAGGGGCGGGGCGGGGCGGGGGTTGTCTCCCGAGGGACGACCCGGCCTTATCTGCCGGGAGACACGGCCGCGCGGCCCGCGAGGCTCCCGGGGGCGGGCGGGCGGGCGCCTCACCAGCTTGCTCTCCGTATTAAACTTGAGGCTGCGGATGGCCTGCTGGTCCTGCAAGCTGTTCTCCAGTTTCATTATTTGGTTCTGAAACTACACGAGTCCCTCCTCGGTGTGAGCAGGGCTGGCCCTGGCCTGCGGGCCCCGGGGAGGGGACCGGCCAGTGTTCGTGGGGGCTCCCTGGGACTGCTGATGTCCCCGGTGTTTGGGGGTTCAGACGGGCGTCCCTTTGGTGCCCCCAGAGGCAGAGACGGTTATGTGGCTGCACCACCCTCCCAGGGTGGCCTGGTCTCAGCCGCCTCCGTCCCCAGCTGCCCGTGCCCAGGACACAGCCCCCAGCCGCGCGTGCCCAGGCGAGGCCTCGGCTACCGTGGCCAGCTTGCCCTGGATCTCGGCGATCTTCCGCCCGGGCTGGTCCTCCCTGAGCAGCTGCACGGACGACAGCAGGGCTGCCAGCTCCTGCCGCACGGCCCCGACCTCCAGCTGCCTGCGGCACAGAGGGCTCAGCCCTGCCTCCAGGCACAGCAGGCAGCAGGAGGGCCCCTTGGGAGGGTGGGGAGCTGGGGGGCCTGGCTCCCGGCTCCTTGGGGACAAGCCCCCTGAGAAGCCGCCTGGGGGGACGGGCTCCCGTGGCTCACCTGGCCTTGCCCTCGGCTGAGACCTGGAGGTCTGCGCTGCTCTTGTGGAGAGCACACTTGTCTGCGAGGGCCTCCATCTGGAAGGCAGCGCGGGCGGGAAGCTGAGGGGTCAGGGGCGTGGGGCGGACAGGGAGGGCGCCAACAGCCGCACCCACCTGCCGGGGCAGGCTGTCCACTCTGTCCCGCAGCTCGCGGGCGCGCGCCTCCGCCTCCTGCCGGCACAGGGCCAGGCTCTGCAGCCACGTCTGCCCGGCTCCTTCCCACTCACTCTTGGCCTGGGGGGCGGCACCAGTGAAGGCCGGGCCCGGGAGGGCGGGCAGATGGGCGCAGGGCCCCCGGAGCACGACTGACCCTTGGTGGTGGTGCCCAGGTGGGGGAGCTCCGGAGGGGCTCCGCATCCACCTCTGAGCCCAGGCTGCACACGGGGTGGGCCCCGGGGCAGCAGGCTGAGCAGAGCCCCATCCTGGGAAGAGGCTGAGCCCCCCTCGCATCCCCAGCTGCCACAGGGTTGGTGGGTCACGGGACGGACAGCTGGCCTACCTGCAGGGAGCCCCCCCAAAGGCAGGGCAGAGACCAGAGCCCCGCCCCTCCCACCAGGCCGCCCGACGGGGTGCTCCTCCCATGGGGAAGGGAGGGGTTGGCAGCTGTAACACTTGTGCGGGAGCACCAGCCACGGCACCCACAAACCACAGCAGCGCTGGGCCCTGCCTGGGGGGAGCAGGGGGGACGGGCGACGGGCCTGCTTGGCGGCAGGACGCGCTCCCCGCAGGTGCCGCTGGTGCATAGCCTTGGACAGTGTGGAGGCCACACGGCCCAGTGCAGCTAGCAGCGGCAGGGCTGGGGTGGCCGGGGAGGGGTGGGGCGGGAGAAGGGGCCAGGGCCGGGGTGGGGTGGGGTGGAGAGGGCAGGGGGGCGCGGTGGCGGGGGCCGAGGCTGCATGAGCCCCTTGGCCACACAGGGGAAAGAGGGTGCTGCACTGAGCCACGGCCCTGGGGGTGTCAAAGGGGCAGGGTCGGCCGCTGGACGGCCACGGCAGGCACCTAGCAAGGTGAGGTACCGCAAAGCCAGGACAGGGCGGGTGCGGCGTGGAAGGAGGGGAATGTGCGGGCCTCAGCCACCCCACTGCAGAGGCCCTGAGCGCCAGCAAGGCCGCCCCAGGGTGCACCAGCCCAGGGCGGCTCCCCCTCAGGGAAGATGGCGGGCGGCTCGGCAGGACGCCGGGACCATCTGCCCAGGCGTGACCCCTCCAGGGCGTCCCTCTGGTCACCTCGTCCAGCCTCAGGCTCAGTGTCTGCTCCTGCAGGTCCAGCCTCCAGCTCAGCGCCAGAAAGTGGTCGCTCAGCTCCTTCACCTGCCCGCCCAGCTTGGCCACTGACGCCTCCAGGGCCTGGCTCTTCTCTCGCAGCTGCGGGAGACCCGACTGAGCGAGGGCGCGGTGTGGGCGGGCCTGTGGGACCACGCACCCCTGGGCGCTCACCAGCTCCAGCGCATGGTGCGTCTCCCGCTGGGCCTGCTCGCCTGCCAGCTGCGCAGCCTCCAGGTTCTCCCGCAGGTAGGCGGTCAGCTCCTCCGCCTGGCTCTCCTCCAAGTGCCCTTTGGCGTCCCTAGGAGTTGGTGCCACCGGGAGAGACTGTTACTCAGTCTAGGCTGCCCGCCCTTTGGGGCTGGGCCGTGAGCCTGGCAGCTGGCTCCAGAACCTTCCAGAAGGCCCGGGGGAGCGAGGATGGCTTATTAACACGGACCGTGTTTGCTGCTGCCCAGCCTGTGGGCGGCCACGCTGCCCCAGGTCACCCCCGAGCTGAGCGTGTGGCTCGGATGCTGGGCGGGAGACGGGCCCTCCTGACACCCACCAGGCCTCCTGCTGGGCCACCAGGGCTTGGTTCAGGGACAGCTGGTTCTGCCTCACGAAGGTGGTCAGCTGGATCACAGCCTCGTCCAGGCCCCGGCACTGCTCCGCCAGGCGGCGCTCTTCCTGCTGCAGCGCGGAGGGCGGAGGCCTGTCCCCGCGGCCCCGCCCCGCGGCCCCGCGCGGCCCCGCCCCGCGGCCCCGCCCCCGCGGCCCTGCGCGGCCCCGCCCCGCGGCCCCGCCCCCGCGGCCCTGCGCGGCCCCGCCCCGAGGCCCCGCCCCCGAGGCCCTGCGCGGCCCCGCCCCGCGGCCCCGCCCCCGCGGCCCTGCGCGACCCCGCCCCGCGGCCCCGCCCCCGCGGCCCTGCGCGGCCCCGCCCCCACGGCCCCGCCCCGTGGCCCTGCGCGACCCCGCCCCGCGGCCCCGCCCCGAGGCCCCGCCCTCACGCCTCCTGAGCGGCCCCGCCCCCACGCCTCCTGCGCGACCCCGCCCCGCGGCCCCGCCCCCTCGCCCGGCCCCGCCCCACGGCCCTGCCCCCACTGCCGCGGCCCCGCCCCCACGGCCCCGCCCCCACGCCTGCTGCGCGGCCCCGCCCTCACGGCCCTGCGCGACTCCTGCGCGCGGCCCCGCCCACGCAGCGCCCTGCTCGCCCCGCCCCTCCCGTGCCGCGCGGCCCCGCCCCCGGAGGCCCCGCCCCTCCGGCCCCGCCCCCGCCGCCCCCGGCGCGCGCCGCGCTCGGCCCCGGGCTCGCCTCGCACTGCGCCCGCAGGGCCCGCGCGCGCTCCCCGTCCAGCTCCCGCAGCTCCTGCCAGCGGCCGTCCAGCTCCGCCCGCAGGCTGCTCTCCGCCCGCAGCCGCGAGCCCTCCGCGGCCTTCATCCTCTGCGGGAGACCGGCCGTGAGCCCGCGCGGGGCGCGCCCCCTGCCCGCCCGCCCGCAGGCGCCCACCTTCTCCAGGGCCAGGAAGCTCTTCTGCAGGAAGCCGCACAGCTTGGCCTCCCTCCTGAGGAAGCGGAGGCTCATCTCCTCGCCCAGCCTGGTGACCCGGGCCTGGGGGAAGCACAGGTGGGCGCCGGCCGCCGCCCTGGGCCCGCGCCCCTCCGCTGCTGCCCCACCAGCTGCAGCCCGGGCTGGCCTGGCCAAGAGCCCTCGGGACTCCGAGGCCAGGCCGGTGGGGGCCACTGTCCATGTGCACACACCACACACGACCCTCAGGTGCACCCCACACGCACCCACACCCCCTTTGCCTTTGTCCTCCGCCGGGCGGGGCAATCTCCTCCCTCCCTGGCCCTTCCGCTGTGCACTGAGGGTGGTGGGTGCAGGAGGCCCCAGCTGAGGCCCAGCCCACCTCCCTCCACACCCCATCCCCACTCCAGGCGCCTGGTCCTTGGCCACCGGGTCCAGGGCTGGGGGAGCTGCCCACACCCACAAGGCAGGGCACTGCCCCGCCGGGCTTCCAGGCCGCGGCCAGTCTGAGGGCCTCAGCTGTACCCCCGCGACAGCAGCATGGCCCAGGGTCACCCATCACGGAGACTGGCAGCGGCTGTTTACTGACCACTGCCCCCAGCACCTCAGGGAAGGGTGGGAACCCCCGAGCAGGGCCCAGGCCGTGGCCTCAGCCGCTCCTGCTTGGAGAAGGCGGGCAGCCTGTCAATGGAGCCAAGACGTCAACACCCCCAAGGGCAGGGGGACGCCGGTGGCTCCGGGCAGCAGTGGCAGCACCCTCTCCCGGAGAGGCGCGGCCCTGGCCTGTTTGCAGAGCTGAGGTGGCTTGACCCAGGGAGGCACCCACCCCGTCCCCCACCAACTAGGGCCCCAGCAGGCAGGCCCAAGGGCCCTGGGTGTGCACCCCACAAAGGGAAGCTCTGAGCCAGAGAGGGGTTTCAGGCCAGGGTGCTCTGGTTCTTGGCCTGGCGCTGGCCCTGAGGGGCAGCTGGAGCAGGGCCGCACTGAGCATGGGACTTTCTTGATGAAGAAACCAGCCACCATGGCCACATTCGGGGCCTCCTGAATCCCTGAAATGTGGCTCCTGGCACCGAGGGGACTAGTTCCAAACTGTCTAAAATGCTGGGTCACTTCAATAAGTGGCACCCCAGGCCCAGGGCCACCCTGGCAGAAGCAGGATGCACCCAGGGCGGAGCACCCTCCTGGTACCTGCATCCTAGCCACCTCATGGTCCACCCTCAGGTTGGCTGCCTCCTGGCCCTTCTGCAGGTCCCCACAGGCCACTGCCCGGTCCTGCTCCTCCTGCTGCAGCTGCTCCATCAGCTTGGCCAGCCTGAGGGCGAGGGCCCAGGTTACACACCCAGCCAGCCGGGGGCCTGGCAGGGGGCCATGGACAGCCCCGATACCCAGGGCAGGGAGCAGGAGGTGTCCAGCGCTGGCTGGGGGGCCCGAGGGGCAAGAGGCAGACTTCGCGGCCCTCCCTGCCCGGCTGTACATGTGGGGGGGCTGTGTGTGTCAGGCAGGGGCTGGGGCGCCAGCCTCCTCCCACAGAGGGCCGGGGTCACCCGGTCTCCTTGGGGATCCCACAGGACCACTTGGCTGGGTCCAGAACCTGCCCCCAGAGGGGCCACGGCGCCCACCTGTGGGCGGCCTCCTGCTGGGCGGCCTTCCGTTCGGAGTCCTGGAGCGCCTGCTTCCTCCTGATCTGGGTCAGGGCCTCCCTGACCTCCACCAGCCTGACGTGCAAACAGCTCTCTACCCCAGCAGCCGGGGCGGGCAGGCAGCCGGGGGGCACAGTGCGGGGCCCCTGCATCAACCTTTCTCAGCCCCCACGGCCCTTTCTGAGGTGGGCCCGAGGGCATGTGGGGAGCCCAGCGGAGTGTGGGGCCAATGCCCTGGGCCAGCCCCAGTCCCTGCCTCCCCGGCCCCTCCTCCCACCCACCCGCTGCAGGGCTTGGTACCTTTTGTCCAGGGTCTGCATCTGGTTCTGGGGGCTTGGGAGCTGCAAGGAGGGGCTTAAGCTGAGGCCGCTGGCCGCGCGCTGGCCCTTAGCCAAGCGCAGACGCCGGGGAGCCTGGGAGGGACCAGCCACGAGGCTCACCTCTGGCGCCTCCCTCTCAGGGCCCTGGGCTGCCCACTGCGCCTCCTGCTGCAGCGCTCTCAGCTCAGCGTCCTGGCCCTGCAGGCGGGCCCGCACCTGCAGCAGCTCCCGCAGCAGGCCCCTGAGCACGCGCTCACAGCGGCCCTGGTGCCCCCGCAGCGCCACCACCTCGGCCTGCAGGTCCGCCACCCTGGGGGGGGACAGGCGCTCAGGCCACCGCGCGGGGCCCTCGGGCCCCCGCCCTGCGCCCCCCGGGCTCACCACTGCTCCAGCTGCCGCCAGCGCTCTGGGCTGTCCTGCTCGGGGCTGGACGGGGCGGCCGCCGGGCGGCCACAGCCATACTTCCCGGACACCTCCTCTAGACTCGGGGGCATGGGACTGGCCGGCCCTTCCTGCAGAAGGATCCCCAGGTCCTCCAGGGCGGCGATGCTGGGTGGGGACGGAGGCGAGGCCCCGGAAGAGGGGCTGCTGGCCGCCAGCTCGGCACAACAGAGTGGAGCTGGTCACCTCTGGGTCCGCGGCCACAAGACCCCGGCGGTGAGGAGCTCAGGGTCAGCCCCAGCCTGCCGCGCCTCGGTCTGGCTGGGGCTACAGCCGGCGGTGGGCGCGGGAGGTCACCCCAGCTGGGGACACAGGACGGGCTCAGGCAGCTCGTGGCTGGCCATGGGTTGGGGTGAGCAGGCGGCGCCCGGTGACCCACCCCAGGAGCAGACCCGCCCCGCCCCGTCACCCGCACCCTGTCGCTGTGAGAAGCCCTCGGGCCCCGCACCCCACAGCTGCCGAACTGGATCCTAAGACGGTCGTCCTGGAGACCGGGCAGGTGGGGTCTGGGGCGGCTGGAAGGAGCAGGGGACTCGGGCAGGAGGCTCTGGCCTGGGGGGGTCCCGTGGGGGCTGCCCTCACGTCACCTCTCTGTGACGACACCCAGGTAGGCGGTCAGGGGCGCCCCTGGAACCTTCCTGCCCCGTCCAGAACCCGTGACCTCACCACCCAACTGCCGCTGGAACCTGGGCGCCCGGCCGCTCCCGCCAGGCCCGCACCGTGTCCGGGAGGACCAGCGCCCACGGGCGAGTTGTGGCGCGGGGCTGCCGGAGGGCGGGTCAGGGCCATGCAGGCCTGGCCAACAGAGGGCGGGGCGGCCAGTGGAGGGACAGGTCGGGGGCGGGGCCACGGGCACCAAGGAGACGGGCAGGTGGACCAGGCTGATGCGCGGCCGGCGCGGAGATCAGCGGCTGCCCCCAGCCCTGGTCACAGGCGGACGGGGGAGTCTCAGACACATGGGGCACCTGCCCAGGGGGTGCCCACGCCCTGGTGACCGGGGGTTTGGGAGAAGTGGGCAGCACAGGCTGAGGTGCTCCTGTGCTCAGGACAGGGGAGACCAAGGATGCGGGGGCTCCGCTTTCCTGCTGGGTGCTGTGGTGGCCCTGGGGCAGGCGATGCGGTGTGTGGCGGTGCCCAGTGGGCCCCCTAGTCTCCATGTGGGGCACCCACTGGGGGGCCTCCCGGGTCCCAGCTGGAAGCCGTCCAGGCTGGCGAGAGCAAGTGAGGCGGCCGCCGTGGTCTAATCCTTTATTTCCCCACCCTGAGCCCCTGGCCTATGTCCCAGGGGAGGCTGGGAGCCCCACCAGCCCCAGAGGCGTCGTGTCTGCTTGTCCCAGGTAGGCCTGGGGACCCTGGGTCAGCCCTGTGTCGCCTGGAACCGGGATCCCAGCAGCAGCTCCCGGGAGGGTGGTCAATGGGCCCGTGGCGTTCTGCGGCGGCAGGAAACCCGCACGTCTTGAGGATGCACCCTCCCAGCCGCGGCCCGGCTCCGAAGACCCTCGGGGCGATGGCACAGGAGTCGGGGTGCAGGCCGTGGGTGGGTCTCAGCCGTCCTCTGGCCAAGGCCCCAGCAGAGCCTGTGCCCTGCCCTCAGGAATGCAGTCAGAGGAGTCAGCAGGAACAGGGGTTCCCCACAGGCCTCCCCGCTGCCTCCGTGCGTCCAGCTGGGGCCTGGGCCGAGGCAGGCAGTCACCGGGGCAGGACAGAGCTCAAGGGCCAAGAAGGACGAGGCTGGGCCCTGCTGCTGCGTAACGTCACCCTGGGCTCCAGCCGGGTGTGCAGCGTGGTCCTTCCAGGGCCCCCGGGAGGGGTGCACGGACCAGGACGGAGCTTCCCTGGGGCCTGCAGCACACTCCATCCCCCCGTGGGCTGCCGGCCTGGAGGGCGGCTGTGAGCAGCAGCTCCGGAGCACAAGGCGCAGGCCCAGCAAGCGGAGGGTGGGGTGGACGTGCCGAGCCACGGCCCCCGCGGGCAGGCTGGGCTGCCCAGGCCCGGGGGGTGCCTGGCAGCTGGACCTCCGGGGGGGGGCCGGGGCCACCGGCCTCACGTCTGGGCCAGCGAGAGCTCCTCCAGGCCCCCCTTCCCGAGCCGGTACCTGGCGAGGTCCTTCCTGGTCACCAGCCCGACGACCTGCAGGAGGGGAGGCTGGTCAGAGGCCCAGTGGCCCCCTCACCACGGGCAGCCCTGAGGGGGAGCCCTGGGGGCGGCGCAGCCAGAGGGACGCACCTGGTTGAGGTTGTCCACCACCACCAGGTGCCGCAGGCCCAGGGCCCGGAACAGCTTGAACACCCGCGGCAGAGACGCGTCCTGCGGGGAGCGGGCGTCAGCTTGCCGCGTCCGCGGGAGGGGAGAGCCGGGCACAGCCGCGCCCGCCCAGGCCACGGGGCCTGCCCCGGGCGCTCCCGCAGGCACCTGGGGCACGGTGTAGGGGGAGGGGTTCATGAACTCGGAGAGGTCCATGGTGCACTCCCGCTCGTCCTGCGACACGTGGATGGACTGGATCGGGGGGAAGCGCGGGTAGGCGTCCCGGAAGTCCTTCAGCCGCAGCCGCCGCCGCACCAGGCCTCTGCTGGACCGCTCCACGAAGACCTGCGGGCGCGCCGTCGAGGAGCCCAGCCGGCCCGGCCCCGCCCCGCCGCCCGGCCCCGCCCCCACCCCATGGCCCCGCCCCGGCCGGCCCCGCCCACCTTGTGCTTCAGCAGGACAATGAGCTGGGAGCGCAGGATGAGGCCCTGGAGCCTGGCGGGCTGCGGAGGGAGGGGCTGGGTCAGCGGGGACAGCCAGAGCCCGGGCCCCAGCTCCGGGCCAGGCCCCACAGACTTTGGCTGGGGCCCTCTGGGCGGGGCGGCCCTGGGACGTGGTGCGGGGCGGGGGGGCAGCAGCGGGCACCTGGGCGTCGTCCGCAGGCTCGACCACAGGGAAGCCGTTGTGGTTGGACGCCACGTCGCTCAGCACGTCCACGATGACGCCCACCTTCTCCCGCCGGCGCAGGCAGGTGACCGGTGTGCTCATCACCTCCCTGCGGGCACGTGCTGTTAGCCGGCGCTGCGCAGGGCGCCGCCCCAGACAGCCGCCCGCCTGCCCCGCACCTACCTGGCGGTGAGCGAGTGCGAGGTGACCGGGGCCTCCCAGTGCAGGAAGGGCACACTCTGCAGCTGGATGTGCATGTCGTACAGGCCCTGGGGGGCGGGCAGGTGAGCACCAGGGAGCCCCTCACCCTACCCCACCCCACCCCACTCCACCCCACCCTCTCAGGCTAGAAGCAGGGTCTAGGGTGCAGAGGGAGGGAGGGCCCAGGTCGTGGCTCTGCTGCACCTCTATGAAGACGTCCCCCACGATCTTGGCGGTCATGAGGACCAGCATGATGGGGAAGCCGTAGGTCACGTTGCTGGTGGCCTCCATCATGATGACTGTCAGGCTCAGCGTCATCCTCACAATCCCGCCTGGGGGGGGGGCAGGTAGGTGAGTCCCTGCCTGGGCCCCATGGCCCCTGACCACCATCCACGCACCACCCTGCAGCCGGGACTCACCGAGCTGGGCGGCCGCTCCCATCAGGGCGTACTTGCCAGGGTCAGCCCAGATCTGCAGGGACGACCAGAGGTGGCACTGAGGGGCAGACCCCAAACCTGCCAAGGTGCCCCGATGCTCCCTCCGGGAGAGGGGTGGGTGGCTGCAGGCGGGGGGGGGTGCCGGGAGGCAGACATCTGCCGGTGAGGACGTCCACAGCAGGCGTAGGCGCTAGCCTCAGCTCTGGCGGCTCACGGTACTGTGGCCGCTCCTGCCTCCATGGCTGGCAATGCCACTGTTGCCACCATTGCTCGCCAGTAATTGGATGAAATAAAGAGAGGCTGTACTGTGGATGCTCACAAATAGAGGACGGAAGACCCTCTTCCCCTGTGCGCTGGACTGGACAGTCAATGACGGGTAAGATCGGGGCAGACTACAGAAGGCACTGGCCAGCCTCACGTCTGCGACTCCTGACGACCTAAGACAGGCGCAGTCCCCGAGGGGCTTCATCCTAATAAACTTTGGCGTTCAGATCAAACAAGGCCTACAAGCCTATAAGCCCAATCTAGGCAATAAGCCCGCAGTAAAAAACCCCTTCTTTGCTTGAAAACAAGGCTGCTAAGAGCGTTGCCTACAAACAGGCCTGATGGAATTACCTACGAAGCAGTTTAACCATTAACCAGTTAATCACTGTTTCTGAATAAGTAGTAACTTAGCAACTTGTCCATAATTAATTTTCTTACCTGACTTTTTCTATATATGTAAAAATCAGTTTCAGGAAATGTAACCACATGTGCTTAGCAACTTCTAAACTATTAGCTAGAAAATTGTATTCTATGCCTAGGTAACAAGAAACGTTGTTATGCTGGGAAAATAGATTTTGTGTGACCTAATGCCTTTTGAAAATGTATAAATATGCGTAATGATTTGAGCAAATCACACTCAGATTTTCACTCTCCCTTGAGTGTGTCTGTGTGTCATTCTTTCTTGTCCCCCGCCCTAATTCCTTCGACCACCTTTTGCTCGTTCTCACTCAACCCTGAGACTGTCTCGATCTCCCGCCACCGCTGAGCTGGTCTGTGGCACGGTACGCCTGCCTGTACCCCGTGAGGGGGACCACCCCAGACACCCTCACCCATCCTGGGAGGGCGAGCCTGGAGGGGCTGGGGCCAGTCACTGCCCACGTCGGCCCCGGCGGCAGGCTTAGCCTCCCCCACCCGCCCAGCCCCACTCACCGCGGCCCCAGTGACATAGGACAGGGAGATGCCGAAAAGCCGGCCCCAGGCAGCGCCGATTAGCAGGGACGGGATGAAGACGCCGGCAGACACTGTCAGTCCGTATGTCCAGCAAGCCAAGAAGAAGTAGACCAGCGTGAAGAGGCCGAGGGTCATGGGGTTGTAGGAGCCTGGGGACAGAAAAGTTGCCAGGCCTCCGCCATCTCCCAGGCACCCACCCGCCAGTTCCATCTGCCCCGAGGCTCCACGTGGCCAGGCCGGGCGGGCCTGGGAGGCAGGAGGGCCAGCCGCCCAGAGGCAGCACCGAGGGCAGGTGTGCCCAGCGGCCCGGGGGCAGGTCACTGGCGTAGGGGGGGCCCGTGGCCCACGCCATGCAGACAGATCAAATAGTGATCAGAACCCAGACTCGAGGCCAAGCTCACCACAACCCAGAACCTGGCCTGGGCCCGGTGCTGTGGGGTCTGGACCGGGGCGTGCACCTGGGGGGTCGTGGAAGAGGCTGACCACGCTCTTCTCTGGGGTGTTGAAGAAGGCGGCGGCCATCGAGTTGTACTCTCCGTCCGCACAGAAGAGCTGCGAGGTGGGAGGAGGCGGCAGGGGGGTTGGGTGTGGGCACGGGGTGGGCGGCCGGTCAACAGGACGCTGCGGACAGCTGCCCGGCCCCGGGACACCCAGGCCAGGGCCCCTACCTGGAGCGGGTAGGACACGGAGCTCCCCTGCAGGGGCTGGCAGTCCCGCGACGAGTAGATCAGCACAAAGGCGACCGTGGCCGTGACGGCGGCCACCAGCATGGCCTCGATCACCTGGAGGCAGGGCCGGTGGATGTACCTGGCCAGCAGCAGGATAGTCAGGCTGTGGGGGGCTTCCACATGCCCATGGGCAGAACCCAGCATGCACCCACATCCGAGGCCTTGTGGCCCCACCTGTCCACTTGGGGCACAGACCAGAGGTTCCTCACCTGATCCGGAACATGGTCAGCCAGTAATTCAAAGCGTTGAACACGGCCCCAAGGATGCCACCTGTGATGAAAGGAACACGAGGGACCTGGGATAGAGGCCTGGGTGCGGGGGGAGGCTGGGGTGCAGAGGGAGGCTGAGGACGCAGGGGTGAGGCCTGGCATGTAGGGGTGAGGCTACGGGGTAGAGGGGGAGCAGGGACGCAGGGGTGGGGTAGGGCCACTGCTGCTTGTCCCCACACCGCAGGTGACAGGCTCACTCAGACTGGGGACCGCTGCCCAGCCCCCTTCTCAAGCCATCCGCGCCTGCCCCAGGCCCGGCCACATGCAGGGGAAAAGCTCGGCAGTGCCCGGCGCGGCCCTTACCCACCACACCCATGGCGATGAAGATGGGGATCTCGTGGATGGTGTACACCATGGTCTGCGGGGAGAGTGTCATCTGAGGAGCCCCGCCTGCCCGCGCTGCCTGCCCCGCGCCCATGGGCGTAGCCGGCACCCCAAGGCCCGGGTGCCCTGGCTCAGCCTCGGTCCAGGCCCGGCTGCCCCAGGACGACGCAGTCACCTCCGAGTCAAACCTCCCGAAGTTGATGAGGCCGGGGCTGGACAGGTCCCAGGCGTTCCCGTGGTAGATGCTCAGGACGAAGTTGAGGGTGAAGGTGGAGATCATGGAAGCGAAGAACTGTGGGCGGAGCGTGGGTGAGCCCAGCACCCCCACAGCCCAGCAGCGGCCAAAGGGCAGGGCAGCCAGGGCAGCCAGGGGCCGGGCCCGCCCCAGCGCACAACCCAGCAGGGCCCGCAGCCTGGAGCCCGCCGGACGCCCAAGGCCAGGCTCTGCTGACGGGACCGCAGCTGTGACCGCAGACTTACGATCCTCCAGGTCAGGAACTGGTTCCAGAAAGAGGCGCCTTCCTCCAGGCTGAACAGGACCCCGCCTGGAACAGAGGCCAGCCCTGAACGCCCGGGGGTCCGGGCCCAGGGCTGCCCACGCGCCTCCCTGGCCAGCGCCGCGCAGTCTCCCACACGCGAGGGGAGGGCAGTGGGGCGAGGCCCCGGCACGCCCGGGGGGCAGCCTCACCCACGGGGGCGCCAAAGGCTGCAGACACGCCGGCCGCGGCGCCCGCTGAGACGAAGTCCCGCTTCTCCGTGTCTCTGCGGAAGTACTCGAAGATCTGCAGCGCAGAGGGGGTCAGGGCCCGCAGGCCAGGCCTCAGGCGGGGGGGATGCGGCCAAGCTGGGGGTGGGGAGCGCGGGGAGGGCCCGGGGCTGAGATGGACGCGGGGTGGGGCGTGTGGCGCGGAACTGGAGCTGGGCTGGAAAACCAGGGGCTCGGGGCTCCTGGCAGCTGGCCTGAGGCAGACGCTCCTCCCCTGGGCCCGGGCAGGAGCAGGGTCGGAGCCCACGCCCAGCGGACAGGCCGGCACAGAGGACGAGGCGCAGCCACGGCACGCGGGGACGCGGCTCTGAACTGCCGCGAACGGTCGGAACCCGCACAGCCCCGGCACTGCCCGCCCAGCACGGAGGCTTCCGTCCCCAGGTCGCGCCACCCCCCGCGAGGCTCTGCCCGGCGGCACCAGCGGGGCTGACCTTGAAGTCGCGCTTCAGCGACGTCGACCTCCCCTGGGAGACCCCGGCTGCGATGACAGAGCCCGAGTGGATCATCGGACCCTCCTGTGGGCGCAGGACAACGTGGTCATCAGGGGGAGGGTCGGGCCTCGGGCGACGCGGGGGGTGGCGGTGGGGGGTGGCTGGACGGCACCTTTACCTTTCCCACGGCCAGTCCACCCACCACGGACAGGATCACGCCGGACACCTTGATCACCAGGGTCTGCAACGCGGGAGCGGCTCCTGAGGTGCCGCGCGGGACATGGCACCCAGCCCAGGGCCGTGTCCTCTCTGCCCCAGACTCGGCATCACCTTCTGCCGGACACGGCCGCGCCGCCACGCGGGGTCCTCCCAGAGCCCCCGAGGGGCCTGCCCTGGCCCTCGCCATGCGGCGACACAGGGCGGCAGAGGCAGCTCAGCGTGGCGGCTCCCACCCTCAGCTGCGGCCCCGCCCCGGGGAGGGGTGCCGCTGGCTCTGGGGCTGGCTGGACCAGGTGAAGACCAGGCGCCCCACACACCCCGCCCAGGGCAGGTGCAGGGGTGAGGAAAGGGGTGCCCCATGCGCTCAGGCCCCTCAGCCCAGCCTGGGTGCTGTCGGCCAGAGCATCCCGGGGCCCACCCCGCTCATGGGGCTTCCACGTCCCACCCGCCATGAGCACCCCCACGAGGGGGCCCAGGCCTCACCTTGAGCCGGACTACATGGGGGATCTTCACCCCATTGAGGAAGCACTTGATCTGGGGGATCCCACTGCCAGCAGCAACCGGCTGGAAGGACAGGGCACCACGCTGGGCGGGCACGGTGGCCGGACCCAGGCTCGGCTGGTGTGGGCTCTGCTGCCCCCACCCATGCAGCAAGGCCTCCAGGGGCCCGGCCCAGCGCCCGGAGGCCGAGCCGGAGGGGGCACAGGACACGCGCCCGCAGAGGGACCGGGACTCCCACACCTGGGCGCTGCTCCGCACCCCAGAGCAGCTTCTGGACCTGCCCCTCCCCCAACCCCTGCGCCTGTGGGCAGGGCCGGCCGGGGAGGCCGCACCCCAGGAGCTCCCCTCTGGGGCGCCTGTGCTAGGGGCAGCGGGGCTCCCACTGGGCCGGCTCAGCACCCGCGGGGCGCCACGCCCAGCCCCGTTTGGTGGGTCCTGCTGCCCGCGTCCAGCCACACCTCCATGAAGGCCACGAGGACGGAGCCGACGAGCACGAAGGCGGCGTTGAGGGCGGCCCAGAGCAGCAGGGAGGAGGACAGGCCCTCCTTGTCCGTGACGCTGTCGATGTCTGGCTCGTCAAGGACCCCGGCCAGCTGCGGCCCCGGCCCGCCCCCGCCCCGCCCCGCGCGCGCGGCCGGGCGAGGATACGGTCCTTGACCACGCGGTACTTGAGGCCGGCCAGGAGCTCCACCGCGATGTCGATGAAGCAGGCCACGAGGCCCGTGAGGATGCCGATCATGGCGCAGATGACCCAGCGCTTGATCTCCACCGTGCGGAAGGCCTGCGGTGGGGGGGGGGGGCGGGGCGTCAGGGCGGCGCCGCCGGCCCCCCGCGAGCAGCAGGCAGGGCGGCGGGGCTCACCGTGTGGTTGATGCGCCGCTCCTCCTCCAGGAACAGCTGGTTCTCGCTGTTGTCATAGTCCAGGCTCTGGGGCGGCGCAGAGACAGCCGTGAGCGCCAGGGAGGGGGCGCTGGGCTGGGGAGGGGGGGGCGGGCGGGGGGGGCCCACCTCATACTTGAGGGACAGCAGCTTCTCGTTGTGCGGGATCTCCTTGGGGAAGGGGGGCGGGGGGTCCGTCTCCTGCGGGAGAAAGAGGTGGAGCACCCTGACCACCAGCGCCCCTCAGACCCAAGCGCGGAGTGGAGGGAGCCCACGCCGTGCGCCCCGGGAGGCCAGGACACGAGGCAGGACAGACCCGCGCTCCCGATGGACGCGGGCACAGCGTGGTCACCAGGCCGCAGGCCAGCAGCCCCTCCGCGGCCGCACCAGAGGGTGCAGGGGCGGGGTGGCCGTCACGGGACAGCAGCCGGGCCCGGCCTCTGTGCAGGCTCCGCCCCGGACCCCGGCTCTCTGGAGCGGGGGCGCCTCTCGTGAGCCGAGGATCGGGCTGGCCTCCGCGGCTGCGGGGCACGAGCCGCCGGGAGGACGAGGGCGCGACTGCAAGGCTGAAGGCCCGGCCGTGCAGGGCGCGGGGTGGAGCTGAGCTCACCGCCCTCCCGGCCATAGAACGGGACCCCAGGGGCCCACAGAGAGGTCTGGGACAGCCGGGGGTGAACCCCCGAGGGGCGCTGCGAGGAGCTGCGCTGTCCCCGAGCCCAGGAGCCCTTCCAGGAGACAGGGGGCCCCTGCGGGGTGGGCAAGGCCAGGCCAGGTGAGAAGGGGTAGCGGGAGCCCTGATGACGAGCAGAGCTGGGGCGGGGGGGGTGAAGGGGGGGCTGCCGGGGTGAGACACCCAGAGTGGCGGGCCCGGCACAGGCCAGCTGGGAGGGAACCTGGAGCCCAGAAAACAGCCCGCGGTTCTGCCAGCCGCCGCGACCACAGCGGGCCGGGCCAGCACGGGGAGGGAGAGCCGGGCTGGGCCAGGCACCCCCAGGCAAGCGAACTGGGCTCCTCGCCTCAGGCCCGCGCACAGCCAGGGCCGCTGCTCAGGGCTGAGGCACAGAGGCCCGGGAGGGCCGGCTGAGGGCGGCGGAGACCCGGCCAGGCCGGCTCCTCGGACGCGCCGCCAGGAGCACCGAGGACGGGGAGCGGCCGGCGCCAGTAGAACGCGAGGCTTCCGTGGCCGAGGCGCTGCAGGGCGGGCGGGCACCGCGGCGGGCGTGGCAGGCACGGCCTGGAGAAGACTGCGGCGGAGCAGAGCGCTCCACAGCTGCGGGCGCTGGCGCTGGCGCGGAGAGACGCGGTCGGGCGCAGGGGGCAGTGCGCGGGCCGCGGGGAGCAGGGCGCAGAGCCGGGGCGGGGGAACGCGGTCTGGGGCCGGGGCTCTGAGACGAGCCAACAGCCCAGCGGCCGCAGGTGTGTCCCCGCCCGCCGGCCTCCCGCGCTGCTGGCCCGCGCCTGCCCACGCCCTGCACCCCCCGCAGCGGCTCTGTCCACCTCCCGGCCGCAGCTGCGCAGGGCAGGCCTCGGCCACCCACCGGGTCCAGAAGCTCGTCGTCCAGCTCCACGTTGCTCATCTGTCCGGCCCGGAAAAACGCCGAATGGGGCAACTAGGAGAAGAGAGGGGGGCTCGGCCACCGGCTGCAGGGGACAGCAGGAGCAGGTCCAGGGCCCCGTCCCAGGGGTGGGAGGCGGCTTCCTGCCCGCCCCGCCCACCTCCCTGCCCCGGTGCCACCTCCCTGCCCCGGTGCCGCCTCCCAATGGACGCCGACTGCGGCCCGCTCTGGCGGCGGGGGCACAGGAGCTCACAGCGGCGGTGACGACGGTGGAGCCAGCGGGCCCTCTTTAGGCGCTTTCACCACAATTAAGACAAATTTTTGCGATGACTTCGAGGTGTTTGCCGAACCGGCCTGCAGTGCTGGGGCCGCTCAGCCCGAGGGCCCCTGTGCTGGAGGCCAGGATGGCAGGGGGCGCCCACGGACCAGGAAGCAGGCTGCCCCGTTTCTCACTGTGGCCTATGCCACTCTGCTCCCCCAAACCCATGGCCCACCCAGACTGGGTGCTGGCTGACGTGCGAGGGTGCGGGGCTGACCCACCCATCCAGCCCCAGGCAGTGGCTAATGAAAGGGAGATTTGGGGGCTCCTAGGGAAGTTGGGGTGGCCAACCTGTACCCCACGAGGTAGGGCTAGGTGGGGGGCTGAGACAGAGATCAGCAAGAGGACTTCAGGGCAGAGGGACGCCCTGGAAGAGGTTCCCCGGTGCTGGGAGCCTCCAAGGAGAAAGCCGGGCGCTCACTCACCCTGAGACGGGTCTGGGGTGCTGGGGTGGCAGACGACCTGCCCCTGCAGCTGCCTTGCACCCCCCACTTTCCGATGATGATGAGCAATTGGTCATGGGGTAAGACACGCTCCTTGGGGACACCTCAGCTCCCAGAGAAACAGCCTCCCCAAAAGCCATTCTAAATGCTGACCTGGTGTCCGCCCTGCCCCGCCAGTCAGGGCAGCGCGGAGACCCGGGCCTCTGAAAACTGCCTGCCTTGCTGACGGCTGCCTCGCAGCGCCTGCTCTGGCTCAGACCCTCCAGCAGGTCTGGGAACCCCCACTTCCCACTGCCCGCGCACGTGCCCGTGACTGCTGGTGACCTCACCCTGACCCAGCAGCGGGCGGGCAGTGCTCCACTGGCTCAGTCACCATCACCCACACTCGGGCAGGGCAAAAGCAGAAACCCAGAGGCGGCGCTGGGGGCTGGTCCTGCACGGGTGGACGCATGCCCAGCTCAGCCCCGTCTGCGCTCCCTGCGGCCCTGCCTGCTCTCTGCTGGGCACTCACGGCCTGCCAGGGCCACCTTGTGGCCGCGCTCGCAGGCTGTGTGGGGCCGGTGACAAGGACACCTCCGCTGCGGGTGGGGGCAGCCAGGACAAGCTGTCACCCCCAGCTCCTGGGGCGCTCCTCGGGCCCTCCTGCAGGGCGTGGCACCGGCTGTCATTGGAGTTGAAGGCATCCAGCGCTGAGAGCAGCTCCTGAGCCTAGCCCTGGCCCCGACCACTGCTGCAGCATCCACTGCGGGCTGCTTCTGTACTCCGTTTTCAGTATCAGCGGGACGGATGTTCCTGGGGCTCAGGACAGCGGCACTGGGCCGGGCACTTCAGAGTGGACTGGGGCACAGAGCCTCGGCCCTGCCCAGCCCGCACAGCTTCCCTGGGGCACTCCAAGGGGAAGCCCCAACCATGCTATCTGCTTCCCAGCCCCACCCCACACCCACGCAGAAGTACTCCCAGAGCTGGGGCCAGCAGCACACCCTGCCTGGTCCTTTCCAGGCTGTGTGCTGAGTGAGGACCCTCCACTGCCCAACACCCAGCCAAACGCATCACACCTCAGGCTACCTGACCCCCACCCCACCCAGGCGGGGCAGGCGCACACGAAGACATTTCCTACGTTGCTTTAGAGCAGCTAACAAGTAGGATGTAAATGCAGACAATGAAGCTTCCAAAGACTTTTATGGAAACGCTACTTAAGAAGCAAGATCAACCGTCTCTTTCCCAAATAAATCAACTCTTAGACCTGTTAGCCAAGGTGGGGTGGGAGCCCCAAAGACCTGCTATTCAGAGGTAAAGCCAAGTCCACATCTGCCAGGTTCCCACTCTCTGACCTGTAATCCCCTAAGGGAGCTTTCACATTTCTCTGTTTCCGCCTGAAAATAACCTTCTTGTAAGAAGGAAAAGCAAATCAAAATATTTCTAGAAGGAAAATAACAAACGGCCTGTGGCCCAAACCCCCAGCCTCACAGCGCACTGCCAGGTGGGCGGTGGGGGGCCTCCGGCTGCCCCCGGGCCTGGCTTCGCCCCACACCGCCGGGGATGGGCTGCCAGCTGCCTGCAGTGCCTGTGCCAGACACGTGAGGCGAAGAGGGGGAAGAGGGGCGACCCGGAACCAGAGCGGCCTCAAATCCGGCGCCCTGAGGCGGAAACAGAGCGCACGGGAGAGCGCGCGGCGCCCCGGTCCCCACACAGTGAAGCCGCGACTCAGGGCGGGCGCGAAGGGCACGAGCCGCTCAGGGAAGCAGAGGCCGTGCCCGTCCCCTGGGACGGCCTGGGCTGCGCTGACGGGAGGGGAGGAAGCGCCGGCTCAGCTGAGCCGCCTCGCCGCGAGGGCGCGCGGCCCGGTCCGCTGCCAGCACTTTCCGGGGCTCCAAACCCCCGCCAAGGCCAGCAGCTGAGCCCGCGCGTTCCCGGCGACCTGGGGGGAGGGCCAGGGCGCCAGGCTCCGCCGGCTTCCGCGCACCGCGACCCCGAGCGGGAAGGCGGCCCGCCGGGGACCACCGCACGCCTCGCCCCGCCGCGCCCGGGCCCTCGCCCCGCGGGCTCCCCGGGCGCGGGGGCTCCCCGGGCGCGCGGGCTCACCTGGCGCGGGGGCTCACCCGGCTCGGGGGCTCACCTGGCGCGCGGGCTCCCCGGGCGCGGGGCTCCCCGGGCGCGGGGCTCCGCGGGCGCGCGGGCTCACCTGGCGCGCGGCCGCGGGCCCGGCCCCGTTCAGCAGCGGCGCGTCGTCGCCGGCCTGCGCCTCGGGCCGCCCCGCGCTCCGCAGCAGCGGCGTCGCCTCGTCGTCGTCCCGGTCGCGGCCGGACCACGACACCTTCTTGGAGACGTTGGCCATGGCCCTCGGGGGACGGACCGGCGGCGGGCTCCCGTGACAGCCGCCGTCACGTGACCCGGCGGTGTCACGTGACCCGACAGCACCCCGTGACCCAGACGGCGGCCGCGGCGCGCCTGCGCGCGGGGCCTTCTGGGAGCTGTAGTCCGGGTGGGAGCGGAGCGCGCGCTCCCGCGGGAAGGGGGCGGGGCCCAGGCCCTAGGGGCGGGGCTGCGGGAGCCGACTGAAGAGCTGAGGGGTGGGGGACGATTGGGGGAGGACGGGTGGGGGGAGGGGCGGGGAGGGTGGGGGAGGGGAGGCAGGCTGGGCCAGGAGCTGGGGGAGGGGAAAGGTGGGGGAGGGGAGGGGAAGGGTGGGAAGGGGAGGGGAAGGGTGGGGGAGGGGAAGGGGAGGGAGAGGGTGGGGGAGGAAGGGGAAGGAGGGGGAGGGGAGGGGGAGGGCGTGCGGGGGGCTGGGGGGGGGACAGGCTGCTGCGCCGGCCCCAGCGCTGTGACCTTGGGCTGTCTGGGGCCTGCAGGCCCGCCCCTGTCTGGCCCGCCCCTGTCTTTTTTTTTTTTTTTTTAATAATAAATTTTATTGTTATATTCCCCATACAATTGCAATCCCCCCATTCTGACCCCAATCCCTCCCCTCCCGCCCCCGCCCCCCTAAAAGTGTCTCTGGTTCATAGTTTTTTGTTGATTTTGATTTTCACTTTCTTATAGTTATTCATTTTCCTGGTCCCTTATTTAAGTTTTCTAGATTCCTGCTATGAGTGAGACCATCCGGTATTTTTCTTTTTCTTTTTGGCTTATTTCGCTGAGCATGATCCCTTCCAGCGCCATCCATGTTGCTGCAAATTGCATGTGTTTATCTTTTTTTTTTTGAATGCTGAGTAATATTCCATGGTATATATGGACCACATCTTCTTGATCCAGTCATCTATTTTTGGGCATTTGGGCTGTTTCCAAAGCTTAGCTATTGTAAACAGTGCTGCTATAAACATAGGGGTGCAGGTGCTCTTTGGAATTGATGTTTCTGTGTCCTTTGGGTAAATACCTACGAGTGGAATTGCTGGATCATATGGAAGCTCTATGTTTAGTAGGTCCAGAAATCTCCACACAGCTTTCCACAGTGGCTGGACCAGTTTGCACTCCCACCAGCAGTGCAGGAGAGTTCCTTTTTCTCCACACCCTCGCCAGCATTTGTTGTTGCTAGTTTTTATAATATGTGCCATTCTCACTGGTGTAAGATGGGATCTCATGGTAGTTTTGATTTGCATTTCCCTGATGGCAAGTGATGTTGAACATTTTTTCATATGCCTGTTGGCCATTTGCATTTCCTCTTCAGAGAAGTTTCTTTTTAGCTCTTCTGCCCATTTTTTGACTGGATTATTTTCTTTGTTGTTGTTGAGTCTCATCAGCTCTTTGCAGATTTTTGTGATCAGTCCTTTATCATTAGTGTTGGGTGCAAAAATGTTCTCCCAGTTGGTGGGGTTTCTCTTTGTTTTTGTTATTGTCTCTTTTGCTGTGCAGAAGCTCTTTAATTTGATGTAGTCCCAGCTGTTTATCTTTGCCTTCACTATCACTGCTTTGGGTGATGTGTCTGTAAAGATGTCTTTGATGTGCAAATCACGTAGTGTTTCGCCTATATTTCCTTCTATATATTTTATGGTTTCAGGTCTTATGTCTAGTTCTTTAATCCATTTTGAGTTGATTTTTGTGTATGGTGTGAGGTAGTGGTCAAGCTTCATTCTTTTGCATGTAGCGACCCAGTTTTCCCAGCACCATTTATTGAACAAACTTTCTTTGCTCCAATGCATAGTCTTTGCTCCTTTGTCAAAGATTAGTTGACCATAAATCTGTGGGTTTATTTCTGGATTTTCTATTCGATTCCATTGGTCTGTATGTCTGTTCTTGTTCCAATACCATGCAGTTTTGATGATTATGGCTTTGTAGTATAGTTTGAAGTCTGGGAGTGTAATGCCTCCATTCCCTTCTTTTTTTTTTCAGGAGAGCTTTGGCTATTCGGGGTTTTTTGTGATTCCATATGAATTTCATCAATAATTGTTCTATTTCTTTGAAGAATGACATTGAAATTTTGATTGGAATAACATTGAATCTGTATATTGCTTTTGGAAGGATGGCCATTTTAATAATGTTTATTCTTCCAATCCACGAGCAGGGGATGTCTCTCCATTTCTTTGTGTCTTCTTCTATTTCTTTTAACAGTGTTTTATAGTTTTCTTTGTATAGGTCCTTTACCTCTTTTGTTAGATTTATTCCCAAATATTTGATTTTTTTTGTTTCAATAACAAAAGGGATGGTTTTTTTGATTTCTTCTTCTTCAGATTTATTGTTTGTGTATAGGAAGGCTACTGACTTTTGCATGTTGATTTTGTATCCTGCCACTTTACTGAACTGATTGATGAGTTGAATTAGCTTTTCTGTGGAGTTTTTGGGGTTCTCTATGTATAATATCATATCGTCTGCAAATAGTGATAGTTTGACTTCTTCTTTTCCTATTTGGATTCCTTGGATGTCTTTCTCTTGTCTTATTGCCCTGGCTAGGACTTCCAGTATTATATTGAAAAGCAGTGGTGAGAGTGGACATCCTTGTCTTGTTCCAGATCTTAATGGAATTGCTTTCAGCTTTTCACCATTGAGAATGATACTGGCTGTTGGCTTGTCATAGATGGCCTTTATGATGTTGAGGTATGTTCCTTGTATCCCAAGAATTTCAAGGGCTTTTATCATGAATGGGTGTTGCACTTTGTCGAAAGCTTTCTCAGCATCTATTGATATTATCATATGGTTTTTATATTTCTTTTTGTTGATGTGTTGGATAACGTTGATTGATTTTCGGATGTTAAACCATCCTTGTGCCCCTGGAATGAATCCTACTTGGTCGTGGTGAATTATCTTATGGATACATTGTTGGATTCTGATGGCTAAAATTTTATTTTATTTTATTTTATTTTTAAGATTTTTTTTTAATAGAGGCATGTTTTTCTTTATTTGTTTGCTTGTTTTTGTTTTGTTTATACATGCACTGGGTACAGTCAGAGGGGCGGGAGGGTGAGAGAATTCACCAGAGCCAGAGCGGGGAGCAGAGCAGGCAGAAGGACCGAAGGACACTGCTGAGGGGAGCAGCGGGCGGCAGGAGAGGTCTGCGCACCATGTGGGACCCTCCTCCGGTGGCCGGGGAGCAGCCGGGGATTGAACCGGCGCCGCAGAGGCCGCGGGCAGCTTCGCAACCCAGCGCTCTACCGCTGCGCCACCGGGGAGGCCCCTGATGGCTAAAATTTTATTGAGGATTTTTGCATCAGTGTTCATTAGGGAGATTGGCCTGTAGTTTTCCTTTTTTGTGTTGTCCTTGTTCGGTTTTGGTATTAGTGTAATGTTGGCTTCATAGAACGTGTTTGGTATTGTCCCTTCCTTCTCAATTTTTCGGAAGAGTTTGTGAAGGATAGGCACTAATTCGTCTCTGAATGTTTGGTAGAATTCATTTGTAAATCCATCAGGTCCTGGGCTTTTGTTTTTGGGGAGGTTTTTGATTACCATTTCAATTTCGCTAATTGTAATTGGTCTGTTTAGGTGTTCTATTTCTTCTTTATCTAGCTTTGGGTGATTGTAGAGTTGTAGGAATTTGTCCATCTCCTCTAGATTGTTAAACTTGTTTCCATATAACTGTTCATAGTAGTTACTGATTATTCTTTTGATTTCTGCTGTGTCCGTTGTGATTTCTCCTCTTTCATTGATGATCCTGTTTATTTGTGCTTTCTCCCTTTTTTCCTTTGTGAGCCTGGCTAGGGGTTTGTCTATTTTATTGATTTTTTCAAAGAACCAGCTCTTGGTTTCATTGATCTTTTGGATTGTTTTTTTAGTTTCAATTTCATTTATTTCTGCTTTGGTTTTTATTATTTCTTTTCTTCTACTGGTTTTGGGGTTTTTTTGTTGTTCTTTTTCTAGATCTTTGAGCTTCGAGATTAGGTTGTTTCTTTGAGTTCTTTCTTGTTTCTTGATGTGAGCTTCTATTGCTATATATTTTCCTCTTATTACTGCTTTTGCTGCATCCCATACATTTAGGATATTGGTGTCCTCCTTGTCGTTCAATTCAAAGAATTTTTTAATTTCTTCTTTGATCTCCTCATTAGTCCAATGGTCTTCCAGTAGTGTGGTTTTTAATCTCCATGAGGTAGGAAAGTTCCTTGCTTTCTTTTTATGGTTTATTTCTAGTTTGATGCCTTCATGGTCAGAAAAGATGGTTGATATGATTTCAATCTTGGTGTATCTGTTGATGTTTGTCTTGTGCCCCAGTATGTGATCGATCCTGGAGAATGATCCGTGTGCGCTTGAGAAAAATGTGTACTCCGTTTTTTTTGGGTTTAGTGTTCTATAGATGTCTGTTAAGCCCAATTGCTCTAGGTCCTTATTTAGAGCTTTGGTTTCTTTACTTATTTTTTGTCTTGTTGATCTATCCATTGTTGATAGTGGTGTGTTGAAGTCTCCCACTACGTATGTGTTTTCTCTGATGTCTGTTTTCAGAGAGGACAACAGTTGTCTGATATATTTTGGTGCTCCTTCGTTTGGTGCGTATATGTTAATGAGTGTTATTTCTTCTTGAAGTATTGTCCCCTTGATCATAATGTAGTGACCATTGGGGTCTCTTTTTATCTTTTTGAGTTTGAAGTCTGTTTTATCTGATATAAGTATAGCTGTTCCTGCTTTCTTTAGGGTGGGGGAGGGGCAGGGGAAGGGGGAGGGAGAGGGTGGGGGAGGAAGGGGAAGGAGGGGGAGGGGGAGGGGGAGGGCGTGCCGGGGGCGGGGGGGGGGGGGGCCGGGGACAGGCTGCTGCGCTGGCCCCAGCGCTGTGACCTTGGGCTGTCTGGGGCCTGCAGGCCCGCCCCTGTCTTGCCCGCCCCTCTCTTGCCGGGTCCTGGCTGCAGCGGGCGCCGCGCGGGCGGTGTGGGCGTGGGGCTGCCCGGCACTGGGGAAGTGAAAACGGCCGGGAGCAGGAGGTCACGCTGGTCTCTGTGCCCAAGCGGGTGGGGCGCGGCGGGCAGGGCGTTTCCATCAGATGGACAGGGCCAGAGCGCGGCCCTTTGCTGGGCAGTTGGCCCTTTCAGAGGTGCAGAGCGCAGGGCCCGGGCACCAGCCACCCCTTGCCTGGAGCTGGCTCCCGGCACAGAAGGACCCGCTGGGCCCTGGTTTTGTCCTTACTGAGAAACGCGGGAGTCTGGGGCCGGGCGAGAGCTGGCAGTATCTGAGGGGCTGTGGCCGCGCTGCCATGCCCGCGGGAGCTGCCCCAGCTCTCAGGGCCCCCCCCAGTCTTAGCCAGCACCCCCCTCAAAGCATCCCCAGCTGGGCACCGCGGGGACAGCCACCTCGAGCTGCCAACCGCGTGCCTTCCTGTTTGCCTGAGGCGGGGACAGGGTGCCTGATGGGGTTGCCAGGCAGGGCCCCACTTGCACCCCAGCGTACCCCTGATCAACTCCCCAGTGTCCCCTAGAGAAGCAGCTCCCCTCTGCCCGCAGTGCCACGGACCAGGCAAGGTTCCAGAGAAGGCAGAGGGGCCTGGGGAGGAGGAGGGGCTTGAGGGGGCTGCAGGGCAGGCCAGCGACTGGGCATCCCTGCGGGGCTGGGCCGCTCTGCAGACGCGCAGTGAAACCTTGGGAAGGCACAGCCCCAGGTGCTGGGGGGTGCCCGGGCCGCCCCTCTCCCCAGCTCTTTGGAAAGCGCCTGCAATGGGGGCTTCTCAGGACTTGGCCTGGCACGAAGCTCAGCGGTTCTGGGCCCTTGCACAGAAGAGGGGTGCTGCACCCACTGGTCCTCGTGCCCTGCCCTCCAAGGCCACGCACCGCCCCACCCCTGCGTTGCCCCCGAGAGTCCGACAGGCCAGGCTGGCTCGCCCTGCGGCCTCAGTTTCACTCACCACGATTCAGACTTCAAAAAGATAAAATTGATGCCAAACAGACGATAGGGCGCTTTGGGGCACAGGAAGCACTGCTCCCCCTCCCCCCCCACCCCGCGCGGACTGTGCATGCCCGAAGGGTCTCCCCCAGCCTCCTGGAGAGGGGGCCTGCAGCAGCTCTCCCTGGCCGGTTGGGGGCGGTGGTCTCTGCCCCCAGAGGCCCCCCTCCAGTTCCTCCCCAAGCACACTGTCATGTCTGGCCCTCAGGGCATCGGGATGGCAGGCGGCCGGCTCCTCCTGGCGGCCCAGGGCACACCCGCAGTGGTGAGGGGCCAGGCCTCAGGGACAGCTCCAGGCAGGGGCAGGCGATCCTCTGCACAAACCCCCCGACCGAGGCGGTGCTGACCAGTGTCAGGATGGTGCCCGCTGGGCACTCCCGCCCGGTGGCAAGGTCGGCAACCTCCCCAGGCACCAGCGCCTGGTCCCAGATGGCCAAGCCGGCCATGCTGCCCACAAAGGCCTCCATGTTGTCAAAGCTGCCCCCCATCTGTCTTGCTCCTCCTGGCCCACCACCAGGGACCCTCCGGGCGGGATCTTGTAGCCCTCCTGGAAGCGGGAGCTGACGGCCACGAGCCTGCAGTCCACGTGGAGCCGTTATCGGCCCAGGACGGACGTCCAGGTGACGCACATGTGGTGCCAGTGGCCGTCGAGCAGCGGCTTCAGGGGCAGCTCCCTGAAGGCCGGGTCCCCGATCACGAAGTGCAGGTTGCTGGGGGGCAGTGAGCGGCGGCCGTGCAGCACCAGCATGTTGTCATTGTCCACAGTGGCGTAGGAAAGGAGAGTGCCCAGGTGGCCGGCAGCCGTGGGCACCCAGCTGCAGATGGACAGCGCCGCAGGCCTGCGTGGAAGCCGGGCGCAGGAAGACTGCGTTCTCAGCAGAGGCGTTGGGGAAGACGAGCAGGGGGTTTGCACTGCAGACAGAGATGGAGGGTGTCGGGCCGGGCACTGCCCACCCAGCCCCCTGTCCGCCCCCCCCCCCGCCCGTCCAGCCCCTCCCCCAGCCCTACCTGCAGCCTCTGGGCCTGGGTCCCGGGGCGTGGGGAGGGGCTGGGCCTGGATTCCCAGGGGTGGGGGGAGCTGGGCTGTACCCCTGCCGCTGAGTGGACTGTCACTGCCCAGTGGGCAGTGGCTGCCGTGCCCATTTGCTGCTAATGCTCAGACCGCAGCGTGTGCCTGCGGGTGGTGCAGACAGGCCCTTACCCCTGGGGCGGGGGTGTGAGGTGTGAATGGGGTGGCCTGTCCACGCTGTGGAGGGACTTCTCAGAGGGGCCCGAGGCCAGAGGAGGGCGGGAGGGACATGGAGACGGGGTGGGAGGCAGCCTCACTCCTTACTCTGTCCTGGGCTCTTGGGGGGCCATGTCCTCTGGCTGTCTGGGCCTGGGGGCTCCTGTGTCTCCTGGAATCGGCTAGTGAAGTCCTGCAGTGGGCCCCTGGACTCAGGGGGAGGGCTGAGGGCCCAGCTGCCCCCCCTGGGGTCAGCCCAGGGCCAGCGGAGTCAGGGCGGAGCAGCTGCTCCAGGAGAGCGGCCAGCCCAGCGCCCTGGGCCTGGACAAGGTGCGTCAGATGAGCCAGCAAGTCCTGCAGGGCCTGCATGTCCAAGGTCAGGCCGGCCAGGGCAGCCCGCTGGGCCTCCCGCTCCTCCCGCTCCTAAACCTGCTGTTGGCTCCTCGCACGCAGGGTGGCGTCCTGGGCTTGCAGCCGGGCGCCAACCCTCTGGTCTCTGTGCTGCGTCTTCCGCATCAGGTCTTGAGGAGGCCCAGGTGGCCCTGCGCCGAGGCCTGGCTCTCCAGAGCCAGGTGTCCATGTCGTGGGTCAGGTTGTAGCTGCTGGCGAGGGCCTGCCCGAGCGCCAGCGTCACCTCCTGGATCCTGTGGGACTGTGGGGCAGGGTGGGGCCAGTGCCCGCTCATGACCCCAGCCGGCAGGGCGGCAGCGTTGGGGTGCCCACGCCCACCCCCCACCGGCCTCGGGGCCTGCTGTGAGTGGACGGGCAGCAAGATGGGTTACATGGGCAGTTTGTGGGGTTCAAAGCAGGGCCTGCCGCGGACCAGCGCAGCGGTAGACTTGCAGGACTGTCTCAGGATTGAGAAACTGTGAGGATGCTCAAGGAATCGGCGCAGAAATGACAGACAGACACACTCCAAGAGTGAAGATCTGAATGTGATGTGCTCAAAATCATCATAGACTTTTATTTATTTATTTATTTATTTATTTTTTAAAGATTTATTTATTTATTCATACAAGCACTGGGTACAGTCAGAAGCACGGGAGGGTGAGAGAATTCACCAGAGCCAGAGAGGGGAACAGACTGACGAAGTCCACTGCTGAGGGGAGCAGCGGGCGGCAGGAGAGGTCTGTGCGCCATGTGGGACCCTCACACCCTGCAGCCGGGGATCGAACCGGCGCTGCAGAGGCTGCGGGCAGCTTCACAACCCAGCGCTTAACCGCTGCACCACCAGGGGAGGCCCTCATCATAGACTTTTATACCTTTTCTAACAATAGACGATTACATACAATTTAATTCTTTCTCAGCATAAGACATCTACTTTGTTATTCATGTTCATGTGATTGATGTTCCATGGCATGGCACAGCAAATAATCTCAAAGTACTGAATCTACACAATCAGTTTTGTTTACACAGAACAGCATTCTTTAAGCTAGCTTTTCTTGATTCGTATCCCAAAACCACAATGATCAAAAACATTGATATTTACTTACTGGCACCTTCTACTTTTAGTGATCACAAGCAATATATTCTACGTAAGCATTTTGATTTTTATGGTGTTGTCTCATGTGAGAAGTATTGTGATTATTATAAAACTACTATTGCCGGGCCTCCCCGGTGGTGCAGCGGTTGAACGCTGGGCTGTGAAGCTGCCCGCAGCCTCTGTAGTGCTGGTTCAATCCCCGGCTGCTCCCCGGCCACCAGAGGAGGGTCCCCCATGGCGCGCAGACCTCTCCTGCCGCCCGCTGCAGTGTCCTTCGGTCCTTCTGCCTGCTCTGCTCCCCGCTCTGGCTCTGGTGAATTCTCTCACCCTCCCGCGCTTCTGACTGTACCCAGTGCTTGTACACATAAATAAATAAATCTGAAAAAAAAATAAAACTACTATTGCCACACACTATTTTTTTTATCATGCATTTCCTGAAACTGATTGCACACATATAAGGAAAAAGCAAAATAAGTGAAAAAGTAGTATGATTATAGACAGGTTGCTAGGGCTAGGTTGCTACTTATTCTGAAACAATGACTATCTGATTGATGGTTAAACTGCTTTGTAGGTAATTTCATCAGGCTTGTTTGCAGGTGACACTCTTAGCAGCCTTGTTTCCATCAAAGGAGGGTTTTTTTTACTGTGGGCTTGTTGCCTAAATTAGGCTTACAGGCCTTTAGACATTTGTCTGATGTGAGCGCCAAAGATGATCATAGTAAAGCCCCTCGGGGACTGCGCCTGTCTTAGGTCGTCAGGAGTCGCAGACGTGAGGCTGGCCAGTGCCTTCTGTAGTCGGCCCCGATCTTACCCGTCATTGACTGTCCAGTCCAGCGCACAGGGGAAGGGGGTCTTACTCACTCTGTTGTGTCTGAGTGAAAGCCTCCCTCTTTCCAGTAAGTTCACTGGCGTTCAGCGGCAGAGGCTGCCGCAAGGGCCCTTGGAGCAGGCTGGATGGGGCAGGGCCCTCGGGAGCTACTCCATGTGCCCCAACTCCCTTATGCCTTGGATCCCTTCCTGATCATCACGTGGGTGCCCAGGGACACTCCTCGCTGGTACAGAGGGAGAAACAGTGGCTGCCCTGGTCGTGGGTGGGGGGGGCTGGCCACTGTCCCCCCCGCCCTGCTGGCTGCACGCACCTGCTCCTCCAGTCTGCGCAGCCGCTGGGAGAGGGGCCTACCTTGGCCCTCAGCACTGGCCGGCTGCGGCCGGGCCCCGTGCAGGAACAAGGACACGGCAATAAGGAGGACGGGCAGGGCCGTCTGGGCCAGGCGGCCCATGCTGGAGGACGGGGGGCCCCTGGGTGCGGGGGGCCGCCTGCTGGGTGCCCATGGGGGGCCGGAGCTCCCTGCTGCCCTCAGGGACCACATATGCCTTCAGCCAGGCTCCCGAGAAGACAGACCAGGACAGACGCAGGCAGCTTCTCTGGGAAATAGCTGGATGGGCGCTGGCCTGGCTGCTGGCCCGGAGCAGGAGGTGATGGCTGCGGCAGGTGCTGGGCCTCAGGCCGTGGGCGGGGGAGGGAGGCCCTGTGGCAGCTGGGCACACAGGGCCCCCGCACCCTCGCTGGGGGAGGCCAGGGCACTGGGGTGGGGCCTGCGGTGGGCTCTGGGTATAGCCAGCCGGCGTGCTGAGCAGGCCTGTCCTGCCCAGGGCTGCTGAGCCTGGCCCTGACTGGGCAAAGGGTCTCAGCGGGTGTCGTCAGGGGCTCCAGGTGGCCTGTAGTTCTCCGGGGGATGGGACACTCCCGGCCTCAGGCCCACACTTCCTCCGAAGCCTCTGGGGAGGCCCTTCCTGCCTCTCCAGCTTCTGGGGCCCAACCTCCTCCCAACCGTGCCTCCTCCCTGTCTCCCCTGAGGCGCCGGTCGTTGGCCCTCAGGCCAGCCAGGGGCCCGGGGCATATTGGCCGCCATCTGAGCCTCAGCTGCAGCTGCGGAGCCCTTCTGCATAAGCTCAGCGCAAGGGCATGGGATGCAGCTCGGACCCATTGCTCGAGGCCACTGTTCCCGTCGCTGGACACCTGAGAGCTTGGGGTGTCCAGGGTTGGTGGAGCTGGGGTTGGGCTGAGGGACGCAGGCCAGTCCAGAGGCAGAGCTGGACCCCACTCCGCACCAGAGTGGGCCCCCACCTGCCGGGCCGCCCTGGGCTGTGCTGGGCCCCCGCACTGCCGGCGCTGGGGTGGACGGCAGCACTGGCCACAGGGGCGGGAGGCTGGGTTACACAGAATACGTCGTCGAGCTCACTGGCCAGCTTTAGCTTCCGCATGGCTGCTCGGACACATAAAATTGGAACACGGGCTCATGTCCCATTCTGAGCACACAGCCCCGCCCCGGGGAAACCCCGATGTGCGGTCACAGGTGGGGCCCGCCTGCCCGCCTGCCTCGGCCCCCCCCCCCCCCCCCGTCTCAGATCTTTGTTTTTTTTTTAAAGATTTATTTATTTATTTATGCAAGCACTGGGCACAGTCAGCAGCGCGGGAGGGTGCGAGGATCCCCCAGAGCCAGAGCGGGGAGCAGAGCAGGCAGAGGGACCGAGGCACACCGCTGAGGGGAGCCGCGGGCGGCAGGAGAGGTCCGCGCGCCGTGCGGGACCCTCCTCGGTGGTGGCCGGGGAGCAGCCGGGGATCGAACCGCAGCGGGCGGCCTCGCAGCCCAGCGCTCACCCGCCGCGCCCCGGGGCGGCCCTGGGTCTCGGGTCTTGGAAAGACAAATTTCGCGTGAGTCGGCGCCTCCGCGGCGGCCTGGGGCCCGTCACCGGCACGGACTGAGCTCGGGCCGGCCAGGGGGCTGGGCCTCCGGCGCTGCCCGCCCCGGGGCTCCCCGTTGCCGGCGGGACCGCGCTCCGGTCTCCCGCTGCCCGGGGCCCTCGGCAGGAGCCCCCCCATCGCGGGGTCCTCTGGCGCGCTGCGGGGGCGAGGCTCCCCCTCCGCGGCGGGCGGGGACCCATCCGCGTGCGGGGACGCCCCGGACAGTCGGCGCCGCTGGGCGAGCGGGAGGGTCCGCGGCGCCCCCGACACCCGCGCCGCGCCGCGCCCGCGTCCCGACCCGCCGCGCGCCCGGCCCCGCCCGCCGGGGCCCCGCCCCCAGGAGCGCGGCCCCGCCCGCCCCGGCCGCGACCACGCCCCCACGCGCCGTCGCGACCACGCCCACGCCCGCCCCGCCCACGGCCCCGCCCGCGCGGCTCCGGCCCGCCCCGGCCGCGACCACGCCCCCACGCGCCGTCGCGACCACGCCCACGCCCGCCCCGCCCACGGCCCCGCCCGCGCGGCTCCGGCCCGCCGCTCCGCGCCGGCTCGCGCAGGCGCAGACGGGAGGCCCGCGCGCGTCCCTTCCGGTTCCCCGGCTCCCGCGGCGGCTCCGTCCCGGGGGTCGGTCCCGCGGGCTCGGGGCGGCCCGGCGCGGGGCTCGTGCGCCGCGGGCGGCCCCGGCCTGGGGGCGATGGACGCCGCGCGCGCCGCCGTCCGCCTGCACGTGCGCGAGGCCGCGCGCGCCCTGGCGGCCCCCGAGGACGAGGCCCGGCTCGCCGCCGCCCTGGCCGCCCTGCGGCGCTACCTCGGGCTCGCGGCGCCGCCCGCCCCGCGCGCCGAGCGGGAGGAGTTCGCCCGCGCGCACCTCGCCGCCGTGCTGCGCGGCCTGCTGCGCGCGCTGCGCCCCGGCCGGCCGCGGCTGGAGGAGCTGGGGGCCGGCTTCTTCCTGCGGGGCCCGGCCGGCCCGGCGCTCCTGGCGCTCCTGGAGGCCATCCGCGACGCCGCCGGGTGAGGGCCGCGCCCCGGAGGCCAGCGGGGCCGCCGCCGGGGGAGGGCCGCGCCCCGGAGGCCAGCGGGGCCGGCGCCGGGTGCGGCGCGCACGGTGCCCTCCGGCCGCGGTCGGCTCCGCAGGGACGCGCCGGCCCCCGGCGACGGCCAGGGGGGCCCCTTGGGGTCCTCGCGTGCGGCCACCGAGGCAACGAAGACCAGGAGGGGCGGGCGGTGGTGCCCGTGAGTCCTGCGGGGTCGGCTGTGGCCGCGGCGTGGCTGGGGCAGGCGGGCCAGCAGGACCCCACTCTCTGCCGTGTGCTGGGCTCCCCTTCCCGGCTGAGCCGGCTCTGCGGGCGGGACAGCGTCCCGGCTCTCCGGTCACCGCTGCTTCTGCTTCAGCCCCAGCTTCCAGCTGACGAAGATGGCGCAGCTTTTGGCCAGGTTCCTGGGGGCCGGCAGGATGGCCGCGGTGATGGAGGAGCAGTGCCGGCAGCCGGAGGACCCGGCCTTCCCCCTGCTCCAGGACACGCTGGTCACCCTCATGGTGGGCCTGCCCGATCGCCTGGGCAACCGCCTGCAGCAGGAGAACCTGCCCGAGTTCCTGCCCCAGAGCTACTTCCCGCTGCTGGGCCAGGAGGCCGTGTGTGCACTGCAGGCCGTGGTGGACTCCCTCCGCGGTGAGGGCCCCCCCAGGCTCCCATGCCCACTTTCCAGCCTCCTGCCCTCCCTCCCGCTCGCCCCTGGGACACGTCGCTCAGGTCTTCTGTTTCCTTCCCATCATCGCGCCCGGCCTGGCGGTGGCCATGGGGCCAGATGAGGTGGGGCTGCTCTCCGAGCCCGGTGGCTGTCCACCTGGAAAACAGCGGCTCCGTGGCTGCAGGGGTGGCTCGCGCTGGCCATTCCTGCACCCGCTGGGCGCACCCACGTGTCTGGCCGCTGGCCGTGTGGGTGTTGGTGTTGGCCCAGTGGCGGAATGTGGGTCTCGGTGCCCAGGGGTGTGGGGCTGGTTGGGGGCGTGCTCCTTTGCTTGGGGCACAAGGGCACGGCTCCTGCTCACCCCGTCTGACCTGGGGCCCTGGAGGAGCGGCCCCAGCCTGACCCCTCATCTGATGGCCTGGCTTCCTGCGCCCGCTGCGGTCTCCATTCCGGCCACACAGGGAGCTGGTCTCTGGCGCCCTTGACCCGTGCCGGCAGCTCTGAGCAGCCTGCTGGCCCCGCCTGACGCCCGCCTTCCCCCCAGGCGGCTCCGACTGCTCCGTGTCCTTCGTGTCCCAGGTCCTCGGGAGAGCCTGTGTCCACGGGAGGCGCAGTGAGTGCTGCTGGGTGGGCGGGGCCGCTTCCCATGTCTGCGTGGCCAGCCGCTCGCTCAGGGAGTGGACGGCGGCCCCATGGCGTGGGCTGTGTGCAGGGGTGTATGGAGCCCTGGGGGTGTGGCCGGGGCACCCGGGGCTCAGGGTCTGCCTCTGTCTTAGAGGAGGTGCTGGGCGTGATGGTGCCCCGGCTGGCAGCGCTCACCCAGGGTAGCTGCCTCTGGCAGCGGGTCTGCTGGCGGCTGGTGGAGCAGGTGCCGGATCGGGCCATGGAGGCCGTGCTGACCGGGCTTGTGGAGGCCGCCCCTGGGTGAGCACGGCCCCTCCCGCTGCGACGCGCCTCCGGGGTGGGGTTAGCCTACCTTGCTTTGCGGTCCGGCTCCGGGTTGCGCCCCGTGCTGCCCGGCCCGTGCGGCCGTCCCCTGCAGGAGCCTGGTGGGAGGCTGGCTGAGGCCGCGCAGCGGGCAACCCCTGCCCCTGCCCTGCAGGCCCGAGGTCCTGTCGCGTCTGCTGGGGAACCTGGTGCTGAAGAGCAGGAAGGCCCAGTTTGTGATGACCCGGAAGCTGCTGCTGCTGCGGTGCGGATACTCGGTGAGCTGCTGCTGCCAAGGCACCGCCCTGGCCTGCGCGGGGTCAGCTGCCAAGAAATGGCGCCCCCTTCCCGTGCCCCTAGCTGGCTGGGTGGGTGATCAGCGCCAGCCTGGCCGCAGCGACAAAATGCCCACTATCCTCGCAGACACCCATGCTGCGGAGCCTGTTGGGGTACCTGGCCATGGACAGCCAGCGGCGCCCTCTCCTTGTGCAGGTGCGCGCCTGGGGGAAGGTGGGGGCATGCTGTCTGGGGGGCGGCCGGCGCCCTGGGGCTGGTGCGCCGATGGCCGGGTGCTCCAGGCCCTGGCAGGGCTGCCAGGCCAGGCCCCGTGCTCTGCACCCCCAGGCGCTGAAGGAGCTGCTGGAGACCTGGGGCAGCAGCAGCGCCGTCCGCCACGCGCCCCTGGCACAGCAGCGCTACGTCAGCGCGGCCATCCTGCTCTGCCTTGTGCATCTCGGGGAGGCTGAGCTCCGGGACAGCCGGGCGGGTGAGTGGGCAGGCGAGTGGGCGGGTGGGTGAATGGACGTGCCTGCCCTGGCCCTGGCCCCGGCCCTGGCCCCGCCCTGGCCCCCGGCCCTGTCCCCACCCTGGCCTGGCCCCGCCCCCGCCTCGCATGCTCAGCACCTGCATGGTGCTTGCAGAGCTGCTGGCCAGCCTGATGGCAGGAGTGAAGTGTCGCCTGGACAGCAGCCTGCCCCCCGTGCGCCGCCTGGGTATGATCGTGGCTGAGGTGGCCAGTGCCCGGATCCACCCCGAGGGGCCGCCCCTGAAGTTCCAGGTGAGCCAGGGCCAAACCCAGCCCCGGGCACTGAGCCCCTGCCCGCCCCACCTGCTGGCCGCCATGGAGGCCGCGCTGCGGTGGTGGCGGCCCCTCAGCCGCCCGTGGTGCCCGAGGGTCTTAGCCAAACGCCCGGGGCCCCAGGCTGGGTGGAGCGGAGGGACGCTCAGGGGCAGCTGCTATCCCCTCGGACTTCTCTCCCCGGCGGTGGGGCCTCTCCGCCATTGGCTGGCCGGCACCTCCCCGCCCCCCGGACTTGGAAGAGGAAGAGCTGTAGGCGCGGGGTTCCCTCCCCCCGACCCCAGCCCCTGCTCCTGCCCCTGCAGTATGAGGAGGACGAGCTGAGTCGCGAGCTACTGGCCCTGGTCCCTGCCCAGCCTGGGGGCGACGGCCCTCCGGAGGCCAGGTGAGGGCAGCGCGAGCCCGCTGGGCGGCGGGGGTGGGCATTGCCTCGATCGCTCGTCCTCTGGACTCGAGTCGCCAAGAGCAGCAGCGGAGGCTCAAGAGCGCGGGGCTCTGAGGACTTGGGGGTCTGTTTCCCACAAGCCCGTCGACTGCTCCGCTCGCCGCAGAGACCCCGGACACAGAGCCCGCGGGCGGTGGCGACCCCCAGGCGCGGCTGGAGGGCTCAGATGCGGAGCTGGACAGGTGGGCGCGGGGCGGTGCCCCTGCAGCGGGAGGGGCTGGACGCGGGCTGGGGAGGGCTGGGGAGGGCTGGAGAGGGGCGGGACTGGCTGGGGGCGCAGACACCCACAGCACTGCCTCCGTCCGCCTGATGCGCCCACAGCGACGACGACCTGGTCCCCTACGACATGGCGGCCGACGGGGAGCTGAGGAGCAGCAAGGCCCCCGCGTACGTGCGGGACTGCTTGGAAGGTGCGCGGGGGGGCGGCCGGGGCGGCCTGTTCCTTTTCCTGCGGGCCAAGGCCCGACGGGTGTGGTCCTCTGCAGCCCTGACCGCGTCCGAGGACTGGGAGCGCTGGGAGGCGGCCCTGCGCGCCCTCGAGGGGCTGGTGTCCAGGAGCCCGACGGCCACTCGGGAGGTGAGCGGGCAGAGGGGAGCCCCGCCCCACCCCTCCCCGACCAGAGGTCCCCGGGCTGGGGTTGAAGGCCCCGCCTCCGTGTGCAGGTGAGCGTGGAGCTGGCCAAGGTGCTGCTGCACCTGGAGGAGAAGACCAGCGTGGCGGGATTCGAGGGCCTGCGCCAGAGGGCCCTGGTGGCCGTCACGGTCACGGACCCGGCCCGGGTGAGTCGGCCTGGGCCAGCCTGGCTCCCTCCGGCCTGGGCAGGGCAGGGCAGGGGCGCGACGGGTGCGCGCACAGGGACACATGGGGTGCCGGGCCGTGTGGCCAACGTCCCTTCACCCGGCCCAGGTGGCGGAGTACCTGACCTCGCAGTTCTACGCCCTCAACTACAGCCTGCGGCAGCGCATGGACGTTCTGGACGTGAGTGCGGCCCGGCCCCATGGAGGGACCTGGGTTGCCCTTGGGGCCGGGGGACAGGAAGGGGCTCCTGCTGAGGGGCTTCCTCGGCCGCGTCGTCGTCCAGTAGGCGCTGTCGCGATGGCGCTCACACGCAGTAAATCCGCCGCGGAGGCGAGCGGGGCCCACTGCGGGCAGCAGAGGCTCGGGGGTGGGCGCCCGGGTTCCCTGCGGGGTGACGAGAACGGTCCAGGAGCCGTGCGGGGACAGTCAGGCGTGAGGGTGCGGCCTGGCCACGGTCGCACGACGTGGCAAAGGCCACGCTGGGGCTGTGCATCGAAGGACCATGCACCCCGGGCCCGTCCCACGCTGCCCTGCGAGGTGGGTTGGGGGATGGGAAGCCGCCTGGGCATGCGGAGCTCCGCCCTTCCCGTCCCCAGCTGTACGGCTCTAGGGCTGCCCCTTGCAGTGGGGTGGCACCCAGTTGGTTGGCTCCCTTTCCGGGGCTGGCGTCCTGGAAGGGCACCTCTGCCCGAGCGACGAGCCGCCCGTCTCCCCAGGTGCTGGTGCTGGCTGCCCAGGAGCTCTCTCGCCCCGGGCGCCTGGCGGGGGCTCCCTGCAGCGGCCCCCCGGCGCCTGCCTCCCAGCCTGGCGGCCCTGTGGCCCCTGCCTGGCGCGCGGTGGTGGACGAGCGGATCAGACGGAAGACCCGGCGCTTCTCCCAGGTCAGCCTGGCCTCACGGTGGACACGCAGCGTGGGGCGCCGGCCTGCGGGGGTGGGACTGGCCTCGTGCCTGCCCCGCCCCCACTGTGGCCAGGTGGCAGGGGTCCTGTGCCACTGGGGGTGTTGCTGGCCCAGCACGGGACGGGGGGCCTGGCTGGGGGCGCAGACACCCACAGCACCTGCATTTGCAGGGTCCTGCCAGGCGGGCGCCGGACGGTGGCCCCAGCGAGTTCCACCTGGTGGTCGGCTATTTCTTTTTTCCCCTCATTCAGCGCTTTGACAGGTCAGTGGGTGTCCTGGAGACTGGCCATGGGTGGGAGGTGGCCCCGGGTGGGGTCTGAGCTGGATGGGCAGGGGCTGCCACCTAGTTGGGGTGGCTGGAAGCCTGGATAGGCAAGGAGGCTTCGTGGAGGGCCCCTGAGCCCGGACATGTGGGTGGGGGGCGGGGTGGCCACCTTCCAGCCCTTGTTCTGGCTCCGACAGGCAAGGTGACATCTGAGCCCCGCCCTCGTCTCTGGGGCTTTGTAGAGGCATCGGGGCAGTTGGCCACATGGGGCCCAGGAGGTTGGGGAGGCGGCCCCGGGACCTCCCCCCTTGGCTGGATTCTATTGCAGGCCTCTGGTGACCTTTGACCTCCTGGGAGACGACCAGTTGGTGCTGGGGAGGCTGGCCCACGCCTTAGGGGCTCTCATGTGCCTGGCGGTGAACACCACGGTGAGCTGGGCCAGCGGTCAGGACCTGGGCCAGGAGGCCTGAGCTGAGACCCGAGGACGGGTCAGGCAGGGATTGCCCAGTAGTGGGTGGGCGTGGCGGAGCCCTGCCCACCAGCCCTGTGTCCCCAGGTGGCCGTGCCCATGGGGAAGGCCTTGCTGGAGTTCGTGTGGGCCCTTCGTTTCCACGGTGACGCGTGAGTGGTCTCGGGGCAGGGGGCGGTGGCGCCATGTGGACGTGGTGGTGGGACGGGGTGCCTGGGGGCCACCCTGCCAGGCTGGGCTCCGCGGCCGCTCATCCCCACCCACCCCGCCGCAGCTATGTGCGCCAGGGCCTGCTGACCGCCCTCTCCTCTGTCCTGCTGAGCGTGCCTGCCCAGCGCCTGCTGGGGGACCTGCCGGACGAGCTGCTGGAGGCCGGGTGCTGGCTGGCAGGTGAGGCAGGTGTGGGGGCCCGGGGCTTCCTGCGGGGGGTCAGCCAGAGCTCCGGCACTGCCCGGGGCGAGGCCCTGATTGTGGAGGGCCTCCTGGCCGCACCCGCTCTGTCTGGTTTGGGTGCCGGGGGCTTCGTGGGTGTGGGCGGGAGGGGCGGCCCTTAGCTGTGCCCGCCGCCCCCCTCAGGTGTGGCGGAGGAGGACCCCGACGAGGACTGCAGGGCGCTGGCTCTCAGGGCGCTGCTGCTCCTGGAGCGGCTGCGCGACCGGCTGCTCCCCGCGTCCCCCAGCGCCTGATCTGACGGCCTCTGTGGCCCACAGCCCTGCGGGTGGAGCCGGGGCCGCTTGCTGTCCTGCGCCCACCCCTTTCCCAAAATAAAGCAAAGTGCCCAGGAGCCCCGGCTGCCCGTGGCTCTGCTGCGCCAGACACGGGCCACTGGGTAAAGCCTTTATTGGGGTGCACGCCGTGTCACCCCACAGGAGGGCACGGCCTGGACAGTAGGGTGGCCACTCCCGGCAGCCCGTTGGGCCCGGGGTCAGGAGCCGCGATTCCTGCTGGCAGCGGCCTGTTTGCTGTCCAGTCGTCCGGCCCTCAGGAGCGTGTGGGGCGCACAGCAGCGGGGCGGGGGCTGCCCACGGCTCCGCTGAGCGGGAGTGGGCCCAGAAGGGCCTCTGCGCGGCCTCAGGGCTCGCTGTCCACCTCCTCCAGCACCTCCTCGGCCTCCTCCTTGGGCCCCTCTGTGCTGCCATGGCGGGTGGGCTCAGGCGTGGCACGTGCCGGCGGGAGGCCCAGGCCCTGGTGCACCGCGTCCACTGTCCGCTGGCTCACATAGCAGGACAGGCTGGCGGAGGGCAGCCTCCTCCGCATCTCCTCCAGGTACTTGTGGGCCTGGGTGGAGACAACAGTGCCTGCGGTTAGTGGTCAGCCCGCAGCGATGGCCCACGAGCCAAGAACAGCACGTTCAGGGCTGGGGTGAATCGGGAGGGACTCTCGGCCCACGGGCAGCTCCCGGAGGGCGGCCGGCAGCCGGGGGTGGGGGGGCCGGAGACCTTGCTGCTCGCCCACTGATGTGGACAGGCAGGCCCGGAGAGCAGCCCACCCCCCCCCCCCCCACTGCCTGCTCCATCCCCCGGGCCTCGCCCATTGGCGCAGCGGGGAAGGCTGCCTCTCCCGGGACCCACTTAACTGGGCCTGCCCACCCCCGGCCCCACTGCTGGTGGGGGTTGCAGCTCGGGGGTCCTGTGGGCCCGGGAGGGCGGGCCGTGTCCTGTCCAGAGAACCACGGCCACGAAGTGGGGAAACTGGCGCGACTCCGTTCCCATGGCACAAAGGCAAGGGCTTGGGTGTGTGCAGGGCTCACCGCTATGGGGACAGAAGATGGTTTCTGGGGGCAGAGTGGGAGGATGTGACGCACTTGGTAAGCGACAGCCCTGTTCGCTGGGCGCAGGGAGGCCGGGGGTGGGGGGGCACGGGGGATGCAGGGAGATGGCCAAGCGGAATCCCGGGGCTCTGGCAGGGGCGTGGACGTGGCCACCGAAGCCCGGGAGGGCCAGCCAGAGAGCCGCGCCTGCTGTCCTGATGCCCCGGCTCTGGGCACTCGGCGCAGGGTGGGGTCTGGACGTGGGGTGGCGGTCATCGGGGAGGCAGTGCCGACAGCCAAGCTGCAGGCCACGCCCTGCACTCACAGCGGACTCAGAACTCCCGACCCCGCCGGTTTCCCACGGGGTGAGGCAGAACCAGGTAGCTGCGGACACTGGCCTGTCCGTGCTGAGAACACGCGGCTCCTCGCGTCTCTGCAGCTTTCTCCAGGAGCAGAGAACCCTGGAGACGACTTAGGGCCCTGTCCCCCAAGGGCCAGGGGATGGAAATGGTGGGCGAAGGCGGGCGCGGCAGCCCCGGGACTGAGTCTGCGCTCTGTCCTGACCTCCTGCGGGCCAGGCTTCCAGGAGCCTGCCAAGTGCACCCCACCCCCACCCCCCGGGAAGGCAGGCAGGCAGGGATGCTTTGGACGAGTGTCACAGGATCCAGAGTCTCTGCAGTGGGTGACCGCGCTCACGACGCAGACAGAGAAAAGGTGGACGCGAGACACAGGAAAACCCTCAAGAGAAAGGCACGCGCTGGGGGCTGGAGAGAGTGGGCAGCAGGTGCTGGAGAAGCAGCGATGCCGGGCCATAGACTCGGGGCCCAGAAAGTGCAGGTCAGTGAGTAAAGAAACAGGAAATCTTGGATAAGAGATGAGAACAAAACCCACTTTCAATTCTAGAAACAAAAAAGGGACAAGATCTGAACGGAAAGGTTCAGAGCAGGTCGGGGACGGCCCAGGAAAGGACGGCGTGGACGGGGCTCGGCAAGTCCTGTCCAGACAGCAGAGCAGATGGCAGGGGGGTGGGGAGGCCCAGGGGGGCTACGGGGTGGGCGGATGCGGGGAGAAGTCGCAGAGGGAAGGCGGGTGAACTTGCGCTCCCGGCACGGGAGGCAGAACCCTTCTGGGAGCAGAGCCGCGGGGGTGGGGTGGGGTGAGGGCCTGGGGGGGGGCGGCTTGGAGGCCGGCCACCGGCACCCGCGGGTATTTGCAGCCCACACGCTGGGCACGCGGCCGGCGGGCTCGCCTGCACCCGGAGGGACAAGTGTTTCACGGAGGCTGGGCTGCTCCCTCACAGCAAACAACTCGGTGCGCCGCCTCGAGAGGGCCGATGGGCCGCCGCCCCGCTCCTCGACTCAGTGCGCTGGGAGGCCGGCGGCGGGCCTTCGCCACTCAGAGACAGCACGGTCCCGGCCCCGGGGGCCGAGCGCGGGAGCAGGGCTTGAGCACGAGCAGCAAATGCCGGAAAGTGAAATGCCAAGGGGCTCGATCGCGGCGACCCCAAGGTGTCTGGCAACACGGAAGCGCTTCCTGACCCCACCTCAGCCAGACACGAGGGTTTCAAAGAAGCAACAAAACTAAAACAAGGTCAAGACTCTACGGCGCCGCCCACGCCGGCAGGACCCACGAGGCCGGCCCAGGCGTCTGGGAGGAGGCCCACGGCCTCGGGCCGGTCGCCCACAGGTGGCATGACAGGGAGACAAAGCTGGCGCCGGCCCGAGCTTGGTCCCTCTGTGCTGAAATCACCACGAAACAACAAAAATCAGCCCAAAAGGGGCAGCACCTTCCGGGCCGCGCTGGCCTGGGTGGGGCAGTCGGGGGAGGCCTGGAGGACACGGCCCCGAAGAGGCGGCTAAGTGGCCAGCAAGGGCCTGAGGACACGCCCCAACCTCTGGGCAGTGGGTCTCTGACCATGGCTGGCAGCGCCAGCCGAGAGCTGCCGGGGAGGGCCCGCCCCTGTGCTGGCCAAACACGCATGTCCTCCGCCAGCCGGGCCCGGCCCCACGCCTGCCCAAAGGGGAGACATGTCCACAACCAGCTGGCCCTGGTGGGGGTCCTGGCAGAGTACGGCCACCGTGGTGCTACTGGAGGAACCCAGCACCCACAGGGAGTAGAGCCAGGGGCCTGGGCCACATGGGGCGGGGCCTGGCCGCCCGGAACTTTCTGGAATCACGCAGTGACACTCTGCTCCAGGTGCCAGGAGCTGCTGCAGTAGAGAGGTTCTGCCCTTTGGAAAACAGGCCGGGGCCTCCTTGAGGGCACAGGAGTTGAAGACGTGTGTCTATCGCCAGCCACTGCGGCACCAGTGTGACCCCCGGCCAGGGAGCTGCCCACAGGTCACAGCAGACCCTGCCTGTCTCCCCGCTGCTCCCCTCAGCAGTGTGTCTCAGTGGATCTGCCTGTTCTGTTGCTTGCTCACTCTGGGGAGTCCTCTCACCCCCCACACCTCTGGCCTGCACCCCAACTCTTATATGTGTAATAAATTTAAAAAAAAGCCAACAGGGGTCTCACAAGGGACCCCTGGGGCGACGGGAAGGCTGAGTCCAATGCACTGGCTCAGGGAAGGTGGCCGGCCACGGAGTGGGGCGCAGGGGCCTGGGGCCCCCAGAGGATGGAGGACAGCGGCAGGGAGGGCCTTGGAGGCCACCGCGTGCCACGGAGGGAGCCCGAGGCGGCAGGAGAGGGTGCAGCCGCGGGGCCTGGCCAGCACCAGTCTGGACGGCGGCCTCGCTCGAGGCACGAGCACAGGGCAGCACCCTACCAGCCTAGCAACCGGGCTGGGACTTTTCCAAAGACTAGAGACCATGTGGGGTGTGGGGCAGCTCCTCCCAGTGGCTCCCCCAACCCATGACACCCCGTACCCCAGCCAGCCCGCTGGGCACTGCGCCCCCTCCGCGGCCTCACCATCTGGAAGTCTTCGGCCTGCAGGTGGTGCTGCACCAGGAAACCGAGCACGTCCCCGACCCGGATGGCACTGTCCAGGTCCGGCTCCTCCAGCAGCAGCTCGCACTGCCTGACCGACTCCTTGGGGTCCTCAGGGTACGCCCTGTAGAGAGCGTGGGGCGTCCAGGGCTGGGCAGGCTCCGCCCAGAGGGCGCCCACTATGAGCCCACCAAGTGTGATGCTGGGGTCCAGGGGGTCAGTGCCCATGAGCGCACCCCCCAGAGAAGCTCCGCCGCCTGGCGCCACCCTGGGCCGGCCAGGGCAGAGCTGGGAGCCTCTGTTCTGCCTGAGGGCAGTGCCAAGGGGACGGTGCCCGGGGGCTGCCAGCGCGAGGTGGTCAGTGTGGGCGCGTCCCGGCAAGGGTGAGGAGGGCTGGGAGCCTGCCGGAACCGGGCGCAGCTGACCAGCCGACAGCCTCCTGCCCACTCCAGGGCCTCAGCCCCGCCCGCCCAGCGCCCCCGCGGCCCTGCATCCAGAGGGAGCCCTGCGTGGAGACCTGCACGGCATCGCGCAAACCACCCCTGGCCCTGGCCCTCGGAAGCCCTGCTCTGGGGGCGGCTGGCCCCGGTCCGATCTCCTGCAGGAGCAGACAGGAGAGCACCACCGCCAGGGACCCAGAGTCAGGTCTCCTGCAGGCAGCTGCCGCCCCTGGGGACCTTGGCCTGGGTGGGGGTTCCCCTGATGGGGGACTTGGAAGTGGCTCCCGGGCTGCTGCTGGCTGGGCGGGGGCTCCGGGGCACCGCGGGCACGCACCTGCGGGCCTGGATGAACCGCCTCACCAGCGCCATCTTGCTCTGCAGCTGAGCCAGCTTGGCCTCCTGGTCCAAGGGGCTCTTGGCCTTGGCCTTGGCCAGGCACTTGTGGGCCTCGGTCAGCGCCCCGTGGGCCTTGTCGTAGTTCTGGTACTCGTCGATCTCTACCTGCGGGAGCCGACCGTCAAGCCTGGGCAGGCCCAGGCGCGCCCCAGTGCTGGGCTGCGGCCGCGCGAGCCCCCACCTGGGCACAGGCGTCGTAGAAGCCGGCCAGCAGGTCCAGGGCCCGGCCCTTGGTGTAGAAGCTGATGATGTTCTTCATGATGGCTGGCTCCCGCCGCCAGTCCAGCGACTGCAGGTAGTTGGCGGCCATGACGTAGAGCTCCTTCTGCCGCGAGACGCCCGCGAAGAACACGATCTTCTCCGTGTCCCCCGACTTCAGCAGGGCCCGCATGGCCTAGGCAGACAGCCAACGCTCTGCTCGCTGCCCGCTGGCTGCTGGCCGGGCCGTGCGGGGCAGCCGCTCACCTGCAGCTTGTCCCCGGCCTGCGCGTACGTCTTCGTGGCCAGGCGGTAGTTGCCCTGGCGCACGAGGCAGCCGGCCACCTGCCGCAGCAGCTCCCGCCGAGCCTCCTCGCCCAGGTCCTGGTGGCCAGTAGACGCGGTCATCTTCTCCACCATCTCCTCGGTCAGCGTCAGGTTCTGGTCCAGGCACAGCTGCAGGGCCTCATGGTGCTGCGGAGGCAAGGGCGGGGGCTAGCGGGTGGGGCCCGTCGCGGGGAGAGGCCTCCGGAGAGGGGCCGGGGCACGCACCTTCCTGGCAGCCAGCAGCAGCTCCACGGCCTTCTCGTACTGGCCATGCTCCAGGAAGAAGTCGGAACAGCGGGCCAGGAGCGCGGGGTCCGACTTCTCGTCCAGGTCGTCCGCGATCAGCTGCAGTGCCGCGAGCTGCTGGGTGGCGAAAGCCAGCTCCAGGGCCTTGGAGAAGTGGCCGGCCTGCGGACAGCAGGGTCCTGAGCACTGGGGCAGGGGCAGGGGCCGGGGCACCTCGCAGGCTGGCCCTGCCCTCACCTTGTGGTACAGCGTGACCGCCCTGTCCATCTGCTCGCCCCTCTCTTCATAGTAGCGCGCCGCCTCCAGCATGTCCTCCGGGGAGCTCAGCAGGGCCAGGTTCATGAGCTGGTCGTCCAGGCCGCTCTCCTGTGGGGGGGGCAGTGCTGGTGGGGCCCCTGCAGGGCCAGTGCCATGGGTGGGCACCCCGCCCGCCGCCCTGGACGCCACAGGGTCGCCACGTGCACTGGCTGCAGGGCCGCCCAGGAACACCTGCAAGGCCCACGGGCAGCCCCTCAGAGGGGGGGCATTCCAGCGACAGCAGGTCCAGGGGCACCCTGAGCGCACCTTGCACAGGCGGATGGCGTTGTTGAAGGCCTGGGCGCGTGTGTAGAAGTGCACGGCCTGGCGCACGTCCTCCTGGCTCTCGTACTGCCGCGCCAGGTGGTAGGACGCCGCCCAGTTCCCGGTCTCATTGGCGATCTCGGCCGCCTAGGGAGACAGCAGGGGAGACGCCAGGGGTAGCCGCGCCCCCCCACCCGCCGCGCCCCTCACCGCCCGCACCTTCTGGATGTTGTCCTGGAAGCAGTGGATGCGGACCAGGGAGAAGTGGTCCTGCGCCAGCTCATAGTAGTGCAGCGCCGCGGCCATCTCCGCCTGGCTCTCCAGGTACTGCGCCCACCAGCGCCACAGGGACCTGCGGGGTGGCACCCTCAGAGCCGGCCCCCCCCAACTGCTGGCGCCCCCAGGGCCGGCCCCGCTCCCAGCCCAGGACACCGGCCAAAGAGGGTGTCCCTTCGCGCCCCAAGGGCTGGAGTCCTGGGGGCTGCACCCCGAGGGCCAAGATGCTGCCTCCGGTGGGGCGGGCGCACTTGTCCTTCATTTTGTCCACGTAGAGCTCCAGCGACGGCAGGTCCTCAGAGAGCATCCTGGGCACCTCGAAGCGGTGTGTGTCCGACTTCTCGTAGCTGCAGAGAGGATGGGCCTGGCTCAGGCCTGTGGGCGGGGCGCCGGCCTGGCACCCAGCAGGAAGCGCTGCTGCCCCTCTCAGGACCCAGCAATGGACGGAGGGGGTCGGGGTGGCCCTGCCCAGGTCAGCACTGCAGCCACACCCCCGTGGACTGCGGTCTGGCCAGTGGCTCGGAGAGGGGGCGCTCCGGGGTTTCCTAAAGCACAGAACTCATGCTGCCTTTGAAGCCCCCACCGGGAGCTCCATCTAGAACCTTCCCAGGTGGCTTGAAGAGGTCACCCCCCACTGGCCGGGGTGTTCCCTCAGCAGCTGTGGCCAAGCACTCACTGGCCAAGGGCCAGGCTGCGCTCCCCGCTGGCCTCCAGGTGCCGCGCGTAGTTGTAGTGTGTGGTGCGCAGGTGCACACGGTCTCGCCGCTCAGCCAGCTCCACCGCCCGCTGCCACTGCCCACTGGCCTGGTGCAGCTTGTTGAGGAGGTCATAGCGCCCACACTGCTCATACAGCCGCTCAGCATCCTCCTGCGCAGGGGTCAGGGGCATCACTCACTGGCTCTTGGCTCAGCCCGGGGCCACCGAAGGGCTGCCCATGGGGGTTGAGGCACACCCACAGAGGCTGGACAGAGCCAGCCCCACCCAGCCTGTCTGGCAGTGTCCTGGCCGCAGGGGGGCCCATGGGCCGGGGGCGGGTGCAGCTCCAGGCAGACGGGAAGGTGTGGGGCTCCTCACGGCCCCACTGGTCACCAGAGGCCGGCTCATGCAGATGCCGGGGCCCGGGCCCCCACTGTTCTGGCCTCGGGGTTCGCAACTTGTGGTGGCCCTCCCCCCCATCTCGGGCGGGGCCCACTCACCAGCATGCCCAGCTGTATGGCCAGCATGGCCACCCTGGCCTCCAGCTCGGGCTCCTGCTCGGCCTGGCGCAGGGCCCGGGCCCCACGCGCGTGGGCCATGTTCCCTAGGCACACCCTGGCCACGTCCAGCCGCCGGGTCTTCACACACATGCGCGCCATGCTGCCCCAGACGGCCTCGCTGCGGGGAGGACACCGGTCAGTGCGGGCCGGGGAAGGGTCCAGCGAGGCGGGGGCCAGGTGCCGCCTGCCAGTCCTCCCAATCTGAAGGCACCTCAGGACCCCTCCCCGCCGGGTGTGTCTAGGGCACGGCCTGCCTCCGTGGCTCTCCCGCCCCGCACCTTAGCTTGGAAACAGCTGACGTCCGCTGGCCGGAACCGGCTCGTGGCCTGCACTAGCAGGGCCGCCCGGGCCACGGGCCCAGCACCCTGGCTGGCATCTAGCTGCTCCCAGGGGCAGGGCAGGGGCCCCACGGGGCGGCAGCCCTGGGCACGTGGGCCACCACAGGGTCTGTCCACCAGGCCAGGAGGGAAAGGCCGCCATCCCCCGGCCCCCTGGGGCGGGGCTGGCCTACGTTGCTGGCCGCAGTGCCTGAGCTGTGACCTGGGGACTCCTTCTCGGCCGCTGCCAAGCCCCGGGCAGAGCTCCTGTGCCTCTGACAGGCCCGGGAGCAGGTGCCTGGGCCAGCCCCGGCTGGGGAGTGGAGCCCGGTCAGCCCGGCCGCGAGTGCCCCCGCGCCCAGAATCCCGGCTCCTCGGCTCTCAGGCGCGGCCCATTTGCGTGTGGGAGCAAGGGTGGCCCCCATTCGGCTGCCAGACATCTCAGGGCCTGCACCTGGCCCCCGCCTCCCACTCCACCCAGGGTGGCCAGTGGCCCTGGACCGTGGGGGGACCCGGCTGTTGAGAGGGGAGCATGGTGAGGTCGGGGCGGCTCTGGCCTCGGGGCTGGGGCTCAGAGCAGAAGGGCGCGGGTGGTCAGCACTGTCCATCGCAGCGGGAGAGTCGCCGCCAGTGCAGGCTCCCGCGAGGCGGGGGTTGGGGCGGCTGGCCGGTGTCCACGGGAAGCCACGCGGGGCCTCCCCAGCGCAGCGGCCGGCGGTGCGCAAGGGCGAGGGGCTCACCGGCCTGTCCCTGAGCGGGTCCCCACGCCTAGGTGGCTGTTGGGGCGTCTGCCCTTGGCCGCCGGGCAGAAGGGGTTTCACCGCTGCAGTGGGTGAGCGCCCGGCGGGGGCGGGGGCGCAGGCTGGCGGGATGCGGGGCGCGCGTCGGCCCTTCCCGCCGGCAGGGGCTCTGCCCAGGCCTGGCTCCTCCTGCACCTCGGGGACGCCCAGTTGGGTGACTCCCCTGTTGTGGCCCGACGCCCCCCCACGGGGCAGGCCCCGTGCTGACAGCCGCGCCGGCCACCTTCCCGTGACCAGGGCGCTGGCGTGAGGCGGGCAGGAGCGGGCCCGATGGCTGAGTGTGCGCCGGCCCCTGAGTGCCCGCCGGCCGGGCAGCGGCCTGCACCCGCCGTGGTCAGCGTGGGACAGACGGGCCAGCGGGCGGCTCTGGCAGAGGAAGGTGGGGCGGCCGGGAGGGGCCTGGGAGCGGGGCTGGGGCCCCCCGCCTTTCCCATCAGGAAGCACATCCTGTGTGTCTGGCTGCTGTGGCCGGCTGCTATTTGTTGCGATTGGCTACGCCCTCCAGATCACCAAAAACAGCCTCAAAAACAGCCATTTCCTCTCTGCTGGGAGGCGCGCGCACTTCCCCCAGGCTCTGCTTTCCAGGACCGCCCGGCGGAGGCCCCGGCAGGGCCCCAGCAGCCCCGAGCAGCAGCCCAGCCCGCCGGCCGCACAGCTTGAGCTCCCGGCGGCCCAGGCCGAGGCGCGGCCCCGCCCCCACGTGGCCGGACCGTCCCGCCGCCCAGGGAGAAGAGGCCCCACAGCCTCTCGGCCTCGCGCCCCTGGCCTCCCCGGTGCCCGCCTCCCCCTGGGATGGGCCCCGCTGCCCCCACCAGCTCCGGCCGGGCCCTGCTCCGGGCACAGGGGGGCGGGCAAGGTGGGCCGTGAGGGCCCTGCCCCGAGCCCGGCCGCCCGCTCCGAGGATGAGCGGTGACGTCCTCTAGCCGGGCCCAGCAGCGCGCTTCCCAGGGACAGGACCGCGCCGCTGCCAGCGATGACTGTCCAGAAGCTGGTGGCCGCGGCCGTGCTGGTGGCCCTGGCCTCTCTCATCCTGAACAACGCGGCGGCCTTCACCCCCCGCTGGGTGCTCCAGACGCTGGAGGACGGGCGCCGGCGCAGCGTGGGGCTGTGGCGGGCCTGCTGGCTGGCGGACAGGGCGCGGGCAGGCCTGAGGCCCGGGCAGGACTGCGAGACCCTGGGCTGGGGCTCCGACTCGGCGGGCTTCCAGGAGTCGCGCGGCACCGTCAAGCGTAAGTCATGGCGCTCTGTGCCTGGGCCGCCAGGGGTCGTGCCAGCGGGAGCAGCAGGGCCCCCCCCCCCCCCCCCCCCGCTCCCGCCCCAGGCGGCTCTGGAGCAGCCCCAGCAAGACATGCTCCAGGTGCCAAGCAAGCAGACGAGGCCACGAGGGGTCCAAGCTATGTCCCCGGGGGCTTCCTGCGGGGTGCTCAGCTGGGCAGCAGGGGTGTTGGGCCCAGGGCACGCGGGGAAGCTGGCAGGCAGCCAAGGACCGAGGGGGGGGGCCCAAGCCCCACTGCCTCGCCCGGGCCTGCTCTGCTGTGGCACTGCCCCTGGGCCACCCGCGAGGTGCCTGCACCTCCACCCCAACACCAGCGGGTGAGGCCCAGCTGGGCTGCGCCTGGAGGATGCACAGGCCGTGCAGGTGCTGCCCAGGGCCCCGGGCCCTTGAGGGACAGCAGGGGGACAGGCCCAGGGTGGGGAGCCTGGCCCCGGGGGTTGGCATTTCATAGGCAAAAAAGGCTCTTGGAGGCACAGCCGCCCGCATCCCGGAGAGGGACCCTGCCTGTCCACCCACACCCCGGCCGTGTGGCTCGAGGGGACGTGTGACACATCCAGAGTGAGGATCTGAGGCCGCGAGCAGGCAGGCAGCCCAGTGCTAGCTGGGCTGGGCTGGCCTCGAGGGGCCGCCAGCACACAGCCAGCCCTTCCCGGTCACCGAGGGGCAGCTGTTGCGCGTCCTGCTGGGCCTGGGGCCCAGCTCCCGCGACGCCTCAATGGCCACGAGCTGGCTGGGCCAGCACCCACTCTGGTGGGTCCTGGAGAAAGACCCCGCCCGGCAGCACGGGTAGCTGGGGCGTGGACGCTGTCATTAGCCGGGCGCCCCTCCTCGCGAGGCTGTGTCTGTGTCGCGTGCAGGCGCGTCTCTGAGCGTGGAGGCTGGGCAGGCGGGGCTCTCGCCGGGCAGGCTGGGCGCACGTCTCCACGCGGGGCGAGTGGGCAACCCTCTCCAGGCCCAGGGCCCCACGGGGGCGGCTGCAGGCAGGGCGCCCTGAGCCTGGCTCTCTGGGGGGGTCCCGCACCACCAGCGGGTGCCCCCCTCACCCTGCGGCACTGTGCCTCGGGCCGGCGGCGGAGGCTGGCGGGGAGCACGGCAGGCCCAGGGCGGAGGCTGGCCAGGCTGCAGACGCGCTTGGGGAAGACAAGCTGCTGGGCCCGTGACCCATGCACTGGGGCCCCAGGGGCTGCGTCTGCACCCTGTGCGCTCACAGCTCCCCTGCCTCCAGAGCCAGGTGCGGGGGGTTCCTGCCAGCACCCACCACGCTGCCCGCCGCAGGGCCCACCGCCTCCTGACCCTACGCCTCTCAGAGTGGCGGTAAAGGCGGCTCTCCAGGGAGTGTCAGTGAGTGGAGATGCCAGCCCTGAGGCCGTTGGGCCGTGTCCAGAGCCTCCAGGGGCGGAGGGGAGATGCCCTGGAGCCGGCGGCGCTTTCCCGCCCACCGAGGCCAGCCAGCAGGCTAGCTGTGCCACCAGCTGGGGGCCCTGCAGGTGGCCAGAAGGTTCTGGCACAAGGGCCTGAACCCTGGGCGGCTGCCTTGGGGGCACACGTGGGCCCGGGACAGTGGTGATCCCACTGTCCCTCACCAGGGCTTAAGGCCACGGTGCCAGGGCTGACGGTCACGCCTTTCTCCGTGCAGCGAGCCGCACACACTGGGGCTCCGGGGCCGCCTGCGCCACATCCACGCTGGCAGAGGACCCTGCCACGGGCTCTGCCTGTGTTCCCGACGCTGCAGCCCTGCTTTCTGGGTGGCCGCTGGGGTGGCCACGCACCTGCACTGCAGCTGGGCCGGGCGTCTCCATTGTCGTGGGCCCTGCAGCCTTCTGGACTCAGGGAGACGAGAATTTGGGGCCAGCGCCCTCCCTGGGCGTCCAACACCCCGCTCGCCCCAGCCTGCCAAGGGTGCCCAGGGCCAGCCCACACCCAGGGGAGCCGCGCCAGGAAAGTCCTCCCGGGAAGGTGCCCATGGGCCCCGTGGATGGGAGGGTGGGCGAGGGGGGCACCGCGGTGGCCAGCAGCTGGGGGTGTGCCTGCCAGCCGGGCGTAGCCGGGAGCACACGGAGCCGGCTGCAGCGGAGAAGGCCAGAGGCCGGGCCAGGGCTCAGCTGGGGCTGCTGGGCCCACCCTGCTCGCGGCCCGGTGAGCGCAGCCTTGTGAGAAGGGCCGGGACGTGGCGCGGCCACCCGAGTTCTGGCCTGGCGGCCGGCGGGCGCCTGTCCGTGGCCCCTTCTCCGCAGCAGCAGCAGCGCCGTGGAGGTGGCGGTGCCCCAGGCCAGGCCCGCTGGCGGGCGAGGCTGAGCAGCAGGGGCCGTGCGGGTCTGGAGACAAGGCCCAAGAGCGGGCGGCCCGCCTGACCTGCCTCCCCTCTCGCCTGCAGTGCAGTTCGACATGATGCGGGCCTGCAACCTGGTGGCCACGGCGGCGCTGGCCGCGGGCCAGCTCACCTTCGTCCTGGGGCTGGCAGGCCTGCCCCTGATGTCGCCCGAGTCCCAGTGCTGGGAAGAGGCCATGGCTGCTGCGTTCCAGCTGGCGAGTGAGTACCCGGCGCGGGGCCACCCCTGCCCCGGCGGGCGTGGGCACGGTGGCTGCCACGTCTCCGTAGCAGGCACCCTCTCCTGCGCGCCGGGTGGGCGAGGACGCCCTGTCCAGCCACAGACCATCGAGGTGGGGCCGTGAGTGGCCCTGCCTCTTTGGAACTTCCTAGAAACCAGCGCTGCCTCCGGGGAGGGCGTAAAGCACTGGCACCCGGGGTCTGGGGCTCTGGACAGAGGCGGGGCTGGTGAGCCCCGCAACAAGGCCGGCCGGGGTGGGCGCTGAGCTGTAACTATCAGGGCTGGGGGAGTCACCAGTGGCTCTGTGGGGACAGGCCCCCAAACGCAGGGCTGGGCGAGGTTCTCCCCCCCCCGCCAGGCTCCAGAGCGAGGCTAAGGGCGGCAGGAGAGGGCGGGGGCGGGGTGGAGGCGCACAGTCGCAGGGGCCAGTGCCGTGTCTCGGTCCCTGTGAACTTGGGGAGCTACTGATGAGCTGTTTACCCACCTAAAAACGGGGGTTCTCAAGGCCAAGGGCACAGGTGGGGTGGGACCTCCCCTCTGCCAGGTCCCCAGGTCTCACTGAGCCGGCGAGCCCGGCGGGGTGTTGGCAGCCCCAGAGATAGGGGCTCCGACGGGCAGGGGAGGCCTGGACCCAAAGCACCTGCTCTCCAGCGAGGGGACGAGCCCCAGGACGAGTGCCAAGGCCCGAGAGCTGCAGCAGGGGTGTGGGGGGGCATCCTGCAAGCTGCTTCAACAGCTCAGCTTCCAGGTAGCAGGACCAACCAGCGGGAAAACCCTTGGCCACAGTCAGCTGTCCTGTGGCTCGTGGGGCCGGGGCTGCCAGAGGCCTCCTGGGGCCAGTTCTGGGGAGGGCCTGTCCTGGTGGGGGTGGCCTATCCTGGGAGGGTTGGTCCTGGCGGGGGGGTTCTGTCCTGTCGGGGCAGGGCCTGGGCTCCCTGCCTGCACACTTCCCTGCCAGCACCACCTCTGGAAAGCAGGGCCAGGCCAGTGGAAAGAGCCAGAAGCAGGGGTGGTGGGCGCGGGGTCGGGATAGTTCTCTGGGGAGTCTGACCCGCACCCCTGCCGGTCTGTTGTGGCCAGAAAGGAAGCGCGTCTAGGCCTGCCCGGCTCGCCCGCCCCAACAGCAGGGCTGCGCCAGCCTCTCTCCGCCCCGCTGCTAAATTTAGACGTCGGTCTCTTTCCTGCGCTTTGAGCAGCCGGCAGCGCCGGGAGGGCGCCAGGAAATCCTGCCCGGCGAGGAAACGCCTGCTGTTACCTGTCATGCGGCGGGCGGGCGGGCGGGAAGAAAGCCGAGGGCCCCGGGGTGGGGGGTGGGCGGGGTGGAAGGTCGGCTCTGGGACCCATCTCCCTGCAGTTTCCCAAGCTTAACCTTGATTTTCCTTAAAGTTGGAAAGTTCCTTTCTATCCCTTCCTCCACCCACCCCCGCGAGCTGGAGAACTCCTGGAAAAGCCCGTGTCCTCCGTGGCGAAGGCGCTCGGGCACCAAGTGCCCATGGGGAGCCCGGCCCCCCCACGCCCTGCATGTTCTCGTCGCAGGCACCGGTGGACGCGAAGCCCAGGCCTTTCTCTCCCAGCTCCTCCGGGCCCTCAGCCTTGGCTCAGCCCAGCCCCTGGCTCCGTGCAGGGCTGTCCGGGGCCGCTCCAGTGATGGGTGGGGTGCAGGAGGGGCTGACCCCCAAATCCTCTCCCTCCCCCTACCACCCTGGGCTTCGGCCACACCCAACCTTCCGAGGAGCCTCAAAGGCACAAAGGCAACGGCGGAGGGAAGGCCAGGAGGCTGCCTCCCTCTCATGCCCCCGCCCCGCGTGGACCCGCAGCGGGAGGCCGTGGGCGAGGGCCGGGACCAGAAAGCCACTGCTGTCCCCTGAGCCCCGGGGGATCCCGAAGCGGCACGCCTGGGGCCCCAGCCTCTCGGCACTTGATTCCTGCGCTGGGACGCGCAACTCGGGCGCACCCGCAGCCGGGGGGTTCGCTGTCCCCGCTAGCACCCCCTCGGCAAGCAGCCCCAGCGCCCTCGACAGACGAAGGGCCAGCGAGGCCAGTGCGTGACCGTGGACAGCCGCAGCTGCGGGGGGACGAGCCGGACTCCTCAGGGCCGGGACCCCCAGCTACAGGCGCGAAATCAGCTGAAATGCGAGGCGTGGGTCTCAGCCCCCCGCCGCGGAACGAGAACGAACACCGCAAACAACGGGAGAGCCGAGCGCGGCCAGCGAGACGCAACAGTGCCCGGCGGCGGGAGGGGGAGAGAGCGGCTCCGCGGAGGACGCCTGTCCCCAGAGGCAGGTTTCCCAGAGGCGGAGGCGCTCGGGGCCGCCGGGACGGTCTCCTGAGCATCCCAGCCGACCGCGCCAGGGCCCAGCGCAGGGCCCTGAGCCTGGGCAGCCCGTCCTTGGCTGCAGCGCCCACACGCCGCGTCCCGGCCTCTGGAAAACGCTGTCAGGTGGACAAGACTCCCCAGGCGCCTCAGGGCCTGAGTCAGCGTCTGACCCAGCCCTGGGCGGACACGCCCCCCTCGCACCTGCAGCCCTGCTGGTCCCAGCGTTGGGTGCTGCTCCTGCTTTCTGACCGGCTCTTACCCGTCCTCTCTGGACAGGTTGGGCACAGGCCGGCCCCCCTAGGACGTAGCCCACAGGCCGTGTGGCGAGGCCAAGCGCTGGGGCGGCGGCGGGTCCCAGGCCCCGGACAGCACGGCTGAAGCCACCGACATAGCCACGGACCAAGCCCGCCGTGCAGAAGGCGGCCCCGGCCAGGCCTGGGGCTGGACTTGCCCTGCCCTGCCGGCCCCTCTGGAGCCAGGGCACGTGGCTCTCAGACGGGCTCCCCCCGCTGGGCCGGCTCCTCGCAATGCAGCGCCTCGGCCTGGTCTGGACGCGTGCTTCTCTCTGGCGTCTGCGCCCCCCCGCGCCGGCCCCGTCTCCCCCTCGTCGTCTGTGGTGCTCGGGGCGTCTGCGCCCCTGCCGGCGCAGCTCTGTGGCTCTCGGGGGTCCCCGCGGGCTGCGCCGGCAGGGGCGAGGCGGGGCCTGGGAAGCGGGCGGGCAGGCGGGCGGTGTGGACACGCGTCCTGGGGAGGGCTCAGCGCCTGTGTGGACACTCGTCGGGCGGTCTCTGGACGAGCCGGGACGTGTTCTGAGAAGTCTCGGCAGAAAGGCCTCCGGGGCGAGCACCAAGCGGCCTCGGTGTCCGAGCTCCAGCCTGGCCGGTCGCCCTCCCTCCCCGGGCGGCCCCTCTGCGGCTGCGCGGCCCGGCCCAGCAGCGCTTGTCCCGCGGCTCCAGGAGGCTCTTTCCGTCTTGCTGGCGTGGCGGCTTTCAGGCTTTTTTTCCGCGGCCAGGGGAACAAGCCTGTCTCCGACTACGCTGTTTCAAGTTGAAGCCGAACCACGCAAAGGCTGAGGCGGGTTTGCCCAGAGGGCGCGGGCCCCAGCTCTCGCCCTCCTCCCTGCGCTGGGCTGCAGAGCCCGGCTTCTCCTCTGCTTCTAGAACATCAGCCACTGAGGCCCTGGGCAGGTGCGGGTGCCTCCGGCCGCAGGGACCCCAACAGGCAGGAGAACCGGGGAGGCTCCAGCCCACAGCGGGGGGAGGGTGGGGCGCAAGCACAGAGACAGGCCAGCACGAGGGCGGCCAGGCCTGTCTCCAGCAGCGGCCATCCCGGGAACTCAGGCAGCGGAGTCCACGGCCACTGCCCTGCCGGGCGGCACCGCAACCTCTCCGCGTGACGCCGGTTTCCACGGGCGCCTGGCGCTCTTCCCCTCCGACACCGATGGGGGCCAGGCCCCTCCTTTCCGGCCCCTCCTTTCCGGCGCCAGGTCCCCCAAGCTGGACCAGAAGGCTCTGTTCACCCCACAGAGGGGTGGTTGGCGCCTGCAGCCCCTCCCCATCGCCCACGAGGGCGCGGCCCAGGTGCTGTTCTGAACCCCGTCTCTGCCCTGCAGGTTTCGTCCTGGTCATCGGACTGGTGACCTTCTACAGAGTCGGCCCCTACACCAGCCTGTCCTGGTCCTGCCACCTGGACATCGGCGCCTGCCTCCTGGCCACGCTGGCGGCGGCCATGCTCATCTGGAACATTCTCCACCGGCGGGAGGACTGCATGGCGCCACGCGTGATCGTCATCAGCCGGGCCCTGACGGCGCGCCTGCGCCGGGGGCTGGACAACGAGTACGCCGAGTCGCCGTGCTGAGGGCCGGGCGCCAGGGCCGGGTACGGCCACGGTGGCGGACGGTCTAGAAGCTTACGGGCTCGCGCCTTCCCGTCGGGCAGAGGCAGCCGGGCACACCTGTCCCACGCAGGTGTGTTGCCTGCCACACGCCCCGTCACAGGCCTGTGGCGTCCACGGCCTCCGTGCCAGTCCGTTCCACGCGGCAGTCAAGGCCGGGGCGCGGACAGCGGGAGGCCCTCCGGACACTGCGCGTTCACAAGCAGAGGGTCACGGCTTCGCCTGGGCTTTGTAATGTCTCTCCTGCGCCTCCGGCTACGATCTCTAAGTTATAATAAAGCGCAAGCCTTGCTGTTGCCTCCGCCTCAGTCTGGCCACACCGGGCCCTGCAGGCAGGGGAACCAATCTACCCTGTCCTCTGGGGGGGCGGCGCGGGCCGGGTGTGGGCACCTTGCCTGCCCCTGTGCTGCCTCCCGATCCAGACGATAGCCGTGGGCTGCGCCAACTCTTCAGCTTGCACCTCGGGGTGCAGGCTGCATCTGGCCTGATGGGGGGCTGCCCTTCCACACCTGGCAGGCTCCCGGGGGCCGGGAGCCGTGGCTTGTGGGGCCAGGGGAGGCCTGGCCTCTGGCCTGCCTGTTGATCCTGCCGGAACCTCAGCTCTGCCGCTGTCAGCCTGCGGCGCGTGAGAACCTCTGGGCATGGAAGCCCACTGAGCCCCGTGGACGTGTCTCTGGGAAGCACGGGCCGCATGTGGGGACACACGGCGCTGACGCAGGCCCGCACCTGCCAGGACCCAGCTACCGCAGACGCGCACCGCTGCCTCCCTCCCGGCTGCTCCCACGACGGGTTGGTTTCTCAAACACACGGCACAACATTCAGGAAGGGGAACGGGACCCCCACGACGCACGCCTCTAGTAACGGTGCGGATGCAGCCGGTCACGTGCCCGAGCGCCGGAACCCCGGCCGAGCGGACAGGTGCCTCCATCACATCCACTGCAGCGGGCCTCAGGGGGCTGGCTGCTGTCCCCGGGAGCCGCCACCGGCTCTGGAGGGCGCGCGGACGGGGTGAGGCGCCCTGGCAGAGGCCGTGTGCGCAGCCACTTGGCCTCACGTCTTTAGTTTTGCCTTTCAAAATGTTTTCTGCTCTTTGGAAATGGAGATGTGCCTGCGAGTCCTCGGGCAGGTGAGGGGCTCTGAATGCGGCCGATCCTGGCCTTTCAGCCCAGGGCACCTCTCACCCCATCTGGGTTTTGCCGTTTGGCTTTTGCTTTCCTGCTCAGCGGCCAGCGCTCCCTGCGGGCGGCCGTGAGCAGGGACTCGGGGCCGCGGCACCATCTGCTCCCCAAGAGCCCCGACGCCTGCACCTGACCGTTCCGAATTTGGTCTCTGGTCACTGAGGTGGAGGGGTGGTTTCAGAGGGGTGAGTGGCCCAGCTGAGCCCTTACATGCTGAGTGAGCTGGCGCCACACGCCCGGACACCACGGCCAGGACCTCCTGAGAGGGCGGCAGAGCACGGGCCCGTGAGCCTCACCTTTTGATGAGTTTGATAGACCTGAAGGCCTCGTCCATGTCTCCGACGGCGACGAAGAAGCTGAAGTTGAGCATGGCGTCCCGCGTTGGCTTGTCGCAGCCCTCCAGCCCCACGAAGTCCCGCAGGGGCCTCCTGCCCACCACCTGGAGTCCAGCGGGCCACCCTGGCTCTGCCCTGTCTTCTGGGGTCACTTCTCCTGGCTGTGGGGCAAAGCACACATGCAGGGGTCAAGTGTGGAAAGCTGCCAGAGGCCGCAGCAGCCCCGGGTGCCCCCATCCCAGGCCTTGGTGCTGGCTCAACTTCAGGGGCGCAGCTGGCAGCTCAGCAGCCTCCGCTCCCCAGTGCCCCCAGGCCTGCAGTGAGAGGAGCACGTGGCCACCGTCTCCTCTCCAGGAGAACGCCCGGTGCACCCTGCATGGCCTCCCAGACAGCTCAAGGTCGCCCCGCTGGTGGGAGCAGGCGGCCCTCCAGGCCCAGCAGGGACTGCTATGTGCCGGCAGCTCCCCAGAAACCTAGCCTCCTGCCTCTCCCCCAGCCCTGCCTGCAGTTCCTTCCCTGAGCGCTGAGCCAGGGCCCTGCTCCACACTCGTGGGCCCCCTGACTTCTGGAAAATGCCTGTGGGCCCCGCCTCCTGCTGTCCACCGCGCTGCTCCCCAGCCCATGGCGCAGGAGCGCAGAGTGGGTGGGGACGGGCTGGCACACGGCAGGGCTGCCAGAGCAGGGTGGGCATAAGCATGGACCAGAAGCAACCACGGTCCAGGAGGGGGCTGCGGCTGGAACTGGTGCTATGGTTTGGACCTCGCGTGAGTGTGAGGCACGCAAAGTGCACAGATAGAGGGTGCCGGCTGGAGAGCACTGACCACACGCACCGCCCTCAACAGCTCTGGCAGGGAGGGCGCGGAGCAAGGGCTGAGGCCTGGGGTGGATCCTCTGGGGGCCAGGCCGTGGGTGTTGTTTCCGGCACAGACAGAGGGGGCTGGTCACTGGGCAGAGCCAGGCTGCCCAACAGTCTGGTCAGCGGAGCTGTCAGCTGAGCAGCCCCCAGATGCTGGGAAGCGCAGATCTGGGGATGGGGCGCCTGCCCAAGCTGCCCTCCACGGCCGTGCCTGCTGCACCTGTGCTGGCCGGGGGGCTGGCCGGCAGGAGTGGCATTACAGGGGTGGCGTGAGCAGGGCTACGCAGCCCTCACCCTGGCTCAGGGCCTGGCCCTCCTGCCAGATCCCCATCGGCCGGGGCAGCCCAGTGGGGCCACAGAGCCCGGCGTGGCAGCTGTGCTCCCAGAAGGCGGCAGCAGCAGAGGGGACCCCAGAGAGAGCTGCGTGCGAGGGTTCCTCCAGGCCTTACCCCACTACTAATCAGGAGCACAAGGCAGCACAGGGCTGGGTTTCGGGCTACACTGGGGCCGGAGAGCACCCCTTCCTCTCCTTGCTTGGGGCTGCGCGCCGTCAGGCAGGCGTGCGGGAAAGTGTGGTCCGTCGAGAGCAGGGGCATGAGACAGGAAACCAAGGGCTACAGACCTGAGGCCGATGCCAGCCTCGCAAGGCCCAGCCGGGAGCCCACTGGCTGTGGGAGCCCCGGCCACCAGGAGGGCACGCACCTTCCTCACGAAGTAGTAGTGGGGCACCTCCATGCCCAGCAGAGCCTGGAAGGCGGGAGGCCGGGGGAAGCTGTCGTGGAGGAGCAGGCCATGCTCTTCAGAGACGAAGAAGGACAGAACCAGCACATCCGCCTGGGGAGAGGGAGAGCTCACGGGATGTTGCCCAGACCAGGGGGCAGAGGGCCACGTGCCTGGCCCAGCGGCAGCCCTCCTGCAGCCAGCCAGCCTCCCGCCGGGGCCTGGGCAGGAGAGGCGGCCTTTCCACCCTGGGGCCATGGCCTGTGAGGGCCAGCTGTGGCTGGCCGGCCCCGGGTCCTGGCTGGTGGGGTGGGTTGTCGCTGGACCCATTGATGCACACGGGGCCCCAGGCAGGGTCTTCCTCCCCCTCAGGGGCAGGAGCGTCCACTCAGCTTTCCCAAGCCAAGTGTGGAGTTTATTTCTGGAACTCTGAGGGCCTGGATGCTGGGCGTTCTCGGGCCAGATGCTTAGCATGGGGCAGGGGCAGGGCTGGCCACGCCTGGGAACCTGCCGAGGCCCCACGGGGTGCCCCAGGGACCAGCATTGACACTGGCAGGCCCTGGGCTTCCACAGCCAAGGCTGAACGTTCGTCGAGACACAAGACTTGGTGAGTATCAAAGGCCCAGCCCTGAGGGGCCGACACGGGCCTCGAGGGTGGAGGGCAGTGACCAAGGCCAGGGACGCTGTGGTAAATGGGCCCTGTCCCAGGTTGCAGAAGGTTCTAGAACGGCACCTGCCCAGAAGCCGCAGGCACCACAGCTACAGGGAGGGGTCTCTTCACCAGCACATGGCCGTGGGGAGGGGAGCCCTGCCCGGACACGCACACTTTGGGGGGCCTACCGCGGGGCCTGGGTCCTGGCCGGGAGACCTCTTGTCAGTGGGCTGCAGGGGGGCTTCTGGCGCCTCCCGCATGGCTTCACACACGAATAGCCGGGGCTCGCTCTGGTCCCAGAAGTGGCTCACAGGAACCAGGTCCCTCAGGTGCTCGTCCGCAATGACGCAGCTCCTGGAAGGTGAAGGCGGGTGTGACCCTGAGAAGAGTCAGTCCTGGCCCCCGGAAGCCGGCCCCAGGGTCTTGAGCAGCCTTGTCAACTGGTCTCCACTTCTCAGGGACCGGCTCAGGCCCCTGTGCCCCAGGGGTGCACTCTGCCAACACTCCTACAGGCTTGGGGTGGGGGGGGTGCCCTTGCTGAGCATCGTGGCTGGGCCTGAGCCAGGCCACCGCTCAGTTCAGAGTGGGGGGCAAATGGGGGACACAAGAAGGAGCAGCTCTTCAGATGGGCAGGTGGTGGCCATAGCCAGGCAGGGCCCTCAGGACCCACGAGCCTCAGCGCCACGTCCCTCCAGGGGCCAGTACGTGGGGGTGGGCTTGCATTGCACCGAGCACAGGGCGTGGGGGGCAGGCTGGACTCAGGCTATGGCCCCCAACAGGGAAGCCGAGACCCCGCCAGGCTGAGCAGGGGAGAGTGTGAATGCAGACAATTCCAGCCAGAGCTGGGGGTCCGCGGTGGGGTGGGGGGCTGGGGTGGGCCAAGTGGCAGTCACTGGGGTGACGCAGGAAATGCAGGGGAGACTTCGAGGGGACAGGTGGAGCTAGGCCAGGTGCCAGGCGCGGACCAGCATGTCAGTGGGGCCGCCAGGTGCCCGGCCACGGAACAAGGGCTCTGAAGGGAGGGGGTGTGCGCGGGTGGGTGGCACCCGCTGGCCTGAAGCACCTGCTTCGGCAGGGCCAGTCTGAAGGGCCCCACACCCGGGCCCCAAGGCGCCCGCTCAGAAGCCCGAGTTTCCAGCCAGAGCTCCTGAGGTGAAGGACGCAGCTCCCTGCCGGCTGCTGAAGGCTCTGCCCACCTTTGGTGTCTACTCTGGTGGGGGCCAAGGGCTTTGGAGGTGGCCCAGAGTGGACAGCGCGAGTCTTGTGTCAACAGCACCCCGAGCCCTGACTTACCTCCTGGCCTCCGGCCCGCTGAAGGCCTCGCGCTGGTCAAGGAGGCCCGTCTTCAAGTCCAAGATGCTCACCATGTCCATGTCAACGTCGTAGAAGCAGACCCTGGAGTCAGGGCTGCGGTCGGCCTAGGGGATGAGCGAGAGCTCAGGGCGCTGCCAGGCACCCCATGCCTGGCTTTGGCCCGTGTGACCGGGACGGCAACTTCCCTTTTCCCCACGGGACTGGAGCTAGAACTGCTGCTTTGTAGTTTGAGGAGCTCTAAGCTGCGTCTTAACCCGGGCGAGGGTAGGCCCGGCTATCCAGCCGATCTGGGTGCTCCCATGTGGGGCGCCCTCGAGGGAGCAAGAGGCGTCTGGTTCCCAGCGCCTCTGCTCCCAGAAAGCCGGAGCATGCAGGGCACAGCTCGCTGCTCCGCCTAGGCCTGGCCTTCGTGGCCTCCGTTCACTGCGACCAAGACTCCTGCCCACAGGGAACGAGCCACTGCTACGCACCGGCACCCCCAGCCACGGGAGGCCTGGGGTGGGGGTGGCTGCAGGGACGGGGTCTCTCCCTGGGCCATGGGAACCCCGGGGCTAGAAGGGGGCGGGCACAGCCCCGGAATCAGCCAGTGCCTACATAAGGTCACCGCTTACAGGGGGCGCCAACCGTGGTCCCGCCTCAATGCAAGGCTGCTGCAGGAGGCCCACGCTCACCTTGTGCAGGAGGATGCTGATCCTGCCGCCGTTGGCGTTGCTCCGGAGTGAGGCCAGGCCCCCTGCGCCCGGCACCAGCTCGGCCAGGCTCTTGCAGCTGCAGTGCACCTTGGCCTCCCTATGGGGACGGGGTTCAGCCCACGGCCGCCACAAGTCCCCACCAGGCCGCCCCAGACGGTGCCAGAGAGGGCTTGGCCCACCGAGCCACCCACCACGGGTGCGGCTCTGAGCTGCAGTGCTTCTATCTGGGCAGAGACGCACCTTCGGGAAAGATCGAAGCTTTTGAAGTATCCCAAGTCCGTCCCCACAACCAGAAAGTTCCCACAGATGTCAAAGAAGCAGGGGCTCCCCTCGGCCTCTGGGAAAAGCAGGAGCTGCTTCACAGTGCCCTGGGGGTGAGGAAAGCAGGCTGCGGGGCTGCGACCCTGCGGTCCCCGCTGGATCCCAGCCCAGGGCAGCCCTGCCTGCGCCCGAGGCCGGAGCTGCCAGGCCCACCAGCGGGTGGTGCAGAGGAGAGCAGAGGCAGCAGATGGGTGAGAGGGTGCCGGGGGCAGGGGACTGCTCCCAGAGGCGGAGGGCATCCCTCCACGTGCAAGCCTCTCCACATGCAGTCGTGGGTCTCGGCAGCAGCTGCAACCCCGCAGCCGAGCCCCCACGCCCACGTTCGGAAAGGCAGGGCGTGTGCCCACCCCAGGGCCAGCCCCAGCATTCGAGGCCCACTTCCTTGCAACCCCCAGCATCGTGGGAGGAGCAGCCCTGCCACCTTCTCCTGTACCCCTGGAGCACGAGGGCAGACTTGGGGGCCAGCCGCGGAGGGCCGGCTCCCAGGCCGCCAGCTCTGCCATCCACCCCGCACCAGGGGGGTTACCTGCCAGGTTCGAACTTGAACCCGGTGGGGCTCCACGGTATAAACGCTGTCCTCATGCATGGCCAGTGCCGGGGAGTCGCAGGGGAAAGTGCCTGGAGGAGATGCGGCCGTCGGCCTCCCGTATGACCAGGCCAGCCCTCCTCCCCAGGTGCCCGCTCCTGGGCCCCGTGCCCAGGGGTCCCTGCGCCTGCAGTGTGCCTAGGAGGGGCTCTCGAGGGCTGTGTCCTGGCCTCAGAGCAGGTGCCTGCTGTTCTCCGGGACATTTTGGGCCACTGCCTGCCTGCGCTCGTGGCCCCTTAGGGCGCCTGCGCCTGACGTGGGCCTGGTCTACACGTGCTGGGCACCGCAGCAGGAACGGGGTCAAGAGGGCGCTGAGTGGGGGGTGGGAAGAAAGGCGCTACCCAGCCCCACAGGCCTGGGGCACAGCCGGGGCCATCGGGAGCTGAGACGGGGGCGCCGTCGCCTGTGCCAGCCTCCCCCCTCAACCCCCGCCTGCTGCAGGTGTCAGCACTCGGCGAGGGAGAAAAGGCAGGGGCTGGGAGCCTGAGGGGAGCCCCACCTGCGCTTCGCAGCGCGGCTCCAAAAGGCTCGAAGATCACCGCCTGCTTCCCATCCCAGACGGCCACCGCGTCCTACGGGAGACCAGGGATCAGGCGCGGCCGCCACCCACCCTCTGCCCCCAGGCCAGCCCGCGCCACCGCCGCACCTTGGTGGCGAAGACGCCGCTGACGTGCATGTCGGTGTGCAGGCTGTGCGTGGCCCCGGAGGCGAGGAAGGCCACGTGCAGCAGGCCGGGGGCGGTCTGCACCGCGGCCACGCGCTGGCGGAAGTGGGACGACATGGCCTGCTCGCTGAGGATGACCACGGAGCGGACGCTGTCCACGGCCAGCAGGTGCTTGCGGGAGCCCCACTGCAGCCCGGGGTGGGGAGAGGGGCAGTCAGGTGCCGGCCGCTTCCGCGCACCGTCTCGTCTCCTCAACGCTTCAAACCGACTTCACGAGAGAAAAATCTATACTTTCAAGACAAGCTCCGAATGGCTGACTCCCTGGGGGCACGTGTGCCCGTGCCCGCCCGCCCCCTCCCTCTGCATGCAGGTGCCCCCAGCGTCCCGGACGCCCAGGGCCCACGCCGTGCCTCTGGCCTGCCAAGGGTGCCAGCCCACCCGAGGGCAGGCATGAGCGTCTGGCTATTTTTATTGGACGCCCCTGTGGTCGGCAGGTCCATAGTGAGGGGGAGGCCGCCTGGGGCGGGGGGGCCTCTGCGGGCACTTCCGGCTACGCAGGTGCCACCCCTCACCCGTCCACCTGATGTCCATCTCACAGCGTGAGTTCTGCCGCGGCCTGTGTTCTAACGCCTCTGAAGCAAGAAGCGCCGTCAGTTTAAAATCGTAGCTTCCTGCGCAAAGACCCCTTCTTGCACGAAAACGCAAGACGTGCCTGGAGCGGCCATGGCGACCGAGGACCGGCATGTCGTCCGTGTGGAGACGGAGGGGCACGCCCCGGCCGGCCCCCCACCCAGGCTGTTCTCTCACTTCCAGCGTGCCCTCTGCCCAGTTGTGGCAAGCGTCCTCTGCTCTGGGTCGCCACCTTGTTGTCCAAAGCTCTTCCGCTACCAGAGGCTAACAAAGCTATGCTATTTCACGCTATTTCCAGCCCCCTACTCTGATCTCGTCATAAAGATCTCGAACTTGCAGGTTCAACCAGAGACTGCTCGCCTGAGACCTGTGCCGAGGGCTCTGGCCATGGGCGGGGGTGCCCTCCTCGCCAGCCAGCACAGGGGCCCTGAGCGCGCACCCGGATGGCGGGTGAGGGCCCTAGGGCAGCGGGCCGCAGGCACTCCCTGGGCAGCTGGAGAGATGGGGGCCGGGGGTGGGAAGCGAGAGCTAGCGGCAGAGCTGTCCGGCTGGGGAGAGGAAATGTTCTAAGACCTATTGTGGCAGCCTCAAAGCCGTGGCTAGGTTTACAGCCCAGTCACGTAGCTCGGGAAGCCGGTTTCAATGGAGGATGGACAGACCCCACGGGCCCGCTCTCTCGTCTGCCATCCTGAAACCCGAACTCCAGGACACCGTGTGCCCCCTGCCCGACCCCCACGCCTACCTTGACCTGCATGACACTCCCTTCGAGCTCCGTGGGGGTCCGAAGCGTCCACCCGTCTCTGCCCTCCGCTCCCCGACTGCCCGGGGGTCCTGGCACTCTGCTCCACATGGCCACCCGTCCTTTGTCAGTGCCCGCCGCCAGGACACCTGGAGGTCAAAGTTCGCACCGACTATGTCTGAGAGTGAAGCAGCAGCAAGTGCCCGTGACTGCACCGGCCCCTCTGGCCCTCTGGGCACCATCCTCCTAGGGCCGCTGCCGCCTGCCATGCAACTCGCATGCACGGTGTATGCCGGGGGCGCGTGGAGTGGGGGGCAATGTGTGCAAAGGCCATGTGGGGGGTGGTGCCCGTGCAGGGTTAGGTGTGGAGGTGCTGCTATCTCCCGGTGACCTCTGCCCCAGGAGCGCTGCCCCATCCTCGCTGCCAGCAAAGCAGAGCATGTCCGGCACCAGCAGCGTAGCCTGAGCGGCTCTGGTGCCCCCCAAGGGCGCTGCAGGGTCTCCGTCCTATCCCAGGGTGGCAGGAGCCGGGGGGCGGCTGGGTGGTGCACCTGCCACAAACCCTCGCGCTTCGCCTGGGTCTCGGGGCCGTAATGCCACCTTGGAGGTGACTGTCACAGTGGTCACCGTGGGCCCAGCCGGGCATCTCACCTTTGACTTCGCAATAAGAAACACAGTTTACGTTCTCCCCTTTCTCAAAGCCAAGCGTCTCATCTGGGGCCAGCACGTAGTTCTCGCCTCGTTCCAGGTCCCAGAACCTACGAGGGCGGCGGGAGCCCGACAGGGGCCCAGTTGCTCTGTCTGCTTAAAAGCCAGGAAGACACAGCCCTCGGGGCTCCGTGGGGGCCCCTCACACCGCAGAGCAGCCCCTCACACCGCCGCCACCCCGCTCACCACCCAAGGGCACAGCTGCTGCCAGATGGCTCGGTGAGGACAGGGATGTGGTGCCTTGACCCCATGGCCCAGGCGCACCCCCATGCCGGCGCCGGGCCCGGGCAGTAGGCTCGCCGGCTCTAGTCACATGCGCGTGCTGCATCGTGAGGCCCCTCCGCTACCGGGGGGCCTTACGAGTTACACACCAGTGACAGTTTCACTCGTGAGGCAGCAGGGCGGTGTCTGTGCCTGCTCTCACCTGAGTACGGCCTCCCCGACGGCCATCACCAGGAGGCTGTCCTCTATCACAGCGATGTCTGCCCGGCGGCCCGTCCTCCCGCTCAGCTTCACCTGAGGACAGAAACAGCACAGGGAGCGCGGGCCCAGCTGGCAGCGTGGCTGGGCCGCGGGGGTCGGCGGGCTCTGGGGAGGCTGTGCGTCTCAGGCGCTGGGAAGGGCAGCCCGAGGGCCCCGCTAACGGTGCTGCCGGGAGGGGCAGGGCCTGCAGCCAGCCCAGCCGCCTGCCGGGGCCGGGGAAGCAGAACCCGGGTGGGACGGGGCCAGGTCTCAGCCAGTGAGAACAGTGAGCTCAGCCAGAGCAGCGGCCGGCTCAGCGGCCTTCGGGAGCAGGCGCAGGGGTTGGGAGCTGCGGCCCCTGGGGCATGGGCCACGGCATGAACCAGGAGCTCACAGGATGGCTCGGAGGGGCAGGGACCCCCAGGGGCCACCCACTGCGTGCCGACTGCTGCCCGGACAGCCCTTGCTGGCAGCTGGGGCTGGGGGAGGCGCTGCAAGACCAGCCGGCCAGCGACAGCACCCTGTGAGTGCTGACGGCCGCCAGAGGGGGCGGGCAGACCCAGGCGCGGCGCCCCCCCACGCTGGGCCCTGGAGTGTTCTTGGCTGTGGTCCCTACGCCAGCGATCTGAACACCCTGACCGAGCGGGGTGGCCCCTGGACACGGAGCCGCTCACCCACCTTCATCACCTCCTCGGCCTCGCCCTGGCGCGGCACCAGGAGCAGGGACAGCAGCAGACTCTCCGTGACCACCACCAGGGCCTCCCGCCTCTCCATGTAGTGCAGCGTGTGGATGGCGCCGTCCGTGGCCGCCGCCCGGGCCGTCTGGCCCTTCTCGTCCACGTAGTGCACCGTCCCTGGGGGCCGGGGCCAGCACCCTCAGCACGCCTCCCTCAGGGAAGCTGACCCCCAGCACCCCACATGCGGGGGCGTGAGGCCTCATGGGCTGATCTCCAGGGTAATGTGCCTTCAGCTTCTGGCGGCCCCCCGGGGATGTGCCCACCGCTGTCCCCTCCCTCCTGAAGGGGAGGCAGTTGTACTGCGACAAACACGAGGCCCCCACATTGGTCCAGCCACCTGCAGGCCCGCCTTTCCCCAGCAGCAGGTGCCCGTGGACATAAGTGCCCCCTGCAGCCGTGCGGGCGGCCAGCGCCGGGCAGCTGGGGGCCGGGCAGGTTGGGAAGACAGCGCTGGGCCACCACCTTGGTAGCGGGGTGGCCTGGCCGGAGCAGCCGCACCTGCCCATCCGCACCGCACCCCGCGAGCCCCAGCCCAGGGGAGGCGTGTGACACCACAGACCGAGCGGCCGCGCCACCAACCAGCAACCGGGAGCCGGGGTGCAGCTGCCGCTGACGGCGCGGTCACGATGGCCTCCCACAGAACGGAGCCCGCCGCGAGGAGCCGCCCTGCCCAACCCCTCACCATCCTCCAGGCCAACGAAGAGCGACAGCCCCTCCTGGGAGCCCGTCTTCAGGAGGCCCCCGAGGCCGCTCTTTCGCCAGTTGAACATATCTAGGGCTTTCTCGTCTCCGCTCACAGCTGCCTTCGCCAGCTGCACCAGGTCCCTGGAAGCCGACAGCACCTCCAAGTCAGGCTCCGGGTGGCGGGGGGGTTTGGGAGCCACCCCAGGAGGTGCCCGCAGCCGTGGCCGCACTTACTCGCCAGGCGGGGGCAGCCTGAAGACGCAGTGTGTCAGGCGCGTCCGGTACTCGTGTCTCAGCAGGGGCGCGCCCTGCACGCGGCCCCTCTGGTCTAGCCGCCACAGGAGCAGGACGCCAAGCTGGAAAAGCCAACACTGAGGGTGTGGAGGGGCTCACCGGTGTGAGGGCTCACCGGCGGCAGCAGGTGAGCAGCCCCAGCGCTTTGTGCCCCGACCAGTGAGCCGACTCGGGTGGCGGCAGGGTGACTCGGGGACCCCGCCACACTTTGAAGCCTCAACGTGGGTGCAGGTCGCAGCCTGAGCCGACACAGCGCTGCTGCCGCTCCCCAGTCCCCCCAATGCCTGCAGCCTCTGCCCCCCACACCTCCCTGCCCTAGGCCCGGCCCAGGCCCTATGTGTGGCGCCCCATGCCCCCTGGGCCGGCTGGGGTCTTAGGCGCACTGATCTTGATGATCCTGGCAGTTCGGGGTGGGGGTGGCTGGTCCGCATAGGCCTGCTGAGGTCTGGGGGACCACAGAGGCCCACAGCCTCGCTGACGGCTGCTGCAGACCTCCACTCCTGGCCGAGGCTGTCCCTGCTGTGTGGCTGGGCCCTTCCCTCCTGCACAGCTGGGGGCACGAGAGCGGAGTCATGGTGCGAGGTGCTTGAGATCTTCCCGGGGCAACCCCTGCCCACTTGGTGGTCTCCTTGGGCACATGGGGCCGGACCTTTGGCTTTCACTCTGGGGGGCGGCTGCAGCCCGGCCAGGCCACCGGGCGCCGCCCTACGGTGAGCTGGGCCCTGCTTCCGGCATGAGCCCCTCCAGGCCCGTTTTCCGCCCACACGAAACTCTGCCTCGCCCAGGAGGCCCGTCCTTTCTGGCTGGAAACCCACACAAACTGCTACGTGGGTGCTGCGAGGGTGTCACGGTCAATCTAGCCTTCTGGGCTATGGCCCCGGCCGAGTCCGCGCAGCCCCGGGGAGGGAGGGCGGCCCTGTCAGGCCCCGCCTGGGGATGCGGGCAGGATTTGGCGGCCTTGGCTCCTCTGCCCCGACCCCGCACTCCTTGGGCAGTTTCCAGCTGGGGCAGCTGGGCGAGCAGGCCCGTCCTCTGACCTCTGACTGCCCCGCGCCGGGCGGCACCACCTCGGCGCACAGGAACAGGATCTCGAAAGGACGTCAGTCAAAGCAGCCCACGCAGCAAGCCCCCGAAGCTGTGTCGTGAGCGCACGCACGTCAGTCACGCTCTCGGGGCGCTGAGTGTCCTGGACTTTGCCAACTCCGTGAACGCGACAAGTGAAAAGCGCCAACAGCTCCTCTGCAGCAACTCCTCAAGGTAAAAGCTAACAAAAGCTAAAGAGTGAAATGCGTGTAGGTCAGACGCAGGCGAGGACAGAAGATGAAATGTTTCCTTCCCGGGCAGTCCGCCCGCACTTGCTCGAACGTCCAGAACTTCCTTGACCCTAGAATTTTCCAGGTTGCTTCCTGAGACGTCCACCCGGCATCCCCTACTGGGGTCCTGCCACCTCCCTGGCCGTGCTGGTCCGGGGCAGAGGCCGGCAGGTCGGGGGGCTGGAGCCCGGTGAGTGATGCTTTGTCATCAGGGTGGGAAGCGCCAGTGCAGACCCCGCAGCGCCAGCCCCAGACCTCCGGGAGCCGGTTCCTGGAGGGGACACTCGGTGGGCTCAGGGCGGGCCAGCCTGCGGTGGTCTCCCTAGTGACCGCGCGGGGGATGGCATCTCGGCGTGGCTCTGCTTGTCTCCTTCCTGCCTGAGTCCATGACACCAGGGCCAGGACAGGCTTCAGCCTCCTTGGGAGGACGGGGTGCTCCCGTCCCGAGGTTGGGCGGCCCGGACTGGGCCGCTCTTCACGCCTGAGCAATGAACAGTGTGCGCACGGTCCGGACAGGACGTGGCACGGTGACCTTGAACTCTTACTCCTTGCGTGTGCGGGCAGCCAGCTTCGGAGGTGGGCTGGGCTGGGCGCCGTCCTTGAGCGGGAAAGGAATGGAGAAAAAAAGAAAACCCTCCGGAATGAAGGGAAGCAAACTGATAGTGGGACGGCCGCGAAGCCCCCACAGGCGAGGGGCGCTGCTCCTCCCGAGACCAGAAGCCGAGTCGGGAGAGGGAGCTGGTGCAGAGGCAGCTGTGAGGGTGGAGAGCGAGGCAGGGGCGGGGCCTCGCCCCCCCCCCCCCCAGAGATTGCTGCTGGCGTTGGGTCTGAAGGGAGCCTTTACCAACCCCACAAGGTCCCCTGCGCTTGGCGGCCACACCTCCAGCGCTGCCCGCTTACCCTGTCCCCCGACACCAGGCAGCTCCCACTGGGGCTCCAGGTGAGAACAGTGACGTCGGCTGTGTGCGTCGGGGGCACCGGATGCTGCTCCTTCTCCTGCTTATTAAACACCGTCACTTCTCCGGTCTCCCAGCCCACGGCCAGGACCAGCCGCGTGGGGTGCCAGCTCAGGGAGGTGACCCGGAAGGACCTCTCCATGTGCGTGTCGGGCACGTGCTCACCCTGCGTGGACACCAAGGAAACGCTGTGTCACAGTCAGTGGCAGCTGCTCTGAGAGCTCCCGGCTCACGCGCAAAATTGAGAGCAGCTGGCAGAGGAAAGGCCCTACTGAAGCTCCATTGGGGTGCCCCGGGTGAAGGCCTGGCCCACAGGTCAGCGACAACCCCATGGGCCTGCGTGGGAAGGAGCAGGCTCTGTGCTCGCTGGCTTCCAATAAAACTTTATTCACAAAAACGGTAAGCGGGTCAGGCAGACGAAGCTCGGGGACCCCAGCGTTCCCAGAGCAAGGCCCAGCTACCGCCAGTCCCCTTCAGGGTCAGACCCGTTATTTTTGCAATGGGGCTGGCGAGCCGCTGTCCTCTAAGAGCGCAGTCCCCCAGGCTATGCCCCGTGTCGCCACGTCACGCCTGACAGCTAACGGCATCGTGCCTGCGCATCGTGTTTCCTAGGAAGTTCGAGGGAAGCGGGTTCAGAGCACACGTGTGTTCACACCGACTAGCTCAGTTTGTGCTCAGCTCGTCCGCCGGGCTGGCCCAGCACCTTCAGCCACGCCTGCCACAGCCACCTCTGCCTGTCACTCGCTAAACCATGACGGCCAAGCCTGCCATCCCGGCGCCCTCAGAAAGTGCGCCCCGTCTTACTTCAACATTAAAAAGCTTTCTGAATTTCAAAGCTCTGTTTCCTTGAAACGTAATGACGCTTATCCCAAAATTTTACAAGACGCGTCTGAATTCTCTGACCCCCAGAGGGAGGCCGCTCCTCTGAAGGGGCTGAGTCAGAGCGCGCCAGGCCACGGGCCAGCCGACCGTGGGTCCCCTTGGTGTCCCGCCTCCAACCCACAGGAGGGAGGGTGCGTCCCGACGGGGCAGGGAAGACTTCCGCAGAAGTGGCCACTGAGCCACTTCCACCTGAAGACCTCAGCAGCCGTTACACAAAAGGTCGAGGAAGTGGGTGCGGCAGGCACAAGGCAAGCCACGCTGGGGGCCGAGAAGGGACGCGGAGGGAGACGGGCGGCCTGCCTAGGGCGCTGGGGCCACGGCCCAGGAGTGACGTGTGCGTGGAGTCGCAGCACGGGAGTGGCCATGGGTACCCGCTGCCTCAGGTTGTGCTTCTTCCTCAGAGGCTCAGGTGGAGCCAGAAACCCAGCGGCGGTTCCCGCCGTCAGCCCCAGCCCGGGTCTGGGCGTCGGGACAAGGGGACTCTTAGGCTGGTGGCCTGATGCTCGTGCAGGAAAATGTGCGCGAAGCTGTGGGCGCTGGCGTTTATGCTCCAGGTGCGCCGGTGACAGCTGAACCGTTCATCTGCAGCTCAGAAGTGGAGGAGCGGGAGGCACAGGTCCATGGGTCACCCCGAGATGTTGAAACTCGGGCGAGGAGGGGGAGCAGAGCGGCCCGGTGAGTTCAGGGTGCCGCTGGGAAAGGTGAAGGGCTGGCAAGGGCTGGATGACCAAGGGCAGGAGGTAGAGGCAAGACGGGCCCCTCAGCCCCCGGAGTGCTTCTGGGACTTCCCGGGAGCTCAGCACAGCAGACGGCCCCAAAGCACGCAGGCCTGTCACACAGATGTGTGGGCCGCCCAGCGCTGGCGCCATCATGGAGGGACAGCAGAGCGTGGAGGGGTGCGTGGGAGGGAACCCGGGTTTCTGGGTGCAGCGTGAGGTGGGCTGCGTACTGGGCATCGAGGGAGAGACGTGAAAGTGGGAAAAGCTTCTAAACCGTTACCGTGGGTTGAACCGTGCAATCCAAACACGCGGTATGGGCGACAGGCCCTGGCGTGCAAACAGGGGCTTTGCAGGTGGTCACGCTAGGGTGAAGTCCCTGGGATAGCCCTGGCCCCATGACGGCGCCCTCGGATACCTGAGCGGAAGCGCGGACAAAGGAGGGAGACGGGGCGAGGCTGGTACGAGCCCGGGGCCCCCAAGACTGCCAGCCGCCAGCAGAGGCTGGGATGGGGCCGGCCTCATCCTCCCCCAGATCTCAGAGCAGACCTGCCAAGCCCTGGCCCTCACTGGCCTCAGAGCTGCGGGGGGCGGGGTGAGGGTGGAGGAGATGGGCCAGGGGGCAGGTGCACGGACTGTCCTGGGCGCTCCTGAGAACGCAGGCCCCAGAGCTGAGGGGGGCGGGGAGCAGCGCCAGTCAGGGAGTCCGAGCCCCAGGGCCCGACAAGGTTGCTTCCTCCACGAAGAAGCGAGAAGACGGCTGTGTGCGCACCCCCCACTTCACACCCCCCACACCTCATACCCCCCCACATCCCACTCCACACCTCCCCCCATACCTCATACCCCCCATACACACCTCCCACCCCCCACATCCCAAACATCTCACACATGCCCTATTTCGCCCCCACACACCTCATCTTATACACACCACACCCCACACCAACGCCCCGCCACATACCTCACACGCCCCACACCTCACAGCCCACACACACCTCCCAGCACACACCTGCCACGCCCATCACACCCCACTACACACCTCACGGCCCCCCTTGCAGCTCACACCCCCCCCACACACCTCACCGCACACCTCCCACCCCGTCACACCACATACGCATCACACACACCCCACCTCACCTCACACGCCTCCCTCCCGCACACCAAGAACAACAGTCAGGCCTAGGTGGGGTGGGGGCGCCGGCGGGGTGGGGGGCACTCACGCGCTCCAGGTACAGGTCCACGTGGCCTCCCGCGGCGCTGCTGACAGAGGCGACCGCCAGGACGGGGTGCACGGGGTGCCAGCTGATGTGGGAGGGCGGCCCGGCCCAGTCGGGGGCTTCCACCCGGTGGTCGAAGTACAGGGCCATGGCGCGTCTGCAGCCAGGGGGAGAGCCGCGCGGCGTCACCGGCGCCCCCGGGCGCGGAGGGGGGCGGCGGCCGGGCCAGCCCGCCCGAAACGGCTGAGGCCGCAGCTCAGCGCCCGGGGGACCCTCACGCCCGCGGCGGCCTCTGGGCTACGGAGCCCCCTCCCCGAGGCCGCGGCCCGCCCACCGCACCCTGGGGTGCTTCGCTGTGCCCCGCCCGCGCCGCGAGCAGGTGGGGTCCCCGCCCGCGCCGGGCGAGGGGCGCGGCGGCTCGCGCGGGGCACTGGCCTGGGCGCGGCTTTGGCCCCAGCGCGCGGGGCCACCTAGGGGCGCCTGCTCCCCGCCGGCAGCGTCTCCCTGAAGGCGGCGGGCGCCTGCGACGAGGCCCCAGACCCGGCCGCCCGCGGCGTTCCGGGGGCCCCGCGCGGGCAGCAGCCCACGGGCGCGCCGCAGTCCCCGGGATGCGCCCGAGACCCAGCGCCGGCCGCGGCGGCGCCCACGGCCGGGAGGAGGCGCCGCCCGGGACGGCACCTCGCGGCTCGCAGCGGAGCCCCCGGCCGCCGAGGCCCGCCGCCCGCCCCCGGCGATCCCGGCCCTGCGTCCCCGGCGCGCGGCCGCCCGGGCCCGCGGCCGCACTCACCTCCGCCGGCCGGGCGCCGCCGCTCGTCGCCGTGGCAACGCCCGCGGCCGAGCGCGGAAACAGCCGAGGCCGCGCGGCGCGCGCCGGGGAGAGCCGAGGACGATCGGGGGCGGGCGAGCGTCGCCCCGGGCGGGGGAGCTGCGGCCCGGCCCGCCTGCTGCCCCCGGCGCCGGCGCCCGCGGGAGGCGCTGCCCAGGCGCGCTCGGCCCGAGACGGCGGGGCGGGGCGGGCGGGCCGCGGGGCCTCCCGGCGCTCAGGGCCGGGCGCGGGACCCCGCGGCGCGCCGGGCGCTTCTTCGCTGACGCCCGGGCCCGCGCCGGCGGCGGGCAGGAGCCGCGGCGGCGCCGTCTTCTCACGCATCCGTCAACACGGCCGCGGCCAATCGCCGCCCGCGCGCTGCCGCCATTGGCTGCGGCCCGGCCAATCCGCGGGGACGCGCCGTCCCGCCCGGCCGCGAGCCCGGCGTCCCGGCCCCGCCCGCGCCCGGGCCCGCCCCCCGCGCCGTGCGTGCCGGCGCGCGCGCTCGCGGCCGACCAATGGCAGCGCGCCGGGGGCGCGCGCGCCGGCCGCCGCGGCGTGCTCGGCCCCGCGCCGCGCCGCGCCGCCCCGCCCGCGCCGCCCCGCCCCGCCCGCGCCGCGCGTCGCCTCCGTCTCCGCCGGCCGCCGTAGCCGGAACTGCCGCGAGCGCCGCGGCCGGGCCTGGGAGCGAGCGGGCCGAGCCCGTCCGCCGCGCCGCCGCCAGGGAGGTGCCGGGGGGCGCGCGGGCCGCTGCCGGCGCGGGGACTGAGCGGCGCGGCGCGGCGCGGCCCGGGGGGTGCGCGGGCGCCCGGGAGGCCCCGGGGCCGGAGAGGCCGGCGCGGCGCGGCGCGGATGCAGGAGGTGACCGGGGCGGCGGGCGGCGGGCGGCGGGCGGCGGGCGGCGCCGCTCCCTTTGTGTGCGGCCGGCGGGACGGCCCGGCGGCGGCTCCCGCCCTCGGCCTGGCGCGCGTCCGGGCGGCGCGGCGGGGCCGGGCCTCGCGGGCGGCGGCTTCGCGGCCGGCCCGCGCCCGCCCCGGGGCCACGGCGACCCCCGCGGGCGCCGCCGCCCGCGCCTCGCGCGGAGCCCGGCCCGAGCCCGCGCCCCGCGGCGGCCGCGCCCGCACCTGTGGCGGCCCCGCGGCGGCGCCCGGGCCGCGGGCTCCCCCCGTCCCCCGCGGAGGCCGGCGCCCCCGGACGGCGGCTTCGGGGCGACGCCGGCCCGGCCCCCGCGCGGGCGCCTTTGTTGCCGGGACGCGCGGCCCCCGCGCCCCCGGGCGGCCGGACCCCGGCCCGCGCCGCGGCGCCCGCTGCCGCTCCCGGCGGGCCGGCCCCGGGCAGGTGCGCGCCCGAGGCCGCGGCGGGGCCCGGGAGGCCGCGGGCCCGGCCGGGACCCCCTCCTGGCCCGGGCGGGGCCCGCGCCCCTCCGCCGCCCCCGCGCCCCGCGCCGACCGGCGGGGCGGGGGTCGGGGCGGCGGCGGGCGGGCGCGCGGGGGCCGGGGGCGGCGGCGGCCGGGCGGGCGCGGAACAAACAACGGCGGCCATGTTGCGCGGGGCGCGCGCGGGGGAGCTCCGCGGCCTCACGGGCGCGCCCCGGCCCCCGTCCCCTCCCGGCCAGGATGACAGTGAAGCTGGGCGACGCCGGCGGCGCGGAGGACGGGCTCAAGAAGCTGGGCAAGCGGCCGGCCGAGGACGAGTCGCTGGACGGCGAGGGCGCCGGCGCGGGGGCCGCGGCTGAGGACGGCGGCGGCACAAAGAGGGGCGCCCAGAGCCCCCGGGACGGCGGCGACCCCCCGGGCCCGGCCCCGCCGCCCGCCGGCCCGCAGGACCAGCACCACTTCCTCAGGTCCAGCGTGCGGCCGCAGAGCAAGCGGCTCCGGAAGGACGCGGCCGGCGCGGGGGGCAGCGGCGCGGGCAGCGCGGGGCCCCGCGGAAAAGGTAGGGGGGGCGCCGGGGGCGGGGGGCGCCCCTTCTCTCGCAGGGGCGGCCGCCGCCTTGGCCTTGCTCTGAGGCGCGTTTTCAAGGGGGGGAGGAAGTGGGGGGCCCCGGGACGGCCGAGGGCGCGGGGGAGGGGCCGTGGAGACCCCCGGGGTACAGGGCAGCGGGCAGCGAGCCCCCAGGCTGGCCGCTTCAGACTTGGCTCTTCCTGCCGGCGTCCAGGCTCCGGGAGGCGCAGCAGCCGCGCCTTCGAGCTGCCCTGGCGCTTGGGCCACCCCCCAGCTGCCGCGCGAGGGAGCGGGGCGCTGCGGTGTCTGCGTTTTGGGCCCGTTGTTGCTGAGCCCACGGCTGCCCCGCGCGCTCCCTGCGTGTCGGGCGCCCGTGGCGAAGTGGCCACTTAAGTGTCTGCGTGGGGCCCGGCCGCTTGAGGCGAGGCGTCTGGGGAGCCCGCAGGACCGCCAGGGACTCTTTGCCAGGTGGCGCGTCCAGCCTCCTCCCCACCCCCGGGAGCCCGCGGCCCCTGGCTCTCGGGCCTGGGGTGCTGCCGGCTCGGAGGCCTGCCTCGCGCAGGGCGTCCCCGCGGGAGCTGCGGTCGGTGAGGAAGGCGGTTTTCAGCGCCAGGTTCCGGTGTCGGTGGCCACGGGCCCAGTCCAGGGCACTCGGAGCGCTGGCGCCGGGCCCTCTGGCTCGCCGGACCTGCGCACCCGACCCCGCACGGCCCCGCGGAGGGGCTCTGCTGTGGGGGATGAGCGGGGACCTGCTCTGCCCTTGCAGACGGCGGCCCGTTGGGCTCCGGTTCTTGTCCCTGGCCCCGGGGCCCCCTGCGGAGCAGTGCTCTTGTGACTGGACCGGCCTCCTGGCGCTGGCCGTGCGCAGGGACACAGCGGGTGTCCTGGGAGCCCTCCCCTGGGGCCCCTCCTCTCCTTCAGGGCCGCCGGAGCTTCTCCCCGGCACCGGGCAGGCCAGTCAACGTGTGGCTGGACGTCGCTTGGCGCATCCGACCTCGGGCTTCTCTCAGAGCCTGCTCCGTCACATGGGCGCTGCGCGCTCCCTCTCTCCTGTCTCTGGGAATGTTCCGGAAGACAGGTTTTCTGAAGCCAGGGCAGTTTTGCGCCTGGGCTGCGCGTGGCCCTGCTTCTCAAGCACAGAGCAGGGAGGGGCCGTGTGCTCTCCGCCGGCTGTGCCTGGGCCAGGCCCGGGAGGCTGAGGCGTGACCTCACCCTGGGGAGCCCCTGTCCCGTGTTCTCTGGGGAGCGGTCAGACGCGGGACGGGGTGCTAGGTAACGTCGGGAGCCTGCAGCGGTCCTGGGCAGGGGCGTTCGGCCGCTGGAAAGGCTGCGCCCGCGGGGGAGAGGAGGTGGGTGCCTTCCCAGCGTGGGCCGCGTGGGGTGTTGCCCGCTGGTGGTTGGCGCGGCGCCAGCCCTGGTGGCCCAGGTGTGTGGTCCTGCTGGCCGCGGGCCCGCGGCCAGGCTGTCTCACGGCCGGCGCTGCGCCTGTGCTGGATGCGAGGAGGAACCGTGCAGGCAGAGTCGCGGGTCTGTGGTGCAGCTGGGTGGTCTCCAGGCTCGCGTCACTTCACGTCGCCTAAACGCCGTTCCCGGGGCGTGTGGGGGCCGGTCCTCAGCAGGGTGGGTGCGTCACAGGACAGGGGTGCGCCCCGGCTCTTCTGTGGGCTGCGCGGAGACCTCCTCTCTCCTGGGCCTCAGCTCCAGGAGCAAACCCCGGGTGCGCTGTTCCCCTGGCCGGGGTGGCCGCAGAAGAAACCTTTCCAGGGGGAGGATCCACAGGGCCTCGCTTGGCTGCTGTGTGGCGCCGGGTGGCTGGAGGCACCTCCCGCGGGAGCGGCCATGTGGTGTCAGCTTCTGCACGGCCTTGGTGCAGAGGGTCTGCGCCCGGCCCTGTCTACATCAGGCAGACGCCCTGTGGCGGCCTTGGTACCCTGCTTCCCGTTTCTTGGCGCCTCCTGATGTGTGGGGGGGGTGGGCGTGGGGGGGGTGTTTGTCTCCACCACGGCCTGAGGCTTAGGCATCTGTGGTGCCCCTCGGGTGGTGCCGTCCAGCCGTGCCCCGAGCTCTGGTGTCAGCGCAGGGGCTGTGAGGGGCCCTCAGACAGACCTGCTTTGTCTTTCCCACAGGAGTCGACGGGGGCGGCTCGTCATCTGGAAATGGGCCGGGGGTTGCCTCTGCCGCCCCTGCAGGGGGCTCGCGCTCCTCCTCCCGGAGCCTGGGGCCCACGGGTGGCGAGAAGGAGGAGGGCAAGAAGGTGCGGCGCCAGTGGGAGTCCTGGAGCACCGAGGACAAGAACACCTTTTTTGAGGGGCTGTATGAGGTGAGTGGCGGTGGCGAGGCCGTTCTGCCCCCTGGCGCTAGGCTCCTTGGAGGCAGCAAACAGCAGCCGCCCCTTCATAGGGCGGGCGGGCAGGCTGCTGCGGGGCCGGGCCCAGCTCTCCGCAGCTGAGCTGTTTTGCTTGTTCTTGTCTGTGCCCCAATAAATGGATGCTGTTCTAGAGGCCTGGGGCCCGCGTGTGAGATCTGGGGTGCAGGGCAGCGGTGGGGGTGAGAGGACTCCCCAGAGCCTGGGGAGCAGAGCTGGCGGATCCCGAGACACACTGCTGAGGGGAGCAGCGGGGAGACAGGAGGGGTCTGCCGTGCCCCCGTGGGTCAGCTCCTGGCTGGGGATGGACCTGGGCCGTGGCCGTGACAGCCGGAGACGCAACTCCTAGGCCGCCAGGGAGGCCCGCCGTCCGCGCTTCATGGTTTTCTGGCGTGTGGTGTTTCCCCGGGCTCACGTGCCCAGTGAGCCTTGTCGTGTTGCCCGCTGGTTGGGAAGGTCTGGCCCGCGTGGGGGAGGCCTGTGAGTGAGTGGGCCTCAGGGTCTCGAGCACGCGGGCCGGGGGCTGGGGCTCCCTCTGCTGTGGCGTCTGCCCTGCCGTGGTCGTCCCGGGGCTGGCACGGAGGCGCGTCTTCCCGCCCCTGGTCCCCACGGAGCCCCTGAGCAGCAGCGGGGCGTGAAGACGGGTCGCAGCCCGGCCCAGGGACTGCACTGGCCTGGAACAATGCCAGTCTCCGCGTGACCGTTCTCGGGGAGGGCCTGGCTCTACCGGGGGGGCTGCCTGGATGCAGGAGGCAAGCGCGCGATTCGGGGCTCCGCTAAGAGGCTTGGTGCCTAGTCGGGACCCACTCGCGCCCCTCCCGGGGAGGCAGTCCCGGCCTTCTCGGGGGCAGGCTTCCAGGCCAGCGGGTGGTTTCAGAGCTTGTTGAAGCTTTAGATGGGGATGCGGGTGACCCGCTCGCACTCCCACCTGGCGCCGTGTAGGGGAGGGTGGGCACGAGAGCGTTCCCGGGTCTCTCTGGGCAGCCCTGTGCGAGGCCACCTCGGCAGAGACGGAGCCTGAGGGGGTGGGCGGCCGGGGCCCTGGTGAGCGAGGCCGGCTCAGACGGCCACCAGGAAGCGGGGCCGGCACACCGCAGGGTCCTGAGCGGCCAGGGCAGGGGTCAGGGGGCTGGGCCTGGAGGAGGGCCTGCCTTTGGCGGCTTTGTCGTTGATTTTAAAGCGTTGGTCCAGCGTCGGTACTTCTGGGTGCTTTAGCTTGTGGTCTTGAAGGCCTTCCCGAACCGGGGGCGGGGCGGGTGGGGTGCTGCGGGAGGAGTGCTGTTCCCGGTGCCGCCCAGCTCGCGGGCCCGGCCCCACCTTGGACCCCACGCCCTGCAAGCCTGCGGCCGCTTCCTTCAGGCCCGGGGCTGTGCGCTCAGAGCACGGCGGGCAAGCGTGAGGCTCGTGGCGCCTGAGGTGCTGGGCACCAGGCGCGGGGCTGGAGTTGCGTGCGTGGGGGCGGCCGGCGTTCTCGCTCCTGCTCACGCCTTGCTGAGGGGACCCCTGTGCTCTGACTGTCCTGCCTGCGTCACTGGGCCGGGCCCCCCAGGCTCCAGGGAGTGCGGGGGGGGGGGCTCTGCTCATGGCTACCCCCCGAGAACAGGGCTGCCCCGTCTTGACCCTTGGGCTTGTCTTGCAGCACGGGAAGGACTTCGAAGCCATCCAGAACAACATCGCGCTGAAGTACCGCAAGAAGGGCAAGCCGGCCGGCATGGTGAAGAACAAGGAGCAGGTGCGGCACTTCTACTACCGCACCTGGCACAAGATCACTAAGTACATCGACTTTGACAACGGTGAGCGCTCGGGGCCCGTGTCCCGCTCTGGAGGCGAGAGGCGGCATGGGGCCTGCTCCCGGTTGGGGGTGGCCGCGCCGGAGGCTGAGACGACGGAGCCCCCGGGAGCCAGGAGCGGCCTGCAGCTTACGCCTCTGCCTGCGGCAGGGCCGCCCCTTTGGCTGATGTGTCCATGCTGGGGTGCCGCCCAGGCGCCCCACGCCGAGGGGACCGTGTGTCTGTGTCGCTCCTGCCGTCCTTGCGCCACCTCCTCCTCTTGCCGCTCAGGCTCCACCGACTTCTTTGCTTTTCCCGACGCTTGTGGAGTAACAGTTTGTGGTCCAGCCCCGCCAGGGGTGCTGGGGTCCTCACACGCTTCCTCATCTCTGCCGAGAGCCCAGCCCGCTGCCGCCCTGCCGCCTCTGTCCGAGCCCTGCCGCAGGCCTCCCCGGGCTCCTGGGGCAGGACCAGGGTCCCTGATCTGTCCCTGCCAGGCTGCGCTGCCGGCGCCGCAGCCGGGTGGTCGACATTCTTGGTGCTGGGGCCCTTGGTCTGCAAGCTGCTCTGTGGGCGCCATGTCAGAGGCTCAGGGCGCTGGGTCTGGCAGCGGGGCCCAGGGGAGCCTCCGGGGTTTGGGCAGCAGCCATGCTGCGGTCCCGACGCGATCTCCATGGTCCTCCACCTGCGGCAGGTTCTGGCGGTCTCACCGCAGCGTTCAGACACCCTCGCTGCCCTGCAGGCCCTTACTGCCCCTGCGCCGCCTGCCTGGCCGCCTTTGAGTCCACGGCGCCGCTGCTCCCTAGTCCTGGCGCCTCCCACCCCAGAGGCGCCCTCTCCCCCCACCCAGTCCCTGCAGACCGTACTGGCCGTGTGTGGCTTGTGTCCGGCCCTTGATCGAAGGGGCGGTCTCCAGGCCCCGTGAAGCCTCTCTGCCTTCTGCAGGTCTCTGGCCCCCGGCTCCGCGCTGCCTTTCCACCCGGCCTCCCTGGGCCACCTCCCACGTGCTCTTTGTCTGCTTGGGGATCCATGTCTAAAGGTTTCTCCACACGCAGGGCCCCGAGGAGTTCCCACCCTTGCTCCAGCCGCAGCCTTTCTGCCCCGCCCCAAGATCTCTCCAGGAGAGCGCAGGCACAAGCTGGGCCCGCGCCGCTGGTGTGAGAAGGCCCCGGCCCATGTCCAGCTCTGGCCATCCTCCCTCATGGCCTCGGCACCGGTCATGCCGTGTGCCCGCTCCCTTGTCCGTGCGCACGGGTGCCCCGATGTCCAGCCGCTGACGCTGGTGTCACCCTCCCTCCTGGCATGGGCGGGGCTGCCGGCTCCTCCTGGTCATGCCTCAAGGGTCCTCAGCAGCCACCGGGAGGTCTGTGGCCCTTGTGCCTTTGGCCATCCACGTCCAAGGAGATGGCTATTCAGTGCAGGGGTCGGGAGGCCCTGGGGGTGAGGTGTGGAGAGGAATGAGCACCGCCTTGCCAGGCCCGTCCGAGGCTCCGGGGTGCAGGGGTCTCTGCAGACGCCCAAGCGGTGATCTCTGCCGAGCGTCTTCCTCACCCCTGGCCGCACCCCCTCACCTCGTGGCTTTATTTCCACGCAGAGCCCATCCATGTGCACCAGGAGGAGCCTGTGATGGGGCTGACGTGGGTCTCGGGCGGGTGCTGTGTGTGTTGGGCCCCAGGAGCCGGCGGGCGTCCTGCTGCAGCTCGCAACCTTGCCTGCTGGGGCTGACTTTTGGGTTCTCCGGACAGTGTCCTCCCGCTTTAGCACCCCTGAGGTCTGTCTCTCCCCCCACCCCCGCCCACAGTGTTCTCGCGCGGCCTGAAGAAGTCGTCACAGGAGCTGTACGGACTCATCTGCTACGGCGAGCTGCGCAAGAAGATCGGGGGCTGTGAGTTCGCCGCGCGGGGTTACCCCTGGGACGCCCGGAGTAGGGCCGGCCGTGGGGTCTGGCTCCCCGTCCCCTGGTCCGCTCATACTGCCGTCCCCTGCAGGCATGGATGACAAGAACGCCACAAAGCTCAACGAGCTCATTCAGGCCGGGTGAGTGGGCGTCAGCCTCGGCACAGACCGGGGGCCTCTACTCGGCCAGCCCTAAGGCGTGGGGCCAGACTCCGGCTCCATGGGCTTTCTCCCCCGCAGGCGTCCAGACGCCATGTTCTGCCCTGGGCAGGAGCTGCCCGCCCGCCAGCTTCCCGAGAGGCTCAGGCCCATCCTCATTCCCCCCCACACCTCCCCCCGTGTCCCCTCTCCTGCTCTGCCTGCCTTGGCGCAGTGAGGGGCGCTGGGCGCCGGCCCTGGAAGCGGCGGGGGGGGGGGGCAGCTGAGCGGTGCTTGTAGTCAGGGCGAAGAGAGTGGACCATGTTTGGGGCCAGGATCTTGGTGCCCGTGTGGCCTCAGATTGGGAGCCACGGTCAGGAGGGCCCAGTGGCCCTGGAGCGTGCCCAGTGCATAGCCCTTCAGCAGGGGTTGGCAGGGCCGACGCCGACTGGGGAGGGCGTCTGTCTATCCTTGGGCAGGGGCTTTCCGGCTCACTTGGCTGTCCAGGCTCGGGCGCCTCTCCTGTTATATCAGCACACGGCTCCTCCCCACCCCAACTGGGCCCACGTTCGGAGCACCTGGCGAGACCGGTCATGGATCCAGCGTCTGTGGAGTCTCCAGTGTGGGGGGTGTGGCCCTGGCCCATGGGCAGCACCTGACAGGAGACGTGCTTGGGCCTGGCGCTTCTGGGGTGGGGACCGTGCCTGCTCCCTGCGGCGCCTGGCAGGGTCTGCTCACAGCGTTGCTGATTCCTGTGGTCATGCCTCCCAGACTCAGCTCCACACATGGGGCCTGTGCTGGAGCCCAGTGCCGGGCGCTGACAGGAGGGCGGGGAGGCGGCAGGTAGACGCAGGGGAGGGAGGTGGATGGGTGGACGCCCTCTGTCGTGCACAAGGCGGGCTGGCTTTGGGCCTGCTGTGCTGGCGGCTGGCATGCTCCTGCCCCGCGGGGCTGCCTGCCCATCTGGCCTGAGGAACACCAGCTGGCGCCCTGTGGGCGCAGGGCTTTGGGAGGCCCAGCGTGGTGTCTGGAGAGCCACCTCCCTCGCAGGGATGGAGCATCAGGCCCTCAGCTTGCGTGAAGCGGGAGCCCTGCAGCCCCCTTTCCAGGGCTCCCTCTCTGCTGCCCGGCTCGCCCTTGTGGGCAGGTGGGTGGATCTTGGAGCATGGCACTCGGCCTCTGGCACCGTGTGGTGCCCCAGCTCCTCTCAGCCACTGCTGGGGAGGGGGAGCAGCACCGGCCCAATGCTCCCGGTTCACTGTCCTGCACAGCCAGCCCTGGGCCAGGAGCAGCCTGCGCCCCCACGTGCCCAAGCCACACTGGCCCAATCGCCCAGAGGCCGGCACCTGGGGCAGGCAGAGGGGTGCCGCAGGTGGGGTCCGAGGCGGGAGGGAGGAGGGAAAGGTGGGCTTTCCCTGGGCAGGGACGCTGGCTCTGGCCTCTGTGGCCGCCGACAGAGGCAGGCGCACCTCCAGGCATCCCCATGGGGGTGGGGGCGGCCAGAGCGATGCGCATCCGGGTCAGCACGGCCTGTGGCCCTCATCGGCCGGTCAGGCCAGGCTGCTTCGGGCAGTGGGGCTGCTGCTAGGACGAGCACGAGCGCAGGGGTGTTGGGTGCTTGGCCAGGGCTGCCTCCCTAAGCCCAAGGCTACCCCCACTGCCCTTGCTGCGCGGCCTCAGTGCTCCCAACTCTTCCAGGGCCACCACCGTGCGCTACAAGGGCCGCAACCTGCGCATCAAGGCTCCCATGTGCCGGGCCCTGAAGAAGCTGTGCGACCCGGACGGTATGTGGGCGTGCCTGGGGTGGGGGGGGCCCAGCAGCCCAGATCTACCAAGTCCAGCTCAGGCCACGCCATGTCCAGGCAGCCCTGTGTGACCAGCCTGGTCAGTGCTCTGGCTCACCGCCCCCCCCCCCCCCCCCCAAGTCTGGCTCACGCTGGCCACTGCTCCTTCCTGTCTCTCAGAGTCTGGTTATCACGGCCCTCCCCCCTGTAGGCCTGAGCGATGAGGAGGACCAGAAGCCTGTGCGCCTGCCACTGCGCGTGCCCGTGGAGCTGCAGCCCCGCAGCAACCACGCCTGGGCCCGCGTGCAGGGCCTGGCCCAGAACCCGCGGCTCAGGTAGGCGTGGCCCGGGGGTGCTGGCTGGGGCCTTGGCTGCAGGCTCTGCCCCTTACTGCCGTCCCCGGAGCTTCTACTCAGTTGGTGCCCAGGGTCCCCTGTCATCCCTGCATGACCGTGACGGTCGCGGTTCCCGCCTGTCCTTGCAGGATGATTGTGGAGCTGCACCGCAAGGTCTCCAGCCTCATAGAGTTTTTGAAGCAGAAGTGGGCACTCCACGAAGTCCGCGTTGTATCTTTCTCGCTAGAGGGGTCCCGTGGTATGCAGCAGCTGGGGTGGGAGGGGGACAGAGCAACCACCCGTCTCCAGGGGCGGGGTGCCCCTTCTGCTCTGCAGCACCAGGTCGTGGCAGCTCTCTCTGCCCCAGGTGAGCCTTGTCTGGTTCCTGGGCTGCGGCCAGAACCTCCTGCCAGCAGGGGGCACAGAGCACCTGGCTCACACCCCCCGGGTGGCCCAGCCCGCCCAGTCTCGGGAGAGGGTGCGTTGGGGTGACCACCTTCCAGGAGGGCCTGCTGGCCCCGGGCACCATGCCACTCTTTCCTTGACACAGCGTTCAGCGGAAGACGCTGGAGGAGCAGCAGCTGCAGGACACATGCGTGGAGCCCTGCCCGGAGAAGGTGGCGTTGCACCTTTTCCCCGGGGAGCACTGCACGCTAACGCCGCTGCCGGGGGTGGCCCGCGTGGTGCACTCCAAGGCTTTCTGCACCGTGCACTGGCAGGAGGGCGGCCGGTGCAAGCAAAGTTCTAGGGAGGCCCACCCGCTGCCCCCCGCCCAGATCCTGGGCATCCAGAGCGGGCAGGGCACAGCCAGGGGCCAGGTGAGGTGCCCGCGGGGCAGCACTGAGGGCAGGGGGTCAGGACGGCCCCCGGTCTCCACTGATGCCTCTCAGAGCTCCGGGGAGAGTTCCCCCGAGAGTGCCCCCGGGGAGGGGCCGGGCCCCAGCCTGGGCAGCCCCGATGCTCCTGATAGACTTGCCCCTGGGCCCCAGGAGAAGACCCCCCCTGCCCCTTCTGCAGAGGGTGGGGACGGCCCTACCCGGGAGCCTGGGGCTGCGGCCTGCACCTGTGGCCAGCTGCCGGACCTGGAGGACGAGCTGTCTCTCCTGGATCCCTTCCCCCGCTACATGAGGTCCTGTCAGGCCCTGATCGTCCCCGCGCAGTGCCGCTGTGCGGACCCCCGGCCTTCCGGGTGCACCTCTCCAGAGACTGGCGTCCCTAGCAGCGCAGAGGCCGCTGACCTCACCACGTCTGGGCCGCCATCCCCCGGCCGCTCCTTGCCTGTCCTCGAGCCTCAGCCCAGCCCCAGGCTCCCGCCAGACATTTGCACTAAAGACTCCACAGAGGCTCTGGCCGAGGAGCCTCCAGAGAAGGGCAACCCCGCGGATGCCACGCCGCCTCAGGGCCCCCCCACTGCCCGGCCACTCAAGGACGTCCCTGCCAGCCGGCTGGCCCAGCAGTTGCGCGAGGAGGGCTGGAGCCTACAGACCTCCGAGGGCCTCACGCTGGCCGAAGTCTACCTCATGATGGGCAAGCCCGGCAAGCTGCAGCTGGAGTACGACTGGCTGGCAGCCCCGGGCCCCCGCGCCGGCCCCCCGCCCGCCGCCCTCCACGAGCAGCGGCTCCTCAGCTGCCTCCTGCGCCTCATCTCCACTGAGGTCAACCCCAGGCCGGTGCGTGAGCGCAGCCCGGGTGGCGCCTGCTGCGGCGGGTGTCTGGGAGGGAGCCCGGGGCTGCTGACTGCAGGGTCGGGCCTTCGCTGGGAACTTCACAGACAGGAGCTGCCACGGCGCTGGGCCTCCTCAGGGCTGGCATTCCGTGGGCAACCCCTGAGCCGGGCAGTGCTGGGATGGTCTGTGCAGGGGGCATCACCCCTTCTCGAGGCTCTTGGCAAGAGCAGCTCTCTGCGGCCACAGCTTGACCCAGGGGGTCCCCGGTGGGCATAGAGGGTTGTGGCCCATCGTGGGGGCGCCTGTGCAGACCCGGGTGCTGGGTGGGCCAGGTTACTGGCCAGGCGCCCTGTCTCTGGCACGCCCTGGGCCCCTAGCACATGCCGCTGAGCCTGGCCTCCATCTCCCCACACACCCTGCGCTGTGGCCCGTGCTCAGGGGCGGCAGGTGCTGGACAGGTGACCGGGACGCGGCTAGGACAGCCACGCCATGGCTGGAGGCTCCTTCTGAGGTGCCTCTTGCCCCAGGGATTTGCGAGGGTCTGGGGGAGCACCAGGACCCCGAGCTCCAAGAGCCAGCACTGCAGGTGGGGGTGGGGTCGCGTCCACTAAGTTAAAGGGACCTGGAGGCAGGGGCGCCTGGATAGGAGCCCGCCCAGGACCTGAGGGCTGTGGGGGAGCAGGGCAGGGGACAGGGAGGGGGGGTGGGGGCCTTGACTCCGCGGAGGCCGTGGGCCAAGCTCGTGCACGAGTTTGGAAACCAGACGCGTTTCCTTCTCTGGTCGCGGCTGGTCTCTTAGAGGGCTCCGACGTCACTTGCCTCCCGGTGCCCCTCCCTGCAGCCTGGCACCCCTCCTCAGCCCTGGGGCCCCGCCGCCTGCGCCCCGCCCCCACATCTGTCCATGCACTGCCCAGCCCAGCAGGTGGGCTCAAGGGCTCTCAGGAGGCTGCTTCCTGAGCGTCAGCAACCCCAGGGGGGCTTCAGATACCCCAACCCCCACCTCCTGTGCCAGGCTCTTGGCTCAGCTCTCTGCCCCTGCTGAGGGGCCCTCATCTTGGCCCTGTCCATCCAGGCTCCGGAAGCGAATGCAGGTTCTGTGGCGTCCACGCGCCCTGCCCAGGAGGAGCCATCGACCACCCCTCCGGGGAAGGTGGTAGCCATCAGCTCCCGGAGCCCTCGCTGCCCCCGGAGCCAGTCTGCCCTGCGCAACAGCAAGAGCTGCTCTCCCACCTCCACGCCGTGCTCCCCAGGTGAGGCCGGGTGGGGCGGGGGCGGGTGACTGCGCAGACGTGTCCCTTCACCTGGGCTGGGGTGCCTCCGCCCAGACCCCACGGCCCACACGCATCTCGTGGGGCAGCGCGCACACGTCACCCCATCTGGGGCGCTGCTGGGTTCAGGGTACTTAGTTGGGATGCCTGGTCTAAGGACCCAGTACAAGCAGGACTGTCCTGAGGCGCCAGCCTTGCTGGCCAAGTCTGAGGGGGGTGGCTGGTAGCCGAGTGGCGGCGGAACGGGCACCCCCTGGCCCTGCACTGCACGGCTGCTGAGGGGTGTTGGGGGCTGGGCCATGGTTCCCACGGGTCCGCTGCCCGGCAGCCCGGGGGTGAGGCCTGCACCCCGCCTGCCGCAGCTGGTGTCACAGGAGACCAGGTCTCCTCCGTGCCTGCCCTGCCTCCGCGGACACCTCACGCTGCTGTGGGGGTTCTCAGGGCCTGTTCAGGAGCCTCTGGTCACCTGCCTGAGAGCACTTGGCAGTGGCCAGGCCAGGTCAGGTCCTGTCTTGCCCGGAGCACAGCAGCGCTGGACGGCCTGTCCTTGGGGGGAGGCCTGTGCCTGCGCCTTTCATGTCCTCTGAGCTGCGGGTGCTCACGCAGGAACACGCCGTGGGCACGGGGCCCACACCAGGGCTTGGAGGGCCTGGTCTCGGGGTGCAGTGCCTGTCTGGTCCCGTGCGGGCTGGTGGAGCAGGGAGGCCCTGCTGGGGGCGGCACCGTCGTGATGGAAACAGCTGCCAGAGTCCCGTCTAGGGGCTTCCGGGCGCCAGCTCCTGCTCCGTGCTGGCCGCCGTGCCTGCTCTTCACAGGCAGCCTCTGGGCGCTCGGTTTGCTGCCAGGGGCCGCATGCAGGCTCAGGTTGAGGTGGGCAGAGGCCTTGGCGCCCCAGGCCCCTTCCCAGACGGTGCAGCCACCATCAATGTGTGGTCCTGCCCTCAACGGTCCTCGGGGAGCCCGCCGCCTGCTCGGGGGGCGGGGGGTGCCGCAGGGGCCCCAGCCGGCTGCCGTCCTCCACGCTGCCGCAGCAGGGCTCAGAGCCTTCCTCTCCCAGGCCTGAGAAGCGCGCCGCGACCACTCCTGGTGGCCGGTCCCGCCTGCACAGGAAGCAGCGACTCGGACGGCGGCCTCTTTGCCGTCCCGACAACCCTGCCGCCCAACAGCCGGCACGGGAAGCTCTTCTCACCCAGCAAAGACGCGGAGCTGGCCCTGCGCCAGCACCTGAGCTCTATCAGCGTGAGCGCCACGGCCAGCGAGGGGCGGGGGGGGGGCCCGTAGGGAGCGGGGGGCTCAGCGCATGCTGTGCCCCGCAGATGCAGTCCGATTTCTTCCTGCCGAAGCCCCGGAAGCTGCGGAACCGGCACCTGCGGAAGCCGCTGGTGGTCCAGGTCAGAGCCCCGGGCGCCCCCTCTGCACCCACCTGTTGCACTGGCTCCCTCTGCTCTGGGGCGTCCTTCCGCCGTCCGGCGCTGGTCTCCAGGGACACACTGCCTGGGGCTGTCCCTGATGGGCCAGGTTTCTCCCTGCAGAGAACCCTGCTGCCCCGGCCGTCCGAGAGCCAGCCCCACAGTGTGTGCTCCTTCTCCATTCTGCCCAACTCCGCCGTGACGGGTGAGCCCTGGCCTGCCTGGCCTTTGGGAGAGGCCGGCGTCTGATTCCCTGGCTTTTTTGGTGATGTTTCGCGTGTTCCTTTGTCTGCCCCCCCCGCCAGCTTGGAAGACGGGGCCCTGGAGTGGGGGGGCTGCGCGGCGCTGCTGGGTGTTCTGTGTGCCAGGCATCAGGGAGCCTGCGGGCCCGGCCTGGGGCCGGGTTGGCCGCCACGCACACCCCGCGTCGTCCCTTCTCACTGGCCTGTGTCCACACTTGGCGCATGCTTGCTGCAGGGTCCGGACCACTGCGGGCTCGTCCCCCTGACTGGGAGACTGGGAGGAGCCACGCTCTGGTGTCCGGGGGGCCTTGGTGGGGCCCGGCACTCAGCTTGGGTGCATATCACCCTGAAAGGCTTCTGGAGCTGGCGGTGCTGAGTGTGGTCCTTTGGCAGCCCCCACGGGCCAGGGCACGCCTCTGCAGGCACCCAAGGTTGGCTGGGCAGCACAGGCTCAGACGCCAGGAACTGGGTTCTGGCGCTGCAGGCGGCAGCAACACTCCCTACTTCTTGTCCCCAGGGAGAGGCTCATTCCGGCCCATCCAGTCCACCCTGACCAAAGCGGCGCTGTCTCGGCCCATCGTGCCCAAGGCCCTTCCACCCCAGGCCACCAGCCATCTTGCCAGTGAGTCTCCTTCCCCCAGACCTGCACGACCTGCTCTGGCACGCACAGATGGGCGGCCGGGGATGCGCTCACCGGCACGTCTCGGCTCACTGGGGCGCAGACTCACACCACGTGTGTTGCCAGGTGCGGTCGACCTGGCAGCCAAGAGCGCCGGCATCTTCCCGGGGAGCCCCCTCCCAGTCCTGGACGCGGAGAGCTTGTCAGGCGTCTCCCCATTGTCTTCGGACGAGGTGACGGCCGCTATCGCGGGGCAGGACTCGGGTGGGAGTCGCCGGAATGCAGACCCCCTGCCTCCTGTGGGGGTGAGTGGGTGGGGGCTGCTTCATGGAGTCCTGGCCTCTGGGAGGGACAGTCACTTTTCAGAGGGCAGGGGAGCCAAGGCCACTGGGCTCAGGTCTGGCTGGTCCCGGTTCTTCCCCGGAGGAGAGTCCTAGAGCCTGCCCAGTAACGTCGTTGGGAATGCTCGGGAGGGCCGAGGGGGCAGCGCTCGGGACCCAGGGGAGCACGGCTCTGTCTGGTCCTCCCCGGCTCCCTCCCCCAAGCCAGCACACCTGTGTCGGGGGCCGGTGTGGCTGCAGAGCTGGCCGGGCTGCAGGCTGTATGCTGGGCCCAGAGCCTGCCTAATCCCGGGCCGCTTTCTGGCCAGGACCGGCGCTGGCAGCCTGGGTGCAGGGCCCGGGTGGCGGGAGGGCGGCCGCGCATGCTCACAGGCCTGTTTGCGCCCTGGGCCGCAGCCTCCTGCGGCTGGGCTCTGGGCTGTGGGTGGGCAGGGCACCTGGCAGGCCAGGCGGGCGCCTGTGGAGGCTGCTCACAGGGCCCTGGCGCTCTCCCAGGGCACAGGCGGCCCGTCCACCAGCGTCCCTTCGAGGCCGGAGCAGAAGCCCGAGACGGACGGCTTCCAGGTAGAGCCCGGTCGGCCGCTGCGCAGAGCAGCCGCCTGGGAGCCCCGCCCGGCCGAGTCCCCAGCTGACGCCCCCGCTCCGTCGGCCCAGCCGGTGCGCCCAGGAGCCTGGCCCTCCACCCGCCGCCGCCTGGGCCGTCCCTCCCCTGCAAGGCCGGCAGAGGCAGACGCCAGCCCTAATGGCAGGCCTGAGCTTTCTGGCCTGGGGAGGAGAAGCCTGCAGGCCATGCTCCCCATGTTCCCCCCTGGCTGCTGCCCCCCTGGCTACGGCAGGAGCTGGTCCCGGCCTCCTAGTGGGGCTCTCAACGTTGCCTCCTTGGGCGGTTTGGGAGAAGTAGGTCCCCGAGGGTGCGGACTGCTCGGAGGAGCAGGTGGCTGCTGGGTCACGTGGTAATGGCGCCACTGTGTGGAGCTGGGGGGCTTCAGCTCAGGGCACGTCTCCCGCAGGGCTCGCCAGTGCTCGCTCTCTCCGAGCTGCCCAGGGCTCCTCCCAACGGCCTCTCCGCACCTCTGCCCACGGCCGAGGCCGCCCGTGCCCGGCTCTCGCCGCCCAATGTCTCCACTCTGCTGGACATCTCCCTGCCCGGGCCACCTGAGGACGTACTCTCGCAGGGCGAGCCCGCCACACAGATCAGCGACTCCATCATCGAGATCGCCATCAGCTCTGGCCAGTATGGTAGGGCCGGCCCCGCCCAGCTCTGCCGACTGCTGCCAGCATCCCCTCCAGCACCGCGGGGCGCCCGGGTCTGCCACAGCAGGCCGCAGGTCCCAGCTGACTGAGTCTGGGGCGCCTGCAGGCTCTGGGTGTGGGGCTGGGGCTGGGCCTGGGGTGCGGGCCCTGCCATCTTGGTGTCTGTGCCGGTGCTGCAGTGGGCACGTCCCCACGCAGCTCAGACAGGCTGGCAGCTGGCGCTCCACCCTGACCAGGGTCTTGCTTACAGGTGAAGGCGTGCCCCTCTCGCCAGCCAAGCTGAACGGCAGCGACAGCTCCAAGAGCCTCCCCTCCCCGTCTAGCAGCCCCCAGCCGGACTGGATCGCCTCCCCCACCCACGACCCCCAGTGGTGTCCCAGCGACCCCGCGGACTCGTCGCTCAGCAGCCTGTTTGGTGGGTGGGGGAGGCCTATGGGGGCGGGAGGGGGGCTCTGCGCCCTGCATCAGCCCGTGGCCTTGTCCAGCCTGCCCAGGGACGGGCACTGGCCACTGCTGTGGGCGGGCAGCCAGGGCTCAGCCTGTGCCTTCTGGACTCCTGGGCTCCCTTGGGCCATGCTTGACCCGGAGGCAGCCCTGCACACGGGGTGGGGGGGGGGGGGCTGAGCGGGTGCTCCACCATATCTATGTAGGGAGAGCTGAGTGGGGGTCCACACGCTGACCACCGCATGAGCCCACCCTCCTGGCCCAGCGGGACATGGATGTGGGTCCCGACACCAGAGGCAGCTTTCCTGTTAGAGGCTGCACAGCCCGGTGCCGGCTGGCATGGAGGTGGTGCCAGCCAGTGGTGGCATGGACACATTCTGCTTTGTAAGGGCCAGTGGTGCCCACACCAATGCCACATACCATGCGGGGTGCCCAGGCTGGGTGGACATGCACCCGAGGCCCCCTCCCACCTTTGGCCCGATCTTAGACGCCTCCCCTTCTCCCTGTAGCCAGTTTCATCTCCCCGGAGAAGAGCCGCAAGATGCTGCCAGCTCCTGGCGGAACCAACAGTGGCACCTCCCTGTTGGGCCCCAGCCTGCTGGACGGGAGCTCGAGGGACTCTTTTGTGTCCAGATCTCTGGCCGACGTTGCAGAGGTGAGTGGGGCATGGCTTCCCATAGAGGGGGACCTGTTTGGTGGTGGAGCTGCTCCCGCAGGAGTGCGGACCCCAAGGCTGGCGTGCTGCTGGCCTGTCCTCGCCCACCACGCCCAGCAGAGACACGTGGCCTGTGCTGCGGTGGTGGATGGGCACCAGGAGCCAGCGACAGGCTGGCGCTCAGCCTCCTGAAATGCACCTGTGTTCCCGAAATTTCTTATATTAAAAGGCTTAACGCTCACTCCATGCCCGCCATTGCTCTGCTCAGAGCTTCTGCGGCATCCTGGGCTCCCTGGGCCACGCAGCTTGGGCACAAATGTGCGTCCAGCCGGTCCTGGCGAGGCCCCGCTGCGGGCTGGGCAGCCCGGCGGCCTCTCCTCCCTGCTCTTCCCTCTCCTTGCGGGCACACCCCCGACCTTGTCTCTGGACCCATGGTGCCCGCCCTTACTCTCAGAGCAAGTTCTGCTCCTCCAACCCCACCACAGCCTCCCCCGCCGCCCCCGCCCATCTCAGGACGGGGACCAGGCCCCGGCGGCCCTGTTGGGAGTGTGTTCAAACGCCAGGTGACCCGAGTCCCCACTCGGCCCATGGCGGAGGCCCCGTCCTCACCGTGGAGCCTGCCCGCCCACCACCTGCCCGCTGCCCGCCCCCCCCCCCCCCGCAGGTGGTGGACTCCCAGCTGGCCTGCATGATGAATGAGAACAGCGTCGACTACATATCCCGGTTCAACGACCTGGCTCAAGAGCTGGCCATCGCCGAGCCCAGCCGGCGGGAGGCCCTGTTTGATGGTGCGGGGGGCGGCCCCCCCATCGGTGACCTCTCCCAGTGATGGTGGCGGATGCAGGCCAGGCGCGGGCTGCAGAGGAGATGCCGGCTGGTGGGTGCAGCCCCCCCTTGGGCCAGAGAGGACGTCACTCAGCCGGGACTTCTGGGGATGCTGGGTGAGCCACGTGGGGGAGCTCGTTCCCACAGGCAGGGCCGTCTCCGCCTTGCGGGGTCAAGCAGGTCCCCGCCCTGCTGCCTGGTGGCAGTGGCCTTCTTCCCAGAAGGGGGTGCCGGGCAGGAGTGCTGCTTGCCCCGAGGCGGGGCCTCCAGGTCCCCACACTGTGCCTTGGCTCAGCTCCTGACCCCACTGAAGCGGCTCTGCCTGTCGTGGCTGTGTGGACGGAACCCTGCCTGGCTGGCGGCCGGAGACGTTTCCGAAGCTGTGGACCGCCCTGCCGGCTTCCTCCCCGGGCCGTTCCCAAGGTGCAGGGTGGTCTGCAGGGCCTTCTGCTGGGGCCTCCCGGTCCTGGGCCACAGATGGGCTCTCCAGAGACCGGACCCCTGTTGGGTAGCCCCTCCCTGGCACGCTCCTCCCAAGCCTGCGCCCATGCACCATAGCCTTCAGTGTGGGTGCCACGGGCTTGGGCACCCAGAATGGGGGTGCCCTGAGGTGCCCCGTGTCTCCTCGGGCCTCCTGGGTAGCTGGCATCCCCACCGCAGGTGGCCCAGCTTACATCTCCCCCGGTGGCTTCTTGCCCTTGCCCGCAGCCAGGGCCCCCCACTACCACCACCACCACCACCAGACTGAGCACTGCACCTCCTCCCGGCCCTTGCCCCGCTTGGTGGGGCCCTCGCCATGGTTCCTTGCCTGTCCATGGGCAAGATTGGGCACTCTGGCTTGGGGCTCAGAGGCTGGTCATGGCCCCTCTGGACTGCGAGCAGGTTGCATGCTCAGTCGGCAGGGGTACAGGCTGCCGCTGGACGGGCGAGGGCCATCCCTTTGTGTCGGTGTCGTCTTCACCGAGAGGCACGGCAGCGCCTGGCCTGGCCGGCATTGCAGTCAGTCAGTCAGCTTCCTGAGCCAGAGCCGGAGGGAGCCGAGCAAGACTGGTGCCGGGCTGCTGGGCCGTGCCTGCAGTGCCAGCACAGGCGTGGGGGATGTCGGCTGAACTGCTCACCCGTCAGGGCACCGGGTGCAGTAGTGGGCAGGAGGCACTTACCCGTTGACGTCCGACCGGGAGGGAAGCTGGAGATAGGTTGTCTTCGGCAGGCTTGCCACTTGGGGTGCCTCCAGCCCAGGCTCTGCAAGGACCACCCCCTCACCATGGGCCAGGTCAGGAGGAGTGTCGCAGGGTGGGCGCTGTTTGCTGCCACAGTGGGGGCCAGAGCAAGTCAGGGATGTGTCTGCTCCCTGCACACGATGGGAGGGGCAGCTCCTGACGGCTGGGCCACGGTGACATGCTGCACCCCTGGGTGCTGCTGCTCCCTGTGTGCTTTAGGGTAGGTCAGTCCGGTGGGAAAGTCTCTTCCAGGCCCCGGGGATGTCGTCAGGGGCTTTTTCTCCTGTGTAAGGATGGAGACAGGCTCTCGGCCTCAAGAGCGCTGCCCCCGGCATGTCCACCTGTGGCTCCCTCCACCTTTCCCCTGTCCTGGCGGGGCTTGGGGCTCTCCTTGCGGGTTTGGCTCCCTCCCCCCAGTCCGTTGGCCTCAGGGCCCCCATCCACCTCTTCTGGGGCCCTAGTGCCTCCATGCGGACGCATCTACCCGGCGCGCCGAGCTCTACCCGTGCGCTGGGGAGCCTGGGAGCCAGCGGCCTGGAAGCGGGGAGCCTGGAAGCGGGGGGACGGCTCTCTCCTCGGACGTGCGCCTGTGAGGAGACGGGACTCGCGGGCTGGTCTAGAAAAGCCGGGGCTCCCCTGCTGGCCGCCCGGCTCCGGGCCCCCCCCCCGCCGGGTCCCCCCAGCACTACAGCAGCCGGGCCGCCCCTGCGGCCTCGGGGCCGCCCAGCCCTGTCCCCGCGGTGCCGGCGAGCCGGGAGGCTCCGCCGCGGAGTGCGAGTGCCCGGCGGGCGGGCGGGCGGAGCGCCGGCCTGGGCGGGCCTGTACCATACTGTAAACTACGTTATTTATTCTTGCCGACGGGGAGCCGAGGGTGTTGGTTATTTAATGTAATAAACGGAGCTGAACGCTGCGCGGCCTGTGACTCTCCGCGGGGCCGGCCCCGCCTTTGCTTCGCGGGCGCCCGTCCGAGCTCGGCGCGGGGGCGGTGCCGCCGGCGGGGTGGGGCCCTTCGCTCCGGCGGGCGGGGCGGGGCGGGGCGGGGCGCGGGCCCGGGACTTCCGGCGCGACGCGGCGGCGGACGCGCCTGGGGCCCCGCCCCCTTCCGGCTGCTGTCCAGTGCCGTTGCGCGACGCGGGAGCGGCACCCGCTTCCACCAATGGGCTGCGGGCGCGGCGCGGCCCTCCCGGCCGCCCCTCGTTGGGGGCGGGGCCGTCGTCGCGATAGGCGGCGGCGGCGTGACGGGCGGCGGCGGGGCCCAATAGGCGCGGGGGGCGGGCGGCGCGCGGAGGGCGGGAAGCGGGGCGCGGCGGCCGGAGGCGCGGAGCGGGCGACATGTTCCCGGGCGCGGGGAGCGCGGCCGGCCGCGGCGGCTCCAGGTGCGCCGGGGGGCGGGCGGCGGCCGGGGGTCCGCGGCGGCGCCGGGGGCGGCGGCTTCGGGGTGCCCGCCGGAGCCCCGGGCGCTCGGCGCGGCCCCCGCCCGCGAGGACGAGCCCCTTTGTCCCGGCCGGCGCCGCCGGAGCCCCGTCCCGAGCGCCGCGGGCCAGGGCGGCAGAGCCGGCGGGCGCCTCGGGCCGGGCCTGGCGGGGGCGCGCCGGGGCGGCCGAGGACAGCGAGGCGCCGGCGGCTGGCGCGGGGCCTGGGGCCGGGGCGGCCCCCGGCGTGTCCCTCCGGCGTGCGCGGGGCCCTCGCGCAGGGGGCCTGGTGCGCTCGCGGGGCTCGCGGGCTCCCTCCACGGCCCCGCGCCGGCGCCGCGCTGGGGGCCTCGTGCCGCCCCCCGCCCCTCCGGGGCCCTTCCCGGGTCTCCTCTGTCCAGTGCGGGCGCCGGGGCGGGCCGTGCGCCGGAGCTGCCCGCGGGCCCCTGCTCTGGCGCCCGCCCCTCACCCGCTGTGCTTGCAGGGCCCCCGCAGGAGAGCCCGGCCACCCTTCCGGGGGCCCCGAAGAAGCCGCCCCTGCCAGCAGGCCCCACAGGATGGCGTCCAGTATCTTTGGGCCCACGGAGGAGCCTCAGAGCATCCCTAAGAGGACCCACCCGCCAGGTGCCAGCTGAGCAGCCAGTCCCCTGGGGGTCTTGGTCCTTGGGACGCTCCGTTGTTCCCATGGAGCTTCCCAGCCTTTCTGGCCCACCTCCTCGCGGGCGGAGCTGGGGTGCACAGACGGTTCTGTCCTGACTTTTTTCTGCCTGGAAGGGGATTGGAGTTCTCTTGCGCTTCCGAACCCACCCGCAGGACTGGGCCCCTGGAGGTGGGAGGCGGCGGTTGGCCCCGCCTGTCCGCGGCCCTCCTCTGAGGTTCTCCTGGGAACTCCTTTTAACTTGGTTGTTGGGGGGTCACAGGACTCTCGGGCGAGGGTGGTCTGCAGTCCACCCTCGGGCCAGGGTCTGCTCTCTGCCGGTTCTGGGCACAGACCTGAGTTCCAGCTCCGGGCTCCCGTCCTTTCTGGAGCGGACCCGGAGTAAGGGCGGTGGGATGGCACTCGGGCACCTGTGGGGTAAGAGCCAGCAGGCTGTCCCTGAAGAGGGGTCTCAGCTACCCAGTCCCGTGCTCCCTTGTCCTGATTCCAGCAGAGCAAAGGTCCAGGCAGCCGGAACCAGGCCTGCAGCACGCAGTGCCGGGCCAGCTGCTCACACTCTGGCTGTTCTGCAGGGGGGAAGGGCAGCGGCATCTTCGATGACTCGACACCTCTACAGACCCGGCAGCGTCTGAACCCACCCGGTGGGAAGACAAGTGATATTTTCGGGTCCCCCGTGGCCGCCACAGCACCGTTGGCACACCCTAACAAGCCCAAGGTACAGCTCGAGTGCACGGGTGGGGGCAGGGCTGGCCGGGGCCAGCGGGACTGCGGTCACGGGGTGTCGGGACACGGCTGCGGCTTGCGGGTGACGCCAATACACGGCAGGGTGTAAGACAGATGAGTTGGAAGCCATAGAGCCATAGAATTAAGAGGTTAAATGCATGGAGAGCCCATCCCGGGGAGTATGAACCCTGGCCTGGGGGCATTTGTCAGCCTCGGGCGGGATAACGCTGCCTCCCAGCGCTGGCGCCCGCCCGCTGGGCGCTGGCATCAACCTGCCCCCCTGCGGTGCAGCCCTCCCTGCCCGTCCAGCATCGCCGGTGGATGCAGGAACTGGGTAGAGCGGAGCCCCAGGGCTTTAAGCACCGAACGCCAAGGGCTCCGCCTGGCCTGAGGCGCCGTCACTGTATGGCGAGGCGGCCGGGAGGCAGTCGGTGCAGGCGGAACATTTGCAAAAGCCCACCCTGAGCCGTTCGTGAGTGGGGGAGTAGCCGGCACTGGCTTCCGAGGGGGCCGGCACAGCGGGGGGGCCAGCGAGGAGCTCTCCAGCTGGGGTGCAGCAGATGCTGGTGCCAGAGCTGTCCCTGATAAAAACGTGCCCTGAAGTCGGGTGCAGACCCGGTCACTGCTGTCCGGCCACCTGGCGGTGAGGAGGCTGTGCGGTCTGACCCAAGCTCTGCCTGTTGCAGGACCACGTCTTCATGTGCGAAGGAGAAGACCTGAAGCCGGCCCTTAGCGGTGAGCTGCCGTCCCCTCCCACAGGCCGGAAGGGGTGGTCCCTGTGCCTCCTTTGCCCTGGTGAAGGCGCCCACCGGCCCGGGCTTCGTGCGCTGCTGCTCGGCTGGGCCTGAGGCCTCGGCCTGTGGAGGCTGCCCTGTGTCCAGCACGCGGGGGTCCCAGCCCCTGGCAGGCCGCAGCCGAGGGCAGGACAGACACGAAGAGAAGGGAGTTGGGGGATGCCGGTGGCGCCGCCTTTGGGGCCCCCCCAAGAAAGCAGCCGCCGCTGGTGTCTGAACATCACGGTACCAGTCCCACCAGGCTCTGAGCTGGCCGTGGGTGCTGACCTGCCTTTGGGGTACCGTTGCCCTCAGTTGGGGATCACACATTCAGCGCGTGTGACGTGGCGGCCCGGAGCCCAGTCCCGCTTCACACTTGCTGGGGCCAGCGCTTTGTGCTGGAGGGGAGAGGACGGACGGAGCCCCATGGGTCGTAGGAGAAAGCGGCAGCCTCCCGTAGGGGCGTCCCTAGCAGTGAGCCCCACTTCGTGAAGTCAATTCGAGAGTTGCGTCAGCCGCGCCCTGAGTTCTCAGGGCACAGCCAGACTGGCCTCCTGCCCTCCTGACGCGGCCTGCGCCTCTGTCCACAGCTGCCGCATGCGCCGGCCCCAGTGACAAGCAGGTCGAGGAGAGCGGCTCCAGAGACGCGGGCCGCGCCGGGGCACCAGCACCCACCCCTGCCGTGGACCTCCATGAACCCCGGCTGGGGCCGAGGCCGCGCTCCCACAACAAAGTCCTGAACCCCCCAGGCGGCAAGTCCAGCATCTCATTCTACTGAGGGGCCCTCGTGGCGGCTGCAGCTGGCCTCAGGGAGCCGCGGGGCCCCGTGCGTGTCGGGGTGCTGCGACTCCCCTGGGGTCAGGCCTCTGTCATCCCAAGTGGGGGGGGGTCTCTGATGGGTGGGCGGGGCTCTCTGGGGGGCACTCAAGTCCCAGGACTCAAAGTCTCCACAAGAGCCAAAACACCCACGTCGTGCTTTGGTTGGGGGCGCGGCCAAGGCGGGAGCCAGCATCGCGGGCCCGGAGCACCTGCAGGCCACGGCCAGACCTGGCCCCGTGGTGCCGCCTGCGCCTCTCCCCCTTGGTTGTCGGTGAGCACCTCGGAGCCGCTGCGTCCTGTGCTTCTTGGGCTCTGCCCTGGACTCGAGGGGCGGACCCCAAGGCACCTGCCTTCTGCTCCCCCTTGTCCCTCCCTGCCTTAAGCCAGCCCGCGCTGCCTCACCCCCCACCACGCGCCTTCCTCCAGACTTGTGCTCTGAGGCTCTGCTCTGATGGGGCGACCCGTGCCTTACTCCTCCATGGTGGTGGGACAGGGATGCCCGAAGTCCCGGGGCTTTTGCTGGCTTCCCTCAAGGGGCTATGGCGCTGGTGTGTTTCTGCCACCTTCTGGAAAAGCCCGTGGCTCAGGTACACCAAAGAGGAAGGAAAGGCTTCCCGGCGTGCCCTTCCCAAAGCTCTCCCAGGCCACATCCAGCTTCCTGGGAGGCCTGGCGACTCTCAGCCGGGAGGTCAAGTAGTGGGGCAGTGACTCTCAGTTGGCCGGCTCCACGTTTGCCAGCTGAGGTGATTGGTGAGAGTTGGGGTGCTTTGATCTGTCGATCAAGTCTCCCCCACAGCTCCTGGGGGCTGCAGGCACCTTCCTGCATCTCTCACGAGCTGGGCTCACGGGACCAGAGATGCTGGGTGGTGGGGTGCTTGGTGGGAGGCCTGCAGGCCAGCACAGGCACCGGAGGTGACCTCTGGCCATTCTGACACCCAGAGCAGCGGCTGTGTCTGGCACCCCGCAGTGGCCTAGACACACAGCATGTCCAGGGGCCTGTGGGGACATTGCCCCCCGAGATGCTGGTGTAGGGGCATCTCCATCCTTAGGTGGTTTGCAATTCGTAGGAATGTTAGGATTTCAGAGCATTTTTCCCCCATTAAAATACTGTAAATGGTGGTTAGAGAAAAATATTTGAAAAAGCGGTGGCCAGGGTTCCAGCCCAGCACCTGGCGCGCGCCCCTTACAGGGAAACCCCAGGCTTCAGCTGCAGTTTCTGACTTCCATGGCGCAAGTGAGGAAATGGAATGCCCGGAGCCCAGCTGTGGTGCTGGCCCCCCGGCTGGGCAGTCTGCCGTGGCCAGCAGCCCCTCGTCCCCGCTGCGTCAAGAAGCCACTTTCTTATGCCTTAAAACTTGATGTATTTGGTGCCAACTTTTTTTTAGAGCTGTATCCAAAAAAGCCCACGGCAGACCTGCGTTCCCATCACGGCGTGGCTTTCATAGGGCAGTCCACGGGCTGGCGAGGCCGCACCGGGCATGGCGGGGTGGAATAAACTTTGCAGTCACCACTGTCCGTGCCTGCCGCGTCCCGCGTGGGCCTGGGCGCGCCGGCCCCGGGCTCTGCCGCGCTCGCGCTCGCGTTTGCTCGTGGGGTTTCCCTGCCGGGCGGGGCTGGGCTGGGCCGGGCCGGGCTGACCGCCCTGAGGGCGCGGGTCTGGCGGGTGGGGGCGGGTCGGGGCCGCTACCCTCCCTGAGGAACGCGCGTGGCCGGGGCTGGGCGGGGGCCCCTCCTGGGGCTCACCTCGGCCCCCGAGCCTGCCTGGTGCGCGCCTGCGAAGCGCTGTCGGGGTTCGCGGGGACCGCCGGGCCAGGCCTGCGCGCCGGCGCCGCTTGTCTCCTGGGCCGGGCGCCCCGGGCTTCCCGCTGAAGCAGCCCGTGGGCGCGCGGGGGCCCCCCCTGTGCCGGCCGCGCAGCGGGGGCCGGCGGCGGCGCCTCCCTCCAGGCGGTGCAGCCGGAGACGCGGCGCGAGTCCTTGGCGGCTCCCCTCAAACCCGGGGCTCCAGCGCCCGCCCAGTTCCCAGACATGCTGGGCGGGGGCGCCTCAAGGGCCGCGGGGGCCGGCGGGGTCTGCCGGCCGCCTGGGCGGGGGGCGCGGCCCTGCGTGGAAGCCGCACAAGCCGTGTGACCGGCGGAGGGGCCCGCGCCCGGGCCCCTCGAGGGAGCGCGCCCCCCGCCCCGGGAACCCCCCCCAGGGAGCTCGCCCCCGCCCCGGGACCCCCCCCAGGGAGCGCGTCCCCGCTCCCGGGACCCCCCGAGGGAGCGCGCCCCCCGCCCCGGGGCCCCCCACCAGGGAGCGCGTCCCCGCCCCGGGACCCCCCCAGGGAGCGCGCCCCCTGCCCCGGGACCCCCCCCAGGGAGCTCGCCCCCGCCCCGGGACCACCCGAGGGAGCGCGCCCCCCGCCCCGGGGCCCCCCACCAGGGAGCGCGTCCCCACTCCCGGGCCCCCCGAAGGAGCGCGCCCCCCGCCCCGGGACCCCCCCTACCAGGGAGCGCGTCCCCCGCCCCGGGAACCCCCACCAGGGGGCGCGCCCCCGCCCCGGGGGCGCCGGCGCCGCGGGGAGGCGGGGCGGACCGCGCGCTTCCGGCGCGTCACGCGGGGCGGGACTTCCGGCCGCTGAGCGACGGGCGGGCGGGCGCGCGGGGCCGGCGGCGGGACGGGCCCGGGCGGCGCACTCGGCCCGGGCGGCGGCCGCGCCGCGACGATGGAGCTGCCGATGGACGAGGCGGGCGGCGCCGTCGTGTACCAGGACGACTACTGCGCGGGCTCCGTGATGTCGGAGCGCGTGTCGGGCCTGGCGGGCTCCATCTACCGCGAGTTCGAGCGCCTCATCCGCTGCTACGACGAGGAGGTGGTGAAGGAGCTGATGCCGCTCGTGGTGACGGTGCTGGAGAACCTGGACGCGGTGCTCAGCGAGAACCAGGAGCACGAGGTGGAGCTGGAGCTGCTGCGCGAGGACAACGAGCAGCTGCTCACCCAGTACGAGCGCGAGAAGGCGCTGCGCAAGCAGGCCGAGGAGGTGCGTGGGCGCCCCCGCCCGCCCGGGCCCCCGCCCGCCCGCCCCGCACCCCCGCCCCGGACCCCGCACCCCCGCCCCGGCCCCGCACCCCCGCCCCGGCCCGGGACCCCGCACCCCCGCCCCGGCCCGGGACCCCGCACCCCCGCCCCGGCCCCGGACCCCGCACCCCCCCCCCCGTCCCCGCCCCGGGCCCCGCACCCCCGGCCCGGGACCCCGCGCCCCCGTCCCGCCCGCACCCCCGACCCTGCACCCCCGACCCCGCACCCCGCCCCGGCCCGCACCCCCGACCCCGGACCCCGCACCCCGCCCCGGACCCCGACCCCCGCCCCGACCGCACCCCCAGACCGACCCCTGCCAGGAGCCCACCCCGGCCCCCACCCCCACCCTCGCCCGGGACCCCCTCCTCGCTGCCCCGGGCCGGGGCCCGCGACCCCGTCCTCCCACGGCTGGGCCTCCGCGCGACCCCCTAGAGCCCCCGGCTCCGCCCTCGGCCGGCCCGGGCCGCTGCTCCCCGCGCTCCCCGGGCGGGCTCCCCAGGGCCGCGCCGCGCCCAGGCCTGCCCCTCGCCGGGCGTCCGCGGCCGCTGGACCCTCTGCATCCCCGCGGGCGGCGCCGCGGGCCGGGAGGGCCGGGAGGGCCCCGGCTGCTGGGGTGGGCGGGGGGGCGCCTGGTCCTGGGCCGGCCGACCCTACCCCTGCCAGCCCCGGGCCGCCGAGCGCCTTCAAGCGCAGGGCCCGGGCGCGGCCCCCATCGCCGGCGGCGCCCTGCAGACCGCAGCGGCCGCGCGGCCCGGCAGCTCCACCGGCGCCTTTGACGGAGGCCCCGGCGGTCGGGGCTGCGGCCCCAGCGGGTGCTGTGCTGGCGCCGCGCGGGCTGGGCGGGCGGCGGGGCTGCGGCCGGGCTCTGCGGGCTCCCGGGCGCTGCGGCCTGTGCCGGGGGCCGGTCCTCCGGGTGCCCCAGGCCTCTTCTGGGGAGGGTCCCCCTCCGCCGCCCTGCTGGGGTCAGACGCCCGGGGCCGCCCCGCGCCACCTTGCCCCTCCCCGCGGCTCCGCCTGTGCGGTCCAGAGGGCGCTGAGCTCCCTCACCTCCCGGCCACGGACAATGGGGCCAGCTGGGCCCCCCTCTCCTCAAGAGGCCGGCCCACCCCATAGCTGCCCCAGGCCGTGGGGACCTCCCTGGGGGAGGGTCAGGGGGCGGGTGCCCGCCCGGGACAGGTCCTGCCAGCCGGCCCGGTCTCTGCGGCGTGGAGGGACAGACGCAGCGTGGCGGGCGCCCAGGCCGCAGGCAGAGGTGACCTGAGCTTCTGCAGCCCGGTCTCCTCGCCTGCGCCTTCCTGTGGGCGCCACTGTGACCCTGGGGCCGGGTCAGGCCTGCCCTGCAAGGGGCCCTCAGGCCCCAGGTCGGGCTGCTGCTGGCTCAAGCATAGGAGGAGGGGCTGGGGGTGTCCTGGCTCCAGAGCTGACACCTGTGTCCGGGGTTCCCAGAGACCTTGAGGTGCTTCCTCTTCCCCAAGCGGCGCTCCCCAGTCCGCCACTCCCTTCCGGCGCATGAGTGCCCCGGCCCGCAGCTCGGCCCGCAGCTCAGCGTGCCCGACACAGGCGTGACCTCAGGCTCCAGCTGAGCCAACTGCTCGTAACCAGGGCCCAGACGTCCCCTGGCGCCTCTGACACCACCGCCCGGCCCCAGCAGGCATCCTGGGCAGCAGGGGTGTCTGCAGCCCTCCCAGACGTGGGGCCGCGGGGACCTGTGGGCAGGGTGAGGCCTGCGGACTGCTCTGGAGAGGACAGCCTGTGCCGAGAGGCCTCTGCCGTGATGCCCCCGCCTGTCTCCCCGGGGGCCGGGCAGAGCCGCACCAGATCACTGTGGTCCGAGGGGTCGGCCCGGGTCAGGGAGGGCGCCTGTGGCCTGGCCCCGTCCCCCAGCCCTGGTCCTGGGTGTGGGTGCTGGTGGGTGAGGAGGGAACTCGTTCTTCCAGGACTTAGTTTTTAGATTAAAATTACTTCTTATTTTTAAGTTTTATTAGGCTTTTAAATCGTTTATGGGAAAGCTGCAAAAACAGCCCTCCGCAGCCAGCTGCCCCACGGCCTCCCCGGCCTGCCCGGCTGCTCCGTGACCTTGAGAGGTCACACCAGGCCTTTGTGGAGGTCTGAGGTCGGCGCAGCCACAGGCCCCTGTGCAGTGCGGGGCGTCGAGACCCGCCCCGGCCCTTTCCACGGCCTCGCGGCCATGGCGTGGAGGTTGCTGCTCCCCGCCCTCCGGCCCGCCCTGCCCCGATGGCCACACAGGCGTTTCCTCCGGCTGGCTCCTGCTACCCAGCGGCAGGTTCTGTTTCCCTGGAGTTTAGGTGCGACCTGGTGCTGGTCCCTGCTCCAGGCAAGGCGGGAGGCTGCATCAGAGGGGCCTTTCTGGCCGGAGGCGCAGCTCTGCTGCAAGAGCCGGGGAGCCTCACCACACAACAGGAACCTGAGGTGGGCGGGGTGGCACCTGGGGCTTCCACCTGAGGGAGGGTCATATCTGCACCCCAGAAACCATCTCCACACCAAGGGGAAGAGAGCCCTGTGCTGCCACACCCGCCCCGGCCCTGCGGGCCCACCCACCTCCTCCTGTCGCTGGAGGCTGCGTTGCGCTTTCCAGAACTTTCTCTAAGTGCAGCCGCACTGGGCTGCACCCTGTTCTGGCTCCCGATGCAGCAGGGCCAGCAAGCTGGGGTCCTCCGGTGGCCCCAGAGCCCTCGGCCTCGGGTGTGTCTTTCTTGGGGGGCACGTTTCCTAATCAGGCTGAGGTTCTGGGGTGCCGCAGGGTGAGCTCCCTGGGAGCGCCCCTCTGCCAGCTTCCCCTTGCCCCTGCAGCCTTCCTGGGAGCCTTTCCGTGTGCTCTTGCTGGGGCCCCTCTCTCCTGGGCACACTCCACTGTGGGCCCGCCCGCCCAGGCCATGTCTGCAGAAGGGCAGCCGGGGGCACCTGCGGGCTCCACTCGGGTCCTGTCTTCTCGGGCCGGCACCAGCCGCACTTCCGCGAGCTGGTTTGGAACACGCACAGCGCCTTACCGTAGAAACACCTGTGAGGTATTTCTCACATACAAGTCTCGTGTCTCCCCCGTTCTTAAAAACCAGTGCCCACTGGGCAGCCCCACCTGGCCCCAAGGAAGCCTGGCTCACTCACCCCCCGGGCCTGGGATGGGGCAGCCTCCCCACGGGCTCGGGTCACAGGGAAGGCGAGCGGAGGGGTGCCTGGGCTCGGTGGGGGAGCCAGCAGCCCTCAGAGGGCGGCCCCACCGTGCCCAGCCACCGCCCACGGGCGTCTGCCCCTCTCCTGCCCAGAGCCGGGCAAGAGCACGTTCTGTGCCCCGGCCAGCCCGGAGAAGGGACTCCGTGGTCGGTGCTGCGAGAGGAGGAGGCCGCCCCCACCACCGGCCATTTCTAGCAAACCAGCGAGTGGGCCGCTTGGCCGAGAGGGCCATTGGGCCGGGCGCCGGGGGCACCGTCCTCAGGGGCCCCCTTGCGGCTCCCGCCCCCAAGGCAGCATCTGCCCTGCCCTTGCTCCGGCGCTAACTGGGGAGAACGGGCTGCCTTGGACGTCCACTCCTGGCGGCCGGGGTGCCCGCACCCGAGGCTGCCTCGTGAGCGTCCCGGAGGTCACCTTGATGCAAATTCCAGAAAACAAGAAGTGAGCTTTGTTGGGGGAGCGAGGGAAACCCCTCCCGAGTGCTGCCGGGGAGGGTCCCGGGGGCTGTGGCTTCCAGAGGCAAGGCGGGGCCGAGGGTCAGCCCCAGCCGTCCGTCCCCAGGGCCTCCAGGCCAGCCCCCCCCAGCTCCCGGAGGGGCCCACCCAAAGGTGACCGCCGGGGCGCCGCTCTCCCCGGCCAGCTGCCGCGTGTCACCTCAGGGCCATTCGGAGCCGCCCTGCGGCCTCAGGCCCGCGCTCTGTGGGCCCCGCCCCCCGGCACGGAGTGGGGTGTCTCCTGCTGGCGGCGGCCTGGCTCGTGACTTCCTGCCTGGGGGGCCCAGCCCTGCCCGCCCGCCGCCTCCTGGGGTCACCGTGTGGTCTCACCCCCTCCGCCCTCGGCGCCGCCCCCCGTGGAGCCCCAGTGTCGGGTGCGGCTCGGGGCGTTTCAGCCGCCCGCCCCAGGGGGGCTCCTGCGCTCCCGGACCCGCGCTGGCACCGGCTGCCTGTGGGCTCGGGGTGCGCGGGCGGGTCACCCCTCCTGGCGCTGGCCGGCCGCCCTCGGCTCCGTCCCGACTCTGTGCTCGCGGCTCGCAGGATGTAGGCCGCGTGCCCAGCGGGGCTTCCCGGCGCGTCTCGGCCGTTCCCAGGCGCAGCCGCAGCGTCCACCCCGCCCAAAGGCCTTGACCTGGTCGGGAACCCGGAGCGGGCGCTCCACATCGCCGTCCGCGCAGGGATCCTTCCGGCCTTGCCCCCGTGTCAGAGGCGGGCACTGGGGCGGGGCGCGGGCCCGCAGGACCTGCAGGGCACCTGGGGCCGCTGCCTGCCACGGAGGCTGCCCGCGGGGCCACACGGCACAGGGGCCGGGCCTGCGGGAAGCCAGGCTGGGGGCCCTGTGACAGGTCCAGGCTTGCGCCCGCACAGGCCCACTCACACGTGCTCACACTCTCACCTGCTCCCGCTCACGCCCAGGGCACGCCAGGGTGAGGGCTCCCGCCAAGCCCTCCAGGCATCCTGCCCTGTCTGTCCTCCTGAGGGCCTGGCCCGCCCAGCCTCTGCCCTCCTGCCGGTGGTGTCTTCCCTCCTAGCAGCCTGGGGATTGCCAGGCCAGACACCCCCACCCTCCAACCACGGCCCACCCTCCCCCTTGGCCCAGGGCCCCACCCTGAGCCTCACCCAGGCTCTGCCTGGGGGTCTGTGTCTCACAAGCTGTCCTCTCGCTCTAGGTCTGGGGGTGACTCTGCCGCAGTCCTACCTCTTGAGGTGGGACTCCTGTGGGCGCGGCTGGACTGGGGCCAGATTGTCCTGCTGGCGTCCGATGCCTCACAGGCCAGCAAGTGATCACACAAAACCTGCACTACAGAAAAAGAAAAAGTGGGGCCCTCTGAGAAATTAAGAACCCTAAGACGCCGACAGCGGATGCGCAGCCACACGCAAGGCCTGCCTGAGCCGGGCAGGGTCTCGAGCAGCCCCTGGCCTGGGCCGTGCCGCCTGCTCGCGCGGCAAGAGGCTCGTCAGGAAGCTGCGCTGGGGCGGACACCTCTGTCCACAAGACCCGGGCTCCATGGGGTCCTGCCTGGCCATGCCCCCTGATGCCTTTTTTAAAAAATTCACTTATTTATGCATACAAGAGCTGGGGTACAGGCCAGAGGTGCAGGGGGTGAGAGGATTCACCAGAGGAGACAGCGGGGAGCAGAACAGGCAGACTGACCGAAATGCGCTGCTGAGGGGAGCAGCGGGGAGACAGGAGGGGTCTGCTGCGCCCTGTGGTTTCTTCTTGGCCCTTGTGCCACGAGGGAGGCCCCTGACGCCTGTTCTCCTCTGTGCACAGAAGTTCATCGAGTTCGAAGATGCCTTGGAGCAAGAGAAGAAGGAGCTGCAGGCACAGGTGGAGCGCTACGAGCTGCAGACGCGCCAGCTGGAGCTGAAGGCCAAGAGCTACGCCGACCAGCGTGAGTGCGGCCTCTCCCTGCAGCCAGCGGGCATCCGTGTCTGCCTATGGGGCTGCCTGGCTGGCCTCGGGGCCAGTGGCCCTTCTGCAGAGCTGCTGTGGGGCTGGCCTGGGAGCGCGTTCTTGGGGCAACACTCTGGTTCTTTTTTTGTTTTTTTGAGATTTTATTTACTTATGCCTGCAAGAGCTGGGGTGCAGGCCAGAGGTGTGGGGGTGAGAGGACTCCCCAGAGACAGAGTGGGGAGCAGAACAGGCGGATCTGCTGAAATCCACTGCTGAGGGGAGCAGCGGGGAGACAGGAGAGGTCTGCTGCGCCCTGTGGGTCGCTTCCAGGATTGAACTCAGGCCACAGCAGTGACAGCCCAAGAGTGACCCCCAGGCCCCCCGGGAGGCCCCCTCAAAGTCACTTTAGATTGTTCTTTCTTGATCTGCAAGTGGGAGTAGAGAAACAGCCGGCCCTCTCGAGGGGAGAAGAAGGGGATTATTTTCAGAGCTCTGGTTCTTTCCAGAAGTCTTTCTTTGAGCTAAACTGTCCAGGGCATTTGCAGCTTCTGTAATTAGAAGTTGTGGTGAGTGAGCACCGATCACCTTGTCGCCTGGCTACCCTGGATGACGGGTGTTTCCATTTGTCTGAAAACTGAAGATCGGATGTAGTGGGGCGGGGTGGGGGGGGTGGCGTATTGGATCTGGTCCCACCCCAGCCAGACCTGCAGACTCTCGCTAAGTCCACTCAGGCCGCAGGGGCCGCGCCGGGTCTGGGGCACCGGCTGTTGGTGGGACCGGAGACCCTTCCCTGCAGTCACAGGGCCCCGAGGCGCCCTTGGCCCTTCCTACAGGCCGCCTCCCGGCTCTGCCAGGAAGCGGCGGCCGCACGCCTGCCAGCAGGGACCAGCAAGGAGGGGCCAGAGGCTGGACCCACCACCCTCTCCAGGGCAAGAGGGAAGCCCTGCGAGGCCATGCGGTGCCTTCGGGCACCACACGAGGCCTTGTGTGGGGGCACCTGAAGCGGGGGGAGCCCTCGGCCCACTTTGTGCAGATGCCCCTTGAGCACCTCAGAGACGTGGGCAGAGCCCCCCAGCTCTGCATCCGCAGCCCTGACATGAGCCCTCCCGGCCGTGCCTCCAGGGCCGTTCGCGGGGCGCAGGGCTGCCTGCCCTTCCTCCCGCAGCAGAATCAAACTCGGGGCGGTGGGGCGGGGGTGCCGCCGCCCGGGGCCGGACTGGGTTCTCTCCCCACCCGCCTCGGGGCGGGGCGCAGCGCCTGCGCCAGGCCCGGGCTCACCGGCCTCTGTCTGCAGTCTCCCGGCTGGAGGAGCGCGAGGCGGAGATGAAGAAGGAGTACAACGCCCTGCACCAGCGGCACACGGAGGTGGGTCTGCCGGGCCTCATGTCCCGCCAGGGTGTCCTCAGAGCCGGTCTGGGGAGTGCGGGGGCGGGGGGAGGTGGGGGCCCGGGGGCGGGCGCTCAGGTGGCCGCTCAGGTGGGCCCTGCCTCGCAGATGATCCAGACCTACGTGGAGCACATCGAGAGGGCCAAGCTGCAGCAGGCCGGGGGCAGCAGCCAACCTGAGGGCAGCCTGCCGGGGAGGAGGTGAGCCAGGGCTGCGGGAGGGGCCAGCACAGCCGGCTACCCGGGTGTGCACGGCGCAGGGGGCCCGCTGCTCCCGCTGTGGCTCAGGCCAGCCGGGCACCTCCTTAGGCCGTGCCCACGGGCGCAAGGGAAACTCCCGGCTCTGGGCTGACTGGGGTCAGCCTGGGCAGGGCCCCAGCACTGCTGTGCCTCGATGTGAGGGATGCGTGGGCTGCGAGGGGTGCGGGGCGAGTGGGTGTGGCTCGGGCCATGTGACCCCCGGTGGCACAGCCCGACACCTGGTGGCAGAGGATGTCGCCCTGGGTCAGGGGCCGGGAGGCCTGGGGTGAGGACGACTCCTGTGGGGCCAGCTTTGTGCGCGGGTCAGGATGAGACCGGACCTTGGTCCTGGCCGGATCAGCAGAGCCCCCAGAGCCTTGCCTGCCCAGGCGCCAGCCTAGAGGGCTCTGCCCTGGCAGGGAGCTCCGTGGCCCCAGCGACATGGGCCTGTGGGGAACAAAACAGCGTGTTGGGGGGAGGGGATCGCCCATGGGTCCTGGCCCCGCCCCGACAAGAGGGCCGAGCCCCTCACCTGAGCCCACCTGTCCCTCCTGCGGGTGGCCGCCGCCCCTTCACACCCTCTGGCGTGTCTGCAGGAACCGTGTGACCCAGCCGGGCCGTGGCCTCCTGTCTGGAAGGCAGATGTGGGTACGCCCAGCAGGACATGGCAGGGGTGTCCGGGCACCTCTAGACGTCCTCCACTGGGAGGAAGGGCAGGGGGGGGGCGCGGGCACCTAGCCGGGCGGATGTGCCTGCGGAGAGCTGGTACGGTCAGGGCCGCCGACCGCACCGCCTGCCTGAGGAGGCCTGCCCTGGAGCCGGGCCTCTGTGCCCCACAGTGACCATGAGGAAAGCTGAGCTGCTCGTCCAGAATCTGTCACCCTGGGAGGCTGGGCGGGACCCCAGGGCCAGGCTGAGGGGCAGCAGCTCCCCAGAGCGGTGGTGAGCAGAGCCTCAGGGGCCAAGAGCCGGCACTGAGCCTTCTGACCTAGGCCAGGAGGCCGCAGGGCCAGCAGCCTGTGCCTAGGATGCCATGTGGTCGAGCCCCAGACCTCAGGGTGACCTGGGCTCAGCCAAAGCAGACGCTGGCCAGCTCCAGAACCAGCCGGCCTCCGGCCCCCGCCCCCTTGGTGACCAGCCCACCTCCGGGGCTCCAGATGCTGAGGGAGCCCCGAAGGCCCATCTGTGTCATGAGGGCAGGCTTGCACTCAAGGCAATTTGCTGCCCGGCGTGGCTGTTGCTGCCATGTCCAGCGTGGAAAATGACCCCAGGCCCGAACCCTTGTCCTGGAATCCCTGTGGGTCAGAGCAGCCTGCCCAGGGAGCAAGCCCCTGCCGAGGCCTCCTGCCTCCAGAGCCCGGCCCCCTGGGCGGCCAGCAACACCCCCTCAGCCACTGTGCGTGGGGCCCCGAGCCAGACAGGCTTTTCCGTCCCTGGCTTGTCTTCCTGTCCGCCTGGGGGCCCGAGTGTGGGGGCCGTGGCAGGACCTCTGGGTGGTGCTGCAGAGGGGTGTCCCACACTCTGACCTGTCCTCTTGTCTCCCTGCATGCCTGGCCCGTGACGCCTGCCTGTCGCCGCCTCGCAGCCCCCGCCAGTCCTGGAGAAAGAGGTAACTACTCGGCAGGCCTGGGCCCCTGGGCCCAGCAGGCGCCATCGTGCCCCCTGCGGGCGCAGCCCCCAGCACAGGAGCCCTGCTGCGGCGGTCCCCGGGCTGCAGGCTGCGGGGCAGACCCAGCTCCTGGAAGCGGCCTCCTTGGCCTGGCCCCAAGCGTGCCCACACAGGGAGCGGCCACTGGGAGTGCAGGGCCACCCCGTGAGCCCCTGACCGCCACGCCCTCTCCCCCTCTGCAGCCGGAAGGAGCGCCCCACCTCGCTGAACGTCTTCCCCCTGGCCGATGGCATGGTACGTGCACAGACGGGGCCTGCTCGCGCCGGCCAGACCACGCACCCGAGCCGCCTTGGCCAGCCACGTCCAGCTCCAGCACTAGGTCCTGTGGCTGTGCTCCGTGGAGGGCAGCAGGGCCAGCAGGGCGTGGACGCCTTCCAGTCCAGGCCAGACCCCGTGCAGGCCATGCATGTCTGTTGGGCTGACCAGCGGTCCCCTCCCGAGCTGCCCTTGGCCCAGGCAATACAACTGGACTCATCAGGACGTGCTGGCCTCAAGCATCTGAGACTGCCCCTCCCCCTGGACAGGGCCGGGCCAGGCGTCGGCCTCTGCCAACCTGTTCTCACCTGCCAGACATGGCACCGCCTCTGGGCTCTGCATCTGGGAGGGCGGACGCCCTGGGTGTGCACAGTGGGCCAGGGGGCGCCCAGACAGCCCAGGCCAGGTGCTGCCCGTGGCCTGCCGTGTGTCCAGAGCCCCTGGTCTCTGCCAGATTTGATCCGAGAGCTCAGACTCTGGCAAGACAGGACCCTGGCCGCCGCAGGTAAGGATGCCCCTCCAAGGGGCAGAGACAGCCCCGCGGGCCCGACGCAGGCCTCTGCCCCTACCCAGAAGCGTCCTCCTGCTGCAGCTGCCAGCAGTCCTCTGCCGAGTGTCCAGCTGGCCTTGCGGGCCCTGCAGACCGCGGCTGGGCAGGACCCATGTGCTTCTGCTGTGGCCAGTGCCGGCCTCCGCTGCGTGGGCCCCGGCATGTGCGCCTGGCCAGCTGCGCTCCGTCGGCCGTGTCTTCTGTTTGAGTTCACAGACGTGTTTCATTTGATTTATTTTTTTAAACAATTACATTTAAGTTCTTTTTATTTCACATTCTGCGTTTTAAGTTTTTCCGATTTTTTAATTTCTGTTGTTTTGTCTTGTTTCCGGTCCCGTGTGCTGTGTTCTCACTGTTGGCCGCACGACTGCCGCCCACGCGCGGAGCGACCGCTGGGCCTGTGCTCTCGCGCCTGCGGCCACCACGGCGGGTGGCTGGTAGTGAGTGGAGAGGTTGGCCTTTAATGAAGCGGTGGCCGCAGGCGGCGAGGAGCTGGGGCATGGGCGGCCCCGACGCCCGCCAGCGAGTCGCCACCAGCAGGAGGCCAGAGGGGAGGGTGGCCTGTAGGCCTGCCCGTCCGCGGCCTTCCTGCAGGCACCGCTCTGGGCGCTGTGACCATGACTCCCCAGCTGCCTCTGGGGCCAGGCGACGGGCCCGGGGGTCTTAGACGCCTCTGCCCACAGTCGCCCTCATGTGCTGGGTGTTGAGAGCACCGTGGCCGCCAGGTACCCAGAGCTGCCACTGCCCCGGCCGCGACCACCACGGATGTCGCCAGGCGTCCCCAGGGGCCACAGATGGACACCCCGTTGGCAACCCTTGCCCGAGGGGCCTGGACTCTCGGGCTGCGTACCAGACAGGATGCCCTTCCTCAGATGGGCCGGGCAGTGTCTGCCCACAGGCCCACAGTGGGGAGGCAGGACTGGCCCTCGAGGCAGCCAAAGGTGCCAGCTGCTCTCCTGGTGCAGCGGGCGGTGGGCACAGTGGGGCCCCGGGCTCGCCCGGCCCTAAGGAGAGGGCCTGACATCTGTCCTTGGCTGCCCTGCCGTGTAGCTCGACAGGAGCCCCAGGGTGGGGCCGCCACGCCCCTTGGGCTCCCGTTGGGGAGCAGAGAGGAGGAGCACTATCCAGGAGCTGCTGGGCACTGTGGGCGCCCCCACGCCCGAGCGGCGCTCGCAGACTGAGCCAGCCAGGCTGTGTCGGGGCGGGCAGCCACGGGCAGCGGAGACCAACTCAGGGCCCCGAAGCCGTAGGCAGTTGTGTTTAGGAACCAGGACGTTTCACTCCTGGGGTATCTGGGGGAGCCCTGTGGCTGTGGGCTCCAGTCTGTTTGCGTTTGTGTGGGCAGTCAGGGTGGCCTCGGCCAGTGGAGCCGCAGACACGTCTCTGGAGGCCGTGGTCCGGAAGCGGGGCCGGGCTGGCGCCCCCAGATGTCCCGACCAGAGTGGGCCACGCCCACGGCTCTGTGCCCCTCCGTCGGGTCTGGCCGTGCTGCCTGTCCGGGGCTGCTGCAGGCGGGCTTGGCCGGCCAGCTGCGAGCTCTCGGGAGGACAGCCGGGTGCCCCCTGCCCGCACGGGGCCATGGCCGTGGGCAGCGGTGCCCAGACGAGCCACCTGTGCTTGGGTCACAGGGTCTGCAGGACGAGATGTCTGAGTCGGGCCAGTCCTCGGCCGCGGCCACGCCCAGCACCGCCGGCACCAAGTCCAACACGCCCACGTCCTCCGTGCCCTCGGCGGCAGCCACCCCCCTCAACGAGAGCCTGCAGCCGCTGGGGGGCTTCAGCGGGGGCCCCAACAACGGCCGGCGGGCCCGGGAGAAGCGCAACAGCCGCAACATGGAGGTGCAGGTGGCGCAGGAGATGCGTCACGTCAGTATAGGTGCGCCCGCCCCCGACTGTGCCGGCCCCCAGCCCACGGCCCCCCCCCACGCCCCACATAGAGCCACAGCCCATGGAGACCCAGCGTGGCCAGGCCCTGGGCCCCAGGCAGGAATCCGGGGGTGCCTTCACCCCCAGCTCAACCGTGGCCAGCAGCTAGCAGCCCCTGGTCTAGCTGGAAGGGTCAGGTCGGGCCTGCTTGGGGCGCCGGGAGGGACGCCGTCCATCGTCGGGGGTCCGGCCTGCTGTAGCCACCTCGGGTCCGGCAGACCAACCTGACCAGGTGGGAGGAACACCGGCCAGCTGCGAGCTGGCAAGGCCAGAGGCCAGGGAGCAGCCAGCCAGCCCTGAGCGCCCCCACGCCCGCAGGCATGGGCAGCAGTGATGAGTGGTCGGACGTGCAGGACATCATCGATTCCACCCCAGAGCTGGACACGGGCCGGGAGCCCCGCCTGGACCGCACGGGCAGCAGGTACTGGCCCAGGAGGCCGGGCCGGTGGGCTCCCTGGCTGCCCCGGGGCGGGAGGATGCCACTGGCCGGCGCCTGGGGCAGGGCCGAGAGTGAGGCCCTCACGCACGTGTCCCGCAGCCCGACCCAGGGCATCGTGAACAAGGCCTTCGGCATCAACACTGACTCCCTGTACCACGAGCTGTCCACTGCAGGCTCCGAGGTCATCGGGGACGTGGACGAGGGGGCCGACCTGCTAGGTGAGCAGCCCGCGGCCGGCCTTCCCTTGCTCACTGCTTGTGCGGGGGGCGGCAGTCAGCCCCTCAGCCTCCCCGGCGCGGGTCGCCTCCAAGGCCCGTCTCCCCCAGCAGCCTGCTCCCGGGCAGCTGTGCTGGCCCCTGCTGCAGCCCCTCTGAGGGCGCTGCCGGCTGGAGCCAGGGGCTTGACCTGGAAGGGGCCCCCGAGGCCTGCGATGGGCAGACAGGGTGGGCAGCACTGGGGGTAGAGCGTGGCCCTGTGGCTGGGCTGTCCCTCCGACCTGCTGTCCATACCAGTGACACTGGCTGCCCACCCAGCAGGGCCAGGGCCTCTGACACGGGTGGGCTGGCTCGTGGCCCAGGGAGAGGCACCCCACGGCATCATGGCCTCTTTCCCATTGCCACCCTGGGGCCACACCAGTGCCCTTTGACCGCCAGGATCTCAAGGGTGTTCGTGGAGCGGCTTCCGCTTGGGCCTGGTGTGGACAGCAGGGCGGTCAGGCCACCAGCACTCTGGCCAGGCATCCCCTTGGTCTCTGGCACAGGCTGGCTGCCCTGCTTAGCATGTGGGGTCCCCAGAGAGTGCCTTATGTGGGGTGACCAGCACTGTTCCCCCTTGTGCCTGAATGGGGGCCTGAATGGTTAGCCAGGGAACAGATGACGCGGCTTTTTTTTTTATTATAACAAAGTGCGCAGTGAGGAGGGTGTCCTGGCCCTGCGGCCAGCTGGGCAGCACAAGGGCTGCTCTGCCCCGGCCACGCCTTCCCAGCAGCCACGAGCCTCGCTGTGCCCAGCCCCGGCCCTCTGGCCCACGTGGCTGCTTGGGCAGGAGCCGCGCCCCAGAGCCACCTGCAGGGGAAGGCGCCCCCACCAGAGGCCCGTGCCTCTCCCCGCACCCCAGTGCGAATGCCCACGTGGCCACCAGCCCAGGGGCTGCCTAGAAACAGCCTCCACAGTGGCTGGGCCAGGGCCAGGATCAGGAGACGGAGCTGGAGAGCCCAGAGGAGTGGACGCGGCGGGTGGATACGCACTTCCCCGGCGCTCATCGGGCGAGTGGCCGTGGGACCAGCCCCCTCCGCGCGGCCTCGCTGGCCGAAGCCACACTCACAAGCACAGGGCGCCGGAGGGAGAGCCCCGCCCTGCAGGGCCGCCCGCGCCAGCCGGGACACCCGCCCGCGCCAGGGGACACAGGGGCCGCGGGTGTGGCGTACGGCCGACGCTTGACCTCGGGCCCGGACGCCCACGCCTGGCGGTCAGCAGACCCCCCAAAGCTTAACACGACCGCCGCCGTCAGCCGAGCGCCGCAGCCCCAGGCCTCGCCGTGCCGGGCGGTGACACCGCGAGTGGGAAGAAAACCTCCCCCCGAAAACCGCGAAGAGGGAGGTAGAAAGAGCCAGGAAAGATTTTAAAGATAAAGAAAAAGAAGAGGCCTTGGCCCTGCCCGGGCCCGCGGTGCCGGCCGGGGTCAGGGCAGGGCTGTGGGCCGGCGGCGCAGGGAGGTCTCGGCGCCCGACCGCGACGCGTCCAGCCAGAGAAAGCGGCGCTTCCGCGAGGCCCAGCCTGCCCGCGGGTGCCACGACCAACAACGCCCCACGCGGAGCCCCCACCCCGGAGACGCGAGCTGGGGGTGTGTTGCACCCGACCGGCCTGGAGGGCAGGCGCCCACGCCCGCGAGCGGATCCGTGCTGCCCACTCCGGCGGCTCCCCCGCCCCTCAGAGCCGTGGCTGCCCAGCACAGGAGCGGGGGCCAAGGGTGGTCAGCCTGGCTTGGGGGTGGCCCGTGCCCCCTCGGCTGAAGGTGGGCCTGTCCGTGGGCGGGCCGGGGGCCGGGTCTGCGCAACCACACCCGGCACAGGCGCGCCCGAGGGGCACAGGCCACCTTGAGGCCAGCGGCCCTGGGCAGGGGCTCCGACCCCCGCTTCCGAGGCGGCTCCGGGCCTGTGCCCGCAGGCCCTGGTGGGGGCGGGGCGGGGCGGCGCTGCTTCTGTAACGGGAAACCCTCGTCTTGGTTTCAGTCACCAACTCACTTTGTCGCTTCCTTCCCTCGCCGCCGCCGTGTGGACACGCCAGGGGAGTTCTCAGGTGCGTGTCTCTCTGGGTCTCGCCCTACGGGGGTCCAGGCGGCAGGTGGCTCCCGGCCCCTGCTGCCCGCCCGCCCCGTCCCGTGGCTGCGCTGGCTGTCCCGGCCACCGGGCACGCGCTTCGCTGAGCCCCCCGTCCGCAGCCGCTGGTGCCGGTCCTCCCCTGCCTGACCCCCAGGAGGCCGCCGTGCCCGCCCGGCTCTCTAAGGCCGCTGCCGCAGGCTGACTGGACCAGGCCGGTCCCATGGCGCCTCCCGGCCCTCGCCGCACCTTGCAGCCACCCTGCAGGGCCCGGCGTGTGGTGGCCGCTGCCTCACGACCCTCCGACCCCTGCTCGCACCCTGGGTCCGGGGCCTCCTGTGCCCAACCCGAGCGTCCACTTTCTGGAAGGAGGAGCGGATGCCTCCCATCCCCTGCCTGCCCACCCCGCTCCTGTGTCCACCGCAACCCCCAAAGTGGCCCCAGGGCCCATCCTCTGGGCTTAACGTGCTTGTCTTCTCTCCCCGCGCCTCGCCCTGGTACCCTTCCCGTGGGGCCCGGACGCCCCCATAGTGCGTGATGACTTTTTTGGTAAGGCTGAGGCCCTTCGAGCACGTGCCCGCTGGCTCCCTGCGCCCACCCCCCTCCTGCCTCCCGAGCCCTCGCTGTGTCCTGCATGGGGCTGCGGGTGGTCAGCAGGGGCCGCGGCTCTGGGGTCCGGGGCAAGGGGGCGGCGCCGGGGCGGGCCCTAGGGGGCACAGTGGCCAAGCCCGTCCTGGCAGCGGCCCTCAGCTAGCTGGTCACCCGCGGGCAGGCCCTGGGCAGGCGGAGGGGCAGCCCAGCCTGTCTGAACCCCCATCAGCTCAGGGTGCGGCCCCTGGGTGCCCTGAGCGTCCTGCCGGAGGGGAGGCCATGCCTGAGGCCAGGAGGTGAGGGGCAGCGCAGGGCCCTGAGCAGAGGCTGCGGGGAGGCCCCAGGACACAGGTCGGCCCTCAGCCCCCAGAGGCTTGGATTGGACTCTTGGTGGTTCTGTCAGGCCTGCAGGGGGCTGCTCTGGGGGGACTCGCCCTGGGGCACTGGCCACGCGCACCTCCCTCCTCGCCTCTGCCTGCTGGGGCCCGGCCTCCAGGCCCTTCTAGGCCCGCGCCCACTGGGGCCACCGGCTCCTCAGCCAGGGCTGTCTGTGCCCTGCACAGTCCCCTCTGTCCCCCGCCTGGGGCAGCTCAGAAGGGTGTCTGCTCGCGCTGGGGTGGCGAGATGAAGGTGGCCACTCTGGGGCACCAAGGGCCACTTAGGCACTGCCATCCTGCGCTGCCCCGCCGAGGTACAGCAGTGAGCCCGCCCGGCTGTGGCCGGAGGTCCCTGGGCGGCGGGCGGGTGGGCCCGGGCTGGCTCCGCGGGGCCCGCAGCACCCCTGTTTGTTCCAGGAATGGGTAAGGAAGTGGGCAACCTCCTGCTGGAGAACTCCCAGCTTCTGGAGACCAAGTAAGAGGCGCCTGGCGGGGGAAGAGGTGGCTGCGGGAGGGCCCCGCGGGCTGAGGCCCTGCTGGGTGCGCCCCAGCCCTGAACCTGCCCGCTCACGGGAGCCCCGCCCACCCCCTCCCCCCAGAAATGCACTGAACGTGGTGAAAAACGACCTCATCGCCAAGGTGGACCAGCTGTCCGGGGAGCAGGAGGCGCTGCGAGGGGACTTAGAGGCGGCCCGGCAGGCCAAGGCCAGGCTGGAGGGCCGCATCAGGGAGCTGGAGGAGGAGCTGCGGCGGTGAGCGCGCGGGCCACCCCCCGGGTGCCCCCCTCCGCACGCCCTCCCCACCTGCTGGGCCCTCACACCTGCCCTCCGGGCCCTGCAGAGTGAAGTCGGAGGCCCTCATCGCCCGCAGAGAGCCCAAGGAGGAGCTGGAGGACACAGGCGGCCCCCTCTGCACCGAGCTAGTGCGTGTGGCCGCACTCAGCGGCGGGGGGTGGGGGGCAGAGGGGGGCACCCTGGAGGAGGTTGATCTGGAGGCACTCAGCTTCCCCTCACACCCTGGCACTGGCCCGGTTGCACCAAGTAAACCTCAATCCTGCCCCAGGGCGGGCCCATACAGACCCCTGCTCCTCCCTGCACCAGCCCACCCTGGGCAGGGACAGGCCTCCAGGGACTTGCAGGAGACTCTGTCTCTGCTGTAGCTCGTGGGGTGACTTCCAGACAGGAGGTGGCCTCGGGTGGGTGGGTGCCACATCTCTCTTCCCTGCCCACACCCTGCCCCGTTTATCTGTGGGAACCCGAGGCAGGCCCTGGGCCGAGGGGTGGGGGAGCTGGGTGCAGGAGGGCGCGTCCCCGGCCTGACAGCAGCGCCCGCAGGACAAGATCCCCATGGCTCAGCGGCGGCGCTTCACGCGGGTGGAGATGGCCCGGGTGCTCATGGAGCGCAACCAGTACAAGGAGCGGCTGATGGAGCTGCAGGAAGCCGTGAGATGGACAGAGATGATCCGGTGGGCCCCGCGCCCCGGCCCTGTCCTGGGATGGCCGCACAGCCCAGGGCCTGGAGGGGGTGGGCATGGGGGCTGGAGGGGCCTGGGGTTCTGAGGAGCTCTCTGCTGCTGTTCCCTCTGGGGAGGGCCACCCCCATCCGAGGAGGGGCCCGGGAAGAGGGGGCATGGCCAGGCTGGGCAGTGGCCAAGAGGGCGCCGTCCCCCCGCCCCTGCAGAGCATCCCGAGAGCACCCGTCTGTCCAGGAGAAGAAGAAGTCCACCATCTGGCAGTTGTGAGTGGGGCCCAGGGGCCAGGAGGGCTGCGGGGCGGGGGCCAGGAAGGCCACCCCGTGCCCGCCCTCACCTCCTGGGCCTCTGCCGGCAGCTTCAGTCGCCTCTTCAGCTCCTCCTCCAGCCCCCCTCCAGCCAAGCGGCCCTACCCCCCGGTGAACATCCACTACAAGTCGCCCACCACCGCCGGCTTCAGCCAGCGCCGCGGCCACGCCCTGTGCCCAAGAGCCGGCGGCCGGCCGCTGGAGTTCTTTCCCGACGAGTGAGTGGGAGGGCGTGAGGGCGCAGCGCCAGGAGTCAGCCTGCGGCTGCCCCAGCCCCTCCATCCTGGGGCTGTGCCCGCTGCCACGCCCCTAGGACTGGCTGGGCGTCGACTGGGAGCCCCGAGGGCTGGGGTTCCTTCTGGGGAAACAAGTTTGTTTGGGATTTTGTGTTTTCCTTGGTTTTGACGGCAAGAATTGGCTCCTGGGCAATTTCCCCGGGAGGGGCGCTGCATGGGAGGTGCCTGCCAGTGAGGCGGCCTGGGAGGGGCAGAAGGAGCGCGGGGGCCGGGGAACAGGGCTGGACATGGCGTTGAGCGCGCCAGGGCCCTCCAGTCAGTCGGGGCCCCACACCGGCGGGAAGGGGCCGCAGCCCCAGGGTGGATTTCGGGGCCCTGCGAGGCAGGCCAGTGGGGTGGGGCCCACGGGGCGAGCAGTGACCTGTCCTTTCTCCGCGCAGCGACTGCACGTCCTCGGCCCGGCGGGAGCAGAAGCGCGAGCAGTACCGGCAGGTGCGGGAGCACGTGCGCAACGACGACGGCCGGCTGCAGGCCTGCGGCTGGAGCCTGCCCGCCAAGTACAAGCAGGTGCGGCGGCCGGCCCGGAGGGGCGGGGCGGGGCGGGGCGGGGCGGGGCGGCGCCGAGGGGCTGGCCCGGGCGGCCTCGGGGGAGGTTGGGCCGCAGGTGGGCGCCGCAGAGGCCAGCCCCAGCCCCTCTGCAGGGCGGGTAGCCGCGGCCCAGCCCGGCACCCACCGCCTCTGCCTGGGGCTCGCAGCTGAGCCCCAACGGGGGCCAGGAGGACACGAGGATGAAGAACGTGCCCGTCCCCGTGTACTGCCGCCCGCTGGTGGAGAAGGACCCGACCATGAAGGTGAGCCTGGGCCGGGCGCGGGGCGGGGCCGGGAGGGGAGGGGCGGGGCCAGGAGGAGGGCGGGGCGGGGTCTGGGAGGAGAGGGGCGGGGCCTGGTAAGAGGGGCGGGGCGGGGCCGGGAGGAGTGGGGCGGGGCCGGGCCGGGCCGGGCCGGGCCGGGCCGCCCAGGCCTAGCGCCCACCCTCCCGGCCGCTCCCGCAGCTGTGGTGCGCCGCGGGCGTGAACCTGAGCGGGTGGAAGCCCAGTGAGGACGACCCTGGGAGTGGGGTGAAACCTGCACCGGGCCGGGACCCTCTGACCTGTGACCCCGAAGTGGAAGGAGAGCCCCGGAGCAACCACACGTCCCCCGAAAAGAAGAAGGTCTGCGCGGCCAGGGCCTGTGTGTGCGGCCGCGTCTAGGGGCGCAGGCGGGCGGTGGGGCGCACCGCGGGCCTGGGCGCGGCCGGACCCCGTCCTCTCCGGGACGGCCCCTCTCCCGGTGGCCCTGCCTGCCGGCTCCTCGGTGGGGGGCGGGGGCTGCCCTGGTGCTGCACCCCCTCCAAGGGACAGGGCTCTCCGGCGCGGGCGGGCTGCGCAGGGGCCCGCGGAGGCGCTCCCCGCGCGGAGGCCGGGCGCTGGGTGTGGGGCACCCCCGGCAGGGCGCCCGAGGGGTGGCGGGCCTGACCCCTCCAGGCAGACGCCCACGTTGCAGGTGGAGGTCTCGGTCTCCTTTGCTCCCGAACAGGCAAAGGAGCTGCCGGAAACGGATGCTACGTCTAGCCGGGTGTGGATCCTCACGAGCACGCTGACCACCAGCAAAGTGGTGATCGTGGATGCCAACCAGCCGGGCACCATCGTGGACCAGTTCACAGTCTGCAACGCCCATGTGCTGTGCGTCTCCAGCATCCCCGGTGAGCGCCCGCCCCTCAGTCTGTCCACCATGGCAGACCCTGCTGGCCGCTGCCGGGAGGGGGGGAGGGGCCAACCACTGCCCAGCTGAGGCCCTGGGCGCCCAGGTCCAGACTGGGCTGGCTGGGGGGGGCATCAGCAGGGAGACCCCGGCTCCCCGACTCTCCCATGCGAGGGGTCCCGGCATGGCCTGGCAGGAGGGGCTCTTCCGCACAGAGTGATGGGTGGTGACTGTCCCCTAGCGGCCAGCAGCAGTGACTACCCTCCGGGGGAGATCTTCCTGGACAGTGACATGAATCCCGAGGACTCGAGCGCCGATGGCGTGCTGGCTGGCATCACCCTGGTGGGCTGTGCCACCCGCTGCAACGTGCCACGCAGCAACTGCTCCTCCCGAGGGGACACCCCGGTGCTGGACAAGGGCCAGGGTGAGTCCTGAGCCCAACGCGGAGGCCGCACCGTCTGCGCCCTGTTCCTCTCCCGGCCCGTCCTGCTCACCCTCCCTCCCACAGGGGAGGTGGCTGCTGTCGCTGATGGGAAGGTCAACCCATCACAGTCCACGGAGGAGGCCACTGAGGCCACCGAGGTGCCGGACTCAGGGCAGAGCGAGGCAGGACCAGCTGCCGTGCGGCCAGGGCCTCTGACGGAGCACGTCTTCACTGACCCAGCCCCGACCCCGGCCCCCAGCGCCCAGCCTGGCAGGTGGGTGCTCGGGGGCGGAGATGGAGGGGAGCCGGCAGGGCCGGGGGACGCGCTTCCTGAGCCGCCACCCTTCTTGCAGTGAGAGCGGGCCGGAGGCCGAAGCCAGCGGGGCACAGCCCGATGCGGAGCCCAGCGCAGACCCCGCAGGGGCAGGCAGCAGCGCAGCGCCCACCATGTGGCTGGGGGCCCAGAATGGCTGGTAGGCAGGGCGGGGCAGGCGGGTGGGGGCTGGGGAGAGCACAGCGCTGCCCACCACCACCCGTGCCTCCCCGCAGGCTGTACGTGCACTCGGCCGTGGCCAACTGGAAGACGTGCCTGCACGCCATCAAGCTCAAGGACTCCGTGCTTAGCCTGGTGTACGTGCTGGGCTCGTGCTGGGCGCGGGGCAGGGCCACCCCGCCAGACCCGCCACCCTGCCGCCTGCTCACCCGCTTCCCTTGCAGGCATGTGAAGGGGCGGGTGCTGGTGGCCCTGGCGGACGGGACTCTAGCCATCTTCCACCGGGGCGAAGGTGAGCCTGGGCTGGTGGGTGAGCTGCCCCCGGGAGTCGCGGGCCCCCGGCCTGAGCGCTGTCCTGGGCTCTGCAGACGGCCAGTGGGACCTGAGCAACTACCACCTGATGGACCTGGGCCACCCGCACCACTCCATCCGCTGCATGGCCGTGGTGGACGACCGCGTGTGGTGCGGCTACAAGAACAAGGTGCACGTGATCCAGCCCAAGACCATGCAGATTGAGGTGCGTGGGCGCCCTGCCTCTGCTGGCCCCGGGGGAGTGCGCGAGGGGCCGGCTCCGGAGTCACCGCTGGCCCCAGGTCCCAGCAGGTCAAGGGCGGCCAGTCCGGGGCCCGCTGCAGCTTCAGCCCGGAAACAAGGCGGTGGACTGGTCTGGATCCCGCACAGCTCCCCTCCCGCCCACCCCTGGGCAAAGCCCAGTGAGGCCGAGGTGGTGGGGGCGCCGCCCTGGTGGAGGACGGTCAGGGCCCCTCCTTCAGGCCCCTGACGGGCTGCCCGGCCCCACAGAAGTCATTTGATGCCCACCCCCGGCGGGAGAGCCAGGTGCGCCAGCTGGCATGGATCGGCGACGGGGTGTGGGTGTCCATCCGCCTGGACTCCACGCTGCGTCTCTACCACGCCCACACCCACCAGCACCTGCAGGACGTGGACATCGAGCCCTACGTCAGCAAGATGCTGGGTGAGGGGCCCGCCCCACCCCGCCCCGCCGCCCGCCCCCCGCCCCGCCCCCGCAGCTGACCGCTCCCCCGGCCCCGCCCGCGCAGGCACCGGCAAGCTGGGCTTCTCCTTCGTGCGCATCACGGCCCTGCTCATCGCGGGCAACCGCCTCTGGGTGGGCACCGGCAACGGAGTCGTCATCTCCATCCCGCTGACCGAGAGTGAGTGACCCGCCGTCCGCGGGGAGGGGACAGCGGCCGCGGAAGGCCTCGTGGGCTCCCCCGGGTCGCCCCCCCTGCCGGTCTCGCCCCGGACCTGCCCGCCTGACCCCTCTTCCCCGCCCCCAGCCGTGGTCCTGCACCGAGGCCAGCTGCTGGGGCTCCGCGGTAAGTCCAGCGCCGCGGGAGGCGCGCCCCGCGCCCGCGAGCCCCGCCCCGCGCCCCGCGCCCCGCTCAGCGCCCCCGCCCTCTCGCCAGCCAACAAGACGTCGCCCACGGCCGGGGAGGGCGCGCGCCCCGGGGGCGTCATCCACGTGTACGGCGACGACAGCAGCGACAGGGCGACCAGCAGCTTCATCCCCTACTGCTCCATGGCCCAGGCCCAGCTCTGCTTCCACGGGCACCGCGACGCCGTCAAGTTCTTCGTCTCGGTGCCGGGTGAGGGTCGGCGCGGGCCCCGCGGCGGGAGCCCCCCGCGCGCCCGAGCCCCGAGCGCGCCCGCTGAGCCCTGTGCCCGCGCAGGGAACGTGCTGGCCACGCTCAACGGCAGCGTGCTGGACAGCCCGTCCGAGGGCCCCGCGCCGGCCGGCCCCGCGGCGGACGCCGACGCGCAGCGGCTCCGGAGCGCGCTGGTGCTGAGCGGCGGCGAGGGCTACATCGACTTCCGCATCGGTGAGTGCGCGCGGCCCGCGGCCCCGCGGCCCCGCGCCCGGCCCGGCCCGGCCCGTCACCGGCCCGTCCCCGCAGGCGACGGCGAGGACGACGAGGCGGACGAGAGCGCGGGGGACGCGAGCGGCCCGGGGAAGCCCGCGCTGTCCAAGGCGGAGCGCAGCCACGTCATCGTGTGGCAGGTGTCCTACAGCCCCGAGTGAGCCGCGCCCGCGCCCGCGCCCCGCCGGGGAAGACCCCGCCCCCGCTTGAGCCGCCCCCTCCTGCGCGGAGGCCGCCCCGCCCCTCGCACCCCGGCCGGCCCGCCCCGCGGCCCAGGGGCGGCCCTCCCCGGGCGGTCCGGCCGGCCCCGGCCTCAGGCGAGGTCCCGCGGAGCCGGTCCGGCCCGCAGACGGCGCCCAAGTGCCTAGGGCTGGCGGCGCGGCCCCGCACCCACGGGCCCAGGCAGCAGGGCCGCCTCCAGCCGGCTCCGGGCAGCTTCCAGGGGTGCCCGGGCCCAGCCCGCGCCCCTGCCCGGCCTCCCTCCCGCTCCGCTCCGCGGGGCAGCCCCGCCCGCCCGCGCGCCCGGCGCCCGCCCTGTGCTGCCCGCCGAGGGTCCGTCCGTCCGCAGGGTGGCCGCGGCGGGTGCTGCGCGGGAGGGGCGGGGCCGCCCTCAGGCTTTGACCCTGCAAGTGACCCCCAGGTCTGCTCCGCGCGAAATAAACGTGTCCACACAGCACCGCCGGGCACGGGGCGCCTTCGCTTTATTATAAAAAGAGCCGGGGCGGGGGCGGGGGTGGGGTGGGGCGGGGTGCGGGGGTGCGGGGGTGCGGGCGGCGGCTACTCGTGCAGCCAGTGCCCGGCGCTGTCCTCCCAGCACAGCAGCTCGTCCGCGCGGAACCAGAGCGCGATCTCGCGGCGGGCGCTGTCCACCGAGTCGCTGCCGTGGACCACGTTCCTGCGCGGGCGGGGCGGGGCGTGAGCGCGGGGGGGGGGGGACGGGACGGGGCGCGGCGGGGGCGGGGCGGGGCGCGGCCTTACTTGCCGATCTCCACGCAGAAGTCCCCGCGGATGGTGCCGGGCGGGGCGTCGGCCGGGTCCGTGGCCCCGATGAGCGCCCGCGAGGCGCGCACCACGTCCAGCCCCTGCCACACCTGCGGGGCGCGGGGGTCAGCGCGGCCCGGGACGCCGCCCGCCGCCCGCCGCGCCCGGACTCACCATGGCCACCACGGGCCCCGAGCCCATGTACTGGAGCAGGCGGCCGAAGAAGGGGCGCTGGCGCAGCTCGGCGTAGTGCTCCCGCAGCAGCTCCTCGGGCGCCTGGGGACGAGCGCTCAGCCCCGCCCCGCCCCGCCCCGCGCCCCCGCGCCCCCCGCGCCCCCGCGCCCCCGCCCACCTGCACCAGCTTGAGCGCCACGAGCTGGAAGCCCTTCCGCTCCAGGCGCCGCACCACCTCGCCCACCAGCCGCCGCTGCACGCCGTCCGGCTTCACCGCCACGAAGGTGCGCTCGTGCGCGCCGCCGCGGGCTGCGGGGCGGGGGCGTCAGGACCCCCGCGCCCCCGCCCCCCGCCCCCCGCCCGGCCCCGCGCCGCTCACCCGCCGGGAAGAGGTTGGCGAAGACCGTCAGCACCAGGCAGATCATGGCGGCGGCGGCGGGCGGGGCTCGGCTTAAAGGGGCCCGCACGGCGCGGCGCCCCGGCCGGACGCCCCGCCCCGGCCCGGCCCCCCGGCGCCCCGCCCCCCGGCGCCCCGCCCCCGCCCCCCCCCCCGGCGCCCCGCACGCAGACGCACAGGCCGGTGGCGCACGTGTCTTTATTGGGGCTCGCAGCCCCTGCCCGGGCTCGGCAGGGGCGAGGTCGGCGGGGCAGGGGCGCCTAGACGGGCGCGCCCCCGGCCCTCCTGCGCCCCGGCGGCGCGGGGTAGTCCCAGGGGTCCCCGGGGGCGCGCGCCAGGCTCAGCGCCGGCTCCTCCGCGCCGCGGTCCCCGCTCTTCTGCCGCTCGGCGAGGATCATGGCGCGCAGGAGCGGCGGGTAGGGCGCGGCGCGGGGGCCGGGCGCGGGCGCGGGCGCGGGCGCGGTGAAGGCCGCCTCGGCGTGCCTGGGCACCAGCCGCCAGTCGTGGTGCGCGGCCTGCGCGATCTCCCGCGGCGCGCGCTCCGTCCTGCCTGCGGGGAGGCCGGCCGTGGCGCGCGCTGCCCCCCCCGCCCCCGGGCGCCCCCCCCCGCCCCCGGGCGCCCCCCGCCGCCCCCGCCCGGCCCCCCGCCGCCCCCCGCCGCTCACCTCTGAAGGTCAGGACGCCCCAGGCCCTGCCGCCGTCCAGGCCCTGCGGAGACAGCGAGGGGCGCTCAGCGAGCCCGCGGCCCGAGCCCGCGGCGGGCGCCCCCCGGGCGGCCCCCACCTGCGCCGCGCCGTCGGGCCGCACGCGCGTGAGGCGCCAGTAGCTCGGGCCGTCGTGCCGCCACAGCCAGGACTTGCGCGTGACCAGGCGGCCCAGGCCGAGCAGCGGCAGGCGGCGCAGCAGCGGCAGCAGGCGGCTCTCGCGGCGCGCGTCGGGCCGCGCCCGGGCGGGCAGCGCCTCGGGGTCCAGCGCGCGGCGCGGCGCGTCCCGCGGCCGCTCCCGCTGCTCGCGCAGGGCCCGCACGCGGCGGGCGAGCTCGGCGATCGGCCGCGGCCTCCCGCGCGCCATGGCCGCCCGCGCCCGGCCGGAACCGCCGCCGGAAGCGCCGAGGCCCGCGGCGGAAGCGGGGGGCGCCGGGCCGGGGCGGGGCCGGGGCCGGGGCGCGCGGACCCAGGTGCGGCTCGAGCCGCCGGCGCACGCCTGTCGCCGCCCCCTCGCCCGGGCCGCCGTCCCCCGCCTCCCCGGGCAGCGACCGCGCAGGTGGAGGCGGGACCGCGCTGTCCCCTCCCGCCCCAGCCCTGCTGGCCGCCCTGGGCCGCGAGGGCCTTCTGGAGCCCCGGCTCCCCGCCCGCAGCCTCGGGGGAGCCGGGGCCTCGCCCCCGCGGAGTGTGTGCCGCCCGGCCCGTTTCTTGAGGCGCTGCCGCCTTGGAGGGCAGCAGCCGCGGCCCCGCGCCCCTCCCGGGTGGCCCTGGCAGTCGGGGCTCAGGCCACCGCCAACCGGGTGAGGCCAGGCCGGGCAGAGGCAGACTCGGCCGCCGCTGCCAAGGAGCCCCTCCCGGGCTGCGCCCTCCATCTCGGGCCGGCTGGTCTTAGCCAGGGGGAGGCGCTGGACACAGCCCTGGGCAGGACGTGACCATGACCTCTGAGCAAACGCCCCTGGGCTGGGCCGAGGATGGCAGTGCCCGTGGAGTCCCTGCAGGTGCCCCCCCTCCCCCCAGGCCGGGGCTGTGGCCGAGCACATCCTGCTGCTGCTGGAGCCAGAGGAGTTTCTGCAGGGCTGGTGCAGCTGATGCAGGTGCCTGCTCCGCGGGGCGCCGTCCCCCTCTGCCGTCCTGCTCAGGGGGAGGGGGCCAAGGGGGCGCCATGGCTGGAGCTCCTTGCCCAGTGCCCCTGGGGGCGTCGGGGTGGACGAAGCAGCTGGGAGTGAGGCGCAGACACCGGGCAGATCCCCTGAGAGCCGGGGCCAGCCGCAGGCCAGGGCATCAGGTGAGGCTCGGGTGCACCCCAGATGCCAGCCCAGCCCTTGTTCTGTAGCCCAGGCTCCTGCGCCCAGAGAACTGGGGGCCACTGGCAGACGCTGGCACCAGGGCATCACCGCGCCAGGCCCCAGTGTCCAAGGTTCAGCATTTATCAGGCGCCTGCTGTGTGCCAGGCTGGAGTCCAGAGGCAAATTGGGAGTGGGGAGCGCAGCCCAAATCTCCCGGGGCCTGGGACACGCAGGAGCCTGACAGCCTGGCTCCGCCGCGGGCTGCCCGAGCACGCCTCCTTTCTACAAACCGGCAGCCGTCTGTGGGCCCTCGCTGCAGCCCAAGAAGTGGGTGCAGCGAGCCTTCTTGGTCTGCAGACCTACAGTGCCACCTGTCCGGTGCCCCAGCTCCTTCCCGAGGGCCCTGCCTCCTCCTACCTGGCCACCGTCGGCCTGGACGTCCACCTGCTGTACCTCCCCCTGCTACCTGGCTGGGCCAGGGCATTCTGGGGAAGGGGGGGGGTCTGGGGGAAGAACTCAAGAAGGGGGGGTGCCGCTGGGGCGTGGGAACTGGGGGGTGGCCTTTTCTGCACAGGTCTCGCCAGCCCAGTTCCCGGATGTGGCCACCGGGGTGCCCACCAGCGGACTGGGCAGAGGTGGAGGAGGTGAGGCGGTCAGGCCTGGCGAGGGGCTTGGCTGTGGTGCCCCAGCTGAGCCCCAGGGAGCAGGTGGGGTGGGCTTGGCTGGTGTCCCCTGGCGCGCAGTCAGCACCCCACGCCACTGCTTGGCCCCCCAGGCCCTGGTGCTGCTGCAGCTCTGGGTGGACCTGGACATGCTGCTGGTGGCCGCCTGGCAGGAGCTGGTCCGGCACATGAGCGCACTCACCGGGGCCCTTGCCCAGCAGCCCCTCAAGTGCGTGGCAGAGGCTGTGGGAGGACGGCCCCGGAGGGCTGGCTGGGGAGGTGCACTGGCCCCGGGGCACTGCTCCCCCTCCCTAGCGAGCGGGTGACGGGGCAGGGGCGGGGCTGAGGGGGTCTGGACGCGGCAGAAGCCATCGTCACCACCTTCCCCTCCCACCCCCCTCTCACCTGCTGCAGCAGGTGAGCCCCCCCTCCTTCCCAGGCCCCAGCCCACCTCTCCTGTGCCCGCCCAGGCTTCACAGCCTGTAGCTCAGAGCAAGAGCGCCCGGCCGCCCTGGCTGACCGCCCGGTGAAGGCGGGCGCACGGCCCCGGAGGGTGGGGTCTGACCTCTCCCGCCGCGTCTGCCTCTTGCTGACCAGCACCAACCGCAACCTCCTGCTGGACCTGGGCTCCTCACTGTGCCCACGAACTTGAGGTCGGCCTGGGTGGCTGGGATAGGCCCCGGAGGGAAGGTTCTCCCTGCAGAAACCCAGCAGGGACAGGTGGCCCCGCAGGCGAGTCCCGGGACACCCCGGGGGAGCGGGGGGCGCACCCCTGCCTGGGGCTGCTCTAGGGCGAGGAAAGCCGCAGCAGGAGGACGGGCCCGCCCACTCCGTGCAGGTCAGCCGCGAGCGCCGGGTTTATTCTGTCCATCTCGGTGACAGGAGCGGCAGCGGCCGCGTGCACGGCGAGTTCAGGAAGGCCCCACCCCAGGCCGCCCGGGGGGGCCCGCGGCGCCGCCCAGCCTGGGCCCTCTTGGGCTCCCGGGGCGGCCGCCCCACCGGGTCCGCGGGAGGGTCCGCTAGGTCCGTCGGCAGCGCTTCCGTGGACAGCGCCTGAGCTCGGGGCTGCTGGGAGCGGCCGCGGGGGGCTGGCGGCGGCCGCAGCGCATGCTCAGGACCCAGCCCAGCTTGTGGCGCAGCAGCTGCTTGAGGCCGGGCGGCAGGGGCAGGCCCTCGAGCGTGTCCCCGGAGTTGGGCCGCAGCTGGCGCAGGCGGTAGCAGCACAGGTACTGCAGGGAGGTGGCGCTGGCGCAGGAGCGGATGACCTTCATGCTGCTTTTGGCCGCGGTGGAGCAGACCATCGGGTAGAACTTCCTGTTCTGGAGCTTGGTGGCCGCCACTCCTGGGGGACGCGCAGCCTGAGCCGGGCCGCAGGTGGCTGCGCCTCAGGCTGCAGCGTGAGGCCCGCCCCGCCCGCGGTGGCGCCCAGACGCGGCCGCCCTCACCTATGCACTCCCTGTTCTTAAAGAAGGTCAGCGTCCCGTGCCAGGCGTCCAGGTGCACGCCGATGATGGAGCCCTGGCCGAAGCGCGAGGAGAAGCTCGTCTTGTCGCCCTTGTGGTGGAGCAGCCCTGGGGGCGGCGGGCGCGTGAGCCGGGCGCCCCTGCCCGCACGCCCCTCCGCCTGGCCGCCCGCCGCCCGCCCGCACGCACCGGTGTAGGACAGGCCCCAGCTGTCCTCGTCCCGGCCCAGCAGGCTGCAGAACGTGTGCTGGTACTTGTCCAGGTCCACCTCCGACGTCCCGATGCCCACCATCTGAGGACGAGGCGCGGGCAGCAGGGGCCGGGCCAGGTGCCCGCCACCCCCGGCGCCCCGCCGGCCACTTACCATGTCAGTGCCGTAGACGGGCGAGGTCATCTTGATCTCCCAGAAGTGCTGGCCGTCCCCCAGCTCCTTGGTGCCCCGGATGGCCGCCGTGCCGCAGCTGTACTCCGTGTGGAAGCTCACCTGGCGGTTGTCGCAGCTCAGCAGGGCGGCTGCGGACTTGTTCAGGTCGTCCCACACCCAGTCGAAGTCTGCGGAGGAGCCGGGCTACAGCAGCCTCCCCGCCCGCCCACCCGGCCCACCCTCCCGGCCGCGCCCTCCCTCCCAGCCGGCCCGCCCACCCGCCCAGTCCACCCTCCTGGCCGCGCCCGCCTTCCCCACGCCCACCCTCGTCCTCCTCCCCGCAGCGGCAGTCCTTGCCCCGGCGTGCGGCGTGCAGGCTGCCGCAGAAGGCCTCGCTCTGGCCGGCGCAGTCGCAGAAGGACTCCCCGGTCACGGGCACGGCGCTGGGGACAGATGGCGGCAGGGCCGCACACTCGGGGTCCGAGTCTGAGTCGCTGTGCTGGGAGAGAGGAGGCTGAGGATGCGCCCCCCCCCCCCGCCCCATCGCCCGCAGCGGCCACTGACACCCGGGGAGAGGATCTGCCCTCCCAGGGCAACCCCGGCCCGCGCACAGCAGCCCCCACGGGCTCCACGGCCCACCGGCTCCGCGGAGTGGGCTGCGGCAGGGAGGCCCTCATGAGGGCTGCTGCCCGGCCTCTGCTCTTCTCACCCCACCTCCCGCAGCCTGTGAGCCTCGCAGCCTCAGGAAGAGGCCCCCGGAGACCCACCTGCCCAACGGTTCCGCCCCCACAGGGCTCCACACCCAGGGGCCTGGCCTCCCCACTGGCAGACCCCGCCAGCTGGACACAAGCTTTGTGGGCTCTGGCCGGCCTCAAAGGGGAAGGGGCCTCCCGGTGCCGGGGCGCAGACAGGCCACGGCGGCTCCAGCCCACACCCTCACCCCGGGCTCCTGTGCCGCATCCGCTCCGAAGCCCCGGGGGAGAGCCCTGCTCCTCCACAGTGCAGGCACCAGACGCCCCGACCGGGGGGCCGCCTCCCTCCTGTCCTTCCTGCACCCCTACTCTCCTGTTTCCCTGCCCCCTCCCGTAACCAGGGCTCAGGAGCAGCCTGGCCCACGGCAGCCACACAGAAACTGAGATAAGTGGATGAGTCCAAAGGAGGCAAAGCCCAGGAGGCGGGGGAGTGTGGAGCAGCCAAGTGCCCGCAAGCACAGGACAGCAGGCGCCCTACGGCAACCAGAGTAGGGACCCGGCGGGAGCGCTGCAGCCCCAAGGTCCAGCCAGCAGGTGGGCGCCCAGCCCATCACCAGCCCTAGGGAGACTTGAGCGCAAGAGACCCACAGAGCGTGGGGGCGTGCGTGACCCCACCTGGGCGCTGAGCGGCCAGACCATGCCCTGCCCAGAGCCCCACACCCACAGCCGAGATGACCACGGCCCAGACAGCTCCAGGCCATGTGAGGGAGCTGGAGGCAGAACAGGAACGCGGGCCAGCAGAGCTGTCCTGGGCGGAGGCCCCAGGAAGGGCTGGGGCTGCTCACACGGCCTCTGATTCAGCCCCAGGCCAGGCAGCCCCAGCCACCCACTGAGCCCAGTGGCGCAGGTGACTCGGCACAGCTGCCTCCAGCTCTGCTCGCCGCCCACCAGGCATGGAGGCCACGGCGCGGTGACCAGGCAGCGCAGACACCCGCTGCTCCGGCTGCCACCCCACCCCACCCCGCAGGAGGTGCCGCGCCGGGGACGGCGAGACTGTGCAGGCGTCTGGGAGGACCCACGGCACCGTGACGCCACCGCTCCGGAAACCGGCGGAGTGGAGGGGACAGAAGTTTCTGCTGAGCAAGCTGACCAGAGCAGCAAGCAGCAGCAGGGGATCTGCTCTGAGGTCCAGGCACCCCAGGGCCCCTGGGTCCAAGTGGAAGACGCAGGGGGGAGCCGAAGTGCTGGGAGCAGCAGGTCCGGGGCGGGCTGGCTGGACACCGGGGCGTCTTCCTCTTTCTGTCCATTGCCCGAGGGCCCCAGGGAGCTCCACACCTTGGCCCACCATGCCCGCCTCACCTGCTGGGCCTACCTGCCCATCAGAGTCGTACCCGCAGGTATGGCCGGTCCCTGCCAGAGCCGCGGGCCGGGTGTCGGCGTCCCGGCGGGCTGCGCTCAGGACAAAGGGCCATGCCCTGCTGCTCCGGGGGCGCCTGGCCATGGTGGGCAGGATCTGGAAGAAGGCGCAGGTTCCGAGAACATAGGACACGGGCACCCCACGTCTCCGGCAACCCCCGTGGCCACGGCGGCCCGGCCAGGCCGAGCTGCCGAGACCACAGCCGCGCCCGGCAACCGGACTTCACGCCGGTGGCCACGCAGCTCAAGGAGGCCCTGGCGGGGGCGAGCAGCGCCCTCCACGCAGCCGGGCCGCGCCGAGCTCCGCAGGGCCGGCCCGGCCAGCCCGGCCACCCGCCGGCCCGAGCACGTCCCTCGGGCATCTCAGGCCGGCCCGGCCCCGCCTCTGTCGTCCACTTCGACCGGCGGCGCCTCAGCGCCCGCCCCGCCCCGCCCCGCCCCGCCCTCCCGCCGCCGGCCCGCCCGCCCCGCCCTCCCCGGGAGGCCCGCCCGCCGCGGCGGCCCCGGCACCGCCGCCCCCTCCGGAAACACCGGCCCGCGAACCCGCCGAGGTGCCCGCGGCCCGGCGACCTCCGCGCGCCTCGGGCGCCCCCCGCGCTCGGCCCCCACACGGGGCTTCCAGGGCGCGGGGCCGAGCGGCCCGGGGTGTCCGGGCCGCGCGCAGCAGCGCCGGGCCCCGCGGGTGACGGCCCCGCGCCCCCGGCGAGCCGCCCCCCGCCCGCCGCAGACAGGCCCCGCGCGCACCTCTGGCCGGCGGGCGGGCGGGGCCGGCGGGCCCGGCGCCGCGTCCCCCCAATCCCGCCCGAGGCCGCCGGCGGCGGGGGGCGCGGCCCCGGGGGCTCGGGGCGCGGCGGGGCGGCCCCGCATCCGGGCGCGGACGCGGAAGTGCGGCGGCCCGGCCGTCCTGCGGCGGAAGCGGCGCGCGCCCCGTGCGAGCTGATTGGCTGAGGCGCGGGCGCGCGGCCTATCGCGGGGCGCCGGGGGCGGGCCCTCGCGGCCCATTGGCCCGGGCGCCGCGGGGGGCGGGGCCGCGCGGGCGGCGGGATGGAGGCGGCGGCGGGTGAGTGGCCGCGGGCCGGGGCCGGGGCCGGGGCCGGGGCCGCGGGCCGGGGGCCCCGGGCGGGCGCGGCTTGGGCCCGTCCCTGGCGGCGAGGCCCGCGAGCGGGGCCGGGAAGCGCGGGTCGGTAAAGCCCGCTTGGCCCGCCGGAGGGCGCCTCCGCCTCCGTCACGCGCGCCTGGGGGGCCCCGGCCTGGCCCCCCGACTGCCCAAGGCCAGGCCCCGCGCCCCGAGTTCGCGGCAGGCGGGAGGCCTTGAGCTGCCCGGCGAGGGGCGCCGGGCCCCAGAGGCCGCCTTGCTGCGGGGCGCGCGGCCGCGGGGCTCTGGGCGCGGAGGGGCCGCGCAGGACGGCGGGGGCAGCGCGGCCTCGCGTGGGCCTCGCTGGGCGGCCGGCGCGGGGCACACCGTGGCCTTGAACCTGCCGGCGGGCGAGCGGCCGCCGGGGCCCTCAGTGCTGGCCGCAGCCTCCTCGCGAGGGGCCGCCAGGAGCACCTCCTCCGGGGGCGCGGCCTGGTGCCCCGGCGCCCCTGCTAATGGGGTGCAAGGGCTTGTGCGCACAGGGGAGCCCCCTGGGGCCCTTCCATGGGGGTTTTGCTCGAGCTGCAGGGCCCAATTTGGGCCCCGCCCTGGGCCTGACCTCGAGACTGGGTGGGGGGCGGGGATCCTGCCCGACCTCTGAGTCCCCTCGACAGAGCCCGGAAGCCTGGCGGGCGTCCCGCACGTCATCCTGGTCCTCTCCGGGAAGGGGGGTGTGGGCAAAAGCACCATCTCCACGGAGCTGGCTCTCGCCCTGCGCCACGCGGGCAAGAAGGTGAGCACCTCGCTTTGGCATGGCGCCCCAGACCCTCACGGGGTGGCCCACCCGGGCGCCTCACGCTGCCCGCTTGCAGGTGGGGATCCTGGACGTCGACCTGTGCGGCCCCAGTGTCCCCCGCATGCTCGGGGCGCAGGGCAGGGCCGTGCACCAGTGCGCCGCCGGCTGGGTGCCCGTCTTCCTGGACCAGGAGCAGACCCTGGCCCTCATGTCCGTGGGCTTCTTGCTGGAGCGGCCGGACGAGGCCGTGGTGTGGAGAGGCCCCAAGAAGAGCGGTAACGGCAGCAGGGACCCTGTCCTCCCACCTGCCCCTACCCAGGAGAGCCGCAGAGCCCCCTCCGAGGCCTGGGGAAGGCGGGGGTGGGAGATGGGCAGGAGAGCACGAGGGCCTGGCAGCGGGGTGGCTGGGCAGCAGGCAGCTGCTTCAGGGCCAGACAGCCTGGCGCTCAGCTCAGGGTTTTCCTGTCCCGGTAGGAGCCCCGAAGGGCCACAGGTCCCACCCCTTGCTGAGGCCCGGCCACCGGGGCCAGGCCAGCAAGGCCCTGGGGTGGAGGCTGGGGGCCCCCTTCTGAGCTGACTCCCGCCGTCTGCAGCGCTGATAAAGCAGTTCGTGAGCGATGTGGCCTGGGGGCCGCTGGACTACCTGGTCGTGGACACGCCCCCGGGAACCTCTGACGAGCACACGGCCGCCCTGGAGGCCCTGCGCCCCTACAGTCCGCTGGACGCGCTGGTGGTCACCACGCCCCAGGTATCACGAGTAGCTGAGCCCGCGGGCACCCGTGGCGGGCGAGGCCCGGGACGCCCACCCCCGTGTCCTCGGCTGCTTCGCACCAGGCGGTGTCCGTGGGGGACGTGCGGCGGGAGCTGACCTTCTGCAGGAAGGCGGGCCTGCGGGTCGTGGGGCTCGTGGAGAACATGAGTGGCTTCGTGTGTCCGCACTGTGCGGTGAGTCTGGGCGTCCGGGGTGGCGCTGCCCGCCTGTGCGGAGTGGGCGTCCCCAGTCACTGCGCTCTGCCCTCAGGAGTGCACCAGCGTCTTCTCCCGGGGAGGCGGTGAGGAGCTGGCCCAGCTCGCGGGGGTGCCCTTCCTAGGTGAGCCCCAAGGGCCCAGGGCGGAGCGCGTGGGGGGGGCCCTGGGGGAGGTCGGCGGGGCGGGGCCGTGGGGGGTTCCAGCGGGGCCCAGCAGAGCGTCCTGGTGCGGGTCCGCTCTCTCTCCCGAGGGGGCCCCTGGCCGCCCAGCCGCCCTCACCCCTCTGGTTCCCGCAGGCTCTGTGCCGCTGGACCCCGAGCTCACGAGGCGCCTGGACGAGGGGCGCGACTTCATCAGCGAGTTCCCCGGCAGCCCCGCGTTCCCCGCGCTCCGCGCCATAGTCCAGAAGCTCCTCAGCCGGCCGTCCTGAGGGCCTCCGGCGCGGGGCGCGGGGCGGGCTGGTGCGGAGGCCTGGTGTGGGCCGGCCCTCTGCGCCCTCCCTGTCCTGCCGCCAGAGCCGCTGAGGGGTCGTCGCGGGAACTGGGAGCCTCGTGGGAGGCGGCGATTAAACGTGCCCGTCTGGGCTTTCACCCCGGGTCTCCTCAGCCTCTGAGGCGGGGGCGCCCTGGGGGCGGGGCGGGGCGGGGGGGGGGGTTTGTGAGCAGCTGGTGCCCCTGTCCCGGGCTAGGCTGGCTGGGCAGCGAGCGCGGGGAGAGGGGTGCGCAGGCTGCACGTGGCTGGAGGTCCCCCGCCTCTGGGGACGAGGGGGCAGGTGGCAGGGAGGGGCCCTGGCGGGGGCGGCGCAGGGGCTGGCTCCGGGTCACCCGCCACAGAGCGTGCAAAGTACTTTAATGCCAGCGCAGCGGGGGTGGGGGGAGGCTGCCCTGCCCTCCTCCCGCCTCCCCCACCCCCCAGAGAGGCCGCAGGCCTGGGAGGGAGTCGGGCGGGCGGCTCAGCAGTGCTCGAAGTGGGTCTCACCCAGGTCCCGCAGGTCGCGGCCGGCCACGCCCGGGGGGCTGGCACAGGTGATGTTGTTGTAGGAGTAGGCGGGCGGCTGGCCGTCCTCCCCCTCGGCCTCGGCCCGCACGAAGCGGGGTGCCACGCCAGGCTGCTGCAGGGCCAGGGCCCGCAGGGCCCGCAGGGCACAGCCACAGTCCCAGGGGTTGCCCTCCAGCCACAGGCGCTCCAGGCCCTGGGGCTGCGGCTCGAAGGTCCGCAGTGAGTTGTTCCTGAGGCTGAGGAAGCGCAGCCGCCCCAGCGGCGCCAGCAGCTCCCGGGGTAGGGTGCGCAGGCGGTTGTGGGCCACGTCCAGCCAGAAGGCCCGCTGCAGGGGCGCCAGGGCGTCCGGTGGCAGCTCCGCCAGCTGGTTGCGGGGCAGCAGCAGGTACTCCAGCTTGCCGAGGCCCTGGAAGAGCTGTGCGGGCAGGTGGGAGAGCTGGTTGGCGCTGAGGTCCAGCTGCAGCAGCTCGCCCAGCCCCTGCAGGCTGTGCTCCTCGATGGCGGTGATGCCGTTGTCCCGCAGGAAGAGCCGGCGCAACCCTGAGAGCCCGGCGAAGGTGTGGCGGCGCACGCGGCCCAGGCAGCTGCGCTCCAGGTGCAGGCTGTGCAGCTGGCCCAGGCCCCGGAAGGCCTGCTCTGGCAGGTCCCGCAGGCAGTTGCCAGAGAGGTTCATGACGGCCACGCTGAGGAGGCCCAGGAAGGCGCCCGCCTGCACCTCCTGGATCTGGTTGTGGTCCAGGGTCAGCACCTCCAGCCGGCCTAGGCCCTCGAAGGCACGTTCTGGCAGCTGCCGCAGGCGGTTGTGGCCTAGCTGCAGCTCCTCCAGGGCGTGCAGGTCGCGGAAGGTGCCGGGCCGCAGGCTGGCGATGGCGTTGTGCGACAGGCGCAACACATGCAGGCCCAGCAGCCCGGGGAAGCTGTCCCCCCGCAGGCCTGCCACGCGGTTGTGGGACAGGTCCAGCCAGCGCAGCGCTTTCATGCCCAGGAAGGCGCCGGGGGCCACGGCCGTGATGAGGTTGTGGTCCAGGTAGAGCTTCTGCAGCCGGGGCAGCTTGACGAAGACCTGGGCCTTGACGCCGCGCAGCGCGTTGCGGCTGAGGTCCAGCTCGCGGAGCTCGCCCAGGCCGCAGAAGAGCGGCGGCTGCAGGTAGGCCAGCCTGTTCCCCGCCAGCACCAGCTCGCGCAGGCTGGCCAGCCCCCGGAAAACGGCGTCGGGCAGCGCCACCAGCCCGTTCCTGCCCAGGTCCAGGCCCCAGAGGCCAGCCAGGCCCTGGAAGAGGTCGTCTTCCAGCCGGGTGAGAAGGTTGTTGCTGAGGCCGAGCGAGGCCAGGCCCGGCGTGTGCTGGAAGGTGCCGGCTGCCAGGCTGCGCAGCTGGTTCCGCTCCAGGTGTAGGTGGTAGAGACGCTGCAGGCCCAGCAGCGCCTGTGGCTCAAGCCCCGCCAGCCCGCTGCCCTGCAGGTTGAGGAAGCTCAGCCGGGACAGGTTCTGGAAGGCGGCCGTGGGGATGGAGGACAGGTTGTTGCCGTCCAGCCACAGGGCCCCGGTGGCCGTGGGGACGCCGCTGGGCAGCCGCGTCAGGTTCCGGGAGCTGCAGAAGACGCTGAGCTCGTCCACGCCGTCATCAAGGCTGCAGGCGCAGGCCACCGGGCAGGGGGGTGCCTCCGCGGCCCCTGGCACTCCCAGCTCCGCACCCCAGATACCCAGTGCTGCCCACAGGAGCGGCAGCAGCAGGGCCCAGCCTCCTGCGGGGAGAGCAGCTTGGGGAGGGCTTCGGGGCTGGGGGAGGTGTGGCGGGGTCAGGAGCCAGGCAGCCAACCTGATGCCTCTGGGCTCAGCGCCCACCCGGCCTGCTCAGCCGGGGCCCGTGGGGTGGTCCCCCCGGGCCAGGTGGTGGACAGGAGCGGGGCACGCAGAGGCCAGGGGCTGGACAGTGAATGGAAGGTGGGGGGCGGCTGCCCTGGTGCAGCTTCCAGTCGGGGACACTCACCTACCTGCCCCCTGGGCCTGTAGCCGACGCCCAGACCGGGCCCAGCGCTGATTGAGGAGAGGAAGGGGCACGGCCCTCGCTTGGGGTGAGCAGGAAGCCCGCACCCCGACTCTCCGGGGGCCCGGGAGTGCCTCCGGTCAAAGGGCGTCAGACTCCCCTGCAATGCTCCGCTGGGCACCAGGCCACCCCTGCCCTCGGACCTTGGAGTCCCAGTGGGGCCCCACGCCCAGGCTGGCGGAGGGTCCAGGGTGAGGCCTGAGTGTGGGGAGAGCCCCCGCCCTCGCCCTGGGCACCGCACAGGGGTAGGCGGAGGAGGGACCTAGGCCTTGGGCCCCCCCCTTGCAGCAGCAGAGACCCCTGGAGCCCTCAGCTGCCCCCGCCCGGGCTCGGCTCTCACCTCTCCTGGGGGCCATCCCGGTGCAGAGCTGGCGCAGGTGGGCAGCGAGTGGGCCTCTGCAGCGCCCGCTGCTCCTGCCCTCTGGATTTCCCCACCGCCAGGGCGCCTGCCGCTGGCCAGTCCAACCCTGCTGGCCCCGGGCCGTTAACCCCCTAGTGCCAGGGGCCAGCGGCAGCTCCAGTGCCCGGAAGCGCCTCTGGGCGGGGGGGCTGCTCCAGGGCCCACAGGGCTCGCGCCTGCGGGGTGGGAGGGGGCGCGGGACGTCCGCCAGGGCTGCCCTTGGAGCAGTCTGGAAGGCTGGTGCTCGGGTGGGCTTGGGCGACCCTGGAGAAGCAGCCCCTATGCTTGCCTGGCGCCCTGCTGAGGGTGGGGGCCCTCGGGCAGCTGCTCGGCCCCCCATCCGGCAGATGGCCACGCGGGAGTTAAGCCCGAGCGCCCGGGGTCAGCACTGCTGACCTCCCCCCCCCCCCCCCCCGTTTCCTAACAGCCGGGGTGGGGTTCTCCTGGCTCCCCGCCGGCCCAGCCTCCTGTGACCTCCGGGCAGCCGGCGTCTGGCGCTGCTCCTCCCTTGCAGGGGCGCCGGGCTGCTCCCCGCTGTTTGCCTTCCCGGCTCTGCCCCCACCCCCAGAGCCGTCTGGGGCGCGCGGCACAGGCGAGGGCCGGCCCTGCTGGTGGGAGCCTGCTGCGGCTGGACCCCCGCCCGCCAGCCCCGGGGGCGAGCCCCTCCCTCGGTTGCAGGGGGCTGCGGGCCTGCCTCCCCCGGCCAGGGCTTCCGCCGCCCCGGCTCCTCCCCCGCGCCGGGCTCTGGCTCTTGTCCAGGCCGGTCTCGGCTTCTCCTCGGGGAGATCATGGACCCGCCGGGGAAAGTCCACGCCGCGCGCCGGCAGCGCCTGGACTATGCGCCCCCGCCCGGCCTGCTGGCCGGCCGGCTGCCCGGAGGCGGTTCTCGGCGCGGTCGCAACGCCGCATGCGGGGCCAGGAGGCAGCCCTGAGGCCCCGCGGGACGCTCGGCCGCCAGCGCGGAGGGAAGGGGCGCTGGCAGTGCGGGCAGCGCAGCCCGAGTGGCCGCCGTCCAGCGGACGCACATGAGCGTGGCCCTGGGGCGGTCAGGGGGGCCCGGGGGGCCCCGGCGGCCGCTCCTCCCCCACCAGGAAGCCACTCCGGGCTGCAGAGCGGCCAGGCCTGGACGGCGCCCCCAGGCTCTGCTCCCGCGCTGGCCGCGGGGTCCCGCTTGTCTGCATGAGGCTGCTCCTCTTCATCCTCCGAGTGTTTATTGGGGGTTTATTTTTTATTTAAGCGGGGTACAGGCCACGGTCGCAGGGACTGAGAAGACCCACCGGAGAGAGCGGGGAGCGGGACAGGCAGATGCCCGGGAACACCCTGCTGAGGGGTCAGCGGGGAGACGCGCGGGCTGCCGCGTCCCGGGGGTCAGCTCCTGGCCGGGGATGGGCCCAGGCCGCCGTGGTGACCGCCTGGCGCTGCCCGGGAAGCCCCCGCCCCTTCAGTCCACTCGTCGGGCTGGAATCGACCCTCCGGTGCTGGGGCACGGGTGCGGGCGCACCGCGGGGGCCCCGGAGGGGCTCGGCTCGGCGACTCCTGGTGCAGACGGGCGGCTCTGGACCAAACCCCAGGTCCAGTTTCGAGCATCCGCTGCCCTGGGCTCAGGCCCCTCAGGCAGCGCCAGGGCGGCCCCGGCGGAACCCCCGGGGGTCAGCAGCGGGGAACAGCGGTCACCCGCTCGTCCCCGCGGGGGTCGGCGCGAGGGCCCCGGCCAGCCCAGAGGGCTTCTCCCAGCGCCGACTCGGCCGCTGATTCGCGGCGTCAAGCGCGCTTTCGGCGGCTTGTGGGCCGCCCTCCCCGTGTGCGTCGCCTTCGCGGGCTGAGGTCGCCTGACCCTCGGGGCCTTCCCCGGCCTGGCGGGGGAGGGCTGGGTCCAGGCCGCTCCCCCTCCGACTTCCAGCTCAGGCGGGAGCTGGCGGCGGTCCCGGCCGGTCGTCCGGGGCGCTGGGAGAGAGGACGCTGTCCCGGCTGAAGCGCCCTGGGGGGGCACGGCCACTCTCCCCCGGCGCCGGCAGGAAGCCGACGCGCTGTCTGGGACGTCGGTCCATTCGGGGAGAACCGGTGGCGAGTCTGACCAAGGAGCAGGGCCCGCGGCCGCCCCGCGCCTGTGGGCCTCCCCCCGCGGGAGCGTGCGGCGCGGTGGCGGCCGGTGCCCCTGCTCGCAGCCGGATCAGCGCGCGTCGGCCGGGCCCTTGCTGGACACTCGGTCCAGGTGTGCTGCGCCCCGGGCCGCGCCGGCGACTGTCCCTGCGCCGCCCTCTGCCCTGCGCCCTGCGCCCCGGCGCAGGCCAGCTGCGCCCTCGCTTCGCCCGGCCTGGAGGGGGCGCGCTGCCCGCCACGGGCGCGTGGTGGGCGGGGGCCCAGGCCCACCCTGGGGTGCAGAGTGGGGCGGGGTCAGGTCAGCGCGGCGCTGGCTGTGAAGGCCGCGTCAGAGCCGCGGAGCGGGCGCGTCCCCCTAAGCTGGGGGAGGGGCCGGGCGCGCCCGCACCTCCAGCCCAGCAGAACAGGCACTGACCCCCGCGCTGGGGCACCGCGCTGCCCGGCCGAGAGGGCGCCGCTCGCGGGGACACAGCCCCCTGCCGCCCGCGGTGTCCGCTTCCTAGCACGGGCGGGCGACGCTGGGGGTTTTCTCCCTTCGAGTGGGGTCCGCAATCCCAGCCGGCCCCGCGGCCCCGGGGTGCCCACGCTTCAGGGCCTCAGGCCTGCTCACGGGGAGCGCCGGGGGACGCTGCCGAGTCCTGAGCACCTGGGCGCCCGCCGCGCGCTCTGGTTTGCTGACAGACTGGCCGGGGCTCCCTCGCGCGCCGGGGTGACTCGCGTGTTACTCAGTGGGTGGCCGCCGCAGGCGCGGCCATTTCCGCTCCAGTCTTCGGGGTTTCCTTCTGGCCCCTGGGCTCGCAGGCTGCCCTCCAGCTGGAGACCCGGCGCCCTTTCTGTGTTTCCCTGAGGCCGTCTTGTGTCACTTTCCTTTGACCCGCAAACTACTTGGAAGTGTTGTTTGATGGCGGTTACAGTGGGGCTGAACGGCAGCTTCCAGGATGTCAGCTCTTTGAAACTGCCTGTGGCTGACTGTGGCCCGAGGCGTGGTCTGCCCTGGAGAACCTGAGGAGATACTGGCGGACTGTTCCGTACCTGGGCCCCCTGGCGCGTCGCCCGGTAGCCTTGCTGGCGTCAGTTCTGTCGTTTTCCTTTTAGTTTGCAAAATTCCTTCTCCTCTGTCCACCCCCTTCCTATTCAAACTGGACCCGCAGTCGTCGGGCTTCAACAGGGGCGCGTCAGCAGAAGTCGGAGGAAACACCCCGTGTCCCACCCTGACCTCCGAGGGACCCCGGGACTGAGGTGACGTGCCCTTGGCCCGCTGCCGAGGGCAGACGCTCAGGCAGGTGGTGCCCGCGGCCGGGATGTGGGCGCACGGGTGAGTGCGGGTCCAGCCTGCTGGCCTCTGGCCCCGGGGCTCCTCCGCGCGGGCTGGGAAGGAGGGGGGGTGTGGAAGCGTGGAGGAGGCCGCGCCGTCTCAGGCCCAGAGAGGGGCCGCGCCCAGGCTGCACGCTGGCCCGGAACCGGCGCTCACCTGGACAGCGGAGCCGCCCGTCCCAGCGGGCCCGGCACACAGCAGGGGCCGGCGGCTGGGAAGGAGGCGGGTGGGGGGTGTGTGTGTGTGGGGGGGGTGGCCACAAAGGGCCGGCCTAGCTGCGCGCCCTGGGCAGGAGAAGGGCCACGGGCGGGACACACCGTAGAAGCCGTCCCAGTGGCCGGCAGCCCAGACACGCCCGGCCCCGGCCCCGGCCCCGTCTGGACAGGCGACTCCACCCACGCAGCCCGGGAGGCCAGGGGCCGGCGGCCCCAGCGGCAGAGGCCAGCTTCTCGCGGCTTCTCCGTCCGCCCCAGGGCCGGATTTCTGGGGTGGAGTCCAGTTTCGCGTGGAGTCCAGCGTCTGCCTTCAGCTCTTACTTGACCCAGCGGGGGAGTGGGCCGCGGGGCCCCCCGCCCCCCAGGAAGCTGGGCTGGAGCTGGCCGCTGGGGGGGAGGGGCGGGCGGCGGAGCCTGAGGCCTCAGGCCTTGCTGAGGGAGCCTGAGCGGTCACGAATGAGCGACCTGGATGAGGGGGTCACACGAGAGACCCCGCGGCCCGTGGCCACCCACTGCCCTTCCCCCTGAGGGGCTCTGTCCGCGTGGGTGCTGTGGCGGGAGGAGGCACCGACCTGGCTCTGAGTGATTCCACTGAAAGGGGGGAACCCTGCATTTGGAACCAGGCAGAAGCGCAGGGGCCCCCAAACTTGCAGCTGGTGTCGGAAGTGGGGGGACTCCGGGCAGGGAGGGGTCCCAGCACGAAGGCTGTTCTCGCCCCCAGGCGTGGCCGCGCTCCCCCAGCCCCAGGGCGTCACACGGGAGCACAGGCCAGGCGGCCCCGGAAGTGAACGTGGACCCGCAGAGCTGCAGGACCCCTGGGATCCAGCCCGGCCACGGGCAGCAGACCCCCCCAAAACTGGGCACCTGAGAGGAAAAGGGCAGGAGGAGCGTGTCTCACGAAAGGAAAGGGGTGCCTCGGCCAGGGCTCCTGAGCCATCCACGCCCCGGGGCTGGGGGCAGAGGCTGGGGGGAGGGGTGGGCCGCAGGCTCACCCCACTTCACTGGAGAGACCCAGAGGAGGCCCCGTCTGGGGGGGGCGCCTCCAAGTCAGGTCCGCAAACATGAACCTGCCTCGTCAGACCCCAGCAGGCACAACGGAGGGGCCGGGGTGGCAGTGGGGGCAGCCGTGGGGATGCGGGAGCAGAGGGGACCCGGCCCTGCTGAGGGGCGGTCAGCGGCCAGGCCCCGGTGGACAGGACTCGCGCCCGGGTCTGCGGTGGGTCGCCCTCTGCTGGGAGCAGCGCGGGGTCAGAGCAGCTGGCACAGAACTGTGGAGAGACCTGCCTCTGGACGCCCCCGGCCCGCGACACCCCTGGCAGCAGGGACAGGCGCTATCGGGGCCCTTTGGTGCTTCCTGTCCCCAGACAAGCGTGCCCCTGCGGGGCTCGGGCACACAGGGCCCCAAGGGGTCTGGCCCCACGGTCTGCAGTGGCCCCAAGAGAAGAGACCCCAGCAGCCCCAGTGCCTCCAGCTCGGCCCTGCTGGTCGGTCCCGGTCGCTCAGAGGGAGAAGGTCCGCAGGAAACCTCGGGCCTGGCAGGACAACCGCCTCTTCCCACAGGCCTCCGCGCCCAACCCGGCCGCGCCCGCCTGCACCCACCCCGTCCCCCTCCCTCCCTCCCTCCTCAAGTCTCTGCAGGACCAGCCTGGAGCCCCAGGGCAGGCGTGGGGGGAGGCGCGGGGAGCCCGCCCGGCCAGCGTGGCAGCACAGGGCCACCAGCCTGGGCGCTCCTGGGCCGTGGGGGGCTCCCTGGAGACCACGAGGCCCCTGGAAAAGGCGGGAGCCGCGGTCAGAGGCACAGACGCGCTCGGCTTCCCGCACTGGCGCGTTAGAAGACGCGATGGCACACGCGGAGGGCTCGAGGGCTCGAAGTTAATTTAAAATGGAACCAAGGAATTGCCGGCACTCCTCGCTGGAAGTCAGTTACCTAAGACTGGGGCGCCCCACAGCGCGCGCGGGCGGCCAGGGGCAGCGCCTCAGTCGGAGGGCGCCTTGAAGTGGTCCTTCTCGCGGCGGATGGAGCGCATGGCCGCCACCGGGTCCGACTCCCCGGCGTGCTGCTGCACCGTCTTCTCCCTGCGGGCAGGCGCGGCTGAGGGCGGGAGCGCAGGTGCTCCTGCAGCCCCGGGAGCCCGCAGGCAGGGGGAGGCGGCCGCCAGCCCCAGTGCCCCGGAGGGCCGCGCCTACCTCACCCGCATGAAGGGGTTGTAGGTGAACTCCTCGGCGATGGTGGAGGGCACCGTGGGCTCCCCGACGCTGTGCTTCTCCTGCAAGACAAACGCCGCCCTTGAGCACGACTTTTCCGTTGCCCGGAAGGGCGGTGGCCGGGGTGGAGGGGCCAGGCAGCCTTTTCACCCCCGGGAAGTGTCTGCGTCAAGCCACCTGGATGGAGAACAGACAGCCAGCGTGGGGGCCACAGCCCAGCCGGGCAGGACAGGTGCTGGCCCCCCCAGGATGACTGGTGGGGGTGCATCACCCACGGGCCAGCAGGTGCCACCTTTGTGGGCTCCCAGGGAGCAGGGACGGCCTTGCCCTGATCCCCACTGGCCGGACAGGCAGCTGTGGACCGCGGGTGCCTGTTGAGGCCAGTGTTAGCCGCTGGGGGGTCTGGGGGTCCCCCCAGGCCTCCCGCCGCCAGCTGACCTGGGGAGCTGTGGGCCAGCACCCAGCCCAGGCCCCTGACCCCAGGGCCCTAGGTCTGAGACCCAGTCCCACCCGCCCTGGGGCAGGAAGTGACCCTTCAGCCACTGAGGCCCGTCCGGCAGGGTCTGGCCAGAGACAGGATGAGGCTTGTTGCTGGTGTGACTGGCCCCCCTGGAGGAGGGGCCGCGAGAAGATTCTCTGCCCCCATCCTCACTCCAGAGAGGCCTCCACCGCCCACGGGGGACACCCAAGCTCGTGTGTGGCTGAGTCTAGGACAGGCCCTCAGGCGCGGGCGGGGATGAGCGCCCAGCAGAAGTCCGTGCGCAGGGGCAGGGCCTGGGAGGCAGACACCTCCGGCCTCGGCACCCCACGGGGTCGGCGCCGGGGCCCACACGGCAGCACGTGGAGCTACGGGGAAGAAAATGAGGCACCGGCTGGACGGAGCCAGGCGCCCACAGCACTGAGGGCGGGAAGCAGGCCCGGGCAGTGAGTGTCCTCCAGCCTTCACGTTTCTGGACACTCAACAAAAAAACTGGAAAGACTAAAGTTCAGCGCAATTCAGCATAACCCACGCGTCAGGACTTCACAGGGAAGCTTTACAGTGTCTCAGATGGAAGGAGATGACAACACAGGCTCGGGCCGCTGCTCATGCAGCACCCGGGGTGCGTCCCCAGGAAGAGCCGATGTTGGAAGAAGGGTCTAGAATCAATCAATGACTGAGGCACCACGTGAAGAAGCTCTAAAAGTAACAGCAAAATAGATCCAAAGTGGAGGGAAGTTTAAAGGGAACAGAAACCAGTGCAACTGAGTCACGGAAAATTCAGACAGGACTTGGCCTTGTAAAAGGACAGCTGAACTGGCGAGGGGGAGAGAGCGCAGGTCGCCGGCATCAGGATGCGAGCGGCGGGGACCACGGGCCCCGCATCACGACATGCAGGTGAAAAGGCAAGATGCCACCGCAACCCGCCGGACGACTGGTGTGGAGGACACTGACGACAGCCACGCTCACGCTTCGCTGGGGGGGATGCAAGCAGCGCAGCCTGGCAAACACCTACCACAAGCAGCCACACCACCGCTAGGGGTTCCCTCCAGGCACGTGAGAGCACGTGGCACACGAAGACTCTGGGCAGAGATGTTCACGCAGCTTAACTCACGACAGCCAGCGACTACCACGACAGCACAGTCTGTCAACAGCGAACTGGTCAGCACAATGCAGAGATCTAAACGGCAGAACACTGCACGGCGGGAAAAAAGAAGAAGCAACTGCAGCCACATGGATGAATCTCAAACTCATTCTAAGTGAAAAGCGATACAGGAGTGCATATCCTGTCCTTCACTGGAGTAAAATTCGAGGAAATCAAAACCGCTCTCATGGCGCACAGTAGGTCAGCAGCTGCCTGGACCAGGCAGAGAGCACAAGGCTGATGGGCGGGGGAAGAGCTCTCTCCTCCTCACGGCAGTGGCGACTGGTCAGCATGTACACCTGTCTCCACCCCTCAGCTGCTCCTTTAAACTGCTCTAGTTCAGGGCCTCCCCTGGTGGCGCAGGTGGCCGAGCGCCGCTCTGTGACGCCGGCCGCAGCGTCTGCGGCTCCAGTTCGATCCCGGCCTGCCGGGGAAGATCCCACAGGGCGCGGCAGACCCCTCCTGTCTCCCCGCGGCTCCCCTCAGCAGTGTCCTTCGGTCCTTCTGCCTGCTCTGCTCCCCGCTCTGGCTCTGGGGAATCCTCTCACCCTCCCGTGCATCCGGCCTGTACCCCGGCTTTTGTATAAATAAAAATGAATAAATAAATAAACTGCTGCGGGGCACATGTGAATTCCGTCGCGGCCTCGTGATCTTACAGTGGGGACCGCACGAAACTGTCAGCATCCAAAAACCCCGATGAAATGACAGATCCTTGGGACACACGCTGCCAACGAAGTGACTTCAAGACGACACAGCCCGACAGCCCCACCCGGGGGACAGTGGACTCTGTGGCGAAGTGTCTCTCCACAGAGGCGCCACGGTCCAGGGCCTCCAGGAAGAAGCACGCAACCCCCACCCCCCGCCCCGCCAGCGCTCAGGGAATCGGGGAGGAAACACGTCCCAGCCCCTGGGTGGAGCCCAGCGCTACCCTGATGTTCAGGCAGACGAGACTTTGCCAGAAAAGGACCCCCAGACGCGGTCCCTGCGCCACGCGCAAGCCCCGGGCTCAGCAGTGAGGCGACTCCCGGCGCAGCGGCTCCCCCAGGGCAGAGAGGACCCCCGGGCGGATGTACCACGGCACGCTGATGTCACATGCAGGGCGCCCCCCTGGACTTCCCACCGGAAGGGAAGAATAAAGGCGTCCCGGCGACCGTGCGAGCCGGCTGGGGCAGCCTGGAGGGCCGCGGCCAGCTCTGCGGGGGTCTGCGCGCCGGCGCCGGGCGGGGCTCACCTTGGCCCAGGCCAGCTTCTCCCGCACGGCGGTGTTGTTGGGCTCCACGTGGCGCGCGAACTGGAGGTTGCTGACGGTGTACTCGTGGCCGCAGTACACTCTCTGGGGGAAGGCCGGACGCTCGGCGGGCCGCATCGGGCCGGCTCCCCACGGCACCCCTCCAGGACCCCGCGCGTCCAAAGGGGCCGCCCCCACGCCCCTCCCGCCGGGCAGGGCGTCCCCCCGGGGAACGGGGCGCCCCTACCGTGTCTGGAGGGAGCCGGCCCAGCACCTCGAGGAGGGCCTTGTGCATCTGGTCCGCCGTGCCTTCGTAGAACTTCCCGCAGCCCGCCACGAACAGGGTGTCGCCTGCAGACACGGGGGCTGGAGGGCCGCGCGCGCTGCTGCCCGCCCCCACCTGCTCACACGCGAGGGGGAGCTGCCCCAACAAGGAGGCCGCCCACCCTGGCGCCCCCTCCGTGCCCGCTGCCCTCGCCTCCCGGTCAGCGCCCCGTCCGCCAGCCCCGGCGCCCTCAGCCCTCGCCGGGACCCCGCGGTGACCCCGGCCCCGCTCCGCTGCCCGCACCTGTGAACACGGCGGGGGGCTCGGCGCTGCCCGGCTTGCTCACGAGGTAGCAGATGTGGCCCGAGGTGTGGCAGGGCGTGGACAGGCACTTGACGCTCAGAGACCCCACCTGGAAGGGAGCCGCGCTGCCTGCAGAGCCCCCGCTGCCCGCTTCCACCCCCCCCCCGCCCCTTCCGCCCGAGCCCCCTCCAACCCCCCCGCCCCTCCCCCGCCCCTGGTCTGGCAGTGCCGGCCTGCGGACGGGCCTGTGATGCTCTCCACAGAGGGGACCCGGGCCCAGGACCGCTGGCCTCACCTGCAGGGTGAGCAGGTGCGTGGCCTTGTGGGTCAGGGCCCCGATCCGGTCATCGCCCCCATACACCTTCAGCCCTGGCTCCAGCTTGACCAGCTTCTCGTTCCCGCCAGCATGGTCCCTGCGAGGCAGAGGGGTGCTCCTTCTGAACCGCAGCCCGGGCTTCTCTGCCGCGCGCGGTCCTCAGTGCTAACCTGCCCAGCCTCGGGCAAGGCCGGCTCCAGCGGGGCGGCCAGCGGGTCCCAGGCCCAGGGCGCCGTCCCCAGAGCAGCCTGGGGGCCGAGGGCGGGGTGTCTGCGCCGGCCCGGAGGTCCTCCACACGGGGCACTCGGTACTCCTGGGCACCATCCAGGGGGCCCCCCCACGCATCAGCTGGACCTGTCGTCCAAAGGGGGTCAGGAGAAACCTGCATCCCCCCTTTGGGGCTCGGACGCCACTGCGAGCCCGCGGCCCTGACCTTGGGCCTTGCCGGGACTGGCCCACGGGGCACCGGGAACTGGCCTGACAGACGCAGCCCGATGCCCAGCGCAGGGCTGCCCCCACCCCGCCCCCCGCTTCTCATGCACAGGCCGCTGGGCACACGCCGATAAGTGGGGTGTGGGGCCACACCCCGCCTCCCGGGGCAGGGCCCGGCTGACGCTGGGGTAAACGGGAGCCCACGGCACCGCCGGGTGGGGCGTCGCGGCTGCGGGGGCCCAAGGGACGGCGACCTCAGGTCAGGGAGTGACTCGGGAACACCCGCAGCCGAGCGGCGGGAGCTCAGCGTCAGAAACCCACGAGGGCCAGTCTCGACGCGGCCCCACGGCTGGCGGCGCCGTCTCCTCCCCGCGCTCCCAGCCCGCACAGCCGCCCGCATGGCCCTGGCGCCCAGAAACGGGGACGCTTGGGGGGGGGGCGTGCGCCTGTCTCCCCAGGTCCGGCCAGCAGATCCCCCGCAGGGAGAGCCCACAGGGCCTGCCTGGGAGCCTCTCGAGCCCCATCGGGCAGGCCGTCGGCGGGGGACACAGCTGCGGGGCAGGAGGGCCCCCAGGTCCCCGGAGTCCTCTCGCTGCCCGGGCCAGGCGGCGCGTCGGGGTGCAGGCGGCGGCGGGCCCCGCCCTTACCAGTGGTGGTGGGTGGTGAGCACCGTGGTCAGCTTCACGCCCTGCTTTCTCACCGTCTCCACGACCTGCAACCGGGCACGAGGCTGAGGCTGAGGCCGCGGCCACGGGCCCTGCACTGTCAGGGGTTGAAGCACCCAGTGGAACCCAGGCTGGGCCCCGGCTCCAGCAGTGCAGACGACGGGCTTCCTCCGCCCGGACCCACAGCGACCCTCCCGGGGAGGGGCGGGGGCTGTGAGCCTGGGGGCCCCTGCTGCAGGCCCAGCCCTCTCCACGCCCAGGCCTCGGTCTCCTCCACCCTCACGCAGGCAAGCTGCCAGCGCCCTGAGCGAAACCTCCTCGGGGAGCGCGGCTGGGCCGCCCACCTTCTGGGGCTGCACGGGGTCCACCACGGCGGCCTCCCTGGAGTCGGTGTCGATGATCAGGTACATGTAGTTGTCGGTCAGCGCCGGCAGCAGCTCGACCTTCATGGCGCCCTGTGCCACGGTCAGGCTCTTCCTTGCTTCCGTGTGCTGGAGCAGGCGTCCCAGCAGGGCTGGACCTGAGAGCGCAGCGGCAGTGTCCCCGGAGGCCGCCCGGGCTGAGACCTCGCGGCCAGCCCCCAGGGCCGCCCCTCCCGCAGGAAACGCCCCTCTGGGCTTCAGGGGGCTGCGGCTCTCGCCACCGCCGTGGTCGCGGCCAGGCTGGGGTGTGCACACGAGCCCCGCAGCACCCGCCACCCCTGGGACGAGCAGAGCAATGGGCTCGCTGCCACCCGGCGCCGCCATCAGAGGAGAAAACAGGACTGGCGGGACGCACGACTCTAGAGAAGGCGTGGAGCCACCGGGCCCGCGGGCTGGCGGTGCAGCCACAGCGGTGCTGGCTTGAGTGTGTGGAGCCGGAACCGCCCGAGTGGGGGGCCGGATGGGTGGGGGACCCCGGGGCGTACAGAGCTCCCACGCGCGACACGGGGCCCTGGCAGCACGACAGCGGACCAAGTGGCAGAGGCGGCCCGCGGGTCTGGAGCCGCAGCCTCAGTCTTGCCCAAGGACCCCCGACCGCGGCTCCTGACAGCCCGCCGGTGCCTTCCAGGCCCAGCTCGCGGGCTTGGGTGTGATCAGGTTCCTGGGCAGCCCACCCGCGCCTGGGAGGAGAGGGCAGAGAGCCGGCGGGATGGGGCACAGCGGGGAGCAGAGGCTGAAAACAGCTCCCCGAGTTGCCTGCAAGTCTTGCCCAGTAAAGAGGTGCGGCCGGCAGGTGCCGGGCGCCAAGGGCCGGCGCCGGGAAGGGCCTTCCTTCCCCAGACTCCACGGGTGGGCGCCGCCGCCCGGTTCCTGCCTCGCGGCCCGGACTCCCCGGCGAGGGCCCGACGCGGGGAAGGGGCGGCCTCTGGGGCCCGCGGCGGCCGGGCCCGGGCGCCCCGCTCAGGGCCGGGCGGCTCTCAGGGGCCGCAGGGCGGCCGGCGCGGGGCCGGGCTCGGCGTCGGGGCCCAAGTCCCCCGGCAGAGCAGGCGGGGCCCGGGGGCCCGGGGTCCCCCCCACCGGCTGCCGGGGCCCTCGCCGGAAGCCGGGGCCGCCCGTCCCCCTCGCCCCGGGCCGCGCCCCGCGCCGCGCCGGGCAGGAGCCGCTCCCGGCCCGGCGGCCTCGGAGCCCGGGCCGCGCCGCGCGTCCTTACCCTCGGCCCCGCCGCCGGCGCTCGGACAACGGCGTCGGCGCGCGGGCCCAACGCCCGGAGCCGGCCCGCGACGGCGCCCGCGGCCCGCCCGCGCACCTACCCGGGCCGAGGCCGGCGCAGGCGGCTCCCAGCGCGGCGAGGCTGCGGCGGCCGAGCAGCCCGCGGCCCAGCACCATGACCGGGCGAGGGCGGCGGCGGCCCGGCGCGTCTTCCGCGCGCCGCGGCCAATCGGCGCCCGCCTGGCGCCCCCCGCCCCGCCGCCGGCCAATCGGCGCCCCCTGCGCGCTCCCCGCCCCGCCGCCGGCCAATCGGCGCCCGCCTGGCGCCCCCCGCCCCGCCGCCGGCCAATCGGCGCCCCCTGCGCGCCCTCACCCCGCCGCCGGCCAATCGGCGCCCCCTGCGCGCCCCCGCCCTGCCGCCGGCCAATCGGCGCCCCCCCGCGCGCCCCCGCCCCGCCGTCGGCCAATCGGCGCGCCGCGTCCCGTCCCACCCGGGCGTGCCGCGAAGCGCGGCGCCGGCGCGGGGCAGTTGGCCCCGTTCGGCGCCCGTAGGCGGCCGGCCCCGCGCGCCCTCGCGCGCCAAGGGCGACGGCCGCAGCATGGCGGCCGCCAGGCCGCTGTCCCGCTTCTGGGAGTGGGGCAAGAACATCGTGTGCGTGGGCCGGAACTACGCCGACCACGCCGCGGAGATGCGCAGCGCCCTGCCGCGCCAGCCGCTGCTCTTCCTGAAGCCGTCCAGCGCCTACGCGCCCGAGGGCGCGCCCGCGCTCCTGCCGGCCCACAGCCGCCTGCTGCACCACGAGCTCGAGCTGGGCGTGCTGATGGGCCGGCGCGTCCGCGCGGTGCCCGAGGCCGCCGCCATGGACTGCGTGGCCGGCTACGCCCTGTGCCTGGACATGACCGCCAGGGACGTGCAGGACGAGTGCAAGAAGAAGGGGCTGCCCTGGACCCTGGCCAAGGGCTTCACGGCCTCCTGCCCCGTCAGCGCCTTCGTGCCGAAGGAGAGGGTCCCCGACCCGCACAACCTCAGGCTCTGGCTCGAGGTGAACGGCGAGCTCAGGCAGGAGGGACACACGTCGGCCATGATCTTCTCCATCCCCTACATCATCAGCTACGTCTCCAAGATAATGGCCCTGGAAGAAGGGGACCTCATCCTGACGGGGACGCCGAAGGGAGTCGGGCCGGTGAAAGAGAACGACGAGATCCTGGCCGGCATCGACGGGGTGGTCACGATGAGGGTCCGGGTGGAGAGGCCAGACTACTGAGCGAGCAGCCCTTCCCCAAGAAACCCGTGTTCAGTGACGTGCCTGGGGCCTGGGCTCGGCCGAGGGAAGGTGACCTCCGGGGAGTGGCGGGAGACCTGCTTGGAAGCGGAAGGAGAGCAGGCGCCAGGCTTCTAAAGGAGGGTGTGCGGACCACATGGCCGCACCCACCGCCCGGGCCTGGCCGGTGGGGCACTCTGGGAGCGTAGCTCAAGACCTGAAATCTGCAGAGGAAGTGAAGCCTTCTCCGGCCCTGCCCGCGGCTGTGTCACCGGAGGCGCCCAGGCCCTGCAGGGTCGGGGAGTGGGAATCACCCTTGGCGGGTGAGCAAGGAATGCAGAGCGCCCGAGTGCGCCCCGGGCACAGTCGCTGAGTTGGGCAGATCATCTTGAAACTTGTTTTTAAAATAAATACGCTGTCACCCACGCGGCCTGGAAGTCCACTCCGTTCCTCCGGGGAGCGGGCGGAGGGCACCCGCTCGTCACGTGGCTTTCAGACCTGTCGTCCGTGGTGCTGTCTCCAGCTGGTCAGGACCTCACCCTGTGACCAGGCTGGAAGTGGCTTCGGGGAAGCTGAGCGCCAGGGGTGCTGCTTTTGTACCCCGCTTCCTCCGGAGCAGGGCCCACAGCACAGCTGTCAGCGCCCCCCCCCCCCCCCCGGGGCCTGGGCTCCGGCCAGGCAGAAGGCACCCCTGGCCTCTGAAAGCGGGGGCCCTGACGCTCGGCCGCGTGGCTTATGCTTAGCACCGCCAGGCTGCGGGCTGGGGCACCCTGTGCCCAGCTAGCCCCACCGAGGCTGCAAGGCCGGTCCCTTCCCACGGAGGACCAAGAGACCCGAGGGGGCCAGAGCCAGCCTGGCCCCGCTCTGCCAGGACCAGAAGTGAAGCCCGGCCCAGGCGGGCTGCGTCCCCCAGGCGGACGCGGGACTGTGCCAAGGCCACCCCAGGACGGGTTAGTTTATGAGATGTTCTGAGGCTCAAGTTCTTTCATCTTTTAATCAAGTTTCCTTCTTTATTTTTTATTTTATTTTATTTTTTTGGTGGGACCCTGACCTGCGGCCGGAGAACGAACCGGCACTGCAGAGGCTGCGGGCAGCCTCTCAGCCCAGCGCTCAACCGCTGCGCCACCAGGGGAGGCCCAAGTTTCCTTCTTTAATGACCTAACGCGTGCACGTGGTTAAGCAAAACAAGCCCCCCCAACCCGCCCCAGCTTTCACCCACCCCAAGATGCCAGAGGCAAGCCTGGGGTGTGTCCTCCCCATCCGTGGGTGTGCTGTGATTTCACACAAGGAAGGGGCATTGTACTTGCCAGCTAGAAAAAGCTAGGGATGCGGGGCGTGGGTTCCCCTTCGATTCATACCAGGTATTTTCTAATTTTTCCACAATAAACGTAGAAATTTATAATAAAAATATTTAAAACAAGACTGTATTTAGGGCCTCCCTGGGGGCGCGGGGGTTAAGTCTCAGCACTATGAAGCTCTCACCACTGCGGCCTGAGTTCGATCCCCAGGCAGGGAGCTACCCACGGGCGCAGCAGACCTCTCCTGCTTCGCCCGCTGCTCTTCTCAGCAGTGTATTTCAGTCAGTCGGCCTGTTCTGTTCCCCACTCTGTCTCTGGTGAGTCCTCTCACCCCCTGCACCTCTGGCCTGTGCCCCAGCTCTTGTATGCATAAATAAATAAATTTTTCAAAAAAAACCCCAAAAATCTGTATTTCAACAAGACGCACGTCCAGAGCTCTTCAGGTGAGTCGTGGGTGGGTAGAGCAGGAGAGGTGCCCTGTCCCCAGGGGCAGTGGGTGGAGGGCCCTGATGGCCAGTCTCAGGGCTCACAATGCCGCGAAGCCGGAGGTGAGAAGGCACCGCCGAGGAGGCCGGGAGGCGCGGTGCGTGGGGCCCTGCGTCCTGGCCAGCCTCCACCGGTGCCTGCAGCCCGTCACCTCCACCTCGGAACCATGACCAGACCGCAGGGAGTGCCTGACTCTGCCGCCTTCTGCCATGAGGGTGCGCGCTGTAGCGGGGACCAGGCCAGGCCGTGGGCTCAGGCGCCCTCAGCCCAGGCCCTGGTGCTCCAGACCAGCTGCTGCAGCCGTCACCGGACTCCTGGCACGCCACATGGCCTGCGGCCTGTCTCCCGCCTGGTCCCACAGTCCTCTCCCCCAGGCTACCCTCCACTTCCTGGGCGGGAGGGCATCGCCCTCACCCCCGCTGCTCTGCCCATCCTCCCCGCTCACCCTGCCTGATGCGCATATGGGCCCAGCAGGGAGGGCGCCTCGCTTGCACAGCCAGTCAGGGCCCTCCCGGGGTGTTTATCACCACACTCGGACCCACGGGGGTCACCTCACTAGGGCTTCCTCGTGTACTCACCACCCTCTGCCCCTCGGGTCGTTGTGAGCAGACGAGCTGCGCTGGCCGGGTCTCCAGGCTGGCGGGCGCTGACCGTGGTGGCGGCTGGGGCTCGGGGGCTGCGGGCCACGCTTTCAAGTTCCCAGATTGGGAGCTTTTGAAGCCTGTCTCCTCCCAGGTGATTCACGCCACAGACGCGGACCCAGGCAAGCCGTCGCAAGCCCCGTCCTCACAGCCGGCAGGGGTGAGAGCAGCGGCCCCGCGCCCCGCCCTCCGGTTCCGGGGAGCAGCCGAGCGCCGCCACCCTCCAGGTCACCCGCGCTGGAGGTCCCGACCCTTTCCCGGCGAAACAGGAGCAATGGCTCAAGAAGAGGCACCGTTCTCGTGTGTGAGGAAGGGCGGGCACGTTTATGCACGCGGGGAGCGCCGGCTGGCAGGAGGCCACGGGAGGAGGGCTGAGGCTGACCCTGGCGCTCACAGAAACATTTTTGCTGCCTTGGAAGGAAACACACTTTTCTCCGCCACCCAGTGACCCGCCGCATGTCCCTGGGCGGTTAGAGCCCCTGCTCCGCTCCGCTCCGCGCCGGGGTTTACGGCGACGGGTGGGACGCTCCTTGCCCACACAGGCGCCTGCTGGCCTCGACGGGGTCCGCGCGCCGACAGGAGAGCACGCTGATCCTCAGCCCGGCCCGGGCTCTGGGCGCCGGGCAGCACTGCGGGGAGAAGACAGCGGCTCACCGGCAGCCTGGGCGGGGCTGAGCACCCGGACGCAGGGAGGCCTGAGTCCGTGTCCAGACCTTCCCTGGGGCGGCTGCGCTCCTGGCCGGGGGCTCCGAGGAGACACCACAGGCCAGGCTCTGACAGCGATTTTGTAAAAACACATTCCGTGGCATTTCTCCGTGGCAGGAAGGCCGGGGTGTCAGACCCAGCATGCGGGAGAGGGGCCCGAGGTGCCCAAGCCAGCTGCGCCCATCGCCGCCAGGCCGCAGCGTGACCTGCTAGAGGGCAAAGGGCAGGACCGCGCCGGTCACCCCACAAGTGATGCCTGTCGTTCCCACAGGTGGGGACTCCCCAGCACCTCACGTGGCAGGGGTGCCGCAGAGTGGGGCACCTCATGCCCCACCCCAGCTTCAGGGTCAGAGCGCTGCTCCAGGGTCACCTCCCCACCTCCCCACTGCCTGGCAGCTCTTGCAGCGAGGACGCGGGCGCCCTGGCCGCTGAGGGCCTGCGTGCTCCTGAGTCCGGGCCCAGTAACCCTCGCCAGCTGTAACCCATGTAACGAGGCCCGGAAATGTTCTCAAGCACAAGGAAGACCCTGGAGAAGGACGGAGGGAGAGAGAAGGGGCTGCAGGGCGGCCCCAGCTCCGGCTCCATTTCCTCTTGTTTGCGAAAGCAGGGCGCCCGCCTGGCCTTCAGAGCTGTGGGCTCTGGGGAAGCTCACTGACCGTCAGGGTGACAGAAGCTAGCGGGGTAGCCGGCGGCAGTAAGCACCTGGCCGGGCTGCGGGGACAGTGGCCAAGTCGATGGGGGAGGGCCCTGCTGGGATCGGCTGAGCAGAAGCTTGCCCTGGCGTCACTTGTGACCCCTTCTGCTACACGAAAGGGGCTGGGACCTCCCCTGTTCCCACTGCTGGCGCCCCCTGCACATCTGGAAATAGGACATTAGCAAGACGAGCCAATTCCCTAACTCATTAGCTCAAACTCAAGGATTTTCCCTGCACTTGAACATCTAGAAGAGCACAGTACTGTAAAACACACTGACTTTTAAATAAATTTTGCTTCTTTCCAAAAGAAGTTGCCACTTCAGTGCCGTTTTCTGTCCACCCGTCATCTCAAGAAACTGATTTACCTGGTAAAAAAAAAAAAATCAAATAAGTATTTCCAGGTTTTTGGGTGTATACAGACAATTGTCGTGACCACCGTGTGAAACTTACATTGGCTCTGAGTTTTATTCAGAGTGGTGACAGCTCAGTGCGCTTGCTGGGAGTTCGGCCCAGGGCGCTGCAGCCTGGGGAGCGCTGTCCGGCCCCACCCCCACCCCCCTCGCTGGCCCCACTGGCTGAGGCTGGACCACAGCCCCACCTGCTGCTCCTGCGGCAGAGGCTCCGCCCACCCAGGCAGGTAACTCGAGGCTTTAGGGGTAACCACCGACCCCTAGACCCCACCCTGCGCCATCTGGCGGCATAAGATGTGGGGCTCACCCTCTGCCGCTGCCTCCACCACTGGCCTGAGAGTTAATATTATCTGTGACCCCCAACATGCAAAGCGTGGTGCAGTCAGGTGTGCTTAGATGGAGACTGACGCTTCTCAGACGTCTTTGTTCATTTTCTCAATGTTCATCAAAATGACCTCCCTCCTCGCGCCAAGAATGCAACCTGGAGAGGCCTAAACGCGACATGCCTGTGGTCACTCACCGTGCAGCCCAGCGTCTCCTCGGCCACACTGCCCGCGAGGCTGCAGGAGGGGAGGGTGCCTGTGTGGTCTGTGAGAGCCACTAGCATATCAAAGCTGAGGAAAAGCGGTCTGAGCTCCCGAGAGTCTTTGCTGCAAGCTGGGCAGGTGCTGGCCGCTTCTTGGACGAGGCAGCCACAGCCTGAACTGGGAGAGCAGGAGGGAGCGATGAATGTGCTGGGCCAAAGCCACAGTCGGGCTCCAAAGTCCAAATGAACGCAACCGGGGCCGCGGGTGCCGAGCAGGGCCGGGCACAGTCACTCAAGGCACCTGTCAGCACTGGGGGTTCCCCTGAAACCAGATACACAGCCCTGCCTGCCACGGCGCTCCTGCTGGGGTCTGCTCCATCTGCCTGGCCCGGCCCCACTTTCAGGTGACAGCAGCCCCCAGCCCAGCAGCATCAGCCCGGACTGGCCAGGGCGGCTGGTGTGATGGCGACTCAGCATGGCAGGTTTGGGCTTACAGGAGAGAAAGAAAAACCCGTGGCAGTTTTGGAGACTCACAGGTTGAGTTTGATGCTGGCCTGCAGGTCACCAGCTCCTGCGTGGAGGGTGAGGCAGGCTGGACGCACTCCTGCTTCGGATCTGAAGCCTGAGCTGGTCTCGTAAATGGGTCAACAGGCCCGAGCGCCCACTGGCACCAATTGGGCTCCTGCTGGCACCAGCAAGGTCTTGGAAACAGCGGGTTTGGAGAATGGACCCCCAGAGGAGAGAGGCAGACGCCCGGAGGGGGAGCAGAGGCTGGGGAGAGCTCTGGCTGCAGAAGGGGCCTCTTGGGGAGGCTGGGAGGGTCTGAGAGGAGAGCTCGCCATGGTGGGGTGGGGTGGGGAGGGTGGCTTCGGGTCCTCCAGGTTCCTGGGGAGGCTCCGTCCGGTCGGAAGTCTGACTCCGCTTGGCAGAGGCTTCAGGAGGGGCCGCCTTGGCTCTCTCCCACCCCCACCCTCCTGCCCTCTGGACGTGAGCCTGCCATTGCTGCTCCCGGGACAGCTGTGTCTTGCAGCTGTGACCCGTCTCTTGACTCTGCACAGCTCTGCCTTCTCTTCTGCACCCCGCTCTCACTGAGCCTACAGGTCTGCAAATGTTGCCACTGTGGGGACTGGGGAAAGTGCCCATGGGGTCCCTGTGTCATTTCTTACATCACGACACCAGTCTAGAACTATCACCGTAAAAGTTTGAACTACAGATCCCTGGGGAGACTCACAGCATTGTCAGATGCTTCTCACCGGGCCTCTGGGCTGAAGTTACATTTTTATGCAACCAGGTATTGACTTAACCCAGGAGAGGCTGGAAATCATGCAGCTGAAAATAATGTTTTTTCGTGTTGTCACTTGTGTTGCTATACAACATGACAGCCACGAGAATTTTCTGATACATTATAAGACAGTAGTTCGTCATCACAGTTAAGTTTCTGGCAGCATTAAATCTTTATGTTTTAAGATTGCAGCAACAGTCAATTAAATTGTACTTTAAAAGACAATTATAATCTTTGACTCTATATAATTTATCATGGATTCTTCAATATAGGTATTTATTCCCATATTTATCTCAAAAATAAACCACTGCTACGTGAAAGGCAAGCTTCAATTAAAAGAACATACAATTTATTAAAAATAACTGTTTTTTTCCTCATGACCTCAGAAGTGGCCTAGCTCTTACCATCTATTCCGAACCACTTTTGTGACCCCGTCGTCAATGTTCAGTGTGGAGACGTGCGCAAAGAGAATGCCGCAGAAAGGAGGGGATTTTCCTCCGTCCTTCAGGACTTTTGCCTTTAGCTGCTCGATTGTGTAGACATCAACTATTGTCGTCACTAAAAATAAAAAGGCACTGTTACGGTCTGCCTAGATCCTAAGAACTCCAAAGCCCTAGATCCAACTAGAAAAGCTACAAAGTTCAAAGGAGAACACAGTCGTTTAAGTAACAGAAAAATGATTATATTTGCTATTTAAGACCAATTATATAAAAGGACATAAAAGCAAAAAAAAAAAAGGCAAAATTATGAGAGAATGAGAATTAGTTTTTATTAAAATGAAGACATTCTGGTCATCAGAGGGCACCATTAAAGGAGTAAAAGGGTCTCCCTGGTGACGCAAGGGGTTAGTCTCGGCGCTATCAAGCTATCAGCAGCCACTGTAGCACGAGTTTGATCCCCGGCCAGGGAGCTACCCACATGGCGCAGCAGACCTCTGCTGTCTCCCCGCCGCTCCCCTCAGCAGTGGATTTCAGTCAGTCTGCCTGTTCTGCTCCACACTCTGTCTCTGGTGAATCCTCTCACCCCTCCACGCCCCCGCACCTCTGGCCTGCACTCCAGTTCTTGTATGCATAAATAAATAAATCTTTAAAAAAATATATGATGATAGCTTTTCCCTGAGATATTAATTTCACCCTGTAGGTCTTTCATGGGAATACTGAACGTTTGAAAAGACAGCAGCTCCTTGCTGCCTCTGAGTAAATGTGACTATAAAAGTCTTCAAAGCCAGTCAGCACATGTCTGGGACAGGCTGATAGGTGTACTGACCAGGAGGAGAGCTTCCCACGGCCTGGGGGGCTGTGCCAGGACAGGCCTGCAGGAGGCAGAGCCCAGGCACCATGGGGGCTCTGGCCGTTGCGGAGATGCCATTCCCTGCAGACCACCTGCATTCACAAGCAAGCTTCCAAGGAACAACAGCCCCTTTGCTTTAATTCTGATAAATACTACAACTTCGAGTTTGTTCTTTCTCATAGGCAAAAAGATGATAAGATTCTGCTGCTGTGGTATTTTTTTCTATCAGTGGTTGCTATTGAAAGGAAATCTATTCAATATCCCCCCAAAAACATACCAAAGTTTCCTTTTACAATTTAAGGTGACTTGCAGAATCGCTTGTTTCATACTTAATTCAAGTTGCTCTTCTGAGATGAATCAGGGCCTCTCCCATGAGGGCCTGTCCTGCTCCCAGGTGGCAGAACTGCCACAGGAGTGACCTGGGGGGTCCTGTGCTCCTCCTGGCTCTCCCAAGCACCCGCCATCGACAGCATAGGCCACCGACAGCGGCACACAGAATGCCTCTAATTTTTTTCTTTTCCTGAATGTTTAACTTTGCATTATTTATGTTGGGAGGTGCCTCCAGGGTCTCACCCGGGCTGCATGGACCTGGGCTCATGAACACACCTTCGGTGGCGTCCCACGCGAGGGCACAACTGTTTGCCTGGGGAGGCGCGTTGGCTCCCATCAGATTGGCAAAAGGTTACCTGAACCTCTAAAAGTTTAAACTACCTTTTTAAAAGTGGAAACAGGGCCTCCTCTGTGGCGCAGCGGGTTGCGCGCAGCACTATGAAGCTATCCGCAGCCTCTGCAGCACGGGTTCGATTCCCGGCCGGCCGAGGAGATGCCGCTGCTCCCCTCAGCAGTGGATTTCATCAGTCTGCCTGTTCTGCTCCCCGCTCTGTCTGGTGAATCCTCTCACCCTCCCGCACATCTGGCCTGAAACCTGGCTCTTGTATACATGAATAAATAAATCTTTTTTTAAAAAGTGGAAATAGAGCAGTTATAGGCTAAGATGATTGTATCTTTTACTATATAAAACAAACCCAAATTTTGTCCTTTTGAAAATTCAAATAATACTTAAAGGTCACTTACAATTTATGGAGTCTTTCAAAAAACTGTCCATTTCATCATCCAGAGGATTCACTTCTTTATTTTCTCTTATAAAATTCAAGAGGATGTTAGCTTCCGGTATATCTTAAATTAGAAATAATTAAGTAAAAAGCAAATTTATTACCTTTAAAATTATTGCAGATAACCCAAAATTCTTTCAAAGATGAAAAGTGGAGACAGAGACCACATCAGAGAGCAGAGGGCACCGCCTCCACCGGCAAGCCCCCCTGCGCTGCCCAGGAGACGCACACAGCTTCTGCCCACACCCGCAGATGCAGCCTGCAAATTTGTGGCTGATACCCTTTACAATTAAAAATTATGAAAAACTGGAAGACTATATGCCAAAGAAATGACTCTTACAGGACAGTGAGATCATAGGGATCTTGGCTTTCCTTTTTACCCTTTTGTGTGTCTCTGAATTTCAAAGGCATTTGTTTCTCATTAGGAAAAAGAAAGGTGATTTGAAAGCCTCGTTCCTCTGCCACCTGGCCAGGCCTTGGCCCTGGCCTTTGCCTTGTACCCCGAGGCACACTGGACCCCAACCATTCTCCTCTCTTTCCTCTCCAATATTTCACAATTCATGGATGTGCTGCCTTTGTTTATTACCTGCCCCTGCAAGGGCACAAGCTGCGTTTGTGGGGATAGTGTGTTTGGTCACCCAACCCCAGGGTGGACCCCAGAGCGGATCCCAGAGCGGACCCCAGAGTGGAGCGCGGTGCACATTCTGCCTGTGACCAGCCCTGAGGCGCCCCGGGCCCAGGGGGCCAAGACACCGCCCATGCCCGCACTGTGTAAAAGCCTAAAAGCTGGGTCTCCGATGGTGTCCCCTCATGGCAATTCTTTTAAAATCCTCATAATAGCGCCAAGGCCTGAAATCATGTTACAGCCCGTTGCAGCGCAGACGCCGCTTGGCCAAGAGCGAGAGCCACGATTAGAAGACCAAAGACCGGGACCCCCAGGACGTGAGGGCGACCCCCACAGCCTTGTTTCGCTGTGAAATAAACCGACACCTGCCAGCCCAGATTCCAGGGGGCGCTCAACTTAGCTAGGAAGCCACGACGGGGCACTGTGCTCTCGCCGCCCTGGTAGCGCGTTTCTTGACTGTAGCGAAACAATTTATATTTTAAATAGTCCACAATTTAGGTTATTCAACCAATATCATCGATGTTTTCAGAAAATCATGACAAGGAATGATGCTTTTAAAATGAGTCTGAGGGCCTCCCCGGTGGCACAGCGGTTGAGCACTGGGTTGCGAAGCTGCCCGCGGCCTCGGAGGCGCCGGTTCGATCCCCAGCTGCTCCCCGGCCACCGGAGGAGGGTCCCGCATGGCGCGCAGACCTCTCCAGCCGCCCGCTGCTCCCCTCAGCACTACAGAGGCTGCTGGCAGCTTCGCAACCCAGCGCTCAACCACTGCGCCACCGGGGAGGCCCTTACAGTTGTGTTATTTATTTAAGATTTATTTATTCATGCATACAAGAACTGGGGTACAGGCCAGATGCGCCGGAGGGTGAGAGGACTCTCCAGAGACAGAGCGGGGAACAGAACAGACAGATCTACCAAAATATACTGCTGAGGGGAGCAGTGGGGAGACAGGAGAGATCTGCTGTGCCCTGTGGGCAGCTCCCTGGCCAGGGATTGAACTCGTGCTGCAGAGGCTGCGGACAGCTCCTCAGCGCTGCGCTCAACCTGCTGCACCACCGGGGAGGCCCTGCACTTTTATTCTTAAATACACATTGGAATATGAGATACTATCAATTCCAAAGGGGAAACATAATTCTGGAAAGTCTCTTACCTGGGTCAGTTGTAATGATGGTTTTTGAAATTACGGTTGCCGTCATGCAGTTCCGAAACTTGTCGAAATTTATTCTTGCATCGGAGGCAAATATTACTATTTGGGGAGAAACCCATTGTAAAGTTATTCTGGGGGGTGGGGGTGGAAAATGACAACTGTGGCGCGTAATCAGTGAAGCGCAGCACCTGTTCGTCCAGGCGTCCAGCGCTGCGCGAGGAGGATGGACTCACTATCCCAGCTGCATTTGTTTTAAAGAAGTGACAAAAAAGTCAAATACGTGAGGAAAAAACAGTAGTGACCCGCACTACCCACCACAAAGAGCATGTCCCTGTGGCTGGGCTCCCGGCCCCACCTGGTCCAGGCGCGAGCCAGGGTGCGGCTCCCCGGGCTCCACAGGCCCCTCCCCGCTTCCCAAAGCGCCTGCCCACAGAGGTCAGACGCCCCTCACGCCGCTTGTCTCCTGCAACTCCGGACTTTCTCTTGTCCCCACCTGGGCCGCTCCAGGCTGGTGAGAACTGAGTGACCGCAAGTCAGACCACCCGGGGGCCCCACAACGACACGCCTCCCAGGGGACCAGGCAGAAGGCCCATTTCAGATGAGGAGCTTCTCTGGCACCCGAGCGTCTGGAGCACGCCCCCGGCACACCAAGGCCTCAGAGCCGCCTGTGACCACACCTGCTTCTCTGCCACCTTCCCAGCCCGGCCCTTGGGCACTCACTGCCGAGGAGGCGCAGGCCTGTCTCCCCATGAACAGTGGGAGGAACAAGCACCACTTGCTGTAAACAGCGCACAATAGCCCAGTAGAGGGGGCCTCCAACGCGACCCCACGCCACCCCGGGTCCCGCACAAGGGACGCACCCACCCCATCCACAAGAGCGGGGTTCATTTTCTCAACACCATCCCCCCATCGCTGGCCCCTGAGAGGACCCCACCGGGCGGCAGCAGGAGCGCAGGGCCCGGGGCGCGGCAGTACCACATCATGGTGAAGGACGGCTCCGTCTCGTCGTAGAGCCTCACTTCGCAGCGCCGGCCCTTTCTCCGGTCTGAGGTCGTGAAGGACTTGGGTTCCCCGACCTGAGAAACGCAAGGAGAGGCCCGTTCCCCACTTGCAGCCACGGAGGTCCTAACCTGCGTGTTGCTGCAAATCCTCCTGTTTGCCTTCCAAGCAGCAAATCAGAAACACCAGCCACGGGACATCAAAGCGCGGGACCCGCAGCTGGTGATCCACGGCGAGGGGTGCAGGCGCGCTGTCAGCTACCACTGCGGCCCTTCACGGCCCACCGGGTGGCCCGGGCAAGTCTCAGTGTCAGCAGGTGGGGGCGGGGGGGAGTGCACCGTGGCTCGGTGCAGGAACCACAGAGAGGGCGTGGGGCGGCGCTGGCCTCCCTGCTAGCCCACAGGGACACGGACACCTCCTTTGCCGCCTTCTTCAGGATGCCAGTGGCAGGTGAGGGGCGCACTGCAGAGCCTGACACGCCCAGCCCACGCACGTGCAGGCAGAGGGTCACTGAGGCGGCTGGGAACGCAGGGCCCGCTCCCCAGGGACCTTACATGGGAACAGCCTGCACCCCTGGGCCGCAGAGCAACGGCCCCAGCACCAGCAGCTGGCTGACCGCCCGGGCCACCACTGGACCCACAGGCAAGGCTGAGTCCCACGGGAAGGAGCCCAAGAGAGACTCCCAGCGGACAGCAGGGAAGGGCAGCCGAAGGGCGAGAGACCCGCCAGCCCATAGTGTGAGGAAGCTGCAGGAGAAGGAGTCCGGCGTTATTCTAGAATCACGGGAACCTGGGGGCCGGAGTGTTGGGGGTAAGGATGTCCTGAGCAAATTCCATACAGGCTGTGCAGACTCCACCCCCACGACACTGGGGAACTACAAATCCCACGATCCCCAAAGGGAGGGTTGCGAGGGCCTGAGTGCGGAGTTAAGCAGCCAGGCTCTAGGTTTGAGTATTTAACAGGCCCTGTGACAGGGGAGGGGGGTGTCACCCCCTTGGCCACGAGCCGTGCTAGGTTTTACCGCCAGCTCAGCGGATCATTGGGATTCCAGGTCAGTGGAGCGGGTAGGATGCATTTACGAGCTTATCTCCCTCTTTTTCTCCCTGAGTTAGTCATTTCCCACTTCCCTTTCCCTCGTCAATGAACCTCTCATCAACCTTTTGTGCGCGCCTGCAGTTTAGCATTCACAAGTCCCCTTGACGCGCGGGTGAGGATCCGCAGTCAGGCCGCCCATTTTATATCGGGGCTGCCCTGTAACAGGATCGTGGCTTCCAGGACGCCCAACCCCGCAGGGCCCAGAGACTTCGCCCAGGCCGGCGCTGCTGCAGAGGGCCTCGTGCTCCTCGCCCAGCCAGAGTGCTCCAGGGGCAGCGGACGCGGGCGGGCGTGGCCGCCCGTCCCCACCTGTCGTGCCTGCGTGGTGGCTCCTCACCCGCCCAGCAGCGCCCAGTGCTGGTTCGCACTGGTGAGAGCAGGATCTCGGTCTATTCCTTTCTGTTTCCTTAATCTTCGATGACTGTTGCTCCACAACCCGAGGGGCGGGCGTCTTGTCCGTCAAATGTCTCATGTACTTTATTCGGGGACACTTCACTTTCAAGGTCTGCCTTTAAATCTGTGACAAACACCCTTGCGGCCCCACGGCTGGCGCAGCTGAGTGCCCGCGGTGGCCCCTCCCAGCACAACTCGGGCCGCCTCCCTGCTTCTCAGGTCACTGCGGAAAGGTGGGCACAGAGCTGGGCCTCTCGGGACTCCATAGGCCGGGGATTCCCCGGCCAACCAGTGGCCCTCCCTGCTGGCCTCATGCTGAGCTGGGCCGGAAGGTCCTGCTGCGCGGCATTCAAATGCAATTTGCTTGCAGCTCACTGAAGAGAGGTGCTCTCTCTTCAAAGAGAGATGGGACCGCTTTCTGAACGGAACCACCCCACCGGCCCAGACGGGGAGGGGGGGGGGGACAGCCCAGACCCCGACTAGTTACTGTTTTCCAAACACAAATTAAGCACTAGTGTCCCCCGCCTCACCGCACTCGGCGTTCTGGGCTTTCACTTACCGCCCTCACAGCCGCAAGCACGTTGATGATTCTCCCGTCCAGGCTGCGTCCGTTCGCGACGATGTCGCCCAGCGAGTAGTGGTCGCGGGGCTCTTTGACAGGCAAGTGTATGAGAGACAGCAGCTGCGGGTCCACTTCGTAGCTGGAACAAACTTCCATCTTGGAGTGATTCTCACTGAGCGAGAGTTTATAGTCGCTAAATGGAAAGGGCACACCAAAAAGCATCCAATGATTTTCCAGTAGGAAAACAATCCCAGATGACACATTCATGTTTGTTGGTTGTAATTTAGATTCCATTTAGAAAATTTACACTGTTTTTATTCGTAGGAATGTTGAAAAATGGTTTTTTTGCCCAGCAAGCATTTTCATGAAGAAACCCTCGCGTGCGGCCTGTGCTGGGCTCTGGGCGTGCCGGCTGTCTGCTCTGGCCCAGGCCCCTCTGGGTCAAGCCGGGGCATAGAAGCACCCTGAAGTGTGGGGGGGCTGCTTCCATCATGACGCCTTGCCGATGTTTTACTCACTTCCCAGTGCTGGAGCAGGCGTGCGATGCTGACGCTCTGAACTGGGGTGCTCTGCCCCCACTAGCCAGTCAACTCCCAGGCCCCCTGAGCCCTAACCGGTCTTCTACTCCCGGCTCTGTTCTTACTTCTTCCCTCCTGCTGCTTTCAGTGTTCGCCTCTCACGTGTCAACCCAACTACTGCCTTGTCCCCTGCACCCTACGGCGCACCCCCTCACAGAGCCAGAGGGAGCTCCCTAAACCACAGCCGGGGTAGATTGTTGCCCAGCGCAAAGGCCTTCTGGTGGTGGGTTGGCCATCACCAAAGGGTACAGTCAGTGTGCCAGGCAGAGCTGGGAAGTGTCTCTGCGGCTCTTTCTAGCTCCTCCCTTTGGGCCTGCCCTTGCCCAGTGCCAGCGTCTCTCACAGCCAGGCTGTGCGCTGACATCAACAGCGTCGAGTGGTCCAACCTGCTCTGCGCTGTCCAACCTGACTATCCGAGGCTGCGGGGTTTCATGCTTGTGCCCTCTGCCAAGAAAGTCCTCCCCCTGCCTCACCCAACAAACAGGAGCTGAGCCGGCCCGGGAGGCGCAGGTGGGGTGGAGAAGGCAGTCCCGTGGCCTCGAGGCGCTCACAGCGGGAGGGGAGACGCGCAAGGACAGTGACGCGAACACATGGTTGGCGCAGGCCGTGGCCGCAACAGCACAGGCCAGCCCACGGTGGGCCGGGAGGACGCCGCGGCAGAGGAGACCAGAGGCCCGTGAAGGTGCCCCCACGAGAAGGGACAGGCCAACTGCCAGGTGAACGGCTTCGGTGCGGGTCCGGCTTCGGTGCGTCCTCCAGCCGCTGGCCTCCACGGCTGTCGCCTGCGGGCTCGCCCTCCTAAGTTGCGCGGCTGCCCAGGGTCGAGAGGCATGGGCACAGGGCACGCGCCCGTGGTTACGGACACCTGGGCCCAGAGAGCACGGCGCGTGCCCGAGGGGTTAAAGGGCGCTATTGTGCCGAGACCCCTGGAAGACAGACTGAGGGGGAGAGCGCCAGAGAGGGAGGAGCGTGTGGACACTTGCGAAGGGGTGGGTTCTTGGCCGCCACCCAAGCCTCCTGGCCCTGCCCTGCGCCTGGCTGGCCCCTGCACACCAGGACTCAGAGCAGGTGCGAGAAGGTTGTTCTATGAGGAGGGAATTAAAGGGCAAAGGCTCCTAGTGCAGAGGAGCCCGGGGCGTTCAGAAAGGGCAAGGAAGCTCTGTGCAGTGCGAGGGCGAGGCCTGGGGGATGCTGTAATTGTTAGGGGGAAAGGCTGTCCTGAGTTAATCCCATACAGGCTTTGTGGACCCCACCCCCACTCCAGACTAAAGCCATCAGGACACTGGGAAAGACAAATCCCCTCACCACCAAAGGGAGGGTGGCTGGGACCTGAGGGTGGCGTTAAGCAGCCAGGTTGGGTATAAAAACCAAACACGTGGGCCTTGGGGTCTCTCTGGCTCGCGATTGCTCGCCTCCTGGCTTCACCGCTCCTGGCTGGCGGCCAACTCTGAGAGCGCCATTTTGGGATTCCTGATTGGCGGATCGGGTAGGACGCATTTAAAACTTTGTCTCCCACTTTTCTCCCAGCGCTGTACATTTCCTCCTTTCCCCTTCCCTTGTCAATAAACCTTTTTTATTAACCTTTCGCGTGTGCCTGCAGTAGAGCATTGATAAGTCCTTTTAAGCGCGTGGGTGAGGACCCACAGTCAGGCACCCCGTTTTGTATCGGGGTTGCTCTACAACATTATGAGAGGGGAGGTGACAGTGGGTGCAGGTGGACGCCAGGGCGGCTGCGGCGCCGCACCCAGAGCCCTTCACCAGCTTCCATCTCCCAAGATGCCTCAGCCAGAGATGCCTTTGAGCTCATGCAGCCCCACCCCAGGAGGGGCACAGAGCCCAGTCCCTCCCACAGGGCTTACGACTCTGAGGGCCACGGGGCTCCAGGGCACGCTCCTAATGTTGTAGAGCAACCCCGATACAAAACGGCACGAAGGCTGCTGCGCTGGTACTTACCTCGGGGTGGCCGGGCTGAATTTTTCTTCCCTTTCTAGCTCCTTTCTTTGGATCAGGGGATTTTCAATTGTCACTAAAATAGAGGGAGAGCATGACGAGATTTCAAAATAGCAACAGGGTAAATGACAAATAAGTGTACGTAAAGATGAACATTATATGGCCTCCCTGCTGGCGCAAGGAGTTAAGCACTGCACTCTGAAGCAATCCGCAGCCTCTGCAGCATGAGTTCCATCCCTGGCCGGCCGGGGAGAAACCCACATGGCGCAGCAGACCTCTCCTGTCTCTCCGCTGCTCCCCGCAGCAGTGTATTTCAGTCCACCTGTTCTGCTCCCCGCTCTGTCTCTGGTGGATTCTCTCACCCCCCACATCTCTGGCCTGTACCCTAGCTCCTGTATGCATAAATACATAAATCTTTTTTTAAAAAAAGAACATTATAATGCTATTTCTACCTTCTGAGTTGCTGTTCTCTGTCCTCCACAATTATTTCCTGATGACCCTGAGAAATGAAGTCCCAGGGTAGGAAATCCTTGTGACCCCAGGTGACAGTTCTCACGCTTTGTGCTTAAACCCCAAGACGAGCGGTAGTAATATTACCCGACCGATGGCAAACACTGCACATTCGATTTGGTTATAACATGCCCCTGCATAAAGCAAAAGAGGTGGGTCCAGCTGGAGCTCAGCCCCTCACGTGACCTCAATTGGCCCTCTCCATGATTACAGGAGTGGACAAGCTCCGTGCGAGGCAGAACCCGAGCCCGGGTCCTGCCTGCAGCTCCGAAGCTTAGCACTTCGGGGTCTCCATTTCCTTGTGGTCAAAGCTGGGCCTTTCAATGTTGTCATTTGTTAGTTCCTCACACAGAGGCTCACGAGTACCCTTTTCAGATTGATTGATTTATGCATACAGGAGCTGGGGTGAAGGCCAGAGGTGTGGGGGCGGGGGGTGAAAGGATTCACCAGAGGCAGAGTGGGGAGCAGAACAGGCAGATCCACTGAGACATACCGCTGCGGTGGCAGTGGGGAGACAGGAGAGGTCTGCCGCGCCCTGTGGGTAACTTCCTGGCCGGGGATGGCACTCAGGCCGCAGTGGCTGGCAAGAGCTTCACAGTGCTGAGACTGACCCCTGTGCCCCCAGGGAGGCCCACGAGTGCCCCTTTCAAAGGAAGACTCTGAAGCCCACAAAGGCTACTGACCAGCTGTGGGTTATCCATGTACAGAGCCGCAGAGCTAGAAATGGAATCGTTCTGGTTTAAAAGTCTGTAATGGGGGGGCCTCCCTGGTGGCCTAGGGGTTAGGTCTCAGTGCTATCACCTCTAGAGCCTGAGTTCGATCCCCCTCCAGGGAGCTACCCACAGGGTGCAGCAGACCTCTCCTTTCTCCCCCTTGCTCCCCTCAGCAGTGCATTCCAGTGGACCGGCCTGTTCTGCTCCCCACTCTGTCTCTGGTGAGTCTTCTCACCCCCCGCATCCCTGGCCTGTACCCCAGTTCTTCTATGCAAAAATAATAAAATTAAAAAAATAAAAACAAACAAAAATTGTTAAGGACAATGTTATGGGAAAAAAACCAAAGTCTGTAATGGTCCCATCTGCACGCATGGAGCCTGCAGTTAAAGTGGCATCTGCACGCAGGACAGCCAGCAGCGAGCAGCGGGCGGCGGTGCCCAGGCCGACGTCAGCTCTGGTGGACGTGATTCCCGAGCCCAGCAACATTCCTACCACGCTGGGCCGGGAGCAGCCGCCCGCTTCGTCCCCATGCTCCAGGCTGGTTACTTGGCTGGACACAGCCCCTGCGCCCTGGAAGTCAGCGACACAAGCGAAGCTCCCGTGTAGGTTTTCCCTTCTTGGCCCTGCCTGGAAGACAGCACACCCGCGACGCGTGCTCCTCCCTGCGCCAGGCCAGCACCGCCGCCTACTGTGAGAAGTGGGCTCGGCAGGGGCCTGGCCGGTTAAGAAACTTTCTCAAAGCCACAATGAAAATAAACGTTGGAACTAGGACTTGGGTCCAGACCTGTCTGCCTGCCGTGGAAATCCTTGCTATTTTATTACTCTGCCCTGAGCTACAGGGGCGTGGGCTACGTAGAGGATGCAAAAAGATTTGATGTTTAAAGTAAAGGTAAAATTTCTTAAAATCTAATAAAAATCCACACACTGTTAAAGGACGCCCTTCCCTTCCTGTTACTGAGGAAACCTGGTAACCCCGGCCAGCCAGCTGCCTGTGCCCCCACCCTGCTGGCACCCCGTATCCCAGGACCCCTGCCCTCAGGCCTGAGTGTGGCTCAGGGCAGCTACACCTTCTCCTGTGCTGTGACCCACAACTAAGTGTTCCTTGCTTGAACCTTTGATCGGATTTCTCTTTCAAGTCCCTCTGCCACTTCAGAAAAGCCAAAGAGGAACTCTCAAAGGTCGGTCCCAATATCATCTTTTACCCAAACCTACCTCGAAGTCCTATTATGTCCACGGAAGGATAAACTACGATAGCAGCAAGGATCGGCCCACGCTGAGGCGTGAAATAAGCCCAAGACTAAAAGCGACCCCGTGAAAATACGCGACTACCACATCTGCAGGTTTCGAGTGAAACGCTGACTGCTGCCGGCATGCCGCGCCGCCGGCCATTTCCCCAACAAGGCTCGTGAGGAGCAGGAGCTGGGTCTTACTTCAGCGTGTCCCCTCGAGTGTAGTCGCCACAAGCAGGTCACAAGGATAACGCCAGCATCGGAGCTTAAGGCCCGCAGCAGCTTACCACACTCGCCGACCCTGAAGCTGTCAGACAGGGATCTGATGTAATCTCCGGCGCCCCAGGACGTCACATTTATGAAGTGGGCGGGTGAGTCCCGGATGGTGAAACTGAAAGTGTACCTTTCTGAGCCAATATCTGAGGGAAAACCAATGATTTTATTTTTCAAATGAAAAGTTTCATTTCCGTTTTGAAGTTCTATGATTATCACGGTGATAAACACATGGTATAAAATATAATTCAGATATAAATTCTATACTGTCATGCTGTCATGAATTTCAAATTTCAAAGGCAACTCGCCCCCCTGACGCCTCTGTCCCCTCCTCTCCTGCCTGTGCAGCTGCAGGAAAAGGGGCGCGGGCCGGAAGCATCAGCTAGCTTAGACTCTCCGTCCTCTCCCCGCCCTGGTCCTCCCTGGGTCGGCCTGCAGATCCCGGCTGTTTCAGAACAGGTGCAGCGCTAAGTATCACCACTAGGGCCAGCGAGCACACTTTTAAGCCCAAGTTCGTTTTATCACTTGATAATTAAAAAAGTAATACAACCTAACACAGACATAAAAATTATAGCTACCCATCAAGCTGCTGTTAGAGCTGCCTTTGGGGAAAGGATGGGGTTGGGGAGGGCTGGGGTTTGAATGAAGAATTTCACTTTTCAACTCAATGACCTTCCAGACTACTTGAATTTTTCACGAAAACATTAACATACTATATGTGCGATGTTTCTAGAAGTAGGCATCACTTCTCTAAGCAAGGAATGCTACATACATAATCATCAAGTAGCCAATAATGCAGAAGTGGTCCCCTACCCTTATTGTTGTAAACTGAGCAAATATTCTAATATTAACTTTTTTCTAATTCGTGGGTTTTAAATTATTTCCGGTAGACTTTAGAAAAGAGATACACAGATTTTCTCAAACTATTCAAATAGGAATTCTAGTCTAATTAATTATGAAGTAAAGTGAAGATACAAACAAATATGAGCCAAAAATGGCATTTTTGCTCTTTATCTCAAAAATAATAACAGAAAATTCATGGTAAATAATTTTAAAATAAAGGTACCTATCACTATACCGTGAGTCAAACAACACAACTAGATTACTCAAGAATTAAAATGGGGCCTCCCTGGTGGCGCAAGGGGTTAAGACGCAACCTATGAAGCTGTCCGCAGCCACTGCAGCACAAGTTCCATCCCCGGCCGGCCAGGGAGATACCCACAGGGCGCAGCAGACTTCTGTCGCACCCCCTGCTCCCCTCAGCAGTATGTTTCAGTCAGTCTGCCTGTTCAGCTCCCCACTCTATCTCTGGTGAATCCTCTCACCCCCAACAACCCTAGCCTATACCCCAGCTCTTGTATGTAGAAATAAATCTTTAAAAAAGAATTAAAATGATGACTTTCTGTGCTGAAACTATTGGCTAGCTGGCCGGGTTCCAACTCTGACCCACCAGGTGTGGAGAAGCAGGCATACCGTGGCCTCCATAAAAAGCACCCAAATTTTAAATGGCAGTGTTGGCTTCTACCTGGTGTCTTTACATGTCAACTTCAAAAGCTTGAAGATGAGTTGATTTTTTAATGCCAATTTTAGTCTTAGATTATGTTTCCACAGTCCTAAAACTCTTGCGGAACTCAAGCACCGTGATAAGAACTACTAAGCTAGAGTTAACTGTATTTCTCTTCACTAAATTTTCTGCTTGTTTGAGTCAACATAGGCACCGCTGCGAGGGCGTGGGCCACATCCCTGCTGCGAGCCCTTCCTCCTGTCACTCTCAGCCTCAGCGGAGAAGACTCGGGTGTACATACACTCTCAGGCTGAGAGTGACAGTGACAACGGAATTTCTCCCATGGATCCCAGGGACCTGACACTGCCACGTAGGAGCTTTATTTAGCCCAACGTCACAGCTACACACAGATCGCAGATCTCTCAGCACTGACAAGCCCAGTCAATCTAGCTGTAAGTGCAGCCCTTGGGCACTCAGCTATAATTTCCCTACTCTATACAAAAAAGCCTTTAAAATTATGTTTGAGAAACATCAAGAAAATCAGAAAAAAAAGACCTTACTAGCCTCACATATGGCCTTGAGTCAAGCACTTTACCAAACAATAGACAGCGTGGTCATTGCTCTTAAAAACAGGCACAAGGTTTTTAGTCACTTGAATATAGTTTGCTGTAGTCATAAGCCGCAGCTGATGAAAAGGGAAGCGAAGACTTAAATATAACTCAGCTTTTTCTGTCTGGAAAGCCTTTGACATCTGTTTTCCCAATAACTATACCGATTATTTTCTGAAAAACAAAAAGGTTATAGAAGATATTAAACACAGATGTAGATGATACATTTAATTTCATGACTTGATATATTGTACTGGCTCTAACAACATTTTTGACTAGAAACCATTTAAATTTATTAATTCCAGAGAAACATCTAAAAGACCTTATTAAAGTTCACTTCCACAAGGAATAGTACAAGATAGTGACAGCTAACTGCTGTCTCACCCACGCTTCCTGCCTCTGCTGCTGTCAGCCACTAGCTGGCGCACAGAAACTGCCCTGGGCCATCAGTCCTGCCCGCCATATGCAAAGCACAGGTATCACACAATTTAATTTGCACCATCCTCAAAGCTTTCTTTTTATCTAGGGTTTTCTAAGAATCCACATAAAATTGCTTAGCTTCTTAATCCAAACATGCTGGGTAGTAATATATAGTGTAACAAAATTTGTGTGTTATTGCTAAATAATCTGAGCTCTCAAGTCCTAAATCTGTATCATCTCCCTCAAAAATTTTAATGTTCTCTTTAGTGACTGTGAAAGAAAAATTAAATATTAAAGACGTGTTTTAAGAAATAAAAATAACTACCTTTTTCTGAAAGAATAAACTTCTATTACTAATCCTAGCTAGGGGCCTCCCTGGTGGCGCAAGGGGTTAAGATGAAGCCTATGAAGCTGTCTGCAGCCTCTGCAACACAAGTTCAATCCCCCGGCTGGCCAGGGAGCAACCCACAGGGTGCAGCAGACCACTCCTGTCTCCCCACTGCTCCCCTCAGCAGTGGATTTCAGTCAATCTGCCTGTTCTGCTCCCCACTCTGTCTCTGGTGAGTCCTCTTACCCCCTGCACCTCTGGCCTGTATCCCAGTTCTTGCATGCATAAATAAATAAATCTTAAACAAAAAAAAGTAAATCCAGAAGGTCTCTAAAACTGCCGCTCCCAGCTGAGCTGTTGGTCTGGCCACAGTGAGACTCCTAATTGTTTTGCATCCCATGTGCATGCAGAGCTCACTGGATTTTGTCAGAAAAACACAACTAGTGGAAATGTTGAGTTAAACTTTCTGACTCAAGAAACATCTAACAAATACAACAGCAATAACTTTTTAACATTGACAGACTTTAAATTGCAGATTATTAAAGTTACATGTAAAAATAAAATGAGGAAAAAATAAAGTTACATGTAAACTTAACCCATTTTAGGAAATCTGATTTCCAGGCATCAGGTATGAACAGCAGACTGCTCAGGGGCACAGAATTAAGGGCCGTGGTCACACTGCCCAGTAATTCCTTCGCCTTAGAAGATAATTCCACCGAGATTGCTTTCACATAAATAACAGTCTTGGCATATTTGAAATTACTGAATTCTCCCTGTCCCCAAAATGAATCTCACATCATCGTTTCAGAAACACACTTGTGTATCTTTATGCCGTAAAACTGCACAAGTATTCAACTCTCTAACATGGATAGTTTGCATACAGAACACATGCTGCTGAACAAAAATGTTTTCATTTCACGGTGCTACATTTGAGCAGTTACTGAGTATTTAATTAAAATTATATCAAAAAATTTGATGATTTTGAACAATCGCTGTTTTACTAGTCATCCCTACATCTCCTACTCTGTAGATAAAAAGAGAAATTATGTCATGAGTATGTGATACCTGTCAGTCACACATACATGTACATCAAATAGACCAATAATGCTGACTGAAATATCACGGCATAAAGTTCCAGGAGAGAACAAACCGCCATATCATCGAGACCTACCACATTAGCCATATTTGGATGCAGGTCTGACAGTGCAGTGAAGGTCTTTGATGCAAGGGAGTTTGCCATTCTTTTATCTGCATTGTAGAAAATATAATTTAGATGTATAAATTACATATCTGAAATAAACCATGAGAAAATTCAAGATCAAAATAATTTAGGAAACACTTATTCTTGGGCAAAGTTTTTATAACAACAGTGAATCATCAGTTAATACAGATCCAACCTGTGAAAAACATCCTTCAAGGAAGGGGCCTCCCTGGTGGTGCAGGGGCTAAGTCTCAGCACTATGAGGCTGTCCCCAGCCTCTGCAGCACGAGTTCGATCCCCGGTCAGGGAGATTCCCACATGGCGCAGCAGACCTCTCCTGTCTCCCTGCTGCTCCCCTCAGCAGTGTATCTCAGTGGATCTGCTTGTTCTGCTCCCCACTCTGTCTCTGGTGAATCCTCTCACCCGCCCGCATCTCTGGCCTGTGCACCAGCTCTTGTACGCATAAATAAATATTTTAAAAAACATTCTTCAAAATGCCCTTTTTAGGGTTTTTGTTTCAAATACTTTATTATTTTTTTATATGGAAGATGTTGTTGAGCTGACACTAGCTTACAACACTACGTGATTCGGAGGTCCAGACTCACAGCGCTCCGGACACGTCCCCGCACCACACGCGCTGCCAAGGCCCCCCCAGCCCTGCCCCAGTCCCCGGACGGCTGTCTGCAGTTCCAGGGACAGTTAGGTTTCGATTTTTAACTCACTGTCCAAAAATATGTATCCTTTAGCGATGTTTGCGCGCCCTGTAAGTGGAGAGCTCCGGACGAGGGATGATTCAGCCGGACGTTTGTGAAGTGAAGTGTTTATTCGCGTGTATTTACCTAAAAAGAAAAAAAGCAAAATGCTATTGCAAATGCCTCCGGGAGTGCACGCGGGCGCCCGTCGCGCGGGGATGCGTGGGCCTAAGCTCGGCCCAGCCAGGGCGCGCGCCTCGGCGCTCCCTGAGCCGCGAGAGCCCACGCGGCCCGTCCCGCAGGCTCCCGGCGGGTCCTTCCCCCCCCCACCCCCCACGCAGCGCAGCCGGAGCTGGGGCCTCACGGGGCTTCGCTCCGGGCGTGGCCCCTCTCATGGCGGCGGGGCGCTCGGGCGCGTCACCCACGACGTCGCGGGGGGCGCTCCCCGCAGCTGGGCTAGAGCGGGGCGCCCTCTGCCCGCGGCAGACCCCCGGCGACCCGCCCCCGGGGCCCGCCCCCGCCGGCCGCCGCCTCGCGCAGGGACAGCGCCCTTCAATTCCCCACGCGAACCCCACCCAGCGGCGTGCTCGGCCCGGCGGCGCGCGGCGGGCGGGCTCTCCTCGGGGTCCCGGGTCCGGCTGACACGCCGCTCGCGGGGCCGAGGGGGCGCGCCGGGCCCTTCCCGGCCGCTTCATTTCTTCACGCGCACGGAAGCGGGGTGCAGGCCGCGGGGCGGGGGTGACGGGCCGCCCGGAGACAGCGTGGGGGCAGAACAGGCGCGTCCACGGACACCCACTGCTGAGGGGCGCCGCGGGGAGCGGGAGCGGCCTGGGGGAGCTGCCGGCCGCGCGGGAGCCCCAGCTGCAGGGGCTGCGGACAGGCGGGCTCCCGGGGCGCGCCGACGCCCGGCGCCCGGCGCCCCAGGGGGCCGGCGCGCTGCGACCAGAGAGCGGGAGCGGGAGCGGGAGAGACCACGCGCCCGCCTCAGGCCGACCAGCGCCTCGGCTGAGAGGCAGCGAGGGGGTGCGGGGTGCTGGGGGGCGCGGGGCGGGGGGTGCAGGGGGACGCCGCGATGAGGGAGGCTCAGGGCGGGGCGCACCACAGGGGGGCCGCACAGTGAGGCGCTGGGGACTTGGGGTGCCGGGTGCGGGTGCCCCTGAAGGGGATGCACCTAAGCGGGCGGGCGCCGCTCGCAGGACGCCTCCCGCCAGGTGGCAGCCGGCGTCCGGGCCCACCCCGCCGGGCCCACCCCCGCGCGCGCCCCCGGGCCGGCCTTCACCTCAGCCGGCCGCTCCTCCGCCTGGACGGCGACCGCGCGCGAGGCCCCACGCGGCACCCGGCGCGTGCCCCGCGCTTCGCGGTCGCTCCTCAGCCGCCACCTCAGACGACCGCGCGCGACCGTTAGCGCTGGCCCCGCCCCGCAGAGGCCCCGCCCCTCGCATCCAGTAAGCCCCGCCCCGCCCGCAGAGGCCTCGCCCCCTCGCCCGCCACGTGCATCCAGTCGGCCCTGCCCCTGGCATCCAATAAGCTCCACCCACCAAGGGCCCCGCCCCCTCCCCGCCCCCGCGACCACTCGGCCCCGCCCCCGCGTCCAGGAAGCCCCACCCCCTCAGAGGCCCCGCCCCGGGCCTGTCCCTCCCAGGCCAGTGGCGGGGTGGGGGGGGGCGCGGGGCCCTCGCCCCCCTCTCCCGAGTGCCCAGCGTGGCCGGCAGGCCGGAGGGGCGGGCGGGGCAGGGTCCGGCGCTGGCTCCGGCTGTGGACGAGGGCGGCGGCGGCCCGCCGGCCCCTGGTCCTCCGCCCCGCGCCGGGCTTCGCGCACCAGCCCCGACGGGGCGGGTCGGCCGCGGCCCCTCCGGGCAGCGCGCGGGCTGCGGGCTCCGCCTTGGGAAGGAAGCGCGGCCGGACGTTGCATCCGAGGCAACCTCTGTTCTCAAAACACCCGGTTTTTCTTTTTCCTCATTTGCCATGTTTTCATCTCCCAAGCAGTCAGGCGAGCGCAGCGCTTCTGGCACTGGAGGCCCTGCGGGGCCCTGCGGGGGGCAGGCCTGGGCGGGGAGGGGGCGCTGCTCCACCGCGGGCCCTCCCCCGTGGAAGAAAAATCTTCCTTTTCTTTAGGAAATCTGCGAGCTGGGTTTGCTCTTCACAGCAGAATTGCCTCGTGGGCACGGGGGACCTGCGGGGGGGGGGGGGCAGCCCTGCGCCTGCTGCAGTCAGGGGTGACCGAGCGAGGTCAGAGCCACAGTAGCTGGGTGTCTGCGGTCGGGTGTCCGGGTCGTGACAAAGGGGTGACGGGGAGCGCAGCCGTCAGTGGGGGAGGTGGACAGCCGCTTTAAGGCATTACAAGGTCCCCTTCTATTTATTTAAGGACACATTACTTTTTCTAAAGCTGATCCCGGGAGTGCAATGTCCTGCCCACAGGGAGGTGCTAATAGGTCAGGTCCCTCTCCCTGCCCAGCCCATCAGGGGACCCGCCCAGGAGGTCACACATGTGCCTGCAGCCACAGGTATTTGTATATATTTTTGCACAAGATTGTCTGCAGAAGAGGATCAAAGTAACCCATGAGTGGGGCGGGAAGAACTGGACGTGGTTTGGGGCAAAACGAAGTAGTTTAAGAGCTTTGGAAGGGGGAAGAAGAGACTGAGCAAAAAGGACATTTAAGAGGAACTGGGTTCAGGAAATGGGGAGAGGCATCACAGAGGAGGGAGTTTGGAGGAAACAAAGCAGTTTGTTTACTTTGCAGCAGCCCAAGGGCTGAGAGCCCAGGAAGGTTCTGGAATTCTGGGGGAGAATCAGGCCAGTGCTGAGCCAGGATTCAAGGACTTGCAGAGGGTCCGCTCTGCTCTGCATGCAGTCTGGATGGCTGAAGCCAAGCAGAGCTTGTCCCACACGCAAAGGAGCAGAGCGGGCAGGACAGACGTTGGCATCTGTGGAGGGAAAGAGGGGCTGGGCACAAGCAGGGCTCTGCCGACGCACCCGCGGAGGTTACCCACATATGGCAACACCCACATATGGTAATCCAGGGAGCTACCCACAGGGCGCAGCAGACCTCTCCTGTCTCCCCGCTGCTCCCCTCAACAGTGGGTTTCAGTGGATCTGCCTGTTCTGCTCCCCGCTCTGTCTCACCCCCACCGCTGGCCTGTACCCCAGTTCTTGTAGGCATAAGTAAATAAATCTTAAAAAAAAAAAAAAGAAAGAAATAGTCAAATGGTCTGATCAAGTGACGGAATGTGATCTTGGATAACATTCATCTCAACTTTCCCGGCCCAGAGAGGCAGCAGGCGCCACGTCTTCTCTCTGCCCGCCTTGCAGCCTAGAGCTCAGTGAGTCCCTGCAGTCGTTTCTGTGCCGTAAGTTGCTTTTCCTGCGGCCGGTCTTCTTTGACCTCAAGGTCACAGCTATTGCAGCGTTGGATCATGGCCTGACAAATTCTGCATCAACGCTGCCTTGCGAGGTCTTTCATTTCTTCAATTAAACAACTGGAAATGGACACCTCGCGCTCTCCCCTCCGTTATGTCAATAACGATCCTTGTAATTACACCGAATGTTGAAAAGTGGCCTGCCAGGCTGCTGACAGTCTGCTCTGGGGCTGGGCCACTCACCGCCAACCCTGATCAAATCATCTTGAATTAATAAATGGATTAATAAATAGGGGGGAGGCCTCGCTTGTCACAGGTTTTCATTCATGTTTGCCAGATTCTCATGTGAGCAAGATAGTTTCTCCTTTGGCCTCTGTGTCTGTAAGGACGTGGGCGAACTGAAAAATAACGATGTCCCCTGAAGCATGGCTGTTGAGAAGCGGCACTAGAGTTGGCAGCGCCCGCCCTTGGCTTCACTGGCAAACAGACACTGCGATGGAGCTAGACGGACTCGTTTAGGGCTAAATTTATACATTTTAATACAATTTTTAAAATGTGTTCAGCATCACGCAACGCAGTAGAATGTGATAAGGAGGAAGAAGTCAGGAAGGAGAGCTTGGCGTTGCAGCCATTGCAGCACGAGCTCCTCCCCGGCAGGGAGCTGGCCCACAGGGTGCGCGGCCTCTCCTGGCCCCTGCTGTGGTGTTTGTGAAGCAGCCCAAGAAGCAGGAGACACTGCCCGCCCGCAGGAAGTGTGTCTTTGCATCAGCGTTCTGTGTGGTGCCTCCAGAATGGTAGCGTGTGAAAGACTGAATTCCATGTGGGATGGTGAACAGTCCTCGGACGGGCCATGGCGATGGGCAGCCACATTGTGACTGGACTTCTTATCACTGAATTGTGGCTTCAAGTGGGAAAAACACCATCCATAAAGCAGGGTCAAAGGGGACCGATAAAATGGGAGGGAGAAGACGAAGGACTGAGAGGTCAGGAAATCCCCGGATGAGTATGATGGACACATAGCTATTGATTTTTTATGCACACAAGAACCAGGGTGCAGGCCAGAGGTTCGGGGGGACAAGAGGATTCCCCAGAGACAGAGTGGGGAGCAGAACAGGTGGATCTACTGAAACACACTGCTGAGGGGAGCAGCGGGAGACAGGAGAGGTCTGCGCGCCATGTGGGTTGCTCCCTGGCCGGCCGGGGATCAACCTGATGATGCAGAGACTGTGGACAGCTTCATAGTGCGGTGCCCAACCCCTTGCGCCACCAGGGAGGCCCTGTCCATAGAGTTTCAAGGGAATGCACCGTGCCTGCGATGTCCCCGGGGGCACCAGCTGCTCTCCCACTTACGAGGGCAAAACTGAACAGTGGTCCACTCAGCCTGGATGTTTAATCTGGCCTTTACACAAAAACCCCCTTGACTCTTTTTTTTTTTTTTTTTAATAGAGGCATGTTTATTTATTTATTTGTTTGTTTGTTTGTTTGTTTTTGTTTATACATGCACTGGGTACAGTCAGAAGCGCGGGAGGGTGAGAGAATTCACCAGAGCCAGAGCGGGGAGCAGAGCAGGCAGAAGGACCGAAGTACACTGCTGAGGGGAGCAGCGGGCGGCAGGAGAGGTCCGCGCGCCATGTGGGACCCTCCTCCGGTGGCCGGGGAGCAGCCGGGGATCGAACCGGCGCCGCAGAGGCCGTGGGTAGCTTCGCAACCCAGCGCTCAACCGCTGCGCCACCGGGGAGGCCCCCCCTTGACTCTTATAGACCCTCTCTGGATGTGAAGAGCACCCCTTGGGGGTGAGACAGAGCAGGGTGCCTGCTGCTGGGCTCAAGGGGTGCAAGCTTTGGTGTCTCTCAGGGAGTGAACTGGCCACCCCACAGTGCAGCTCACCCTTGGAGACACTTCTGCTGGGACTGCTGTTGTGTCTGATGACAGAAACCAGGGCTCATGTGGGGGTAGCTTTGCTGGAAGCGTGGCTGAGACACACGGATGGCGGGCTGGTGCGTGCCAGGCTACTCCAAGCATGGAGGAAATTCCTGAAAATCAGGAGGCTCCGCAGCTGGCTCCTGCTACTTCCTTTTATTTTGTTTATGGCAGTTCTTGTAATTATGGGAATTTTGTGTGGGCTTCAAAATAACAAAATGAATGATGACATCAATGCCAATTTCAGTGCTGTATATTCCAGCAATCTGAGTGATGTCCGTTCCAATATAATTGGTAATGAGACGATTTCCAATATTTTTCAAAGTCCCCCAATTTGTAAAACATCTACCATGAGCAATGCTGAATTCTTTAACAAATTACACTTGGAAGAACTCTTGGAACCAAGCCCGGTGGAGGTCCCCACTGAGGAAAGCCCTCAGGAGCCCCTGAAACAAGATCCAAGAAAAGGAACGTCACATGTTGTTCCTACAGTTTTGGGGCCTTTTGGCCCCACATATAAAATAGGAGGCCGCCTTTGGTTTCCCCCTCGAGGCAAGCCTATAAGTAAAATAGATTTTCTTACTCCTGCCCTACCCATTCCTTATACTGGAATTTATGATGAAAATATGAACAAAATATTCAAAATTAATAGTACGAAGGTGTTGGCTTCCTCAGTTTCTTTATGGGAGAGAATAAAAAGGTCAGCCCCTCCTTGGTGTCTCATGAGTCAGGAAGCCAGGCGCCGTGCTGCCACCAGGTGGAATAGGTATCCAGATAAAATTAAATGTAGTTATTGTCATAGAAGTTAGTTGATGACTCATAAAGTACGTGAGCCAGGTTAAAAGCAGATATGTAACTTTTTAACCTAGGAACAATAGGCACTTTTGAGGTTTGCCATTTATTCACAATGCTTCCTTAACCTTTATTCACCTGGCTCAGCCAGTATAACCACATAGGACACGCTCTGTCCAGCACCCTTGCCCACTTCTTCAAGTTGTTAAGATTTTTTTTTTTAATAGAGGCATGTTTTTATTTATTTATTTGTTTGTTCGTTTGTTTTGTTTATACAAGCACTGGGTACAGTCAGAATCGCAGGAGGGTGAGAGAATTCACCAGAGCCAGAGCGGGGAGCAGAGCAGGCAGAAGGACCGAAGCTCAACCACTGAGCCACCGGGGAGGCCCCAGCATGGCTGGTTTTTATTTACAAACAGAGAAAATGGCTGCTTAACTCTGCCCTTAGGTCCTTGCCACTTCTCTTTGGGGATCCTGGGATTTGTAGTTCCCGTTGTCTTGATGGAGTGGGCATGGCATCCACAAAGCCTGTATGGAATTAGCGTCACTTTTTGCCCTCATTTCCATGGTGTAGAAGATCAAATGTATGGATCCTGGGGTATCCCAAGCTTAGCTTCTAGCAGAGCAAGCATTGCTGTGCCAGCCCCAGGCCCGTGGCCGCTGCCACACAGCTCAACAGTGGCAACCCTGAGTGAGGGTTCTGTCAGAGACCCCAGCGGGGTGAGTGGGGCGGGGCGCCCTCGGGGCTAGGCCTGCCGGTGGGGCTGAGGGTCAGCGAATACAGTTAAATCCACTCCCTCATATGCAATGAGTGTCGATGACAGCAGGTCCCCACTGCACCTCCAGCCCCGCTGCGACCCTCAAGGTCAAGTGGAAGGACACAGGTCCCAACTTATTTCTTAGCTCTCTCTTCCCAGTGCTGCCGCCGCCTGTGGGCCTGCGAGCCACATAAATTAAGGAGACCACGTCCCCAGCCCGGGCGAGGAGGCCCGGCCTCAGTCCCAGCCTCAGTCCTGGCCAGTCATCTGGTAAAACTTGAGGTGGAAGGGCCGGTAGAAGTCCCGCAGGTGCTAGAGCTCGGCCAGAGGCACACGGGGGTGGGGCAGGCCCTTGGACTGGCCCAGGCAGGTGGGGGGGGGGTGCAGGGGGGGACAGCAACCCACCGGGGCCTTCCTGAGGCAGGGGAAGCCCTTGGTGGCGTTGAAGTAGAAGTGCTTGTCCGTGACCACCCTCTTGAGGCCCAGGAAGTCCTGCACGCGGCCGACCTCCATGGCTGACAGACCAGGCGCTCCCTGCTGACGAACAGGAAACAGGACGGTGGGGAAAAGCGCAGCCGGATGTCCAGGTGCTGGGTGTACAAGCCGATGCGCACGGCACTCCAGGCCGTGTCCGCCGGGCCCAGCCCGTGGCAGAAGGCCAGGGCACGGAAGCTGGGCAGGCCCGGCATCTTGGACAGGGTCTGGGCTGCTGTCTGGGGGCTCCCCACCCCTCCAACGAGGCCTAGTGCAGAGCTGGCCCACAGAAGCCCATCTCGGGATGGAGCTGCTCTCCCTTGCCCTCAGAGGTCCCCCAGGGTAGTGGGAATGTGAGGGGCCCTGCAGCCCCAGACCCCCAGATCCCTCGAGAGTAACGACAGGGCCATAGCCAGGCGGCCAGCTGGGGGGGTCCCCTTAGCTTGAGATGAGAGTGGACCCAAGAAGGAGGCCGGTGCCGCCTGCAGCCATCATGGCCCCAGCTGGCCCCGGCACCCGCCTCCCCACCTGAGACCCTTCACGCCTGTCTGCTCCCAGAGCCTCCCCCTCCCCAAAGGGGCTCAGTGGGTCTGAGTGCCCCCATGGGGGAGCTGCAAGGAAGCAGAGTTAAAAGGACATTGGCACCGGGGCCTCCCCGGTGGCGCAGCGGTTGAGCGCTGGGTTGCGAAGCTGCCCGCGGCCCCTGCGGCGCCGGTTCGATCCCCGGCTGCTCCCCGGCCACCGGAGGAGGGTCCCACATGGCGCGCAGACCTCTCCTGCCGCCCGCTGCTCCCCTCAGCAGTGTCTTTCGGTCCTTCTGCCTGCTCTGCTCCCCGCTCTGGCTCTGGTGAATTCTCTCACCCTCCCGCGCTTCTGACTGTACCCAGTGCTTGTATAAACAAAACAAACAAACAAACCAGCAAACAAATAAATAAAGCATGCCTCTATTTAAAAAAAAAAAAAGGACATTGGCACCCACAGCTCCCTTTCCCCCACAAAGTCAGGGGAGCTGTAGGGGAGGCTGCAGAAGGGGGATGGGAGTGGGGGGGCATAGGCTTTCCAGACCCACTCTCCCCGCAACCCAGCTCCGAGAGGGAATTCTCTGGGGGCAACTACTCAGCCCTCCAGGTCTCAGCAGCTGGGCTCTGAGGGGGCGGGTCCTGGGGACGGGGCGGCAGGGGGGCAGGGCCGGGACCCCACACAGCTCAGCTCACATCGGAGCTGCACATCTGGTCCGCGTTTCTCTGCATCTTCCATGCAGCCCGCAGGCTGGCAGGCCCCTTGTGGAGCCACGGGGGACGGAGCCCTGGCCTCCTCACAGGAGCACCCCCCAGGGCCGTGGAGGGGGTCAAGTCACCAGAAGCCTGGTTCCCTCCCCAGCACACACACACAGCTCCACACCCACATTCCTGCCTGCGCCCCTGGAGAAGGGAGCTCCCCCGGAGAAGGGTCCCCTCTGCCCCTACCTACTTGGCCTCAGATGGGGCGTCCCTCCTGAACTGAGACTTTGGGGTGTCTCTGGGTGACCCTGGCTCTTGCCAAGCAGAAGAGACTTGAGGGTGGGTGGCTCGAGGAGCATACGCTGAGCTTGGGTGTGGGGGGCCATGTCCCCGACGGGGGAACCATCAAGGGCCTGAGAGATGAGGTAAGGGAGGCCCTGGGAGGGGCCAGGGTCACTGTCCACAGTGAGGTCAGCTGCAGTCCAGGGGGACAGGCGTTTCAGAAACAACAGGGGCGCAGGCCCCTCCCTTCACATCCCCAGGCACCTGCCCCCAGAAGAGCCCCACACTCTGGAGGCACAGCCAGGGTCCCCAGACCCTGCCCAGGGGCTGAGCGCCTGCCCTGCAACTGGGGAAACTGAGGCAGGGGTAGGCATTTCAGAGGAAGCGCGCCAAGCCCTGCGTGTGCCTATGGCCACGGCCTCCGGCCGCCTGCAAGCCCTGCTCCGGGACCAGTGGGTCTGGCCAGGCCCAGAGGCGCTGCACCCAGCGTGCCCCAGCAGCGCCGAACACCTCCCAGACCCCCTCCCGTCCCAGGCCCGCGGGTCCCAAGAACCCTCCTCCCAGAGCTGTCTCCTCCCAGGCACCTCGTCCGCCCCCACCCCACCTCTCAGGCCCCTCGTCCTCCCAAGCATGCACCCAGGAGCACCCAGAGGGGCCTCGGGCCCCGGCTCTTGGGGAACCCATTGCCGGCTGAGCCAGCGCCGGCCCGTCCCGCTGGGCGTCGGCACCGCCGCTCAGGCCCCGACCCGGCCTTGCCCCTTCCTCCTCCTCGCCCGCCCGGCCTCGGCAGTGGGGGTCCGGGTGCTTTTGCTGACAGTCTGTGCTGCCCGAGGTGGGCCCCGCTCCCCGCGCTCTGAGGGCCTGGGGTTCAGCCACTCAGGGGCGAGGGAGACGCGCCCCCCTCACAGCTCAGCCCGCAGCCAGGCCCGCCGTGCCGGGGCGTCCAACCGCGAGTGGTTTCAACACGAAGACCACAAGTGGGAACAGGTGGGGCATCTGGGGAAAAGAGACTGGTGCCCCCGGACAGACACGCACCCCATTACTTCAGGGCCACCCTGGGCAGGTCCCCCTCGGCCCAGCCTGTGGGTGCGATGAAGCCACAGCTGGGGTGACTGACGGCATCCGGGAAGGGGCAGGGCGGGCAGGGCCACCACCCAGGCCCCCCCACCAGCCTCAGTGGCGGGGGGATCAGCCCCAGGACGGCCTGCTTCGGCTGGGGTGGGGCGCTCCCCCGCATTCCACACTGTACCCCAAGGCCAGCCCAGGCAGGGAGATGGTAGCTATAGAGCCCTGGGGCCGGAGGTTGGGGAGCCTGGACAGCTCCCCCTTTCTTAGTGCCCCTAGCTCCGGCTCCCGAGCCACCGAGGGTCCCTCTTTCCGGGATGGGGGTTCTTGGGCTATTGGGGGGGTCACTTTCCAGGCAGCTGCAGGGAATCAGGGGGCCCCTTTCTAGGGTATCGGGCATGTGTCAGCCAGGCCGGTGATCCCAGGGAAGGAGACCGGGGGGCATTTCTCAGCTCTTCTGACCCTGCTGCTCAGAAGCCCCGCGCTGGGATCCCTCCCCCAGGCCTGCTGAGGCCCCAGCAGCCGAGCCAAGCCTGTCTCTGGGGCCGCAGTTTCCACGGCCAGTGACCCCTGCTCTGCGCAGCGCCCGGGTCAAGCCTAGGCTGCCCACCCCGGGGGCTGAGCCCGCCGCCCGCCCGGCCCCCGCGCCCCTGCTCCTGCCGCTGGGCGGCTCCGCGCAGGCCTGGCCGTGGAGGCGGCAGGAGGGAGCGCGGGCGCCGGGCGCTGGCCTCTGCTCGGCCCCCGCGACCCTCGACCTTGCCCGTGGCGGGCCCGCTGGGGCCGCCCTACTCCGCGCCTTCGCCTGCGGCCCGGGAGGCCACGCCAGTGGGGGAGACATAGACAGTGACCGGGCCGTGCCCCCGCCCCAGGACCCACTTTCGGAAGACTGAGCCCCGCTCCCCGCCAGCGGCGGCAGTTGCCTGCGGAGCAAGTGGGCCAGGGAGGCACCGGGACGCGCCCGAGACCGCAAAGGGAAGTGTGGGGGGGCCGGCCCTGGGTGATGGCCGCAGGGCCCCCCGCGTCTGGAGAGGGGGCGCCTCATCCGGTCATCACCACTGTGGTGTGGAGGGACAGGCTCAGCTGGCGGGAGTCTTCCCCAAGGCCCAGGGGAGCAGGCCTGGCCCCCCCCTCACTCCCTGCGGTGCCACGCGGCTCTGGGATGCCAGCTCCCAGCCCCCAGCCGCCCACAAGGTGGCTTCCCTGGAGACAGAGTGGGGAGCCCGAGCCGGGGCGGAGGAGCCCAGAGTCCCGGGCCCAGGGGCGTTCCTCCCACCCACTGGGCCTCCCTGCACCCCGCAGCTTGGAGGCTCGGCATGCCTGAGCTTGAACCCCCTCCCCTCAGAGGACACGCTGCCCGAGCTGCTTGGTCTGCTGTCCCTCAGGCCACCAGACACAGGACAGCCAGGTGTGACATGGTGGCAGCTGGGAGGAAGGAGGGGGTTCGCGAGAGGGGGTAGCTGAGCACCAGGTGGGCCCCCCCCGCTGCCCCCTCACTGTTCCGTGCTCCACACCTAGCCGTGGAGTGCTCAGAAATGTTTGTTGAGTGACTGTGCGTGTGGCCAAGCCCATGTGTGGGCCTCTCCCCATGCCCCTCTCCACCTCTCTTCAGCCTGCCCCTCCACAGGTTGGGCACCCCCAGCCTGGCCCCCACGGGCGGCAGGCCAGGGTCAGCCAGCAGCAGCCCCGCTGGGCAGGGGTTAAACCCAGAGTGCAGCCTTCCTTCCCAGGACAGCTGGGGGAGATTTCACACACGTGGGACTTCCAGACCGCCCTCCTGGGAGCAACACGCTCACCCCCAGACCCACCGGGCAGGCCAGGGACTCAGCCAGCAGGGACCGGAGGGCAGCCCGGCGGGCCTAGCTGTCCTTGATTTGCATGAGGTTTTTCCACTTGGGACCCAGATGTGCCCTCTGGGAGGGCTCCCCACCTGGCCACCCCCACAGCCTACTCTCCAGTTCACCCTGGTGGGGGTAGGGGCCCTGCTGGGGGGACCTGGTCTGCACATGTGACCCCGGAGCATGGGCGGTGGCTCAGCCCCTGCCCGTTCCCACAGGTTACCTGGGGGGCCAGTGTCTCTGAACCCCACTTGTATAGCACAGGCGCTGCCTGCCCCGCTCCCTGGGTCCCTGGCCCCTAGGCTCGTGAAAAGAAGACAAGACACATAACGTGACCCCAGCACCTGGGGGCGCCCACTGCTGCTCCTTCTGGGGGTCCTCCAGGGCCAGGCTGGAGAGGAAGGGCCCCGGGGGTGAGGGCCCGGTGGCCTGGCACGTGGGACACAGGTCTCGGTCCCGGAGCTGGAGACACCAGCTGGGCGGGTCGAAGAGGCTGGCGAGGGCTGGCCAGGGCAGACAAGCTCCTGCATCAGCAGAGCCATGACAGGCCCAAGGCCAGGAGGACAGGGCAGAGTTCGCCAGGAAGCCGGGGAGGGGCATCTGCTGTGCTCAGTCTCCAGCAAGACAGACCCCTGCCCTCCCGGCTGCCCCTTCCAGTCCCTGAGCACCTGACCTCTGAGCTGCATAAAACAGAGTCCTGGGGGCCGGGGCCAGGGCAGGGTGATGGATGGTCCTGGGGTCCCTGCATCCCCGTGCTCCCCCACACGCCCCTGGCTCCGAGGGGCTCGCTGACCTGGGTGGGGGACCCTCATGGCTGCGGGGAGCTGCCTGTGCAGCACACAGGAGCCGTCCGAGGCCCGCAGACCAGAGGTTGCCCTGCAGGGCCCTCCCGGAAAGGCGTCTGGGGTTCTGGGGCCCGCAGGCCAGAGGCAGGAACTCAGGCGCATGCCTGGAACGTGGCCGGCGCGGGCTGTCGGGCGCTGGACTCACCCTCACAGTGAAGAGCGCGGCTGTCTCTGGGGAGCGGGCATCAGCCAGACAGGCGAGGTGGGACGGCCCAGTGACCGCCGAGGGGCTGGCCCGGCCTAGCGCTAGCTTGCAGGTCCCACTGGTGGGGCCGGGAGCTGTCGCGGCTGCGGGGAAAGAGGTGGGCAGCGCTGCCCGGGAGGAGGGACCCCGGGGGGCAGGGCGGGCAGGGGGAGGAGGCCTGTGAAGGGCTCCCGCAGCCGCCCTGGGCACGGCAGAGGCTCTGCTGGACAGGGAGTCCTGCCTCCGCCCCCGTTCTCCGAAGGCTCCCCGAGACGCGACTGCTCTGCGGGTCACGTTCAGTCACTTTGGTGACGCCCAGGAAAGGCGGCCCCAGCACCGCCGACCACCGCACCCCTGGACGCCAGGAAGCCTGTCAATGCCCTGGGTGCCGCAGGTCGGGCGGGCAAGGCGGGGCGGGGGGCGGGGGAGGGTGGTGCTGGCCGTGGGGTTGCGGGACGAAGAGCCGAAGAGCACGTGGAACCTGCAGGGGTCATGGGAGCGGCCGCCGCTGTGCCCCCCGGGCGGCGCCTTGAGGCCCTGCCGCACACGGCCGCGGCGCTCACTGCTGGGGACCCACAGGGCCCAGCCAGATTTCTCGCTGGACCCTTACCCGGACCCAAACCAGGCTGTTCCTGTTGGCTTGTGTTTGCCTGAGGGAAGGCTGTGCCCTGAGGGGGAAGCAGCGGGGTCTGGAGGGGATGGGGTAATCCAGCAGGAGGGATGGGGGAAGGTGTGATGTGAGCCCCCACCAGACGCCCACCCCTACTGTCCCTGCCGAGGAGCAGAGAGACCCTGCCATGGTCACCATGCGCAGCTCCACACCGTGGGCCCTGGGGTCCCGGCTCACCCTTCTCTCCCCACCTGCTAGGACACTGCTTGCCACTCCCTGCAGGACCTCTGCAGCCCATTAACTTGAGTGTGCCAGTGAGTGTGGGGCCCCTGGGGTGCAGGTCTCCGGGCGTTGCTCCGCACAGCAACCCTGCCTGCCTCGCCATCCCTAGCACCAGTCTGGCCAGGCCCCCGCAGGCCTTTGGCCCACCTGTGATGTGCCTGGGTCCGGGGAGACAGCCCAGGGTACAGCCTGGACGCGGGAGGTGTCTGCTTGGGCCAGCCCACTCTCGGAGGCACCCTGCCTGGGCAGGGTGCATGGCGGGGAGCGCAGGGGAGCAAAGTCCGAAGTCCTGCTGAGCACTCAGCTTGCCTGGCCCCCAGCGCCTGCCCCACCCGCTGCCTCAACTGCGCTCCAATGGGGGTGGCTGCCTCTCTGCAGCCAGTGCCTCACTGGGCGAGAGGGAAGCAAGGTGTGGGCAGAGGGCCTGAGACGCACCGGGCTGCGTGACCGTGGGCTAGCGCTCCCCTCGGCCTCCCCTCAGCCCCTGCGGTACGGAGACCTGGAGACTCAAGGCAACGACACCCCCCAAGATGCACTAAGCCCCCAACCCCGGCTCCCCACGTGGGCTGGCTGCGGCCCAGGCTGGCCGCTCGGCACAGGGGTGTGGGCTGGGCCGAGGCAGTGTCCCAGCGCAGTGACCGAGGTGACAAGGCCTCCCCAGAGCCAGGCCCCTTCACCAGTGGGTGAAAAGTCACAGAGGCCCGTCACAATGCCACACAGGAGGTAAGGGCAGAGGGAGGCATTGGCACCCCGGTGGGGGGGGGTGTTCTCTGCACCCCAGGCAGAGGTCCTCCTATTCCAGCAGCGGCAATCACTGCTGGCCCCCAGCAGGGCAGAGAAGGAGCTGGTGCTGGACCCGCAAGCAGCCAGTGCCCGGAGAGGGGCAAACAGCAGGCAGCCCCCCGAATGGTGCCTCTGCCTGGCCTCCTCCATGAGTTTTGCCCATGCAGGGTCCTGCCACCCACCCCGTGCAGCACAGCCCCGCCTGGACTAACCCACAGAGGCAGGGCCTGTGCCCCTTCCACCAGGCAGGCGGCTGGGTGCAGAGGGCAAGCTGGAGGCCCATCGGTGCGGGTTGTGACACGGCCCCGCTGACACCCCCTTCCCAAAGCAGGGCTGGGGGCGACTCGTCACCGCACCTTGCAGCAAGCAGCGCAGGGGCAGGGGACGTCCCCCGCACGAGGCTGGCCCCAGGCAAGGGGACACTCAGTAAACGTGGCAGACGAGTGTGGGTTGAGGCCAGAGGCCGGCGGCTGGCCCTGGAGTCGTCAGTGCGCGGGCAGAAGGCTGGGCCATTTATTGGTATCCATCCGGTTACTCCCAGAAAGGGTGTGAGGCGGAAGGGGCTTCAGCATCCCCACCTCCCGGACACCCCCATATCCACAGCCCGGGAGCCCCGGGGCCAGCCTCCGCCAGAGACTGCTGTGGAACAAGGCTGTGTCCTAAGCCAAGTGAGGCAAGCGCACCACAGGCTTATGAAACCAGGCACAGGATTTCTCCTCCCACAACCGCGAAGCCAGGGATGCACGCCCTCGGCCGCTCCCCAGCAGGTCACGGGGTATCCCCACTCTGGGTCCAGAGAGAGGTTTAACCAGAGCGAATCATGCAGTGACCGGCTGGGCAGCGTCTCGCCTGCAGTGTGGGGAGGGCCTAGTTCAGACAGGCGGGGAGGTGGAGAGAGGCGGAGGCAGGCGCGTCCCTCGCAGGCCACCTCCCGGACACCCGGCAGGAGGCTAAGATGGGGCGAAGGCAGGGAGCGCCTCTTCCTGGGGGGCTGCTCAGAGCCAAGGCTCTGGGGCCCCCCATGCTACCGCTTCCCCTTCTTCCTGTCTGGAGTTCCAACGCCAAGGTGGGTGGGACAGTGACCAGTGGGTCATGTGGGGTGGGGTGGACCGCCCACTACTCTCCCTGGGAGGCAGGAGTTTCTTTGCCTGTGGGAAAGGAGGGCGGGAGAGAAAAACAAGTCAGTTACCCGCTGCCTTGTTCCTGGAGCTGCCCGCGGCCCTCCAGCCTGCAGGTCCGAGCGGCTGGGAGGACTCAGATGCCTGGCTGGGGGGGGGGGTGAGTCTGCACCACTTTGTCCCCCAAAGTCTGCAGGGGAACACAGAGCCTCTCCTCCGCAGTGGGGCTGGAGGCTCTCAGAACACCCCAGGCAGCCTGCTCCCGCCTACAGAGGACACTCATGGACCAGAGGGACTCCCCGCAGACAGGCGGGCAGCGCGCAGGCCCATGGGCATGGAGAGGGGCCCGGGGCAGCCGGATGCAGATGTGCTGGGGTTGAGAGTACCTATGTGGACACAGAGCAGGCGGAGGGCTGGATTGGAGGCTGAGCTGAGAAAATGCCACAAGCAAAACCCAGCCCCTCAAGCCCTCTGTGAGGACCACGGCTGCAGGGGCGCACCGCTGGCTAGCACCCGCCAAGCCCAGGTCCAGGCCTGGGAAGGGGCTGTGGGCCCCACTGAGCGCGGAGGAGGCCATCTCAGGGAGGCTGCCAGTGTCAGTGGACGGGCAGTGTCTTCCCTGTGCTCCCTGTCCGCCCACCTGCCGGCGCCCGCACCCAGCCCTCACCTTTCGGGATGAACTTGAGTGAGCTGCTGAATATTCAGAAGCGGGATTGGCCCCGCTTGGGGCCGTCATTCAGGAACTCGTGGCCCAGCCCATTGCCGCACTTGCCACAGGACACCTGGGAGACCAGCAGATGGCCACGTGGCCTTAGCCCTTGCCCCTGCCCAGTGTCCGCTTGTGCCCGCTTCCCAGGGACTGGCCAGCATGAAGCTGACCTTTGCCTGGAGCTGCACAGCCAGGCTGTCCCTTCCCTCCCCACAGGCTCTCCCGCAGCTGGGGGGGGAAGGCAGGGGTGGCAGCGAGTCTGGTGGAGACCAGAGGTCTGGAGCAGGCAGGCTCTAGGCCCCTGGAATGTGCAGGGGTGGCAGCGGGAAGGCAGGGGTGGCAGCTCTCGGGCCTTGCTGGGCCACACACCTTCAAGGCTTCGGGCCGGTTGTGCTCCGGGCGCTTGGCCACGCTGTCCGGGTGAATGGTCTCGGTGAAGGCCGGCCAGGGAGACGAGTGTGCGTACTTGGAGCGGCTGGAGAAGAGCTCATAGCCACACTTGGCACACACGTAGATGCCTAGGCAGGAGAGGCAGACAGCTGGCCCCTGTCCCCCAGGAGCCACTTTGCTCCTTATCTTGCTGCCTGCCCGGCAGGCCACAGTGCAGGCCTTGCCACTCGACAGATGAGGACACTGAGGCCTAGGACACAGAGCCCTCAACTGGAGGAGGAGCCCAGGCCTCTGGGAGGAGACAGCACCCCCACCCTTGGGCCTGGCCAGCACCACCAGCTCCCTCCTTCCCAGGTGGCTTCCCTGAGCCCAGTGCACTGTCTGGAGAAGGGCCCTAGGAAGACACAGCCAGGGAGAAGAGGTCTGAACCAATCTCCAGAAGATCACTTTGAAGGAAGAAAACAAAATAAGGTTGCAAAAGTCACTTGCAGAACAGGAAGCTGGCTGGGGGCCCCACCCTCACCCCCTGCTCACAACCTGGGGACAGCCCCTCCTGCTATCCTGTCCTTCACCAGCAACTTAGGAGGCAGCAAAGAGGAGTTGCAGCTGCGGGTGAAGTTTCCAGGGGAGCAGGCCGAGGGCAGCTGTGGCCACAGCAGGTCCCGGGAGGAGGGCTTTGCGAGAGGGCCCTGGGTAGCAGCTGGCGCCGGGAGTGTCAGTCCCAGCCCAGACCGGAGGCTACCCGAGGCCTGCCTGGGGGCAGTTTTTACCAAATTAGTCCATTGCTAGGCAGCCGCCCGGGAGGGTGCTCACCAGGACCTCACAGCGCCTCCAGGGCGGGGCGCTGGCCACGGCCCCCCGCCCCCCCCCCCGCCGAGGGTCGGACTCCACCGTCCAGGCGGCCGCTCTCCCGACGGCACAAGCCAGCTGCGGCAGGGGGCCAGGGCCGGTCGGGCGCGTCCTGACGCGAACAGGACGCTCTGTGCCGCCCAGCGCACCGCGGGCCCGGCCCGGGAGGGGGCGGCGGGCGCGGGGATGTCCCGGCTCCGGGCCCGGGCCGCCGTGCGCAGGTCCCGCCAGGCCCGGGTTCCGCCCAGCGTCTGCACCCCAGGACCCCGGCCCCACAGACCGCCCGGCAGCGGCCACTCTCGCACTCCAGGGCCGTCCTCCTCCGGACAGCGCCCGCCGGCCCCGCTCCCGGCGCCCCGCGCCGCGCTCCCTGCCCGTCCCGGCGCCGCCGCTGCCGTGCGCGCCCGCGCCCGGCGCTCCGGGGCCGCAGGTCGTACCCGGCTCGAAGTGGTTCTGGAAGACCTCGCCGCCGAGGAAGCTGCAGAAGGCCATGGCGCCGCGGGAGCCCGGCGCGCGCCCGAGGGAGGTCCCGGCTCGGCCGACGCTGTCCGACCCGGCCCGGCCGACGCTGTCCGACCCGGCCCGGCCCGGCCCGCCCGCGCCTCCCGCGGGCCCGCCTCCCGAGGCCCCGCCCCGCCTGCCCGCGGGCCAATCGCAACCCGGGACGCGGGTTCCGGCTTCCGCCTCCAGGAGGCCCCGCCCCCTGCCGGGCCCCTGCCCGAGCCCGTCCCCCCGGCAGGCTCCGCCCACCAGCTGCCGCCAACGCCTTCTCCCGCACCCCGGCCCCGCCCCTGAGGCCCCGCCCCGGCCCCGGCCCCGCCCCTGATGCCCCGCCCCGGCCCCGGCCCCGCCCCTGAGGCCCCGCCCCGCCCCCGGCCCCGCCCCTGAGGCCCCGCCCCGGCCCGGCCCGGCCCGGGGCCGAGACCCGCCTCGCGCCCCGGCCGAGACGCACTCCCACGCCCCACTGTGGCCCCGCCTCGCCCGAGGCCCCCCCCCTAAACCACTCCCCGAGGCCCCGCCCCCAAACCACGCCGAGGCCCCGCCCCCGCGCCTGGCAGGCCCGGCCCACGCCCCGCCGCCGCGCCCCCCGCCCCTCCCCCGCCTCGCGAGCCCCGAGACACCGGGCAGAGTGGGCGCCGGCCTTTATTCAACGGGAGGGGAGGCGGGACGGCGGCCTACGAGTCTCCCGCGGGCTGCGACTTCTCCTTCTCCAGGTGCTTCTTCTGGGGACCCTGGGCGGGGCGGCAGCAGGCAGTTGGTCCCGGCCCTGGGGGGGGGCGCCCGGGCACCCACCCCGGCGGGGCGGCCTGCACCCCACGGCCGGCAGGCGCTCACCATGAAGGCCCGCTTCTCCTGGGCCGTCTGGAAGCGGCCGCGGCCGAACTTGGAGGTGGTGTCCACGAACTTGAGCTCCACGTCCTCCAGGGCCCGGCGGCTGTGGTGCGCCAGGAGGGACTGGGGGACACAGGGGCGTGGGAGGGGGCCGGGCGGAGGGTGCGCCGCCCTCCCGGCACCTCCCAGGGCCTCCCTCTTCCCCCTGGGCCCCCAGAGCAGTGGCGCACAGGCCAGCCCGGCCCCTCAGCCCCTCTGCCGGGCTCCTGCCCCCGCGTGCGGGTGCCCACGCTGACCTTCCTCAGCGTGATGATCCGCTTCCTGGTGCCCGCGATGCAGCCCTTCAGCATGACGAAGTCGTTGTTGACCTCCCCGTAGTGGGGGAAGCCGCCCTGGGGGAGGCGGGTCAGGGACCAGGCCAGGCCAGCGGCTGCCGGTCAGGGGGCAGCCAGGCATCCTAGAGGCGCCCCGCACGCTCCAGCGGTGGGAGGGAGCCGGCGCCCGCCTGGCCTGGGTGCTGCCGCGTGGCGGACCAGAGACAGGCCCCTCGGCAGGACCAGAAGCCCCTCTGGGCGTGACCACTGCCCAGTCTGCATTTCGCCCGTGCCCGCCCACACGTGCAGCCCGCGGCCCCTGCGGGCCCTGCCCTCACCAGCGGCGTGATGGACTTGTCGCTGATGTCGTAGCTGGTGGCCGCGTTGTTCTTGACCAGCTTCCCGTCCTGCACGTGCAGCCCCCGGCCTATGCGGTAGATCTACAGGACACAGCACAGCGCCTTGGGCCGCCAGGCCAGACCGTGCGCCCGTCACACCCACATCTGCGCCCACTGGTGGTGCGTTCCAGAGCCTCGGGGGTGCGAGGTGGGGTCCAGCCGCATGCACCCTGGGGCCTGTCGGGGTCTGACATGGGCTCACCTTCTTGTTGAGCTCCGTGCGGTGGTGGTAGCCCTTCTGGCCGGCCCGGGCGATGGAGCAGCCCACGCGGGCAGGGTGCCAGGCACCAATGCAGGCCACCTTGCGCAGCCCTTTGTGCGTCTTCCGTGGTAGCTTCTTGGTGTGCCAGCGGCTGGTGACCCCTGCAGGCGAGGGGAGGGGGGCTGTGCTGAGAGGCCAGCTGGGTCCTGCCTCTCCAGCGCCGGGGTTGCCCTGGGCCCTACCTTTGACACCCCTGCCCTTGGTGACGGCGATGACATCAATGACCTCGCTCTGGCTGAACACGCTGTGCACTGGCACCTGCTGCTCCAGCCGGGCCTGAGCCCAGGCCACCTTCTCGGCCACGGTGCCACCATTCAGCTGGATCTCCATGATGTGGGCCTTCTTCTGCCGGAAGGGCAGCAGCTTCATCTGCAGGACGTGACGCCCAGGGTCACCGGCATAGTGTGACCAGCCACAGCACTGCTGGCTCACGCTGTCACTCTGGCCTGCGTGCCACGGTCCCCACCAGGAGTGGGGTGCAGCTCAGGGGAGGCAGATGGGGTCCCTGCCCACACAGAGCTTCCGGCTAGCCGGGGGACAGAAGTCCTCAAGCAAACCCCTGTCAAGGACCTACTGTCCTGATGGGACGTCGAGGGGAGGGCATGGCCGTTGCAAGGCCCCCAGCCGGGGAAGCCTCTCGGAGGAGGCGACACTAGGGAGGCACAGCGCAGAGGCCCCGCAGGCGGGTAGCATGGAAGACCAGTGCGACCAGATGGTGCAGCAAGGAGGGCGGACCGCCGGCCGGGTGCAGGGGCCCAGGGTACAGATGACATCCCACAGACGCCTTCACCAGACACCGGACACCTGCCCGCACTTTCTCTGTAAAAGCTTCGGGAAGGCACAGGCTCTCGGCGTGGACGCGGGAACTCCCATGACAGCCCCGCATCGGGCAGCTGCCCGCCAGCCCTCGAGACTGCTCCTGCCCAGTCCTGGGTCCCGAATCTTTGGCCGCCGCTGATTTACATCAACAGCTCACACTTGTCTCAGAAGACCCAGGCCCCGCGGGAAGCTCCGGCCCTGGCAACTGGGCACCAGCCCTGGGGCCTCAGGCAGCCTGCCAGCCATCAGCCAATTGTTGGAACTGTGCCCAAGGCCCGAGGTATTTTTAGGCTGACATTTGCCAGAGCTCCAGGAAGCAGGGTGCCAGGGCGGGGCGATATCCAGGCCGGGCTGACCTGGGTGTGGACGATGACCCGAATGACCTTGCAGTACTTCTTCATGGCGGCAAAGTCTTTCTGGAGCTGCTTTTTGCCGTCGGCGTCGCGCCACCTCTTGCAGGCCTTGGTGAAGGCCTTCTTCTTGCTCTTGTGCCTGCGCCAAACACGGGGCCTCAGCGGGGCCAGCGGTGGCTGCAGCCTGACTGGCCCCCACCCACTGCCCACCAAGCCGGGGTCTGAGAACCTGCTTTCCTACCTGCTTTCCTCCCTCCCTGGGGTCCCGGCCCGTTCCAGCTGCATCTTCCCACACAGGCCGCCCTCCCCCTCTAGGCCTCCATGTCTTCCCTGCCCCTCGGGGCCGGGCGCCAGTGAGAGCAGGGTACTGTCAGTCCCAGATTGCTCAGCTGCCAACCCTTGTGCACAGCAGGCTTTGGCCAGAGCCCAGGGAGGTGGGCACTGCTGCACCTTCCACAAGAGGAGAAACCAAGGTCCACAGAGACGAAGCCCCTGGAAGAGGGGCAAAGGGACAGCAACAGAACGGCCAGCAGCACTCGCTGGGCCCTCGCTCAGCATTGGCGCCTCTAGCCCCCACAGCTTTGTGGGTTAGTTTGGGCTCACCCCGTGGTCAGTTGGCTCTAGAGCCCACTCTCAACACCTTCCTAGAAGGCCAAGGCTGGACTAGGCCTCTGCCTCCATAAGGAGGGCACACATGTGCGGTTCCTCAGGCAGGTGGGCCCTCCCTTTTGGCCTCTCCCTTCACATCAAGGAAAATTTGAGACCTGAGGATGCCATTCTTTGTGATGAGAAGAATTTACTCATTGGCTAGCTATTGCCCTTTTCACCCTGACTGCCAGGAAGCTCACAGCCGACTCTGAAATTCTGACAAGTCTCTCCCCTAGTTAACTCTGAGATCAGAACACTTGCTTCCTCTTTATCCTCTACCCAATTTCCTCTTCAGCCCTCTAGTGCTCCTCTTTATGGAAGGGAAAGCACCTGCTCCCCACCCCCCCTGTATTTTCCTGCCTTCCACAGCTACATCTCCTGCCCACCTCCCCCACCATTCAACCCAGGGCTGAGGACCGAAAAGCCCGCCCAGTCCCTGGGTCCCCCAGCCGCGGCACCCACCGCGGCCCACCCACCACCCTCACCAGTCCCTGTAGAAGCGACGGCGACACTCATCGCTGAGGTGCTCTGCGAAGATGGTCTTGAAGCTCCGCAGGCCGCGTGGGGTGGCCACATAGCCCACCACGCCCACCACCACCAGAGGCGGCGTCTCCACAATTGTCACCGCCTCCACCTCCTCCCGCTTGGAAATTTCTGGTGAGACAGGGGCACAGAGGGGTCTCCAGAGGCCCAGGGGGCAGTGGGCAGCGAAGAGCCAACCACAGCCCCTCCCATCCCAGGCAGGATGAAGCGCCACAGCCCCGTGGCTGCTGAAGGCAGAGGCCCTCGTGACCACTCCGGGCCTGCCGCCGCTCGCCTCCCTGTCTCCCTGCCACCCTGGCACCGGTCAGGGGCTCGTCGGGGACCCGCAATGGCCCAAGCTGGCTCTGACTTAGAGCTCAGGCGAGGCTGAGCTACTCCCTGCTCCCTGCCTCACTGTCCCCAGCAGACCGCCCGGGAGTGGCCGAGAGCCTCAGCCAAAGCCCACGGTCCTGCGCTGCGGTGCTGAGGGCGGGGGGCGCGCTGGTCCCAGGGCACATGGGTCGACTGGAAAGACAGCCCAGGGGCTGAGGCATGTCCTGGCGGCGGCGGTTCCCATGGGCAGGCAGGGCCACCCTCAGGGCGGTCTCCCCGGCCCCAGCCCTGCTGTGGCCACTCACTGAGGCCGGGCCGGTGCAGCTCCCGCAGGGTGTGCGTCATGCCAGCCTTGTAGCCCAGGAAGGCCGTGAGGTGCACCGGCCGGCTGGGGTCGTCCCTCGGCCACGTCTTCACCTTGCCCCGGTGCCGGCGGCTCCGCTTGTGGGGCAGGAAGCCCAGGTGTCCATGCCGCGGGGCGGAAAACTTGCGGTGGGACTGGGGGCGGGAGGGCGGGAGGTCAGAACTGGGGGGGGGGTCCCAGAACCCGGGCCCGGAGAAGGGAGCTGGAGGGCTGCAGGGGTGGGGGAGGCCCAGGGGCAGGACCGAGGACAGGAACCAGCGCCCAGCCCTCCTGCCCAGTGGGCCGGCCTGTGGGCAGGGGCCGGACCACCCTGTGAGCTGGGGCCGAGGCCGCTGCCCTCTGCGCTCACCCGGCAATCGGGCCTGCAGCCACGCCCTGGCCCACTTGCTGCCTCCTCCAGTTACCTCCTCCCTTGCGGGTCCAGGGGCCTGCCTCGTGGGGGGCCCCAGAAGCCCACCCAGCCCTCCCAGGGAAGCCGCCGGCCCCGCGGCAGCCCCCGCCCACTGACCATGGCAGTCGGTCCAGTCCCTGCAGGTCGGAACAGGAAGGGGCCTCCCTGCCGGGCACTGGAGGTCGAGTGGCAGGGCCAGGACGCAGCAGCCAGATCCCAGATTTAGCCCCTGGCAGAGGAGCCCGGTCGTCGCCTGTGGCGGGCACCCGCTCTGGCGCCAGCAGCAGGCCTGGCAGGGGGGCGGGGGGGGTGCAGCCTGAGCCTGGGCGCGGGCACCTGCAGCGGCGGCCCCAGGACTGAGCCACGGCCCCGGGTCTCTGCTCGTGCGACCCTCTCCGGGCAGGGCATGCACCCCGGCAGGGGCGGCTGACGGCTGAGATGGCAGGCCCAGGGTCCACCCCGTCCCACAGCCGCAGGCCCAGCTGCCCGGGGCGGTGATGGCTGCATGTCCCGAGGGCCGCAAGGGCCCATGCATGCTAATATCGGGACCCAAGGACGTTTAGACCCACTGAGGAGCGTAGCCCTGCAACCGAATGAGCAGGAGGGTTCAATCACCAATTTTTAAAAAAAGATTTATAGTATTTATTTATGCATACAGAGCTGGGGTGCAGGCCAGAGGTGCGGGGGCGAGAGGATTCCCCAGAGACAGAGTGGGGAGCAGAGCAGGTGGATTTACTTAAACACGCTGCTGAGGGAGCAGCGGGGAGACAGGCAAGGTCTGCTGCGCCCTGTGGGTAGCTCCTGGCTGGGGCTTGCACTGACGTGGCAGCGGCTGCGGACAGCTTCATAGTGTTGAGACTAACCCCGGCGCCACCAGGGAGGCCCCTCAATCTCTGATTTTTTGACGCAAAGATTCTTCACTGATGAAGTTCTCAACTACAGATCTGAGTTTCGCCTCACTGGGCACTAAATCCCCTGCCCCTCAAATGTTCTAGACGGTTGTTCTTGTCTCTAATTACAAAGCAACTCTAGATTCATTGGGGTGAAAACCCCACAGGAACAAAAATCACCGAGCAGGGGTGAGCCTGCCCACCGGGGGACAGAGGCCCTGAAGGGCAGGCACGGTGGGGGGTGGGGAGTGGGCAGACGGGGCTCAGAGGCACGCAGCAGAGCGGGGGGGCTGAGCGACACCAACATGGGACATGGCATGTTGGGACATGGGACATGGCAGGCACCGGGTGGGGCTGGGCCAAGGCAGGGCCTCCCCCACAGCTGCACGGGAGCGCTCTGCCCGTCCTGTCCCCTTCACGAGCACATGGAGCACCCCTGCACAGCCCCAGAGTGCGGCTCACCCCACACCGAGTGTGCACAGCCCCAGAGTGCGGCTGCCAGACCGCAGCTGGGGCCCCACAGGATCCTTCAGTTCTGAAGCCATCTGCCTGGAAACAGCCACCAACACACAGGTCTGGGGGAGCTCGGGCCCTTGGGGCCCCCCACTCCAGCCGCCAGTCACAAGCATCAGGACCCTGGCTGCCCACCCCTCCACCCTGCCCGGCTACAAATCTGTGGTTCCCACAGCTACTCCCAGGCTGCGTCAACAAGAAGGGCTCACAGGACTCGGGCACACGCTGCCGGCTGATGAAATGTGATGGACACAGAGGAAGGGCCAGAGGTGGAGGGACAGCCCAGGTCTGGGAGGGTCTCGGGGCAGCAGCCTTTGTCCCGTGGAGGGGGAGGTACATCACCCCCCAGTGTGACATGTTCACCAACCTGGAAGCTCCCCAACTCCCTGCTGTGGGGGTTTTTATGGACATGTCCCCCTGTAGGCAGGGTCTGTCTTTTTTTTTTTTTTTTAAGATTTATTTGTTTGTTTAATTATTTATTTATACAAGCACTGGGCACAGTCAGAGCGCGGGAGGGTGAGAGAATTCACCAGAGCCAGAGCGGGGAGCAGAGCAGGCAGAAGGACCGAAGCACTGCTGAGGGGAGCAGCGGGCGGCAGGAGAGGTCCGCGTGCCATGTGGGACCCTCCTCCAGTGGCCGGGAGCAGCCGGGGATCGAACCGGCGCCGCAGAGGCTTCACAACCCAGCGCTCAACCGCTGCGCCACCAGGGATGCCCAGCAGGGTCTGTCTTTAACTCCATCCCCAGCCCTTCTACTGCCTCAGGTGAGTGGGGTACAGCCGAGAACCCCCAGTTCCCAGTCCTGGCGTGGCCTTCCCCAGCCTGCCCCACCCAGGAGCCTCATCAGAACCAAAGACAGCTGTTTCAGGGGCCCTGCTTCAGAAGCTGGGGACAGTATCAGTCTGTATTATATCACAAAGGTTCTGGTCGGTGTACAGCAGCTCCTCCAGTTACTAACAGGCTCAGGGCCAGTATGAAACCATCAGAATGGGATGAGAGTGCCCTGTGCAGGGCACGGGTGTCTCCCCACCCAGCCCAGCCTCCTGCTCTGCTCCAGGCAAGCCCCCCAAACTCGCTGGCATCAATGGGCCAGTCCATGAGGGATTCGGGTAGATACAGTGGATGCCAGAGAGAACTGTAGGGCTGGGCAACCCAGGGGGGCTTCCTGGAAGAGTATGGCACTGGACATTGTGTCACTGGTTCTCTCCACCATCCGGGTGTTCCAGAAGAGCAGGGCTGTGTTCATCTTGCTCCCTGTGGCACTTGCCTGATGTCTGCACGCCATAGGAACGTAAGGAATTGTTCAGTTATTCCTGTGTGTCTTCTCGTAGGACGTAAGCAGGGATCGCCACTCCTGTATCCCAGCCCGTGGGAACCGCTCCGTAGACCGAGACCCGCGGCAGGGGCCGCAGGTCTGCAGCTAGGTGTTTCCCCAGCCCACGCCAGGGCGGGGCCAAGGGACTACAAGTCCCATGGTGCCTTGCGGGCGCCGGGCACCCTGCGCAAGCGCAGAGGCCTAAGGGCGGCCTCCGTTGCGGGGGAAAACTACAAGCCCCAGGGGGCCTCGCGGGCCCGGCCGCCGTGCGCAGGCGCGCAGGCCAGAGGGCGTCCTCTGCTGCTGGCGAGCTAGGCCGCAGGACCCGGGCGCGGGCCGGGCAGCGCTACGACCGCCGAGCCCGCCGCGCGCGCAGCCATGCCGGACAGCTGGGACAAGGACGTGTACCCCGAGCCCCCGCGCCGCACGCCGGCGCCCTCGCCGCAGACCTCGCTGCCCAACCCCATCACCTACCTGACCAAGGCCTTCGACCTCCTCGTGGACCGGCCCGTGACCCTTGTGAGAGGTACCGGCCTCCAGCCGGGCCCGCCGCTCCCCAACCCCACGCCCGGCCCGGGCCGCGTCGCCCGCTCCCTCCCCCCCGGCGCCCCCGCACCCTAGGCTTCGCCCGGGCCCGCCGCGCCCCCAGCCCCCCTTCCGCGCCCTCCCCGGGAGGCCCTTCCTGCGGCAGCACCCGTCCTGCCCACGGGGCCCGCCGTCGGGACGCCCCAGGCACCCCTGCCCTTAGGGCCGCAGCCTGGGGACGCTCCGGGCACCCCTGCCTTCCGGGCCCGCCACCGGGGTACGCTCCCCGCACCTCTGCCGTCGGGCCGCGCGGCCATGAGGGGTGATTTGCAGACGTGCGCGCCCTGGCCTTAGAACCCAGTGCTGGGCGCGGATCGTCTGCGTGTGCACAGGGGCACCAGCACGCGTGTGTTGAAAAGAGGGCACTCTCGAACCCCCTGTGTGCCCTCAGGCCCCCCAAAGTGAGGGGGTGGAGTGGTCAGGTGGTGGCCCACGCCCCCTGGTCCAAGGGGCACTGCCTTTGCCCTGTGTCCCAGAGAGCTGACCAGAGCCCCCTTCTCTGATCCCCACCAGGTGGCTGGGCCAGGAGCTTCTTTGTTACCCTGTGAGGCTCAGCCTGCTGCACGGCGCAGCGGGGAGCCCGCTTAGCGGTCACTGGTGCCTGGTGTCCATGCGTGCGCTTAAATCTCAGATAAGCAGCAGAACATTTGGGATGCAGAGCCTTCTCTGGTGGCGCTTTCGTCAGGAACGATGAAGTGGTCCGGAAAGGCCTAGCTCGGACCTCAAGCTGGTCTGCTGTGCTGTTACCCCTCCCTGCTTTCACCCTGGATCCTTTTTTTATATTTTACTTTATTTATGCATAGAATTGGGGCTTCAGCCCCTGGGAGAGGGTGAGAGGACTCCCCAGAGAGAGTGGGGAGCAGGACAGGCAGATCCACTGAAATCCACTGCTGAGGGGAGCAGCGGGGAGTCAGGAGAGGTCTGCTACGCCCTGTGGGTCAGCTCCCTGGCCGGGACTGAACTCAGGCCACAGTGGTGACAGCTTGAGACTGAACCCCTAGGCCACCAGGGAGGCCCTGGATCTCCTTTTTGTAGTGATTTCCCAGAAAGCGCTTTGTATGTCTGCACATGGATGGGATCACACTAGATCCAGCTTGCTGGGGTGCCGATGAGAGGTTGTAGCGCCACAGCGGGATCTGGAACCCTTGCCCCTGGCCTGCTCAGTGGAGGGGGTGGTCCACAAGCATGGGCTCGCAGAACATGGGGGATTCTGGGACCAGCCTGAACCGCAGCCCCTCTGTAAATGAAAAGCATCTGCCCCACACCGTGATTGGGGACGAGCCGGGGAGCATGGGCTGGTGAGGGACGGACACTTCAGAAGTGGTGGGCATGGCTAGGACTCTGCCAACCTAAGCCTCTGTGAGAGTCAAATCGCTGGTCACTGCAGAAGCTGGGAACACTCGGCCTTGTGTGGCTGGGACAACAGAGCCAAGAGCCCTCTGACAGCAGGAAACTGACTTGGGTTTTCCCCTTACAGAGTTCATCGAGCAGCAGCATGCCAAGAACAAGTACTACTACTACCACCGGCAGTTCCACCGCGTGCCGGACATCACGGAGTGTGAGGAGAGAGACATCTTGTGCATATTCGAAGCCGAAATGCAGTGGAGACGAGACTAGTACGTGAACTCCAGCCCTTGGCTGCTGTCCTCGGGTCCCCTGGAATTTTGGGATGGGGCCGGCCTGCAAGAGTGACCTTGGGGGTGTGGGGGCCAAGCTCCTGCTTTCACACTGAGCTCGCTGGATCCAAGGTGGGACACCCCGTAAGCCAATGTTTTCTTTTCTTTCAGCAAAGTTGACCAAGAGATCATGAATATCATTCAGGAAAGGATGAAGGCCTGTCAGCAGAGGGAGGGTGAGAGCTACAGGCAGAACTGTGCCAAGGAGCTGGAGCAGTTCACCCAGGTGGCCAAAGCCTACCAGGACCGCTGTGAGTGACCCCTTGGCAACCCCCCCCCCAATCTGCGTGTGGTGGGCCAGCGGCCTGTGGTTCCTGCCCGCCATTATCATGGGGCACTGCCCGTGACTCCTGCCCCCATCGCTTCCCCAGATCACGACCTGGGCGCCCACTACTCTGCCAGGAAATGCCTGGCGAAACAGAAGCAGAGGATGCTGGCAGAGAGGAAAGCGGCCAAGGAGGCCGCCGCAGCCTGAGCCGCACCCGGGGCAGCTCATGAAACTTAAGCCGCTGTTCCTGGGGTTGCTGTCAGCCCCACCTGAACGAGTAAAATAAACCAAGCAGCAACATGCATGGGAGTAATTCACTTTATTTCCTGGTATAAACTCTTCTATGTGGTGGCCACAGCTGGCGCCTGGGTTCTCTGCACAGAGACTCTTGTGTGGGTCTTCACCAGGTGGTCAGTGAATTCCTAGAAAGAAAAAAGATTAAGTGCAAGTCGGACGCCCCACCCACTGTCATTGCTGACTCACCCGGGGGTGGTCCTACCTGGTAAGGAGACTTGGTGAACACGGTCTCTTTCCATAGGTCGGGAGTGAGATAGCTGTAGGTCTTGGAGATGGCATCAAAGGTGGCCTTGGCTGGAAACAGATTGGGAAATGGGCATAATACTATCCAGAATCAAACTTAGGTGTCAATTGTAAGATACCACAAGGTCCTTACCAAAATTGCCCAGGGTGGCGGTGCAGCCCCTGGCCGAGGTGTAGCAGTCATCGATACCGGCCATCATCAACAGCTTCTTGGGCACAGGAGCAGATACGATGCCAGTGCCCCTGGGGGCGGGGATGAGGCGCACCAGCACAGAGCCACAGCGGCCAGTCACCTGGGCAGGGCAGAGGAGTCAGGAGGTGGCATGGACTGCCTTGCTCCACTGCAGGCCTCACCTCTCGCCCAGCCTACCTTGCAAGGGACGGTGTGGGGCTTGCCGATCTTGTTCCCCCAGTAGCCTCGCCGCACAGGGACGATGGAGAGCTTAGCCAGGATGATGGCACCGCGGATAGCGGTGGCTACCTCCTTGGAGCATTTAACGCCCAAACCGACATGTCCGTTGTAGTCCCCAATGGCCACAAACGCCTGAGAAGAGACTGAAGTGAGAAGCGGCCAGTGACCTGAAGCGCTGGTCACTGCTGCCCAGAGCCTGTTGCGCCCCTCGAGGGAAGAGTGGCCACTGAGAAGGCCAGCCTGAGGCCCCGAGGAGACCCTTGCTCTCTCTCCACATTACGAAAGTCACACGTGTGGAGGCAGATGTGACCATGCAGAGCTGGGAGAGTTTCAGGAGACCCCTGGCAGGGCAGACCGGGGAAACGAATGGCTGCCTACCTTGAATCTGGTGCGCTGCCCGGCGCGGGTCTGCTTCTGCACGGGCATGATCTTCAAAACCTCGTCCTTGAGGGACGGCCCCAGGAAGAAGTCAATGATCTCGGATTCCTACAAAGAAATTTGCGAGACGCCTCAGCAGGCGCGGCGGCTCCCGGCCCGCCCGCGGAGCACGGCCTTCTCGGCAGCAGGGTCCACAGCCCGAGGCAGGCGGGCACCCGGACGAGGAACCTCCCGCCCCGGAGAGACGCTTTCCCGCCCAGGCCCCGGCAGCCCCCACGCCCGGCGGGGGCAGGCGTCCGGGCTCACCTTGATGGGCAGGGAGAAGAGGTAGATCTCCTCCAGCGACTTGATCTTCATGTCCTTGACCAGGCGGCCCAGCTTGGTGACGGGGATCCACTGCAGGGAGGCGGCGCGGGTGACCAGGCCGCCCCGCGCGGCGCCCCGGGCCCACCTCCCGCGCGCGGCCGCCACCTACCTCCTTGTCCTCGGCCTTGCCTCCGCGAGCCCCGCGGCCGCGGCCCCGGCCCCGGCCCCGCCCGCGGCCGCGACCCCGGGGCCCGCTGCCGAAGCCTCCGCGGAAGCCGCCGCGGCCTCCCATTCCAGGGCCCCCCGGGCCTCCGGGCCCTCCCGCAGCACCGGCGTCGTCCGCCATTTGCTGAAAGAGCGAGCAGAGACCGCCGGTCAGCGGGGCCGCATCGGCCGTCCCGTCTGAGCGCGCGGGCGCGGCGGCCCGGCCCCCCCGGATGCGCGGCCATCGCCGCCGCCCAGGCCCGCGCGCCGCGGCCGGGCACTCACGTGTGTTCGCGGAGAAGAAGAGCGAGGCCTCGCGGGAGGCGGCTTTTACGGCGCGCCAAGTGCCGCGAGATCTCAACGTCCCGCCCATGGCCATATAGCCGCCTGTGATTGGCCGCGTTGGGCCCCGCCCCCGCGAACTCTGCGCGCGCATGCGCTTCTGTGCGGCGACCGGGAGACGGCGCGGAACCCGGGAATCTGCGCGCCGACCCCGCGCGGGCTATAAATGGCCGCGCCGCGCGCGCCGCGCCCTCTCCGCGCCAGGTAGGCCCCGCGCCCGGGCTCCCCGCGTCGGGCGGTGCTGGGTGGGGTCCTCTTCGGCGCTGCCTGAAAATCAGCCGCGGCCTGCACCGTGGCCGCGGGTGAGATCCGGCGCCCAGAGCCACCGGGGCCGCAGCTCGCCGCCCGCTCCTCCGTGCGGGGGGCGAAACCCCGGCCCGCACACACCCCGCGCCGCGCGCTCCCCGCCCGCTCACCCGCCTTTCGCCCGCAGGACGCCCGAGCCCGACGCCGCCCGGAGCGCATCGAGGGGCCCGCCCCGGCCGCCCAAGAAAGCTGTGCGCGGCGCCCGCGTGGCTGCCAGGGGTGCCCTGCTGGCCGCCAAGCCCCCGCCCTGCCGGGCTGTGCCTCCCCAAGCCCCGCACGTGGCAAGCGCCTTGGCCGAGGTGCGTCCACCTGGGTCGGCGCAGCACTGGCCAGGGTGAGTGGGGTCCACAGCCCTGCAGCTTGGGTGACGGGCAGCTGGGCACCCCAGTGGCACCGAAATCGCAGTTTCGTGTCCTCTGCTTCCCCCTGTGGAACCCATAGCTGCCCAGGTTGAAATTGGCCCCACCATGTCTACGCCCACCCCTGCCCCGGGCTTGGGGGCGGTTTCCCCAAGGTATTCCTTGCCTCTGTTAGGGGAAAAAGGATGTCCTAAAGCTAATTCCAGGCAGGCTTTGTGGATTCCACCCACACTCGAGACCAAAACCATCAAGACACTGGGAACTCCAAATCCCATCACCACTGAAGGGAAGGGGGCTGGGACCTGAGGGTGGGGTTCAGCAGCCAGGTTGGTATAAAGCCAGACACGTGGGCTTTGGGGAATTCCCTTTTTTTGGCTCCCCTGCCAGCTCTCGAGTGCCTTTGGGTTTCCAGGTCGGCGGATCGGGTAGGACGCATTAAAGACGCTATTTTCCTATTTTCTCCCTGAGTTGTACATTTCCTTATTTCCCTTTCCCTTGTAAATAAACCTTTTATGAACTTTTTTGTGTGTGTCTGTAGTGAAGTATAAATCCTTTTCAAGCGTGCGAGTGAGGACCCACAGCCAGGCAACCGTTTTTATATTGGGGGCTGCTCCGTAACACCTATTCTGTGGCATTCCCCTGCCTGTGCGCTAGGGCCTTGGGTCTGGGGTTCCTGAACCCTGGAGAGCTGCAGCGCTACTACAGAAAGGGGCTGTTCTGTCCCATGGTGCCTTAGCTGGGCAGAAAGCGCTCCCAGAGGCTTGGCTCCTGGCCTGGTGTTGCTTGGGAATCAGCTATCGACCCCCGCGGGCCCCCCCCCCCCCAAGGCAGAGGTTCCAGGGACCTGTTTCAGGTCTGGGCTGCCCTCCCTCACTTGTGACCCCTCACAGAGGAGAGCAAGGGCCCCCAGGCCAGGGCTGTGATTGGCCTGACTGGACAATGCCACTGTGATGTCGGCCCACTCCTGCTGAAATGCAGGCTCCTGAGCTCTGGGGGGCAGTGGAGCTGCCGTCCAGACACATGATGGTGAGCCCGACACTCCAGCCTGCCCTTCGATTTATGCCCAGAGCAGAACCCCTTTTGCTCATACTGAGAAAGGGTGGGCCCACTCCTGGTGGGGAAAAGCCTTTCATGGGATTGACCGGGCCAGCTTCTCCAGCTGGGAATGGGTAGTCCTAGGGGGAGGTCTTGACCCAGCACTCCACTTGGGGCTCTCCTGTGACCCACTTCCCCACCCAAAGCTTCCTGGGGTCTCCCTTTGGGGATGTGGAGTGAGGGCCGGGGCCTCACCCAGCCAGGCCCTGATGGGGGGTGACCGGCGTTTGCAGAGTGGCGGGTATGATCTCAACCTCTTCACCAATCCTCCCGACTGCACCTTCCTGTGTTCTGTCTGCCATGGGGTTCTCAAGAGGCCAGTGAGGTTACCATGCAGCCACATCTTCTGCAAGAAGTGCATCCTCCGGTGGCTAGCCAGGTGCCGCTGGGCGCCCAGAGGCTGGGAGGGTAGGGGCAGTTCTGGGGCTGTCCTGTGGCCCAGGACAGAGGAGGCCTGCCAAGCCCGCCAGATCCAGCTGCCCAGTCACCTGGGACATTAGAATCCTGGGTGTCCTCACCCTACAGTGTGCAGCCTCTGGGTGAGCACTATGAAGCCCTCCCATGGCCCTTCCAGTGGGAGAGAAAGGGGCGATGCCACTGCCACCAGCCCCCTTCCCACTCCCCCCACCACTCCTGCCTCCTAGACAAAAGACCTGTCCGTGCTGCAGGACAGAGGTGAGAAGGAGAAAGATGGTCCATGTGAACGCTCTCCGGAAGACCATCGGCCGCCTGGAAGTCAAGGTAGCTCACCCCGGCCTGGGGCAGAGCCAGGAAGGGGCGAAGAACTCAGGGTTTCTGTTCCAGTGACACACCACCGCCTGGGACATCAGAACTGGCTGTTTGAGTCATGGCTCTTGACACTGGCCCTGTGGCTTTGGGCACATTACCCGACCCCCAGAGCCTCAGCTCTAAAATGAGGATGATGCCAGACCAACTTCCCTATTCTGCGGGACAGCCCTTAGCTCGCCCTCTTGCAATCTGGATTTTTCCCCTCTCTAGGCTCCCAGTTAACTAGCTCCTGGTCAGTGGGTGGTATGGGTGGGGGCTGGCCTGGCCTGACCTGGTCTGGCTCACCCCATGTCTCCCCCATCCCCAGTGCAAGAACGCCGAAGCTGGCTGCTTGGTGACGTGCCCCCTCGCCCATCGCAAGGGCCACCAGGACTCGTGCCCATTCGAGCTGACGACCTGCCCCAACGAAGGCTGCACGGCGCGGGTGCTGCGTGGGGCCCTGGCTGAGCACAAGCAGTGCTGCCAGTTCAGTACCCCGCAGCGCTGCCCCCTGGGCTGCGGGGCCACCCTGGGCCCGGCCGAGCGCGCGCACCACAACTGCTACCGCCAGCTGCGGGAGGCCTGGAGCCAGCGCCAGGAGCGCAGCCGGACCCTGCTGCTGTGCGTGCTGCGGCGCATGCGCAAGGTGCACCACACCACCCACGTGCTCCGCAGGCAGCTGGCCCAGCTCGGGAACTTCCTGGAGGACGACGCGCTGCTGCTGGGCCAGGGCGCCCCGCCACGGGCAGCCGAGGCCGCCCCGGAAGGCAGCGCTGGGGCTGAGGTGTGGGGGGTCCAGGGCCAACGTACCTTGTAAATAGAGGAGCAAATAAACGCGGGGGCCAGGCCTGGCCCGCCCCGCCGCCTCTGTACTGAGAGCCCCACGGCCGCCTCCCGTGAGCCGCCGCCGACCGGCGCTGCGCCCCGCGCCCCCGGGACGCCGGCCTTTCTCCCCGGACCCCGCTCGGGTGCTCGTCCTCTGCTCTCGTTTGCCGGGTTTCTTTACCCATCTCGCTGAGCGTCCCGCGGGCGTCCTGCCAGTCTGTTCACCAGGAGCAAGGCCCGTGTTGCTGCTCCGAAAAGGCAAGCACCCCGCAAACCATGGGCGCCCTGCGCCGCCACCTTCAGGCCACACCCTCCAATGCAGCTCGGCTCTGCCCACGACAGGTGCCCCGGCCCGGCCCAGCTCCTGCCCGCGCCATGTGAAATCTTTTTTTTTGAAGATTTATGCATACAGGAACTGGGGTACAGGCCAAAAGTGTGGGGGGTGAGAGTGTAATAGGACAGGGAGAGGGGCAGCCCAAAACCCCGCAAACCTGCCTATTTTACATGGGTTCTGCCATCCGCCGCATCAACACAAAACATAGGAGACTTTAATGGGAAGGAACTTTAATAAAACTAGGAAACAATACAGGTAAGGCAGAGTCTAGTTTCTAAATGAAGCACCCAAAGTTACCCGTCCCCTCGTGGGTAAAACTCCATCCAAATGGGATCGGCCCAGAACAAGGCCCCAAGGCCTGCTACAAGTCTAAAGCATCTTCCAGTGGGGACCCCCAGAAAAGGGTCACAAACAACCGAACAAGCCCGGAAGGAAAAGAGCAAAATCAACATCAAGATAAAAGCTGCCATGGTCACCTCCCCACGGGTCTCACCCACATCTGTGTCACCCCGTCCACGACCAAAAGACAAGCGCAGTTTCTTCACGTGTCTCTGGGCTCCACGCGCCTCCTCCAGGTCTCCTGGCTCCATCCTGCTTCCTTCCTCCGTCTCTTCTGCAGCTTCTCCTCTTCCTGCTCAGCTCCACCCTCCCTTGGGTGGGGCAGGGAACCTGGAACCTCCCCCTTTCCTGGGGACCACCCTGTTACAAGAGGACTGCCCAGAGACAGAGCGGGGAGCAGAACAGGCAGATCCACTGAGATCCACTGCTGAGGGGGGCAGCGGGGAGCCAGGAGAGTCTGCTGCGCCCTGTGGGTAGCTCCCTGGCCGGGGCTCGAACTCGGGCCGCAGTGGCTGGGACAGCGTCCCAGCGCGGAGACTTAGCCCCGGCGCCCCCAGGGAGGCCCCTGCTTACTCCTCACGCGCCGGTCACCTCCGGGTTACGCTGCGCCACCCGCGCGGGGCCTTGTCCTGTGAGCGGTACTTCGCACCTAGAACGTGCCCCAGAAGGACGGAGGGAACAGCCCGGCTTGTCCCTCCCCCTGTGCTGTGTCTCGCACCAGGCCGAGCCCCGAGGCAGGGCCCGCAGCGGACCGCGGCCGTGCCGGGGCAGGCGTCTTGGTAGCCGTTTCCCGCGGGTTTCCCACTGCAGCTTCCATCCCAGGCCGCTTTCGTCTCCTGGCGCCGCCGCCGCTGCCCGTAGCAAAGATGGCGCCGCGCGGGCGCTGTGACGTCACGTGGCCGCGCGAGGTGGCGTCATCGCCGCGCGCCGGGAGCGGGGAGAGGCGCGCCGGTCTCCCTCACGCGGCGGCGGCATGACGGACCCCGCGGCGCCCGCGGCCGGAGTGGGCCGCTTCAAGGCCAAGTGAGCCGGGGGGGCGGTAGCTGGGCTCGCGGCCCGCGGGTCCCGGCGCCGCCGGAGGTGGAGGCGCGGCCAGCGGCGGGCGCCCAAGCCGGGAGCGTGGGCCGAGGGGCCTGGGGCAGGGCGCCGGGGGCGAGGGGCCTGGGGGAGGGCGTCCGAGCTCACGTCCGGGCTGGCCCGGGCCGCGCGGGCCCCCCCGCCGTCAGGGAGCGGCTGCGGCACCTCTGGGCAGCGGCACCTCTGGGCAGCGGCCGCGGAGCTTGCGCCTGCCTCCCCCTTCAGAGAGCAGGGACAGCGGCCGGGAGGCGGGCAGGCCGCGGCGCTCAGCAGGGCCGGCCAGGGCGTAGTGCCAGGCCGGGCAGGCAGCCCGCCTGTGCAGCGCCGGTCGGCGGGGTCCATGTCCGGTGGCAGCGCCCCTGTGACTGGCTAGCGCTGCAGGACACCGCTGCCCCGGGGTGGCCGCTGCGGGGATGGGGGCGCCCTGTCACCTTGACAGCCTCCGCGGGCAGTCGGGCAGACGCCCCTGAAGTCGGGGAAGAGAGGCCCAGGCTGCACACAGGGCGGACCTCGATGCCAGGGCAGGCCTTAAGGCACCGTGAACATTGTTTAAACTCCTCTGGCTGCAGGACTTGAGCGGGGGCAGGGCCTGGTGGAGAGGTTTGAGAAGCTGCCCAGAGCAGAGACAGCAGCGACCTGGGGCAGGTGGAGGGAGGACAGGCCTTGGCATGAGGCCACAGGAGCGAGGGCTGTTTGGGGAGTGGGGTGCCCGGTGAGCTGGGGAGAAGGGAGCCAGGGCTGGGAAGGGACTGGCTGGAATTTGGGCATCATAACCAGGAGGATGTTGTTCTGGGCTAGTCCCCAGAATTGGCCTCCCATCGCCAGCAGGGGGCCCCCGAGGCCCATCCTCTTCTCCCTCTCTCGAAGACTGGGCTGTGGGGCCTGGGGATCCCATTGAATCACCTGCCTGCTCTGGGTCTTGAACCCTCTGACCCACAGTGCACTTCAGAGGGGAGGGGAGATAAGAAATTCCTCCCTCGTACCCTCTCCAGCTGCCCAGTAGCTCCTCAGGGGCAGGGGCTGATTGGGGTGACCCTTGAGAGAACGCAGGACGGGGCGCTGGAGAGAGAAACACACAGTTCAGTCTGTCCCGTCCTTTCTGCAGCTACGCCATAGAGCGCAGGATCGAACCTTTCTACAAGGGTGGAAAAGTGCAGGTACCGGCCCTGGGAGGGGCAGGGGAAGGAGGGGGTAGCAGGGCTATAGACTGTCACCTTGGCTGAGGCCCCCTCCCCATTGCCAGCTGGACCAGGCCGGACAGCACCTTTTCTGTGTCTGTGGCACCAGAGTCAACATCCTGAGCGTGGCCTCGGGGGCCCTGCTACGGAGCCTGGAGCAGGTGAGGCTGTGCGGGTGGGTGGGGCGCACGGGTGCAGACAGCGGCGCTCACAGTACTTGTGCCCGTCTTGCCTCTAGGAGGACCAGGAGGACATCACGGCTTTTGACCTCAGCCCCGATGACCAGGTATGTGGATAGGGGACAGACAGTTGGTGAGGACAGGTGGTCTTGCTTTGCCCCCACTCAGCGACATCCTCCCCCAGGTGCTGGTGACTGCCAGTCGCGCACTGCTGCTGGCTCAGTGGGCCTGGCGTGAGGGCACCGTTACCCGCCTGTGGAAAGCCATACACACGGCCCCTGTGGCCACCATGGCCTTCGACCCCACCTCCACACTGATCGCCACAGGTAGGGCCTGGTTGGGGAGGCTGAGTGAGCTGCTGAGGGGGGCGTTGAGCTCATCAAGAACATTCTGCAGGTGGGCCTCCCCTGGTGGCGCAGTAGTTGAGCATTGGACTGCGAGGCTGCCCGCAGCCTCTGCAGCGCCAGTTCAATCCCCGGCCGCCGGTGATGGTCCCACATGGCGCGACAGACCTCTCCTGCCGTGCCCGCTGCTCCCTTCAGCAGTGGACTTCGTCAGTCTGCCTGTTCTGTTCCTCACTCTGGCTCTGGTGAATTCTCTCACCCTCCCGTGCTTCCAACTGTACCCAGTGCTTGCATAAATAAATAAGTCTTTAAAAAAGAAGAAAAAAAAAAAAACGTTCCACAGGTGGCTGTGATGGGGCCGTGCGTGTCTGGGACGTCATACAACACCATGGGACTCACCACTTTCGGGGCTCCCCAGGCGTGGTGCAGTGAGTAGCGGTGGCAGAGGGCAGGCGGGCAGGGGCCTCCCCACCAGGTGGCTCAGCTCACCGTGTTGCTGCCCACAGTTTGGTGGCCTTCCACCCGGACCCCGCCCGCCTCCTGCTCTTCTCCTCAGCCGCAGACACTGCCATCCGCGTGTGGTCACTGCAGGATCGCTCCTGCCTGGCCGTGCTGACTGCCCACTACAGCACTGTCACCTCGCTGACCTTTAGTGCCGATGGCCACACCATGCTCAGGTCAGTGGCCGGCCACCACACCTTGGGCAGGAAGTGGAGGGCTCAGCAGATGCCACTGCTGAGGTTTCTGTCTGCCCCCAGCTCAGGCCGGGACAAGATCTGCATCATCTGGGACCTGCGGAGCCACCAGGCCGTGAGGACCGTGCCAGTGTTTGAGGTGAGGGTGCCCAGGCCAGCGAGGGGGCGGGGCGGGAGCTGGCCGTGGCCATAACCTCTGACCTGCTGCCCTCAGGGTGTGGAGGCCGCAGTGCTGTTGCCAGAGGAGCCGGCTCCGGAGCTGGGTGTGAAGTCCACGGGCCTGCACTTCCTGACAGCTGGCGACCAAGGTGCAGGGCCAGGCCGGGGCGGGCGGCGGGGGTGGGGCCGGGGACCGAGGGTGCCAGCAGCCCTGTCTTGCAGGTGCGCTGCGTGTGTGGGAGGCGGCCTCTGGGCGGTGTGTGCACGTGCAGCCGCAGCCGCCAGGCCCGGGCCAAGAGCTCACGCACTGCGCCCTGGCCCGCGCCGCCGGCACACTGCTCAGTGTCACTGCCGACCACAACCTGCTGCTCTACGAGGCACGGACGCTGCAGCTGCAGAAACAGGTGAGCCGCGCCCCTCAGCCCTCGCTGCCAGCCCCGCCCTCCCGCTCACCACGCCTTGTTCCTCACGCCACAGTTCGCTGGCTACAGCGAGGAGGTGATGGACGTCCGGTTCCTCGGGCCCAAGGACTCCCACGTGGTCGTGGCCTCTAACAGCCCCTGCCTGAAAGTGTTTGAGTTACAGACGTCCACCTGCCAGATCCTCCACGGCCACACGGGTGAGGGGCCGACACCCCAGGCCACTCCAGGTCAGGGCCTCACTTGCCATGCACCACCTCTGACCGCCTCCCTTTCTCTTAGACATTGTCTTGGCTCTGGACGTGTTCCGGAAGGGGTGGCTCTTCGCCAGCTGCGCCAAGGTGAGGCAACCAGGGGTTGCTGAGGTGTGGGCGCCACGTGGGGGCCCGCACAGCTCTGTCCTCATGGCGCTTGTCCCCAGGACCAAACCGTCCGCGTCTGGAGGATGAGCAAGGCTGGACAGGTGGTTTGTGTGGCTCAGGGCTCCGGGCACACGCACAGCGTGGGTGCCATCTGCTGTTCCAGGTAATGGGTTGGGACTGGGGTTTGGAGGGGGGTCCAGAGCCACAAGCCCCACTCAGGAGACAGGGCAGGAGGTGGCAATGCCTTGACCTCGTTTTCAGATTCCAGCTCAGGGACGTGAGACACGGCATAGGGACTTGGGACTGGGGTGCAGGGGTGGGCATAGGGCGGCGAGAGTTTGTTTGGCTCGGTGAGGCAGTGGAAAGGCGCTTGTAGAGGACTCCAGGCCTAGGGGCTCACGTGCACACTTGGCGTTCGGGGTGCCCCTCGGGGGTCTGACCATGGCGGGCCGGCCCAAGCCCTGGCAGGTAGGGCACTAGGCTCACCAGGGTCTGTCCCTCCTTTGCGCGGGCCTCAGGTTGAAGGAGTCCTTCCTGGTGACCGGCAGCCAGGACTGCACCGTGAAGCTGTGGCCCCTGCCCCCAGCCCTGCTCTCCGCCAGCACAGCCCCAGACAGGGACCCTGTCCTCCTCCAGGCTCAGGCCACACAGCGCTGCCATGACAAGGTGATTGCACGGGGCACTCTCGCAGGGGTGAGGGCCCTCACTGGCATGCTTGGGTCTGAGTGTCGGCTGCTCGTCACCAGGACATCAACAGTGTGGCTGTCGCCCCCAATGACAAGCTGCTGGCCACGGCCTCACAGGACCGCACAGCCAAGCTCTGGGCCCTGCCTCAGTGCCAGCTGCTGGGCATCTTCTCAGGCCACCGGCGCGGCCTCTGGTGTGTTCAGTTCTCCCCCATGGACCAGGTGCTGGCCACAGCCTCGGCCGATGGCACCATCAAGCTCTGGGCGCTGCAGGATTTCAGCTGCCTCAAGGTGAGCTGCCCCCGCCCCAGGCCTGGCCCCCCACTGGCAGCATCTCATGCCCTCCTCTGCCGTGCAGACATTCGAGGGGCACGACACCTCTGTGCTGAAGGTGGCCTTCGTGAGCCGCGGCACGCAGCTGCTGTCTAGGTGAGCTGGCTTGGGGGCGGGGCTGGGTCAGGCAGGCTGGGGGGTGGCCCCCCCGCGCTGAGCCCCTCCCACCTGCACCCCTGACTCAGCGCCTCTGACGGGCTGGTGAAGCTCTGGACCATCAAGAACAACGAGTGTGTGCGGACGCTGGACGCCCACGAGGACAAGGTCTGGGGACTGCACTGCAGCCGGCTGGACGACCGCGCCCTCACTGGGGCCAGCGACTCGAGCATCATCCTCTGGAAGGTGGGTGGCCCTGCCAGCCTGGGGTGGGGCGGCACAGGGAGCCATTTTGACCCTCGGCTCACCCCAGGACGTGACAGAGGCAGAGCAGGCCGAGGAGCAGGCCAAGCTGGAGGAGCAGGTGGTCAAGTGAGTCTGGGGTGACTCCGTGTGTCCCTTGGGGCAGGGTGTGTGGGCACCTCCCCTGCGTCTCGGCTTGGAGGCCCTGCTAGCTCCTGCACCCGCCCCCTAGACAGCAAGAACTGAGTAACCTGCTGCACGAGAAACGCTACCTGCAGGCGCTGGGCCTGGCCATCTCCCTGGACCGGCCCCACACTGTGCTGACCGTTGTCCAGGGTCAGTGCTGCCTCCTCGGTGGGCGGGGGTCGCGGCTCCAGGAACCCTGCCCTGGACCTCAATCTTGCCTCCCCCACAGCCATCCGGCGGGCCCCCAAGGCCTGTGAGAAGCTGGAAGCCACCTTGCTGCGGCTGCGTCGCGACCAGAAAGGTGGGGGCTCGGTGGGGGTCGGGGGAGGGGCGGGTGGGCCAGGCGCTGACCCCCGTTGCCCACAGAGGCCCTGCTGCGCTTCTGTGTCACGTGGAACACCAACTCCCGGCACTGCCACGAGGCCCAGGCCGTGCTGGGCATTCTGCTGCGGCACGAGCCCCCGGAGGAGCTGCTGGCCTACGAAGGTGTGCGGGCCTCGCTTGAGGCCCTGCTGCCCTACACCGGTGGGTGTTGTGGTGGGGCGGGGCGGGGCAGGGTGGGGCAGGGCCCCCGCTGTTCTCCAGGCCTGACAGCCTCGTCTTCCCCAGAGCGGCACTTCCAGCGGCTCAGCCGTGCGCTGCAGGCGGCTGCCTTCCTGGACTTCCTGTGGCACAGCATGAAGCTGCCCCCCCTGCCTGCGGGCCCCCCACCCTCTGAACACGCGTGATGTCTTTTCTGTCCCGGCTCTGTGTCTCTCTGGGCTCCGCCTGGCCCCAGCCCAAGTCCCTGCGCTCAGCACCGAGGCGGGTGGTCACTGGAGACTTTACTCAGCAAGAGACGGCGGGTCACCCGCCCGCCCCTCGCCCTCAGCGGGCCCGGCCCTCCGTCCCCTGGGCCCTCGGGGCGATGGCGCAGCCGTGGCTGTGAATCCCGCCGTGGAGGAGGGCAAGCGCGGGGGCTGGCCTGTCCCCCCCGCTGTCCTCGCCGCGGGTCCTGTGGCACAGCCCTGACGGGCCCGGGGGCATGCACGGTTGGGAGGAGGCATTCGGGGCCGCTGTGCCTGTGGGGAGGTCGGTGTTGGGCCGGCACCCCAGACAGGCCCCACCCCACGAGCCTGCCCTGCGCAGATGCAGCCCCGCCCCACGTCCCCACCACCCGCACACGTGCCCACAGGCAGGACAGCTCGCCCGCGTGGCCCCCTCGTCGGCGCGGGAAGCACAGAAGTCGGACCTGGGAGCAGGGTCGGGGGTGACGGCAGAGGCCGGGGACCCTCTCTAGTTCCCTCATCACCCCCTTGGGGCATCCCCTCAGGACCCCCACTGGGACCCCTGCTCACTCTGGGGCCGGGCGCTCTCGGGCTGCTGCCACCACCTGCTGACCCTGCAGCGCGCCCTGCTTAGGGGCCTGTGGCCAGCCTTGCTGTGTGTCCTGGTGGGGTGGGGAGAGGCCCCTCCTACCGCTCTCCTGCCTGGGCAGGGGCCACCTCCAGGCCCTGGCTGCCGGGATGCTGGTCCTCGTTCGCCTCCAGCCACCAGCTGTGCCAGCAAGCACTGGAGGGGGGTGGAGGGGTTGGCGTCCTGACTGAGGGGTGAGGCAGCAGGCCCGGAACGCTGGCCCTGCGTGTCCTGGGTGCTGCTGGCCGCAGGCAGCATGGGCTCTGGACGCCCAAGCCACAGACGCCAGGGCTGCCCCTGGGGCAGGGGTCTCCTGGGTGGGCAGGATCCCCGGACTGGGAAGGGCGGCGGGTGAGGGGGTGGTCGAGGCTGGCGTTGCATCCCTTCAGTCTGCCCAGGACCTTCCATAGGGGCTTCCTCCCCCACGCCTCCCTCCAGTGCATGGGGGCCGGGGGCCTGGCACCTGCCAGGTGTGAGCTCGGGCAGCAGGTCCAGGGGGTTTGGTGTGAAGCAGCCAATGAGCGCTGGGCTTGGACACAAACGCCACGGCCACCAGCAGCACCTGGCAGAAGCCATCCGGTATCTGCAGGCGGCATGGGGGCCGCCTAGGCGCCTCCCCTGCCCCCCATGGTCCCCCCAGGCTGACCGGGAAGCCTGGGCCTGGGCTCCGCAGCAGACCTGCCTCCTTGAGGGTCTTCTGCGGGTGAGGGGGCAAATGGGTCTCGGAGACCCACAGGGTTCCCTGGGGGGGGCCCCTTGTGGGGAGTTAGGGGCTGCCTGCGTGGGCAGGAGGGTAGTCACCGGAGCCCAGGTCTGTGGGGGCCGTTGGTGCCCCGGGGCCACTCCCGTGGAGCCTCCTAAACTCACTCCAGCTCCGCCCGCGCAGCTGTCCCTGGGCAGACCAGCGCCCGCCGGGAGAGCGAAGGTCCAGCGAGGAGAACTGGGCACCTGCGGAGTTATGGCCGCCCCCCAGCCGGAGCTCCCTGCTCCACTCCAGCGCGCCTGGGGCACTCCGTGAGCACGGGCGCCGCTCACTCGGACTACGGCTGCCGGCCTGCGCCTCGCTCCGCATCTGGAGCCGGCAGGGCGTGGCTGGAGGCCCTGCTGCTCTGGGCAGGAGCCCGGCGAGACCGTCCAGCATTCCCCTTGGGCGCACGGACCGGCCAGGTCCTTCCACACTTGTCTGCACCCCAAGTCAAATTTCTGGGCGGGGAAAGCTGCTGGGAGGGGCCGGGAGGGGGCCTGAGGTCCTCCAGCAGCCCCCCTGGGAGGAGGAAGCCCATCCAAGTGCCGCGCGCCCTGTCCCTCCTGCCCAGCCAGGCTGGGGGGGGGGGGGGCAGCCGTGCCCCGGAGGCGCCCTGTGCTGAGCTGGGTTAGGCCGCCGTTGTCCCAGGAGCCCCGGGCTCCGGCCAGGGGCCTTTGCTTCCGAAGCTGGAGGGGAGGCCTCTGCCACTCACGCCCGCCGCAGGCCGCCCTGGGTGCAGCGGCGTGGGGGGGGCCCATCTGCAGCGCCTGGCACTTGGGGTGCGGGAGGTGGCCGCTAGGACTGCCCTGAAAGGCACCTCTGACTGGGCGATGCGCTGCAGGCGCAGCCCCCACCGCCAGGAGTGGCCATTCCGGGCGCTGAGGGGAAGGCGCGCCGGCCCCCAGCTGCCCACCTCCCGGGCGGCCTCCTCACGCAGTGTTCGCAGGCGCCGCCCGAGCTGCGCGGTCCTTCCTGCTGCTGCGACTCCCCTGCCCGGGCCCTCGCGCCGCTCCAGGCGGCCCCCCTGGCCGCCCCGCGCGCCTGACCCCGGGCGCGCACACCTGCCGGCAGGGCTCACCTGCAGCCCCGGGCCGGCCGTGGGTGCGCGCAGGGGGGCGGGGCCGAAGCCCAGCTGGGAGGGGCCAGAGGGGCGCCGAGGGCACCCCCGCCCGGTGGCAGCCCCGGCTCCGCGCCCCAGGGGACCCGAGTCCTCTGCGCTCCCCGGGCAGAGGCGGCAGCCCTCCCCCAAGGGCCCGTGCCCCACGCTGGCCCCCCGGGACCCCCTCCCTGCCCGGACGGCCGGGGGGGTCCTCGCGAGAGCACCCCGGGCCGGCGCAGAGCTGCCGCCCCCGCCCGCCCCGGCGGCCCTTCCTGCCCGAGCCGGGGCCCCCGCCCGGGCCCGCCCTGACTGCCTGGGCCGGTGGCGCCCTCCGGCCGCGGCCGTGGGGCTGCACCGCGCCCCGTCTGTGGGTGACGTCTGTCCCGTGCCCCTTGCGTGGGCGTCCCTGCGGCCTCGCTCCCTCCGAGCGCGGGGCGGGGCGGGGCTCGCGCACCCCCCGCGCCCGCGGCCGGTCGCCATGGCGGCGGGGGCGCCTCTGTGCGCTCACGGCCCCGCGCCGCCCCGGCAGGGGCACCGGGCAGAGGGCACAGAGCCGGCCGCGGGCCCGGGCGCCGCAGCGGAGCCATGGGGGCGGCGCGGGCCCAGACCCGGAGCTCGCCGCGGGCCCCGCCGCGCGCCTTCCGCAGCACGCTGCTCTTCCTCTGGCGCGCGCGGGGCCGCCGCCGCCGCCGGCCGGGCGCGGGCGCCGGGCCCAGGGGCGCGGCCAGGCCCCGGCCCGCCCGCCCCGCGTCCCCGTCCCCGTCCCCGTCCCCGCCCCCGCCCCCCGGCGCCGGGGCCTCCGGCGCGTCCCCCGGCGGGTCCCCGGGCCCCGCGCCCGCGCCCGCGCCCGGCTCCTGCCGCCGCGCCCTGGCGGCGGCGCGCGCGCTGGCCTGGCGGCCGCTGTGGCAGCCCTGGGGGCCGCGCTGGCCCGGCAGGCTGTGCGCGGGCAGCATGGCGGCGCCCGGGGAGCGCGGGCGCTTCGGCGCCGGCGGCCTCTTCTCCTTCCTGCCCGGCGGCGCGCGCTCCGCGGCCGTGGACGACCCGGTGACCGACGCGCGCGGCCGCGGCGCGGGGCGCCCCGAGGCCGCCGCCCCGGCCCCCGCGCCCGCGCCCGCGCCGGCCCCCGAGACGCCGCGCGCCGAGGACGCCGCCCGCCGGCGGCCCTGCCGGGCCTGCGTGGACTTCAAGACCTGGGCGCGCTCGCAGCACAAGGTGCGCCGGCCGCGGCCGCGCGGGCGGAGGGGGCGAGGGCCTCGGGCCGGGGCGCCCCGCTGACCGCGCGGCCTCCTTCCGCAGCGGGACGGCAGGCCCCGGGGGGACTGCCCGGAGGACCGCGAGGAGCTGGGCCGCCACAGCTGGGCCGTCCTGCACACCCTGGCCGCCTACTACCCCGACCTGCCCACGCCCGAGCAGCAGCAGGACATGGCCCAGCTCATACATTTATTTTCCAAGTTTTACCCGTGCGAGGAGTGCGCGGAGGACCTCAGGAAGAGGTAAGGCGCCCGCGGCCGCTGGGCACTCCCGGCCCGCCCGGCCCGGCCAGCGGGCGTCTGCAGCGGTGGCGGACGGCGCCCCCGGCCCCCCCCCCTCCCTTCAGGGACCGGCCGCCCGGGGTGCCGCCCAGCGTGGCTCCCGCTCGCTCCCTGGCTTAGCTGGCACTGATGGGCCCCGGGCGGGTTTCGGGGTTCTGTTGTTCCTGACTTCTGACTCGGGGCCTGAGGCCTCAGATCGCGCAGTGCCTGCGCCCCAGCAGCGGCCCTGGGCTGGCTCCCGGCGGTGCTCCCTGGCGGTGCTCCAGGGAGGCGGGCGCCCGCCGCACAGTTAGTGTGAGGCCTGCGGAGGCGCCAGGGCCCCAGGCACTGAGAACTGGTCGGGTTTTCACTCTAGCCTTGGTGCCCGGCCCCACCCTTGCACGCGCAGCCCGGGCTGGCGCACCCGGAGGAGCTCCTGGTAGTTACGAGGCTGTAAATCGCCTGGCGGGCGCTTTCATGCGGTGCCCTGGGCTTGTGGCACGAGCTCCTGGGGCGGAATTTGAGTCCAGCTGGGCCTTCAGGCTGCGGTCAGCCCTCTGGAAGCGCCGGTCCCCGGCGGAGGGCGTCCGGGCCCAGCTGCGTGTGTTCCCACAGGATACACAGGAACCAGCCCGACACACGCACGCGGGCCGGCCTCACCCAGTGGCTCTGCCGCCTGCACAACGAGGTGAACCGCAAGCTGGGGAAGCCCGCCTTCGACTGCGCGCGGGTGGACGAGCGCTGGCTGCACGGCTGGAAGGACGGCTCCTGCGGCTAGGCCCCCGGAGGGGCGCGGCGGGGGGCCGGCAGAGGGGCGGGCGCTCATTAAAGTGCACGGGAGCCGGAGCCTGTCGTGTCTCAGTTGGGGGGCCCCAGGGTGCCCTTCTCTGCGGTGGAAGACTGGAGGTGCCCAGTGGCCTCCCGAGGAGGATGAGGCCTTTCCGGATGAGGCCTGCTCACCCCACTGCCCACACCTGATCCCCCAGCGGGGAGGCCCTGGGTCCAGCTGGGCCCCCGCCCCGCCCCGCGAGCCTGGCCATTGTCTCCCAGGCGTCGGGGACAGCAGCAGTGGGCAGCCCCGGAGGCTGTGGTGAGGGGTGACCAGGGACGGAGCTCTCCCGTTGGCCCAGTTCCTCCGGGGAAGGAAGGCGCGGGCAGGGCCGCCTCTGAGGGCTCCAGGCCCGGGGTGCTTTGTGGGACCAACTGATTAAACGCTGGAGACGTGACTGAGGGGCCAGCTCGCGTGGTCTGTGCTGGAACTTCAGCCGCCTCTTGTGCTGCTCTGGGCAGGGGCGGCTGGGGTGGTGCGGCCAGCTGGCCAGGGCAGGGGCAGGGGCTGGGCCCCAGCAAGGCCGTGACTTTGGCATCTGCCCCTGGGCAGAAGCGTCCGCAGGGCTGGGGTAGGGGAAGGGCAAAGTCCCTTGAAAAGTGCGTCTGGCTGCTGAGCCCTGCCAGGGCAGGCACCAGGGCAGCCTGGAAGGGAAACTCGCAGGCCAGCTTGGGGGTGGGGAGGGCCGGGGCAGCCCGAGGCCAGCGGAGAAGGCCCTACCCATGCAGCTAGCAGGAGCCTGAGCCTTCAAGGTGGGGTCACGCAGGGAGGCGCAGGTCCCGGCCCAACCGCCCCCTCTCCCCTGCGCCGGAGCTGGGCTCCCGCAGCAGCCTGTGCCCTGCCCCGGGTAGCCGCCGGTCACCAAGCTGTCTGGTGTCTCCCGGCCGAGGGCCAGCCTCTGCCACTGCCTCAGCGCCGCCCTGGACGGCAGACTGCTCCCACGGGGTTCCCCGGAGCAGGTGACAGGAGGGGACAGCCAGCAGGAGTCGTGTCCCCCCATGAGCTGCACCCCAAGAAGCTGAGGTCAGCTCAGCTTGGGAGAGGACTACCTGTGTGCACGCTCCTCTGACCCCCCTTTGTCCCCAACTCTGGCTTCCCAGAAACTTCACCCCCCAAAACCTGAAATGGCGCGGACCCCAGGGCTCCCAGGTTAGGCCAGAGGAGACGGTGCAGGGGAGGTTCTGGCTTCAGCAGTGGACAGCAGGCCGCAGGGGGTGAGCCCAGAGGTGCCCCGGGACCCCAAAGGGGTGAGTCACAGGTCGGTTGGGAGGGGAGGCTGCGGTGCCCGGGCGGCGCAGGGAGGGCCGGCTGGGGCGGGCGCGGGCCCCGCGCAGAGAAGGCTGCTGGAGGCGGGGATGGCGCGGCGGGCCGGCGTGGCGGCCGCCTCTGGCCGCACTGCCCGGCCCACGGGTGGCCGCTGAGGCAGGGGCCGGAGTCTCTGCCAGAACTGGCGGGCCGGGCACCACCGCGCAGGGCGGCGGGGCGGGGGCCTGGGTCCTGCCCGCACTGTTGGCGCCCACGGCCGTGGCTGCGCCCCTGGAGAGCGGGGCGGCGAGAGGTGCCTCCCCAGGGGCCGCTGCGTAGCTCCGGCCCAAGTGGGGGTCGCCGCCCCGGCCGCTGGGCAGGGCAGGGCAGCCCGCGGAGGAGGCCGGCAGGGACAGGGCAGCAGCTCCCGCCAGGCCGCGCCCCGCACGCCCCCGCCCCCAGAGCAGCGGGGGGCGGGGGGCGCCGCGCGGCCTCCCGCAGGGGAGGGGCCCAGCCGCCCGGGGCGCCCACGCTGCTGCGGCTGCGCCCGCGCGGACAGGTGGCCCCGGAGGGAGCCTTCCGCGGCCCCCGCCCCGCCAGGGAGCCGAGCCCTTAGGAGAAGTTAGGGCGCCGCGGGGAGCCCGGCGGAGGGCCCGGGAGCGCGTCTCCGGCCAGGGGGTCCGCGGGTCTCGGCCGCGCCCTCCGCTCGCGCAGGGGCCCCGCTCGAGGAGGGGTCGGGTCCGTCTGTCCATCCGCGCGGCCGCAGCAAGGCCGAGCCCGGCGTCCGACCCCCGGGCGCGGGGTGGGGGAGCCCCGGCGCGGCCCTGGGGGGCGGGGCGGGCGCGGAGGGCTCCAGCCGCGCGTGGACCCGGCGGGGGGCGCGGGCTCGCCCCGCCCCGCGCGCTCCCGCCGTGGCCGCGCGCGCTCCCGGGACGCGGCATTGGCGGCGCGGCGGCGGCTCGGGCAGCAGCCCCGGGGGCCTCGGGCGGGCCGGCCGGCAGCAGACGGACAGACGGACAGAGGCGCCGACGGCGCGCGGCCGCCCGGGCCGGCGATGGAGGGAGCCTCGTTCGGCGCAGGCCGCGCGGGGGCCGCCCTCGACCCCGTGAGCTTCGCGCGGCGGCCCCAGACCCTGCTGCGCCTCGCGTCCTGGGTGAGTGGCCGCCCCCCGCCCGCGCGCCCCGCCCGCGCCCCCCGCCCGCGCGCCCCGCCCGCGCGCCCCCGGCCCCCCGCCCCGCCCGCGCGCCCCCGGCCCCCCGCCCCGCCCGCGCGCCCCCGGGCCCCCGCCCCGCCCGCGCGCCCCCGGGCCCCCGCCCCGCCGCAGGTCGGGTGACGTCACCGGGCCGGGCGCCCCCCTGGGCCGGGGAGGGCGGCGGCGCCGGGGGACCTTGAGAGGTCGAGCCGCCGCCCCGCCCCGCCCCGCCCTCGCGCGGCCGGCCCCGCCGCCTGCAGTGGGCACCGGGCGGCCGCGGCCTCGCGGCGGGGCTCGGCGCCCCCCAGCCCGGGAGGGGGCTGCGGCCGCCGGGAGGCTCGGGAGCCGCCCCCGCCCCGCCCCGCCCAGCCCAGCCCCGCCCGCGCGTCCCTCCAGCGCCCCAGCAGCGGGGCGGGGGGGGCGGGGGGGCGCGGGGGCGCCGGCCCGAGGGCTCCCTGGAGGAGGGGACAGGCGCGCCCTCGCTCCGCCCCCCGCCCCCGCAGGACACATGGGCGGGGCCCGAGGGGGTGTCCAGGTGGGACTGGGCGCCTGGACCTGCGGGCGCACTGGTCCTGACCCCACCCGGGAGTCGCCTGGGGCGGCTCGGGCCGCGGCCAGATCCGTGTCCCGGGCGCCGTCTCCAGCCCGCTCGCGCGCAGCTGCGGCCGGTCCTCAGGAGCAGGCCGCCCGGCAGGAGAGCGGCGCCGCGCTGCCCTCGCCGCTGGCCCTGCGCTGGCGTCGGGCTGACCCTCAGTGGTCACTCTGGCACCTCCGAGCCCAGGCGTGAGGGGCGATAGTGACGGCTGGCCGCAGGCGTGGGCCCTCCCCCGGCGCCCGCCAGTTGCAGGTGCTGGGCGGGGACTCGTTCTCTGTCCCCCCGCGCCCCAAGACCTGTCCCCCGGGGCACGCTGGAGAAAAGGGCAGCACGGCTGTCCCCTGCAGGGTCCGTCGGCCGCCCCTCGGCCTGCGCGCCACGTCCAGCGCCCCCGAGCCCCGCAGGCTGGGCCCGGGAGGCGCCACCCTGTCCCCACGCGCCCCGGTGCGTCCAGGGGCCACTCTGCCCCTGGGGAGCGCCTGGATCTCGGGGTGTGTCAGCCGGTCGCCCGGGCAGTCGCTTCACCTGCCGGCCCAGCCTCCCCCACGGAGGGGCCGAGGGCGGGCCCCACGGGTTTCCCGCGGCGAGGGCAGCGCGGGTCCGGCGCCGCCCGGCGAGTCCGCGGCCCGAGGCCGCGCCGCCGGCTGAGCGCGCGCCGCCCTAGGTGTTCGCCCTCGCCGTGTTCGGGCCGATCGTCAACGAGGGCTACGTGAACGCGGACAGCGGCCCCGAGCTGCGCTGCGTCTTCAACGGGAACGCGGGGGCCTGCCGCTTCGGCGTGGCGCTCGGGCTCGGCGCCTTCCTCGCCTGCGCCGCCTTCCTGCTGCTGGACGCGCGCTTCCAGCAGATCAGCAGCGTCCGCGACCGCCGCCGCGCCGTGCTGCTGGACCTGGCCTTCTCAGGTGGCCGGCGGGCGGGCGGCCGGGCGGGCGGGGCGGGGCCTGGCCGGAGGGGCGGGGCCTGGGCGGGCGGGCTGGGCGGGGTCTGGCCGGGAGGGGCGGGGCCTGGTGGGCGGGGCGGGGCCTGGTGGGCGGGGCGCGGGGCGCGCGGAGGCCCCGGGGATGGGGTGGGGCCGGGCCCGGGAGGGTCGTGCCTGCGCGCCCGGACCCGCGTCCCAGCGCCGCGTCCCAGGCTGTACCGGCCCGAGGGGGGCGCGGCCGCGGGGCGCCCTCTCCCGTGCGAGGTGCCCTGGCGGGCGAGGGCGCGCGCAGCCTGACCCGCCGCCCGCCGCAGGGCTCTGGGCCTTCCTCTGGTTCGTGGGCTTCTGCTTCCTCACCAACCAGTGGCAGCGCACGGCGCCCGGGCCCGGGGCCACGCAGGCGGGAGACGCGGCCCGGGCCGCCATCGCCTTCAGCTTCTTCTCCGTCCTCAGCTGGGTGAGTGGGCCGGTGGGCGCAGGGCCTGCCGCGGCGGGCGGGCGGCCTTGCCTGACCCCTGGCTCCCCTTCAGGCGGCGCTCACCGTGAAGGCCCTGCAGCGGTTCCGTCTGGGCACCGACATGTCCCTCTTTGCCACCGAGCAGCTGGGTGCCGGGGCTGGCCAGGCCTACCCGGGCTACCCAGTGGGCAGCGGCGTGGAGGGCTCGGAGACCTACCAGAGCCCACCCTTCACCGAGACCCTGGACACCAGTCCCAAGGGGTACCAGGTGCCCGCCTACTAGTGGCTGCAGCCCCAGCCCACGGCTCGGAGGCCTCCTGGGACTTCACTCAGGATCTCCTGGCCAAGGGGTCGCCGCAGTGACCGTGGCTGGCTGTCAGGCTGTAAAGAGGCAGTGCCCAGGGCACCTGGGCTGTCAAGCCAAGTTCCCTGTAGTCCCCAGTCCTGGCCTGAGGTCCTGAGGCAGCACAGTGCAGCCCTAGACAAGCGTCCAGCCCCAGCAGGTCAGCCTGAGCAGGGACCCTTCCCCTTGCGAGGCAGCAGCCTGGGGCTCACCTGTCCACTCAGGCCAGGGGTCCAGCAGCCCCGACAGAGGCAGGAGCGTGGCCTCTGTCCCCATCTTGCCGGTGGCCAAGGAGCGTGGCCTCTGTCCCAACCCCGTGTCCTGTGGGCAGTGCTGTCCCATCCCTAGGCTGTGGTGTCTGAGCCACACTTCACCCCTCTCCGGCTTGCTCCGTAGCCAGGCCGTCACGTGGTTGTGGACAAGTCCAGGTCTCGCCCTGTAGTTCCCCACAAGCAGCTCCTCTGTGTGTGGCCCTGCCCCAGCACCCCCGTTCTAGCCACCACCCCCCCCCCCGCCCTTCATGAACCCTCGTCCCAGGGAGGCACGGGACACCCCGTGCCCGCCAGACCCACCCCTGCCGGGAGAGGCCCACTGTGGCGGGGGAGGCCATTCCCCGCACACCGGGTCCCTGGCTCCTGGCCCAGACCCTGGATCCCCTCCCTGACACCCATTTAAAGCCCCAACCAACAGCCAGAGTCCCTCCGTGTGGCCACTCCTGGAATTCCCCCCTCCCCCCCACTCCCCCGCTGGCCCTCCCGGCCTGTGCAAAGCAGACAGGGCGGCGTCTGCCCTCGCATATGGAGCCCCCGGAGCACGGTGGCGGCCATAGTGGTACCTGCGTCCTCCGCGCTGGAAGGAATGGCCCGTGCCTGTCTCCAGTGTCCGTGTCTCAGCCGCCACTTCTTTACAATAAACACCCTAAGTGAGTTGACTTGGTCCAGGTGGGATTATTTCCGTCCCGCCCTCCCGGTGCCAGAGGTGGGGACCTGAGGGCTGGCCCGGAGCCGGCAGGGCCAAGGAGGTGGAGGCCCCCCACACCCCTATGCCTCCCTTCTCTCCGCAGTAGCAGGGGCACCTGGCTTGGCATTCACGCCCGCCCCGCGGGGCCCTCATTGCCCCCCTCCCCCCAGGCCCTGCAGGGGCGCTGCCAGGCCTTCTGATTGTGCCCTCTCCTTCCGTCACACACGTGAAGTCTGGTTGAGGGAGGGGGTTGCCACCTGTGCCCAGGGCTCCTTATTTTAGGCACGGGGGATTGGACGGCCTGTGGCCGCTGACACCAATTCCCAGATCCTGGGGCCAGCAGGTGGGTGCACGCCCCGCCGTTCCCGGGGTGGCCACGCTGGCAGGCCGGGTGGGTACAGGTTCTCCCAGGGAGGGGCGCCGTCCTCGGTGGTGGCAGCTTCAGTGCTTGTGGCCTGGTTTCCTGTGGGTCTGTCCCTGCGACGACGGGGTGGGCAGGCGCCCTCACAGGTGTGTGTGTGGGGGCACGGCCAAGCAGCTACAGGTTGTTGCCAGCAGGTGGATGCCGGGCATGAGCAGGTGCCATGTAGGCCGCTGCAGACCCGGGCCTGCTGCTGCCACCTCCACCTTGGCTACACCCCAGGGGCAGCCTCATGCACGACAGGCCAGGCATGCTCTGTGGCTGCTGGCCGTGGGGGCTTCGTCCCCTCGGCCTTCATTTTAAAATGTCCAGACAGGGCCTCCCCAATGGTGCAGCGGGTTGAGCGCAGCACTGTGAAGCTGTCCGCAGCCCCTGCAGCTTGGGTTCCTGGCCGGCCAGAGAGCTACCCACAGGGCGCGGCAGCCCTCTCCTGTCTCCCCGCTGCTCCCCTCAGCAGTGTGTTTCAGTCAGTCTGTCTGTTCTGTTTCCCTCTGTCCCTGGTGAATCCTCTCACCCCCCCGCGCCTCTGGCCTGTACCCCAGCTCTTGTACGCATAAATAAATCTTTGAAAGACAAAAAAAAAAAAAGCTTCTCCTCAATAAGGGTGTCTCTTTTGCTCTATTTGGACATGCCTGTGTTTGGATTTTTTTTCCTACTATCTGTATGGGCTTGGGGCAGAAAAGGGAGACTTTTAGCAACTTTCTGGATCCAAGTAGCAAAATATCATGTCCTTACGTTATTTTAGAAACGCCCTTGGCTGCTACTGCCCATGGGGTCTGTCTTGAAGGCTCTCGAGACCCGAGGCCACACGATGGCCCCCTGTGGTTCCGGAGGGCGGGCACCCAGCCCAGCCCTGTCAGCCAGGCCGCTGGCCTCCCCCAAAAGGCTGGGCGCCTGCCCTCGCTCCCCCAAGCAGAGCCCGTGCCGCCTCTGTGTCACTGCCCAGGGCCCAGCGGCAGCAGCTGGTGACCCCCAGGTCCACCTGGCTGCGGGCTGACCTCCAAGGCAGAGAAGCTCAGGACACCAGCTGGGTGCATTATGGCAAAATAAATTTATTTGAAGATAAACTGTCTTATAAAAGATCAGAGGCAATTTGAGATCCCAGATTCAGCTTGTCTTGTAAATAGATTCAACTTCAAGTAGCACAATTTCGTGTCTGCTTTTAATCCTTAACATTCTCGAATCACGAAACAGCCAACTGTTTACACGACACACTCAACATCTGATTCCAGCACCAATGGGCGGACAGCGTCCAGTCGGGGGCTGCAGTGCTGTGGCCCTCGGGCTCAGGAGGGCCCGGCCCAGGCCGCCGCAGGTCCTGGCTTTGAGGCACGGACAGGTCCCGGCGTCCAGCCCTCCCCTCCCCGGCACCTCCAGGAGAGAGACTACACCGGAGGGGGCCGGCACGGAGGCGGGGTCTCGGCCCGCTCCCCGGGGACACGGATGGACTACCGCACCGCACGCGCGGACGGGCGGGCAGGCCTTCCCAGCGACCACTGCGCAGGCGGCCCCCTCAGGCCGTCCCCTGGCTGCGGGGCAGCCCAGGAGGAGGGAGAAAGGAGGCTCTCGGGCGGGGCGCTCTGCCCACGCGCGGGAGCTACGTGATGACCCTGGCGACGGCCTGCAGGGAGGGGAAGTCGTCGTCCCGCGCGGCGTGTAGCGCCTGGTGGCTGCTGACATCCCCCTGTGCGAGCACCTGCTGGCAGGTGGGGCACACGCAGCAGTCCAGGCCGGCTGGCCGGGCGCTGGCCTGCCACGCGTTCTGCCGGCTCCTCCGGGCCTTGCCGCCGGGGGGCCTCTCGCGGCCACAGAAGTCCGTGTGTGCAGAGAGCAGCTCCTGCTGCTTGGCTGTGTCGGGGAGGAGCACCAGCAGCTCGTTGAAGATCTTCTGGAAGTTCTCCCCAAGCAGGTCCCGGCAGCTCTTGTAATACTGGGCCGCAGAAATCACGCCCTGCGCCCAGAGAGCAGCCGGTCAGACCCGCCCCGCCCGGCCTGCGCCAGCCCGCACCCCGCCCGCCTGACCTGTCTGAACTCCCCCGAGTGGCTCTTGAACTCGCTGAAGCGGGCCTCGTCGCTCTGCAGGAAGTCCTTGATGGACTGGATCAACCGCAGGTTCCGCTCCCGGAAGTTCTCGGGAACCAGGTAGGCCCGGGGCTCAGCCGTCAGCCTGGGCCTGCGGGTGGGAGGGGGCAGGTGGGGCGCTGGCCACTGGGCTGGACCAGGCTAGCACTGCCCTGGGTGGGGCCGGCAGCCGCCCACACTTACGCCTTCGTGGTGGTTGCCGTGCCAGGGACACAGGCCGGGTGGGGACCAGGCAGGAGGCTGGAGAAGCCGGGGGGCGGCTTGCTGACGGGGGGCACCAGCCCCGGCGGGGGAGGGGGTGGCGTGCCCTTCAGGAGCACCACAGTGTTGAAGCCTGGAGGGAGACCCGGACGTGACCCTCGCTGCCACACACGGCCTGCCCAAATCTCCGCCCGCAGGCTGGCCTGATGCCGAGCAGCAGCCCCACTGCCGTCCCACCGAGGGCCGCTCGCAGGCGGGGGCAGCTGCAACCCGGAGGCCAGGGGCACCACCGGGGAAGTCGGAAAGCTTCCCGGGCACCGGGGCACGGCACCTGCCCTCCCCACGCCAGGTCCCCTCGCCAGGCTCCGCCCGACCCTGCCCTGGCACCCCGCCCGGCCCGGTGCCCGGAGCAGGTGGGCGCTGGGAGCACGTACCAGGCGGGGGCGGCATCCTGGGCGGGCGGGGGCCGCTGAGCGCAGGAAAGTCTTCCTGGGGCGGAGGGCAGGGGAAGGGCCCTGGGGGGCGTGGGAGCCCAGGGGGTTCCTTGGGGGCACTCCGGGCCAGGGCCGGCCCCTCGGAGTGTCCATTGACAACGGCAGCGAGGGGCCCGTCCGCTCTACTGGCAGGAGCCGCGGGGGCCCGCTCGGGCCCGTCTCTGTCGGGGGCTGGCGGCGGGGGTGACACGGCGCTGGGCTTCTCAGAGCCCACCTTCTTCTTCTTGCCTGCCCTGGTGAAGGGCTGGGTGGAGGCCAGCAAGGTGGCAGCGCCCACAGCAGGCCCGCCCCGAGGCTCCTCCTCCTCCACGGGGGGCGGCCCGCCCTTCTTGCCCCCTTTACCAGTCTTCCCCGCCTTCCTGGCAGCCGGGCCAGCCCCGCCGGCAGCCTGGGCTCCTGGGACGGGCGGGGCCGCCTTCTTGCCGCCGCTGTTCCACGGGGAGGTGAGGCTGGCGGGCGCAGGGCTGGGCTTGGAGGCTGAAGGCACCAGAGCGGGGAAGTCCTCCTCCTGGAAGGTGCCCCTGCCCCTGGCGGGGACAGGGTAGGCCAGTGCCAGCCCCACAGGCCCCGGGGCTGCTGCGGGGGGGCAGGTGGCGGCGGCGGCGCAGAGACTGGGGAAGTCCTCGTCCTTCAGTTTGGCAGGAGGAGGCAGGAGGCTGCTGGGCCCCAGAGGGGAAAGCTGGTCAGCAGGCACAGGGCCCTGCCCCCCACTCGCCCTCCTGGGACCCCGCACGCCCGCGCTGGGGCCTGCGCACACGCACCTTGGCAGCACGGGTCCTGCGGCCGAGCCGCTCACTGGAAAGGCCTCCTGGCTCGCAGGGCCGTTGGCCAAGGCCTCCTTGGGGCCTAGGAGACACGCAGGACTGACACGGGCCGGGGGAGGCGGCACAGGCCTCCGGGAGCAGCCCTCCCCGACCTCACCCTCAGGCCCAGCAGCACTGCCTTGGGGTGGAGCTGGCTCACCTGAGCCTTCGCCTGGCGTCCGGGCTGGGCGCCGGGGGCCACGAGGCTCCTCGGGCCCCCGCCCCCCTGCGTCCTCCTTCCTGGGCCTGCCCCCCTCCTCCCGGTCCTCGGTCCTGCGAGGTTCCTGCTGCTGCTGCTGCTGCTGCTGCGCCGCCACCGAGGCCCGGACGGCAGCCGCCACCTCCCGGTCTTCTTCCTCCCTAGGATGCGAGCCCGTCAGGCAGGGCAGGCCCAGAACTGTAGTCGGCGGGGAGGGGCTGGGGCCCCTGGGAGACAGGCTGGGGCTGTAGAGGCGGCGCGCGCCCCAGCTGGCCCGCAGGGGCTGTGAGGGGGGCAGGGCGTTATGAGGCCAAGGTTATGAGCTCTGGGCGCTGCCGTGGTCTGCCAGCCTTCCGGGACAGTGCCTGACCCCAGCCTGCGCCCGCTGTGCCAGCCCACTAAGTGCCACCCCTATCGGCAGGGCCTCGCGTCGCTGCCAGAACTGGAGCCGAGGATGAGCTTGTAGTCAGGGAGAGCAGCGAGCAGACCCCGTTGCCCACCCAGGTCAGCTACGGCCAGAGGCTCCTGACCACCGTGCCTGCCCCCCGCCACTGCTGCCCCGCCTGGGGACCCGAACGTCAGCAGCTCGCAAGTCCTCCCACCTCTTGTACCTCCAGCTTCCTCGGCGGCTCTGCTGGGCTCCACGCCCGCCGGCCCGGCCTGCTCGGCCCTGGCGGTTGTACCTGTCCACCTCCTCGTAGTCCTCGCCACTGACCACCCCTGCGGCCGGCACAGGAGCCTGTCACTGGCGCTCGGCTGGAAGCCCCCAGCGGGCCTGACCCACCGGACCGGTCCCGAGGGCTGAGTCCAGGAGGCCCTGCCAGCCCCAACCCCACAGCCCACAGCGCAGGGCGGCCTCAGGCGGCAGCTCCTCCTCCACCTCCAGGGCCCCTGAAGAGTGGCCGGGACCCCAGAACCCCGGAGAGGCTCGGCGCCAGGGGAGGGCGGCCCGCCCGGAGCGCGCCTCACCGTCGCCGCGGCGCGAGTGCCGCGGGGCGAAGCTGAACTGCAGGTCGATGTGGCGGTTCTGGCGCGCCTCGGCGCGGCTGCGGCTGTGGCAGGCGGTGCGGTGCGCCTTGAGGTCGATCTCCGTGCGGAAGGCGTGCGTGAACTGCTCGGCGCCGCAGCGGCCCTCCTCGCACAGGAAGTGGCGCTCGCGGAAGTGCTCGCGCAGGTAGGCGTAGTCGCTGCGGGGGCGCGGGTCAGCCGGCCCCCCGCGCCCCCGCCGCCCCGCGGCCCCCCCCCAGCCGGGGCGCGCCCCACCTGTAGTAGTCCTGCGCGCCGTCCGCGTCGCAGAAGTGGCAGAAGTAGTGGTCGCGGCGCAGGTGCTTGAGCAGCTCGTCGTTGTCCAGGTAGCGCTCGTCGCAGAACTTGCAGAGCGGGTGCCCGCGGTGCGACGTGTCGTCGGGGTCGCCCTGCATGCGGTGGCGCGCCAGGTCCTTGCGCGAGTACCACTTGCGCTCGTGGGTGAAGATCTGCGCGACAGGCCATGGCTCGCGGGGGGCCTCCGGGGGGCGGGGTGGGGCGCGGGGGGCGGGGCGCGGCGCACCTGGAGGTGCTTGAGGCACAGCTTGCAGCAGAACAGCTCGTGCTGCCGGCGCATGTGCTGCTCCAGGTCCGCGAAGAGGCCGAAGGGCGGCAGCTCCGGGCAGCGGGGACACTCGTGCAGCAGCAGCTGCCTGGGGAGACCCCCCGACTCAGCCTTCCCGGCGGCGACCCCGCGTGGGGCCCCACAGCCGGCTCCAGCCGGCCCCGCGCCCAGCGGCGGTGCGGGGGCCAAGAGGCAGGTCGGGTGGACGCGATGTCCAGGAGTGGACGCGGATTGGGGACAGCAGCCCGGCTGTAGCAGAGCCGGGGTCCCCGGGGCCGGGGGGCGCGCCCTCACCGTCCCCGCCAGAGCCTGCGGCGGGGGCCCAGGCGCCCCTCCCGCTCACCTGTACAAGGCAAACACCTTCCCGTCGGCGAAGTAGATGTCGTACTTCTTCTCGTGCTGCAGCTGCTGGAGGGGGATGGTGGCGAAGGCCGGGAGCTTCCTGCCGAAGACCACCTGCAACAGAGGCGCCTCTGAGCCGCCGCCCGCCCCCACCAGGCGGCCTGGCCGCGCGGGAGGCGCAGCCCCTGAGCTCGCCGCCAGGGGGCGGCCCGCCCGTCCTCGGTCGCGCCAGCACCCCGGAGGGGCCCGAGCAGCAGGTGCAGGGAGGCGCGGCCAGGGGACCCCAGGCGCGGTCACGTGGGTGCTGGGCAGCGAGTGGCTTTCTCACTCGGGGAGTCAGAGCAGCGGCTAAGGCAACAGCGGCCGCTGCCAGGCCAGGCCGGGTCAGCTGACCAAAGGCCAAGGTTTTAGCCACCCCATCCAGCCGAGGCGTTTCCATGACCACACAGGAGGGGCCCCTCCCGGCCTCCGCTAGCGTCCCGTTGCTTAACAGGGGGGCCTGGGGGCTCCAGAGGGACAAGCTGAGCACCCTACAAGGGCCAGACATGGAAGGTCCCGTAGGCGGGCTATTTCTCAGGGGCCACTGATGGTGGGTGCAGGCAGCCCAACCACAAGCAGCCCTGATCCAGGCCCCGGCGCGGCCCCTGAGCCGGTGAGGGCACTGATCCCCGCAGGCCCCACCCCCTGAAGCCACACTCAGCTCTTGCTCTGGGCCCTTCCTGCCCCGGCCTGGAGCCAGGGGCTCAGCTCAGGTCAGCCCTCACCAGCACATCCCGCTGGGGCAGGGAAGGTCACATCAAGGTCACCTGTTATGGTTAGTGAGGTCCACCTGGGGCCAGAATGGCCAAGCGCTTAGAGAGCACAGAACTGGTGGGGGCGCACCCGTCAGTGCCCCAGTGTGAACACTGGCCCAGGGGTGGTGCAGCCTCCACATGCACACAGCCCAGGCCCAGCCTCCCCCGGCCCCCCAGCCACACCTGTTCTGGGGTGGGGGTGGACAAGCAGCGCCCCAACAGGCCTTTCTTGCCTTTTGTGTCTGGCAAGGCCCGGCCTCCCATGACCTCCAGATGCCACCTCGCACCCTCCACCAGCTTCCTCCCCGGCCTTCTCTTGGAGGCCCTGAAACCTTCCAGCAGGACCCTGGTTCCCCCTGCCTCCTGCCTGGCGGAGTAGCGAGCTGCACAGACCGTGCTGGAGGAGCAGGGAGCATGGCATGGGGGCTCACTGCCCCCCAAGGCTGGGTGGAGGCAGCCCCTGTGGGGTGGAGGAGCCGCCGCACCTGCTGCAAGGGGAGCCCGTGGGCTGCCAGAGGCTCCAAAGCTGCAGACGCAGGCAGGAAGGAGGAAGCCCAGGCAGATCCCTCCCTGCTCCGAACCTCCGTCCCCTCTGAGTCCCTGCTGTGGACAGAGGCGGGTGGGTGCCAGCTGCGGGAGGGTGGGGGGCTCGTGGGGGCTGCCTGGCTGCAGGGGCAGCATGGGCTCTGGGCACCGCGCCCGCACCACCCTCCACACAGCGTGTTGTCTTCGCTGCCCGAAGCCCGCGTGCCCAGGAGCTGCCTCCCTCCAGGGCAGCAGGCCGCAGCTCGGAGTGGAGAGGCCGGGCAGGCCGTGGGAGGACGACGGCCTGACGAGGGCCAGGGTGGTGAAGGCCCCAAGATGGGAGGCCCCTGGGGGGATCTAGGCCCACATGTGGATGTGCAGAGGCAGCGGGACCAAGGGCTGCAGACCTAGGTCAGAGGGGGTGGGGAAAGGCTGCAGCATGCGGGGTCCAGGCTGGGGTGCTGGAGAATAAGGGCGAGCAGGAGTGGAGCAGGGGCTGAGGATGGGGAAAGTCTGACTGGCCCTGGGACAGACTGCGCAGCCGGGACTGCCCAGCAAGAGCCGCGGAGGAGGGCTGGGCGCAGGAGGGCTGGGTCTGAGGACAGAGGCGCAGGTTAGGCCTAGACACAGGGTGGGCAGTCCTGGGCCGTTTCTAGTCTGCCAGGCAGTAGCTGACCAAGGGGAAAGGGCGCCCCCTGGTGGGCCCCAGGCTAGTCCCTAGGAGGGCGACGGGGAGGTGCCCCCTGGGCGAGCCCCCACCCAGCGGGTATGCAAGCCAGGCAGGTGTGCAGAGCGCTGGAAAGAGAGGTCTGGGGGGACCAAGAGATGAGCCCCTGGGAACCGGCACCTGGAGGGCCCAGGCCCAGGGTGGGAGGAAGGCGCAGATCCCCCCCGCAGCGGGCATCAGGCCCATGCCATGCCGCGCAAGGGCGCGGGCGAGCCGCCTGGCACGGCGGCTGGAAGGACGGCCCGGGCGGGAGCCGGCACCAGGACCCCACCCCGCACGGCCACGGCCACGGTCCCGGCACTGTCCCCGCCGGGCGGGCGGGCGGGGCGGGGTCGCTGGAATTCCCGAGCGGCCGGAGACAGACGCGCAGGGCCCGCGCGGGGCAGCCCCGGTGGGGGCGCGGCAGGAGGGGGCGAGGACCGTCCTCTCCCCTGACGGCCCGGGGCGGGCCGGCGCCAGAGGCGGGCCGGCCGGGGGCAGTGGCGCCCGGCACTTCCTGGCCCTCCCTCGCCACAAGGCCGGGCCGGGGCTGCCGCCGAGGCCCTCCGGGCCCGCGCCCCCCGAGCGGCGCCCGCGGCGGGGCCCCAGGGGTGCGCGGGCTGACGTCACGGCGGCCGGGCCGGCGCGGGAGGCGCCCGGGGCCGCGGAGGGAGCGCGGCGGGGGGCGCAGGGCCGGGGGCGCCCCGTCCGCGGGAGCCGCCCGCTCCCCCGCCGCGGAGGAGGAGTCGCCCCCCGCGGCGCCGTCGCGGCCCGGGCGCCCCGCGAGGCGCTTGCCGCCGGCGGCCGGCACCGCCGCGGGGGGACGGGCCCCGGCCGGCCGCCCCGGCGCGCCCGACCCCCGACGGCGGCGGGGGCCTCCGGCGCGGCGCCCCGCCAGCCCGGGCCCCGCCCGCCCCCCGCCCCCCGCCCCCCGCGGGAGGCCCGGGCCCGACGGCCGCGCCGGCGCGGGGCAGCCCGGGGTCGCCGCGCGGCCAGGGCCGCCCCCGGGCCGGACGTCGCGCCCGCCCGCCCGCGCCGGCGGGAGCTCCGGGGCGCGGCGAGCCCGAGGGCCGCCCGGGGCCCGCCCGCCGCCGCCGCCCGCACCTGGCGCAGCTCCTCGCGGCACACGGCGCAGTAGCGCTGCGCGCACAGCACGCGCATCTTGGTGGAGCAGCGGAAGCACACCGGGTGGTCGCAGCGGCCCAGCGCCGTGGCCTCCAGCTCCCCGCAGCACAGCACGCAGCTGCCGCCGCGCTCGCCCGCCGCCGCCGCCTCCAGGCCCGCGCGCCGCCCCTCGGCGCCCGCCGGCGCCGCCGCCGCCATGGTCCGGCTCCGGCCCCTCCCGGCCGGCGCGGCGCGGCCTGGCGCGGCGGGCCCGCCCCTTCCGCCGACGTCACGCGCCGCCCCGCAACGGCCCGGCCGGCGGAAGCGCGCCCGCGCCCGCCCAGCGAGACGCCGGCTAGAGCGCCGCGCCGCCCGGCCGCTCCGGCCCGCGCCCTCGGCCGGGAGGTCGCGCGCCCGCCGCCCCGCCCCGAGCCCCGGAGCCCCGGAGCCCCGGCGCCGGGCGCCGGCCGGGGCGGGCCCTCGGGGGCGGCGACGGCGGCTCCCGCGCCCGCCCGGACGCCGCGCCGTCTCCGTCGGCGGCGGCCCCCTTCGTGGACGCCCGCGCCCGCGTCGGCCCCGCGGGGCACCTCGGCGGGACCCCGAGCCCCCCCGGGCCGCGCCCTCTCCGAGCCGGGGCACGCGGCGCGAGCGCTGGGCGAGGCGGGCCTGGCCGCGGGGGAGTCCAGGGAGGCCGCCCGGGGCGAGCCGGGTCGCACGACGTGGGCTTGAAACCCCAGCGCAGGCGCCCAGTTGCCCGTGACCTTGAATGGCCCGCGCGGCCCTTACCCTCCCCGTATAAACAAGGATCGTATCCCAGTTACACCCGCTGGCAGGGCTTAAGTCTCCGCACGATCAAGCTGTCCCCGGGCCCGGGAGCTGCCCCCAGGGCGCGGCAGACCCCTCCCGCCTCCCCGCTGCTCCCCTCAGCAGCGTGTTTCAGTGGATCCGCCTGTTCTGCTCCCCACTCTGTCTCTGGGGAATCCTCTCACCTCTCCGTGCCTCTGGCCTGTACCCCAGTTCTTGGGCATAAATAAATAAATTTCAAAATAAACCTGGTAGCAGGCAGAGGCCCCCTCCCTCACAACCCCCCACCAGGGCACAGGAGAGGAAAAAGAGACTGGAAACCAATCAGCACAAAGGGGTCTCCGGGCAGAGGCAGCTGCTGAGAGATGTAGACAACCTGTAGTAATGGAAGGAGAAGGAGGGTGACTCATCCTGTAAAGCACCCCCAAGCCCTCTGGGAGGCCCCATGAGAAGTCTTACTGTGGGGGCCTCCCCGGTGGCACAGTGGTTGAGCGCTGGGTTGCGAAGCTGCCCGCGGCCCCTGCGGCGCCGGTTCGATCCCCGGCTGCTCCCCTGCCATCAGAGGAGGGTCCCACATGGCGCGCAGACCTCTCCTGCCGCCCGCTGCTCCCCTCAGCAGTGTCCTTCGGTCCTTCTGCCTGCTCTGCTCCCCGCTCTGGCTCTGGTGAATCCTCTCACCCTCCCGCGCTTCTGACTGTACCCAGTGCATGTATAAATGAAGCAGACAAACAAACAAACAAACAAATAAATAAACATGCCTCTATTAAAAATAATAAAAAAAAAAAAAGAAGTCTTACTGTGGGCAAGCTGGCGCAGGGGACTGAAAACAGGAGTGGGCAGAAGTCCACCATCAAGCTGGGGACCCAGCACCCCCTGCAATGGAGCTGTGCCCCACCGGCCGCCCTCCTGCTCACCTACAGCAGGAGATAGGAGGATTTTTTTCTTAAAATGCATTTATTTATGCGTATAAGAGCCAGGGTACAGGTCACAGGTGCAGGGTGTGAGAGGACTCACCAGAGACAGACTTGGGGAGAGAACAGGCAAATCCATTGAAACACACTGCTGAGGGGAGCAGCGGGGAGACAGGAGAGGTCTGCTGTGCCCTGTGGTCAGCTCCCTGGCTGGGGATCGAACTCGTGCTGCAGTGACTGCCGATAGCGTCATAGTGCTGCGTCCTAACCCCCGCACCACCAGGGAGGCCCAGGTAGGAGGATTTTCCACTGGAGAAATGGACCAGCTGCAGAGAAAGGACCCCCCCCAAGCCCCCAGACACTGCTGGGAAGCCTACCAATCAGCAAATGTGCCCCTCAAAAGAGCACCCAGGGGCCTCCCTGGTGGCGGAGCGGTTGAGCGCTGGGTTGCGAAGCTGCCCGCAGCCTCTGTGGCGCCGGTTTGATCCCCGGCTGCTCCCCGGCCACCGGAGGAGGGTCCCGCATGGCGCGCAGACCTCTCCTGCCGCCCGCTGCTCCCCTCAGCAGTGTCCTTCGGTCCTTCTGCCTGCTCTGCTCCCCGCTCTGGCTCTGGTGAATCCTCTCACCCTCCCGCGCTTCTGACTGTGCCCAGTGCTTGTATAAATAAATAAATAAACAAACAAACAAACAAATAAATAAATAAATCTTGTATGAATAAATATATTTAAAAAAAAAAAAAAAGAGCACCCAGCATTGTGTGGGGTCACGCTCATCACCACAATCTGGCAGCCGGGCTCCCAGACTCAAGAGCAAAGTCACAGCATGAAGGGCCAAAACCGGCAGCCCAGAGAGCAGAGGTGCCCCAGGAAGGGCCATGGAGCCCAGTGTGCCCTGAGGAGCGCTTGGGGACCCTGGGCCCAGGCGACCCGGGTTATGCTGGAGCTTTGGCTGGGGTGGGGGACAGGGAGCCCCTGGGGAGGGTCGTTCCCATCTTGGCCGGGCCCTGGGCACACAGGTGGGGGCGCCTGTAACAAGTGCAGGCGCTAGGGTGTGTTCTAGCTCCTTGGAAGGGCCTGGCTGGGGAACAGTGACGTTGTGGACAAGGCACGGGGGGCTGAGGGGGTGGGAGCAAGGCTGGGGTGCAGAGCAGAGGTGGGGGACGGGCCGTTCCCCCACTTCACATGGGACCTTTGTGACCTCCCGAAGAAGAGGTGACAGCATGGGCGGGTGGAGCTGGCGCGCCGCAGTGAGGCTCCCACGGGCCGCCAAGCTTCAGGACTGGGGTGCACACTGGGCGGGTGTGGGCCGTGGCCACCGGGGCTGTGGTCTCAGGCCCCAGCACAGGGCCTGGGAGTCCCTGGACTGTCGCGTCATTCTGTTCGCTCCCCTGGTGCCCTGGGCTCTCCTGCTCACACACCCCGGGGTGCCTCCTGCCCTCCCCTCTGCCTTCCCCACCAGGCCCAACCCCCTGGCCTTGCCCTGGCATCCTCCGCCCTGGGCCGACACCCCGCGCCACCAGAGGGGCATCCAGACTTGCAGCTGGACTTAGCGCGGGCATTTTTCTCTCTCCTCCAAGCAACGCTTTCCGCTGTGAATGCAGGGCACTGGCAGCCCCACCTCTCTGTGCAGCGGCCACGAGCCCCTGGGCCTTCTGAGCACACGCAGCGCCACGCTGCGGGCCCTGCCTCCGCTCGCGGGCAGTCCCCCGGGGCCTGGGGCTCCGGTGTGTGCAGAGCCGCCCGCCCACGGCGCACTCCAGGCGGCTCTCCAGGCCGAGGGGTCCTGTGGGAGCGCCGCGGGGGCGGCTTGCGCGGGAGCCGGGTCCCGGCGGTCCTCCAGGCCTCCCGGGGCACACAGGCGGCCCCTCCTCGCCGCCTCCCGGCCCCGTGCGTCACCCCCCCCAGGCGCCCGCCCTGCGCCTCACCCCTCCACCCCAGCTCCGAGGGCAGTTGGGCAGCCTCTGGAAGAGCAGGGCACGGGCGTGCGTGGGCTGCCCCGCGGGGCAGGAAGCCAGGACTTGGTGGCCCTGGAGGAGGCCGCGGCCATCACGACCGCGGCCACACTTGAGGAAACTGAGGCGCGAGGCCCTGACGCCGCCCTGGAAGCCGGGGCCAAGCGCGGTGCGCCGCGCCGGTGCCCGCGCCCATGCGGCCGCAGCCGGGGAGGGGCCCCGGGAGCCGAGGGCCCGCCGCCCCCCGCGGCACCCCCTGTCCCGACCAGCCCTCCCCCTCGCTCTGCGGGCGCCCGCTCGCGCTGCCCGGGCGCTGCTCCTGCCTTCGCGGCACTTCCCTCCCTGGGGAGGGGCGGCGGCCCCCGCGGGAGGGAGGGGGTGTGGGGCGTCCGGACCCCTCCGCCCGAAGTCTTGCTGAGCACCGCCTGGTGAGCGCAGCCCGGCAGCCCCGGGATCCGCCCCCGCCCGGCCCCGGCCCGCCCGGCCCGGCCCGGCCCTCCAGCGCCGCGCGGCCCGCGGGGGCGAGCGGGGCGGGGCCCCGAGCAGCTATAGTTGGCGCCGCCGGGCCCAGCCCTCGCCTCGGCCTCCCGCGCGCTGCGCTCCCGACGCCCCAGGCTCCGCCGCACCCGGCCGGCCGAGCGGCTCCCGGCCCGCCTCTCCCAGCAGCGGGCCCCGTGAGCGCCCGGGCGCGCGGCTCCGGCATGAGGGGCCCGGGGCGGGCGCCCCCAGCGCGCCGGCCGCTGCTCGCCTTGCTGCTGCTGCTGCTGCTGCTGCTGCCGCCCGAGCCCGCCGGCGCGTGGTACAAGCAGGTGGCGAGTCCGCGCTACCACGCGGTGGGCCGCGCCGCCGGCCTGCTCATGGGGCTCCGCCGCTCGCCCTACATGTGGCGCCGCGCGCTGCGCCCCACTGCCGGGCCCCTGGCCTGGGACGCCGTCGAGCCGGGCGCGCGCCCCCAGAGGCCGTGGGCCAGAGACACCCTGTCCCCCGGCCCCGCCGCCCGCGAGGCCGTCCGGCTTCCCTCCGGGGCCCAGGGCCTGCGGGAGGCGCCACGCAGGAGCTGGCGAGCAGAGCTCCCGGGCAGCGCCCCTCGGAACGCGCGCGCCCCGGAACCCGGGCCCCAGCCCGATCCGCCGCGGGAGGCCCGTGCCTGGCCCTCGGAGGAGCAGGCCAGGTACGTGGGCAAAGGAAGGGCTTCGGGGCCGTCGGGGCTCGGGCGAGCCGACGCGGGGCGCCCGGCGCGTGCCCACGGGGCACCCCTCGCGCTCGCCCGGAGAAACGCCTTCCTGGAGCGGCGCCTCTCCCGCAGCCCGGGCGGGGCCGCAGGGCAGGAGGGCGCCCCGCTCCCTCCCCACCGTTCTCTTCTCTTCTTTCCAGAGCCTTCGGGGATTCCCCCGCCCGGCCGTGGCCACTGCAGCGACCCGGACCCGCCCGCCCGCGCCTCGTCCCAGGGCGGTCCCGAGCGCAGCCCCCGCGGGCGCGCGCCTGACCCGGGCCGAGTCGCCGCAGCCTCGGGGCAGAGCCCGCCAGGTCGCCCGTCAATAAAAGTCGCCTGGTTCCCGCGTCCCCGCGTGACCCGCTCCTCCGCGCTGTGTACTTTGCCATCAACCTTCGGGCTGCAAACAACGGCGCCCACGTCCTGGCAAATGTCAGGAGCCCTCCCCTGGCTCTGGGGAGGCTCGGGGTACCCCCACCTGGGAGCCTTGGGGGCAGAAGCAGAGATGCTGCCCAGACCTGCGTCCCCTTCTCTGCCCACTGCCTCTCCTGCCCGGGGAGGGTCCTGGGGAGGACACGTCCTGCTGCATCCCCCGCGCCCTGGGGAATGCGGCCTCCAGCCCCCCTCCCAGACCCGGGAGTGCCCAAGGTAGCCCCTCTCCGCTGGGGCTGCTGAGAGGGAATGCCATCCCCCAGGGGCAGAAGCGCAGCGGGCGGCCTGCCCGGTCTCCCCTCCCCTCCCAGCCTCCCAGCATTCAAGCCGAAGCCTGCACGGAAGCCCTCCTGCCCCCCCCCCAAGGCTTGGAGAGCTGGGGGCCCCCAAGGGCCCCTCTTGGGCAAGCTCTCTGAGGCAGGAGCGCCCCCCTCCTCTTAGCCTCCTCTGTGTTTTTAGCGATTGGCTCTAGGTGTCCCCCACCTTAAAGAGCAAGGACTCTTTCAACCTGCGTCCCCTCGCAGGTGTCCCCCCTCTCTTGGACCTTCTCTGCTTGGGCTGGACAGCCACAAGCCTCGGACCTGGAGCCACCTGGCCGCTGCGCCACGAAGCTCCCGGGTGGCAAGGTGCCCTGGGGCCCGCAGCAGGGGCAGGGAGGCCAGCGCCCTGGCTCCCCCACACCCGCTCCCACACTCCTGGGCTGCCAGCCCCACGGGCTGCCAGCCTCCCCCTCCCCGCTGGCAGTTCCGTCCCACGGGTGTGCCCTCCCCCCGCGTGGTCCCCACCTGTGCTCTTGTCCGCCGTCTCCTAGGACTCTTACACACCCCCGAATCTGTTTGCCCCGTTGGGGTTCGCTCCCCAAGGACATACACTGGGGGGAGGGGGTCGCAGACGCCTCAGGTCAACGCCTTCTCCCTCCTCCCCCACGGTCTGCTCCTGCGCCTCACTGCCCGTGGCCTTTCACAGCACGGGTGCCCAGTGCTTGCCACCCCGACGCACAGCGCGCCCAGGGCTCCGCAGCCCCGACGAGGCGCACACCCGGGGCCGGCCTGCGCGGGCTCTGGCCCCGCGGCTCCCTTCCCCTTCCCACGCGCCGGCTGGCACTCCGGGCAGAGTCCAGGTTCCGCCCTGAGGGAGCACGCCCGGGCCCGCGCCGGCTTGAGGGCACAGGTGCCGAGAACTTGGTGACGGGCCTTCGTTCCCCGCTGCCGGGAGGTCGCCGGCCCAGACAGCCTGGGGCCGGGCCCCAGCTGAGCGAGCGGAGCCGACCGGGGGCGCGCGGAGGTCGGGGTCTCGGCGTCGGGGCTCCGCGCCCCCGCATCCCCCGGTGCCGGCCGCCCTAGGGAGCGCGCCCGCCCTGGGTCCGGGCGCAGGCGGGGCCTGGCTCTCCCCGGCTGCAATCCCCGCCACGGGCGGCAGGTGGCGCCGCGCGACTGCCTGAGCGCGACCTCGGCTTTGGGCGGAGCTGGGGGCGGGGCCTGGCGGGCGGGGCGGGGCCTGGCGGGCGGGGCGGGGCCGCCGGCCTCCGCGCCCCTCCATCTCTGGGGCGCTGCTGTCTTCGTCCCTTCCCGTCGCGCCGGTCCCGCCCGCTTGTTTCGCGCTCTGAAGAGAGGCCTGGCGCAGCCTGAGGGAGGAGGCGCTGAGCGGTCTGGTCATCCTCGCGGGGCCATTAATGCCCATCAGGGCCCCGCGTCGGCCCGGGAAGCGCCGGGCCATTACCGGGGCGCCCGACTGATGGCTCCACCTCCAGATGGCCCCCGGCCCTCCCTGGGGCCGGCTAGGCCCGGCCCTCCGCCACTCCCCAGCGTCGGGGCCAGGCCCCGCGCGCCTTCTCTCTGGTGGGGGGCGGGGTTGTGCAAGGGTGTAGGTTCAAAGGTCAGAGAAAAGCCCCGCTCCACGCCGTGGACCCTCCCCTGCGCAGCTCAGGCTGGACCTGAGGGTCTGGCCCCCGCCTCGTCGTCCTCTGTGGCCGGGCCTGCGTGGTCAGGCAGCAGGAGGGGAGGAGAGGATCCCCAGAGCCCTGACCACCTTCCACCAAGGCCTCCGTCGCGCGCTCCCCAGCCGCCCAGCGCCCGCAGCCCCTCAGCCCTTGCAGGCCTTCCCTGGGCAGGAGGGCCTGGGCCGCTTTCCTGGCCTGTCATCGCAGGCTCTGACACTTGCTGTCTCCCCACAGCTCCCACTGTCCCAGGGGGCGGGCCCCTCCTGGTCTGCCTGGTTTCTCCCCTCTGCCCACTTCCTTCGTCACCACCCTGGTTCCTCCCAGGCCGCCGGCGCTGTTATTCCAGGTCTATCCTCTGCTTTGGGTTGTTAAAAACACAACTGGCCCCAAATGGAGTCTCTCGTGCCCACTCTGCAAACCAAGGTTTACCACCGACTGCAGCCTCGAGCCCTCCCAGGAATGGGATCCTGGTTGGGGGGGACGGGCCACAGCAGGTCACCTCCGTGATGAGACCCTGCCTTCCAGAGGGAAGGTGGCTTTGCCTGAACCATCGCTCTTCTAGTCCTTCACTCCACCTGCTCTCTGGCTGTAAACTTCCACTTGGCGCCCACAGACGCTCCTCGCAGCGCCTCCTACAGCAAGACAGACGGAGACCCCCACAGGAGCCCCAGGTCCTTACACTCCCAGCTGTCATTTTGCTCTCTGACAGGCCTCCTTTGTTATTCTGGGAGGCAGTGTTCCCGGACCCTGCCAACGACAGCCCTGGCATGTCTGCAGCGGGGCTAACCTCCCACCTATTGGGGGGCGTGCGGCCTTCCTGGCCTGCAGAAAGCAGGGAGGCCCAGGGCTGACCCACATGGGGGACAGCCTCTCTACTCAGGGGACCAGGGACCCTTGCCTTCCCTGCAGCCTGGCCCCGAGTCTCCCTCCAGTCACCTCTCTCGACCCTGGTGTGGTCCCAAAGCTGCTGCGTAGCAGGCCCTGGCTTGAGCCCTAAGCCCCACCTGGCAGGCAGGTGGTTGACTGCACTGCCCATCCTCACAGCCTTAGGGCAGCCGCACCAAGTTGAGGATGAGGAAGCCAGTGGCAGGCCTGACTCTGGACAAGCAGACAGACAGCTGGAGGAGGCCAGCCAGGCGGGAGTCTGTGGCAGCACCCGCAGGAACTGAGGCGGAGCTGAGGAGCATCCATGCAACCTCAGCCTAAGAGGCTTTTAGGGGCAGCAGCTGGGGTGTGGACACCCAAGGGGCTGTGGCCCAGGAGGCTGCCCAGAGGCGGGCCCTGCACTTGGGTGGGGGCTGGGAGCCCAGGCCGAGGGCACTGCAGAGAGCAGAAGCAGAGAGCCAGAGCCGAGCCCGCCTCTGCCCTGATGGGGAATTGTCTGGGCTGGCTGTCCCTGGCCCCCAGGGACCAGGTATGTGCAAGGGGTGGGTGGCGTGGGGGAGAGGCAGGCGGGGGGAGCCCGGAACTCAGCCATCACCCCGTACTGAGGCTGAGAACAGGCCTGTGCAGAGTGCACTGGCGTCTCACCGCCCCCGGCCCACACAGAGCTGGGAACTGGCCTGGATGCCCACTCTCTCCAGACCTCAGTCTCCCAATCTGGAAAATGGCCTGAGCCCCAAGGGTTGTTCCAGGCAAAATGCACTCGGGGAGGCAGGACGAAACAGCAGAGCTTCTCCATTATGGTTATTCCTGTGCGCGTGGGGGAAGAGGGAGCTCGTGCTGGGGGAGCAGGAGAGAAGGGAGGGCTGGGTCCTCAGAACAGATCCTGTGGGCACTGACCAGAGGCCAGAGCGCTCAGCTGGGTGCAGCAGGCCAGCGAGGGCAGAGCGGAGACCCCTCCTCTGACAGGCTGGTGATTGTCCTCCCTCACCCTGTGCGCCCGGGTCAGGCAGGGCAGAGAGGGGCCAGGCGGAGGGAGATGTTTGAAGGACACGGGCAGCAGAGAGGGCCGAGGCGCTTGGGGAGGCCGGGCATCACCCCGCCACTAGCCTCGGGGATGTAGGGCTTGGCTGCGGGCTCCTCCTCCCTCTCCCACCCTCCTGTGCCTCCAGGGGCACCCTGGGTCGCTCTGGGCGCAGGGGGGGGGGCAGGTATGGGGACCACAGCGGTGGGCGGGGCTTCCAGGAAGGTGGGCTGGGCTGGGGCCCCTGCGGAGGGACCCTCCCCGGGCACCCCTTCTCCACTCCCTGCCCCTTCGGAAGACAGCCCCGGCGCAGGGCCCGCACACAGTAGATGCTCAATAAATGTTTCTGGGAGGCAAAGGCGCTGGTGCCGAGGGGCTGCCCAGAGTGGGGGTCAGACGGAGGGGCCGGCGGCGACTCGGGGTCCCTGTCCGGCGGCCGCCCCTGGGCCCCGGGTTGGCCGCGCCGCTGGGCCCCGGGGCGGGGCGGGGCGCGGGCGGAGGGGGCGGGGAAGGGGCGGGCGCGGGGGCGGTGCCGCCGCCGGAGCCGGAGCCGGAGCCGGAGCCGGAGCCCGAGGCGACGCGAGCCGAGGGGGACCCGCGGAGGCCGCCGCCCCGCGCCCCTGCCCGCGCGCGCGAGCCCCGGGCGCCGGGGCCAGTCCGCATCCGGCCGGCGGGCGCCATGGCCGCGCCGGAGCCGCTGCGGCCGCGCCTGTGCCGCCTGGTGCGCGGCGAGCAGGGCTACGGCTTCCACCTGCACGGCGAGAAGGGCCGCCGCGGCCAGTTCATCCGGCGCGTGGAGCCCGGCTCCCCGGCAGAGGCGGCCGCGCTGCGCGCCGGGGACCGCCTGGTCGAGGTCAACGGCGTCAACGTGGAGGGGGAGACGCACCACCAGGTGGGTGCCCGCCCCGCCCCGCCCCGCCGGGCCCCCCCTGCGGCGCGCGTCCCGCGAGCCCGGGACCCACGACCCCCGGCCCGCGCCGCGGGTGCCCAGGCCTCGGGCCTACGTGGACGCGCGTGGGAGGCGGGGGACGTGGCCGCGGAGGCAGCGCCGCAGCCTCCTTCCCAGCCCCCCCCAGGAAGCCGGCGCTGCCCCGAAAGGGGGGTGGGGGGGGGCTCCCCCCCTCGCACTGCGGCGCCTCTCCTGCCCCAGCGCTCGCTTCGGCCCCAGTGGGCAGTGTGTGTGCGGGGTTGGGCCCCCGGGGTGTGGGCCCTGGGACCCTGGCCGCCTCGCTGAGGTACGTGCACGCATTGCGTTGGGGTGCACCTCTGGGGTGGGGGGGTTGTGGGGGAGCCCACACTGCCGGCCTGCACCCGGCAGCGCCTGCCCTGGCGACGTGGGCGAGAGCCGGTGTCCGGGTCCCCCTGCGGTGCAGCCTTGGCGATCCCTGCCCCGGGCCAGGCCTTCTGGGAGGCTGCCCAGGCCTGGGGGTCACTGCCGCAACCCCCTGCTGCAGCTGCAGGCAGGCCAGAAGGATGGCGGGGCTCCTCTGTGCGGGCCCTGCCGGGGCTGTCCATGTCCCCACCTGGCATCACCAGGCGAGGGTCCGCCCCACCCTCAACCAGTCTGCCCCGGGTCGTTGAGCCCCTGCAACCTCAGCTGGGGCTTGCCCTGGCTGGGCGGGAGTTGGCGCCCTCTTTCCTCCTGGGGCCCGTCTGCCAGCCAGTGTCACCTGGACAAGGCTGTTTGCTGAGGGAGGTGGGGGTCAGGGCCAGGGGCTGGGCCTCCCAGCCGCGGGCAAAGTGGGTGGGGCGGGCAGAGCTGGTGCCTGTTAGCCAGGCCTCTGGGTGCGGGTGCTCGGGGACCTGCCTCCCTACCCCGGGGGGAGGTCCAGTCAAGACCCCCATTTTAGGGGTGAGGAGGCTCAGGCTTGGGATTCTTGGCCAACTCATTTGGCACCACAGTCAGGGTGCAGGAGAGCGTCCTCTTGGGCTCCCTGGGTCGCAGGGAGAGGGCGGGACAGATCAGGGCTGGGGTGGAGGAGCCTGGTTCAGACACCCTCGGGGCGGCATCTGCCCAGCAGCTGGCAGGGCCCACCTGCTCCTCCCGTCCTTCACCCCCTTTCCTCGTGCCTGATGGGCACACACTGGCACGTGTCCCATGGCCACCCACCGCGTTAGTTCCCAGCACCCAAACACACAGATGGCCCTAAGGCGCACTTGTCCCACAGGTAGATCCCCTCCCCCGCCTGCTGGCTCCAGGGCCTGCTACCTGGTTGTGGGGGCGGGACCTCACCTGCTGAGAGCCGTCCTGTCAGTCTGGAGGCCCGGGGAGGGTGGGGGCCGGGCTCGAGCTCTGTGCTCTGCCACTGAGTAGGGCAGGAGTGGGCCTGGCACCCCCAGACTGCCACCCCAGGAGCTGCCTCTGTCCCGCCAGCCCCGGCGGAGAGACAGGCCCTGTATCCCACACACCCCAACACCCAGAACCAGGGCTGTCTTCGCCCCTCCAGACGGGCTGCCCCCCAACCTCCTGCCCCTCCGGAAGGAAGAGCTTGGACGAGGGGAGCCTGGTGGACGCGCAGCCCCAAGCTGAGCTGAGTGCCTGGAGCCCAAGAGCGGAGGGAGGGCGCTGAGCAGCCGGGGGTGGGGGGTGGAGCCGCGGGCCTCAGTCCAGCCGCCCACCTCTGGTGGCCGCCTGTGCCGGAGCCCGGGCGCCCTGGGTGGTGCCGCTGCCCAGGGCTGTGCAGAATCCGGCCAGTGACCCCCTCCGTCGCTGCCCGTCCAGGTGGTCCAGAGGATCAAGGCCGTGGAGGGGCAGACTCGGCTGCTGGTGGTGGACAAGGACACGGACGAGGAGCTCCGCCGGCGGCAGCTGACCTGCACCGAGGAGATGGCCCAGCACGGGCTTCCGCCCGCCCACGACCCCTGGGAGCTGAAGCAGGGCTGGGTGCAGGCGTGCAGCCCCGGCCCCGAGGCTGGCCAGAAGGTATGGTGGGCCCTGGGCCACGTCCCCACCTGCCCGCGGCGGCACCTCCCGCCCGGCCCCAGAAGTCTGTCTCGCTGTCTTCTGGCTCCGGGGCCTCTGTGCCTGGCCCGGCCACTTGGGCCACGCTCTGCTCTGCCCTGGCCAGGGAAGGGCCGCTCGGCGTCCCAGACGCAGAGCTAGCGCCACGCGGCCTGTCTGTCCCTGGGTCTGCCTGAGGAGCCGGCCTGCTGCGCTGTGAAGGCCTGGGCAGTGGGGGCGGCGCCCGTCTCGGTGGGGTACACAGGTGGGGCACGCGGGGTGGCCCTCCCTGCCCCCTGCCTCGGACCAGAGCAGGGGCGGGTGCTGCCACCTGCCCCGGGCGGGAGTAGCCCCCGGGCAGGACCTGGCAGAGGACGCGCCAGGCTGCTGGCTCTCCCGGGACCTCCTGCCTCTGCTTACAGGGAAACAGCCTCAAGCCCAGGGTTCCCCAGGTCCCGCTTTGAGAACCACAGGCACAGTGGGCTCAGGCTATGCTGGTATCCCCCTGACCCCTCTCGTGGGTGTCCCCCGCGAGCCTGCTGCCTGGACTGTGGGCCTGTTTGGGGGTTGGCGGCACCCCGGGGGCCAGGCGTGGACCCACGGTGCTTTGGTTCTGGGCTGCAGGCAGGCCGTGGGGTGCCAGGGCCAGGGGCCGGCTCTGGAGTCTGGACAGAGCCACCAAGGGACAGAGCAGGGGCCTCAGGGTCAGGTCTGTGACTTCAGGGGCGCTCTGGGCTGGTGGCATTGGGGGGGTCCCTCCTACCCCTGTGTCTGGCCGCCTGGAGGAAGCCTCCCCCCGCCCAGCGTTTGTCCATTGATTTGGACGCAAAGGGCTGAGTCCACCTTCCTGTGGAAAAATCCGCCCTCGGGCCTTATCTGGAGGGTGGGGTGGCTGAGGCACCTTTCCTCGGGCGGGGCGCCCCCCTCTGCTATTCCGGGCTCTGGGGGCTGCAGGAAGCCTCCCGGCACACATCTGCGGGAACGGGGGGCGGGGGGTGCAGTCAGGTGCGGGGCTGGCTGGCACCCGCCCTCGCGGCACAGACCGCTCTCGAGAGGGGCCCGGAGGAGGGCAGCCGTCAGGGACCCGTCCCGCCACCGACCCCCACTCGCCCTCTCCGGCTGCTGGGAGCCCAGGGGGTGCTCTGGCAGCTGCCGGTGCGGCGAGCGGAGCAGGCGGAGGGGCCGCCCTGGGCCAGAGGCCCCGGGGAGTCAGACCCCGCGGGGTGGGGCGTGCTGCCGGGAGCGGCCCCCCTCGGCCAGTCAGGGCCTGGGCGGTGGTGGTGGTGACTCAGCCGGCCCAGGCCCGGGGCGCTGCGGCTGCAGCTGATGCGGGTGGCGAGACCGCGGCCGCCCCGGACAGGGCCAGGCAGGGCGGCGTGCGGCGCCGGGCGGGGCCGTGGTAGACGCGGGCCCGGGCGCAGGGGGGTGAGGGGACGGTCCTGCGGGACGCCTGGTGCAGGCCCTCGGAGAGGCGGGGCGGCCGCCTCGGGTCCTGGGTCCTGGGCGCTGGGCAGGGCCGCCCGCCGCTTCCTTCCTTCCTTTCTGGGGACGGAAACCCGGCGGGTGGGGGGCGCCAGGCTGGAGCCTGAGCAGGGGAGGGTCTCGGTCACCACCCTGCTGCCCAGCGTGACTCAGCCCCTGTCCCACCCGTCCCTGGGGAGGCCGGGCCGCGGCGGGAGGCGGATAAATGGGGTGGCGGCCGCGGGCCGGCTGAGAGCTCAGGCCCCGCAGCTGGACGCTCGCCGCCGCCCATGGCCCGCTCCGGGAACGCCGCGCCGCCCGCCTCGGGCTCAGGAGCCCCTTCGCGGTGCCCCGGCCGCGGACCCGCGCAGGTCAGGTCGGGGACCGGGCAGGGAGCACCCCGGCAGCTGGCTGAGCCTGGGGGGGGGGGCGGGCGGGGGCCCCGCCGGCCCGGGAGAGCAGCGAGGGCAACAACGGGAGCCTTTCTCTGCCCGGCTGTGAGTCACCCTCGGGGGTGTGGGGGGGAGCGCAGCCGGCTCCCGGGGTGCCCCGGCCAGTCCTTTGGCCACAGACCTTACTGGGAGATGTGGCTGACCCAGCTCTGGGGTCCCAGCTGGGAGCCGTGGGAGCCGGAGGGCCTGGCTGGGAGGCGGCAGGAAGTGCTCAGAGCCAGGGTGGGGAGCGAGGAATGTGAGCAATGCCTGAGCAATGTGCCTGCGCCCCAGCTTTCTGGCTTCCCCCCTGGGTGACCATGCAGCCAGCCTGGCCCGCACCACAGCTTCTCACCTGAGGGTCCCACACCCAGTTGGAGGCTCCTGGACCCCACTCATGGGGCGGGTGTGGGGTCAGGGGAAAGCGCAAGGCTCACCTGTGGCTGGGTGGGCGGGGCTGTGGCCACTGTGACCCCAAACGGATGTCCCTTAGCCTGGACTCATGGCTCTGAGCACCCCCAAATCCTGCTTCCCGCGTGGGGCTTCGTGATGGGAGCCGGCCTTTCGCGCGGCCCTGGCGCTATGTCCGCCAGCGCTTGCTGCCTGCTGTCCACGCCACGTGGGGCCTGGCACTGGTGCTGTGTCCGCGTGGGGCCCAGCTCGGCTCTGCTCCCGCCTGGCAGCCGAAGGTGCTGCCGCCTGAGCCTCCAGGAGTCCATAGTGGGGTCCTGCAGACCTCGGGGTCTTGCACCCCCGGCTTAGCCCCGGCGTGCCCAGGGGCAGCAAGCAGCTCTGTCCCTGGAGTCCCTGCATGCAGTGGCCAACTGGCCTGCAGCGGGGGTCCTGAAGGGGTGTCGGGCAGACTTTGCGGGTCAGGGAAGCGTCCTGGAGGAGGGGCGTGGGCCGCCAGGAGGCAATGTCCCAGGGTCAGGGAGACCCAGGGCCAGGTGCGCCTGTGCTGCGAGGAGGGACATGCTTTTGGCCCCACCTCTGGGCAGCTACCGCCCTGCAGACTGGCATTGGGGTTAGGAATAAGCCCGAGGCTAGAGAGTTGGGGGCCGGGGTGCAGGGGGCCGGCCACCTGAGGCCTGCAGTCCTCTGCTGGGGTCTCGGGCTCTCCCCTGGTGCTGCCCCCACCTGGCCCGGGTCCCTCGGCCCCCCACAGGGAGAGCACCCAGCCGGCGCGCCCTTGCCTGCGCGCACGCCCCAGCGTCCCTGGAAACCCGAGCCGCTGCCGCCCGCTCACCTCGGCCATGTTTAATTGAGCGCCAGCGCGCCTGGCCCCTGGGTACTGCGGTCCCGGCCGGGTGGGACCCAGGGCAGCCCTGCCTGCGCGCCTGGCGGAGCCCCGCTGCAGGATGCCGGAGGTAAAGCGAGGCAGGCTGCAGGGTGCTGCGGCAGGGAGGCCAGGGCAGCCCCTTCCTTGGCCTTCTCCCCCACCTCCTGCCTTGCCGGCTCAGCCTTGTGGGGGTGGGGGCGGCCCTGCTCCCTCTGGAATGTGAAAGTAAACAGCCCGCTAGTGGCACTGGCCCCTGCAGGCCTCAGAGAACACAAACTGCTGGCCTGGGACGCCCTGAGTCCTCCATGGGGAGGGGCAAGGCAGAGCCCGGGACAGCCATGGGGGGCGGAGGCAGGGTCAGAGACAGCCATCCTAGGGAGCTGTGAGGGGCAGCGCACCTCTGCTGGCCTCTTCCTGGGCCCCTGCCTGTGGTCAGCCCTGATTCTCCTGGTGCCCCGCAGGCCTCTGTCCCCTCAGAGGCCCCTGCTCTTGACTTTGGAGACTGGCTGGGCCGGGGGTCCAGGTCGCAGGTCTGCACAGGCAGCTGCCAGGCACTCCCCTTGCCGTGCCACACCCTCGGGGACCCCGGGAGGCACAGGGACCGTGGGGGGGGGGGCCAGGAGCCGGCACTCACCCACACCTGTGCTGCAGGGTGTCAACGGGCCCCCCAGGGAGCTGCGCCCACGTCTCTGCCACCTGCGGAAGGGCCCCCTGGGCTACGGGTTCAACCTGCACAGCGACAAGTCCCGGCCCGGCCAGTACATCCGCTCCGTGGACCCGGGCTCGCCCGCCGCCCACTCTGGCCTCCGTGCCCAGGACCGCCTCATTGAGGTACCCAGCCGAGGCCTCGGAGTGCCCTGCGTCCCAGTTCAGGTTCCCACCCGTGTGCGTGGGCCTGTGCCCCATGAGTGTCTATTCCCGGTGTCCCTGTGTGTCCCCATGTCCCTGCGCGCCCCGTCCCCGCGTCCCTGATCTCGTGGGAGGGGGGAGGTGCTGGAATCGGAGCTGCCGTGGCTGATGGCGGGTGGATATCTGATGCCACTCCTGGCGGGCGCTGGGGGCTGCGGCTGCCCGGGGGGCACTGACCTGCTGCCGGTGGCAGGTGAATGGGCAGAACGTGGAGGGGTTGCGCCACGCGGAGGTGGTGGCCAGCATCAAGGCGCGGGAGGACGAGGCCAGGCTGCTGGTGGTGGACCCCGAGACAGACGAGCACTTCAAGCGGCTGCGGGTCACGCCCACCGAGGAGCACGTGGAAGGTGGGTGCCCGGCAGCCTCGGGGGGGCACGGGGTGGTGTGGCCTGGCAGCCACTGAGACTGTGTCCCCACAGGTCCGCTGCCGTCACCCGTCACCAATGGGACCAGCCCTGCGCAGGTGAGGGGGGAAGGGCAGGGTGGGCTCCTGACTTAATGTCCCTTTCGCACCCCCTGAAGTCGCCCTCGGTCTCCCAGCGGGAGCCGGCCCCCCCTCCCCCTCCCCGGGGGCTCTTGGTGAAGCGCCGCCGCCCCCCGCCAGGGACTGGGACAGTGGTGGCCGCGCTCGGTGCCCGCCGCCCGCTGGAGAACAGGAGGCAGCCCCGGTGCGCCGCCACCCGCAGGGTTCCCGCAGCCTCACCCTTGGGCGCCCCACTCAGTGGCGGCACGGGCCTGGCTTAGGCGAGGACGTGGGGTAGCGGGCGCCGGCCGCCAAGGCTCGGGGGTGCGTGTCTGGGAGCGGGCAGCCTGGGCAGGGGCCAGCGCCTCCTGAAGGCCTCCTGGGCTGTGGGCGCCCCGTCACCGCGGGGGGCCTGGGTCCGCGGCTGGCGCTCACCCGCTGCCCACCTCGCCCCTGGCCAGGATGGCGGCACCTGGAAGCCGGACCCGTTCCAGGAGAGCGGCCTCCACCTGAGCCCCACGGCAGCCGAGGCCAAGGAGAAGGCCAGGGCCACCCGCGCCAACAAGCGGGCACCGCAGATGGACTGGAGCCGGAAGCGCGAAATCTTCAGCAACTTCTGAGCCTGCCGGGCCTGTCCAGGGGCCCCGGGCCTCCCCACAGACTTGGGCCTCACCCCGAGCCCAGCGGCGCTCCCGAGCCTCAGCGGACTGAGGGGGGCGTCCTCATCCCCAGAAGCCATGGTGGTCCCACCGCCACCCAGGAGCCAACCTGGGCCCCAGTGAGCCCCCGCCCCGTCCCCCTGCCCGCTGGGTGCTAAGGGGGGGCTCTGGCAGCCAGGTGGGGGCGACACCCTGAGATGGGAGAGACACCCAGAGACTGAGGAGAGGGAGGCGCGGAGGGAGAGACGCTGGGGCCTGCTGACTTAGAGGAATTTGTGTTTTTGCTTTTTTTCCAAAAAGAGCTCCAGCTCCACACATGTTTCCACTTAATACCAGAGCCCCTGCCCCCGCCCCCTCAGGACGAGCTCTCTAAATAATTGCAATAAAACAAGCCTTTCTTGCAAACTGTTCCCCCTCGGCAGCAGCCACCCCCGGTGGGAGTCCAGAAACTTCCGGGGGAGGGGGAGGGGGAGGGGGCGGGCTGCGTTTGTGGGAGCTGCCCCATCCCCATCCTCTTTGGCGTGGGGTCCTAGGCCAGGCCCCCCATCACCCCAACACATCAGGATCTGGGCGCAGGGCCCGTCTCTCCCGGGGCTGAGGATGGAGGCCGGTGCCCAGAGCAGGGCAGCCTCTGGACTGGCCCCTCGTCCTGCTGTGGCTGTTCTGGGGCTTGGGAGAGGGGGTGCGTGAGCCTGTCCCCGGGGGCCCGGACCTGGGCCTCACTGCCCACACCGCCCTCCCTGCTGGCAACCTGACCAGCGTTGCTGTCTTTCTGGTAAGCCATAGCGCATGCGCGCCTCGGAATAAACAGGCCATCCTCGGACCCTCAGCTGCCTGTCCTTCCTGTGTCCTCGGTCGTGGTCAGGGGGCCGCAGCTGTTGGGGCCGGGAAGCAGCAGCCAGCGGGCCCCCAGAGTGTCAGCTCTGGAGACCGGGGTTTTGCTCCCGAGCCTCCAGCTCCGAGCCTGCTGCCGGCAGCCAGGCCGCTGCTGCCCCGCCTCCCCCAGCCCGCAGCCTTGGGGACCCAGTGGCCAGGAGTGACTGGTGAGGCCCCATCCCTACTGTCCTCGTGCTGTGCAGCTCCTTTTCTTTACCCCCGGCCGGCAGGCACACGTGTCAGGCCTCTGCCAGGCGGTGCCCAGCCTCCTTTGGGGCCAGGGCTCTGTGAACCTGGGGGTGGGCCGCCCAGCCTCTGGGGGCACATGAGTTCAGGAGGGAAGGCCTTTTTCAGGACCTCAGTCAGCCGCTGAGAGGGAGGGGCCAGGCCTGCAGAGCCCCTGGCTGGCTTCCCAGCAGCTGGCTGCAGCTGGCTCCCACGATCCGGCGCTTCCATCCAGGCTCGGCCACAGCGCCAAACGTCACGTCCTGGCCCTGGCCCCAGAGAGCCTGCCCCAGGCCCACGAGCCGGGCAAGCACGCTCGTGCACGTGCCCCGGGTAGACAAGAGCCAGACCCGACTGCAAACAACCCCAAGCTTTATTACAAACAGGCTACGTGTTCCCACAAAGGCGCGTCACGACAGCATGGCCCGCTCAGCCCTCAGAGCCCCGGGCGGCTGGGCACAGGGTCCGGTTGAGGCAGGCCTGGCAGCGTGGGCGCGTGGGTAGGCAGGTCTGCTGGCCGAAGCCCACCAGCAGTCCGTTGATCTCGCCCCACAGCTCCCTGGGAGGATGGGAGCTGTCAGCGTGCAGGGAGGGAGGAAGAGGGAGGTGGGGGTGACTCTCGCCCCCCCCTCACCTGGGCAGCCACTCCTCCAGGGCCTTGCGGGTCTGCTCAGGGGACTTTGTGGTCTTCCTGGTCCACCTGAGTCGATTGGCGATTCTGTGTACGTGTGTGTCCACTGCTGCTGGGGATGGGGTGGGGTGAACCCAGGCCCCTCCCAGCCCAGATGGCCCCAGTCCAGTGCCGGAGGCTGGGACCAGGGTGGCACTGTCCTGGCCCGGGCAGGTCGGGCCAGGGTCTGTTGCCTGGCAGGGGCTGTGGCCAGGCTCGGAGGACCTCTACTCGGGGTGCAGGCCGCCGTCCCACTGCAGCCTCTCCTCTCCAGTTCCCACCCCTGCTAATTGCCCATCCCCAGACGGGGCGCACCCTGGGTTGTGGCAGCCGCACTTCCAAGTCACCCAGGGCCCAGTGTCGGGACACCTGTACGCGAGAGCCTCTGACGGGCTGACCCAGCAGGGCTTCTCCACACAGACAAGGCCAGCTGCTCACCCAGCATCGCGGCCAAGCTCAGAGGAATCAAGCGCTTGCCCAAGGCCGCCCAGCAGGTGGGCAGAGCGGACAGTCTCCCTGACTCCCGATTTGAGACTGAGGGGACGCCCCCTCCAAGGGTCCCCTGCAGGTGCCTGGCCCACCCACAAGCAGAATGCAGCAGGCTCCTGTCCGCTGGGTCCGCAGCTCCCTGGGCTCTGGCCCGTCTGGCGGGGGCAGGGCCCACCCCCCCATAGCTTGCTTCTGCTCTGCCACTCCGGACAAGCCCAAGTGTCCTCGGAGAGGCTGGCCTGGCCCTTCAGAGCTCCTCCAGGCCCCAAGCTGCACGGGAGATGGGGGTCAAGGTCTCACCCTCGCTGCCCGCGGGGCGGAAAGCAGAGCTGGCAAGGGCCTTCCCCAGGACACAGGCCTCTGGGCCGTGGTAGCGCTGGGGGCTTCCTAATCGCTCTCCTCGGCCCCGGCTGCCCCCACCCTCAAGGCTCTGCAGACGCTACTCCTCCTCCAGGCCGCTCTGCCTCACTCGGCTAAACCCTGGGACCAGGTGCCCCCAGTGCTCTGCCCCCGCCCCCCACGCCACAGTACGTGTAGCAGAGCCCCGCGCAGAGGCCTCGCACATGGGACCCAGCTCAGCCTGGAACCCCTTCCTGACCTGTTGGGGCCAGTCTTGGATGAATACAGGGGTTGGGGTCACAGGTCTTAGGGATGTGGGGAGCCAGCCCTTCCCCCCAGCATGTGCCACTCACCGATGCCTGACACGGTACCCCAGGCCACAGCCATGGCCAGGTGTGCCATCTTGGGCCCCACCCCTGGCAGAGCCACCAGCTCAGCCACAGACGCCGGGATGTCCCCTCCATAGCGCTGCCGCAGGATGGCCGTGGTCTGCTTGATGTACTTCACCTTGCTCTGGGGGGGGGGTGAACCCAGATGCGAAGGGGTGAGTGGCCTGGCCGGGGAGAACAAGGCCCGAAGGAGCCCCATGGGCACCAGAGCAGCCATCACCTGCCCAGGATGGAGAGAGGCACCTGCCCCAAGCCCCCAGGAGAGAACCAGCCCATAGGAGCAGGGAAGCCCAGCCCCCTCCCGCGTGGACGTGTGACACGTGTGGGGTCTGGCCTGGGTCACACCCCAGGCCTGGCTGGGCAAGCAGGGTCAGCCCCTCCCGGGAGTTGGGCTCAGCACCTGGCCCTTCAGGAAGGAAAGCTGAGGACTGGGGCTCCCCGGCCAGCGCCGGCCAGCTGGGTGGTTCCCATCCTGTCCGCTTCAGAGAGCTATTTAAGTCCCATCTGACGGGGCCGCAGCCCACGCCTGCCTGAAGGGAAGCACCGCCCAAGGCTGCCTTCACAGCTCCGCCCACCCCGCGAGCAAGGAGCTGGCGTAAACAAAGGGAAAGGGGTGGGCGAGGCGGGGAGGAAGGAAGGGGTGGGTAGACAGGAAAGCCTGCTGGGCTCAGGCCTGGGCCCAAAGGCTGGTGGGGTGGAGGCTGGAGGCTGCCCCACGGGCACCCACTGGCACTGCCAGCCCTCCCGCAAGTGTGTCCAGCCGCTGGCGCTCACCCTCCAGAAGCCCACCGGGTAGATGAGCGCTCCCAGCGTGCTGTCGTCTGTGCGCAGGACACTGTCCACGGTCAGGCCCCGCTCCCGCAGCCGCTGCATGGCGCCGGCGGTCACCTGGTCTTTGGTCTGGCTGGAGAGCATGAGCGACAGCAGCACCTGGTACCTCCGCACCTGCTCACACAGCGGGAAGGCTGGTGGGGGTCAGGCCCAGCCCGGCTTCCCGGGGGACAGCAGCCTCCCTCTGGCTGGTCAGGCCACGTGGGCCTGCAGGGCTGAGGCCAGCGCCTGCCTCACCATTTCCCACGAGGCTTGAGAGACTCATGGGACCCAGAGGGGCCCCCGCCTGCCAGAGGCCACCCCGGCCACCGCTGCTCCCAGAGTGATGCTGCCCCGTTCTGGGCTCGCTGTCTCAGGGCCGGGCGGGCATTGCGAGGAGCCACTCTGGGCCAGTCACGGGCAGCCGGGCACCAGGCCGACCCACCAGAGGCCCAGTGGGGTGGCCAAGCGCTCGCGCCACACATGCCTACCTCTGGGGGTGCGCTGGGGTCATAGCAGCACTCAGCTCCCAGCTGGTCCACAGGTGCGTCCTTCCCACTCCTCATGGCGCGCACGTTCGCCAGGTGCAGCCGCCAGTCCCGGGGCTCCCAGCCCGGCGCCGCAAGGGGCTCGGCGCCCGCTCCTTTCTCCCAGGCCGAGGCCTCGTAGGCCACCTTCAGTTTGCGCGCCCTCCGCGGACACCTCGCAGGCTCGGGGCGTCGCCCTCCTTCTGCAAACAGGGCCACACGGTCCCTCCACGGGGAGCCCCAGGGGAGGCGCCGCCCCGCGATCTCCCGCGCTGGGGCTGGGCGCGCCCCGGTCTCCGCCGGCGGCCGCAGGTCTGCCTGCCCCGGGCCGAGTCCCGGCAGCGACCGGGGCTCTGGGGAGGGCCGCCCCGCGCCCCTCCACCTGCCGCCGGGAAGGAGTCACGGCCGGCCGAGGCGCACTGGCTCTTCGCGCTCGCCCGGCGGCCTCCCCGCCTGCCCCCAGCTCCGCGCCCGCCGGGCACCCACGACCGCGGGTCCCTGCAGCCTCGGGGGCCCCTCCCGCCAGCCCCGCGGGGCCCGCGCGCCCCGGCCGCGGCGCCTCCGCTCCCAGAGCGGCTTCCGCGAGGGCCTCGCCGGGGTGGCCTCCGGAGGCGCGCGGCGGGGACGGGCGCCGGGGCCCGCGGGCAGCCTGGCGCCGGGGCAGGGCCCAGGGCGCGCGCGCGGCGGACCCCGGCCTGGAGCCCCCGGGGCCGCGCCTCGTCCCTGCGAGCCTCTGTGCCCGCCTCTGCTCCCGTGCCCCGGCCCGACCGCTACCTGCAGCCGCCTCTCCGCCCCGGAGCGGCGCGGCCTCCTCCCCACCGCGCTGCGGCCGGGCCCCGGGCCCCCCGCTCCGGCTGCGGGTCAGCATCCGCACGCCCACCGCGCTCATGCCGACCCCGCGGACTACACCTCCCGGCGGCCCCCGCGGCGCCGCCACGTGACGCGACGTGGCCGCGCCCTTCCGGCCTTGGGCGGCCCGGAACTACGACTCCCGGCAAGCCCCGCGCCGGGCCGCCGCCGCCGGAAGTGCAGGGGTCGCTTCCGGCGGCGCCTCGGGCCGGGGGTGTGCGGCCGTCTCGCGACCCGACCGCCGGGCGCGCGGCGGGCGGCGCGGGGTGAGGGGCTCGCGGCGCGCGGGCGGCCGACCCCGACGGGAGCGAGCGCGGAGGCGCCGGCCTGCTCCGTGCGAGGCGGCGGGGGCGGGCCCCGCACCGGGCCTCCCCGCCGCGGCCCGGCCCGGGAGCCCCGCGCGCGCCTCGGCCTCAGCCCGGCCCGCCCCGCCCGGCCCGTGCACCATGGCCAAGCCCGCCGGCAAAGACTCGGGCCTGAGGGAGAAGTTCAAGACGCTGCTGGGCCTGGGCACCCCGCGGCCGCACCCCCGGTCTGCGGAGGGCAAGCACACGGAGTTCGTCATCACCGGCGAGATCCTGAGGGTGAGCGGCCGGGGCGGGCCCGGCCGGGCGGGGGGCACCGCCTGGGCCGCGCTTGCTGCCTCCGTCCGCGGGAGGCCCGCGTCCTCGGCCCCGGAGGTCGGGTCCCGGCGGCCCGGTCCGGCCGGCCCAGTCAGTCGTGCGAGAACGTCCGCCTGGCTCGGCGTCTCCGCCGGCGGTCGGAGTCACGGCCCGCTGGTAGCTGCTGCCTCCTCTGTCCCTTGGCGCGAAGCCCCCTGCCCCGTGCGCGGCGCCTCGCCGGGGCTCTGCACGCGCCAGTTTGTCTCTCTCAACCCAAGCGTCCTGCCGGGGAAGGCGCGGGCATTACCTGCCTGAAAGAACCGTGCGGGTATCCCCCGCGCTAGAGAGGTGTCCTGAGGCCTTTGTGCAGAGAAGCCAATCCCCAGGCGCCCCCGCATAGCGCCCGCATACAGCAGACGCCTGGAGCGGGCCCATCAGAGAGGCGGGAGTGGGTCCCCGTTTGCCAGGGCTGGGGCGAGGCAGGCATGGGGACTGCTCAGAGGTACGGCGTCTCCTGCGTGGGGGATGGAGACGCCTGCGGTATAGTGTTCTGGAGACAATTCCAGAAACTACTTTGGAATTAGGGGGAGCAGCTGCAGGCTGAGTTGCACAGTTGAAATTGTTAAAATGGTGAATTTTATCTGGAAAACAAAGCAGTCAGGAACAATTGTTCTCTGGGGCGGCCTTTGGGGACACCTGAGCAGAGGGAACTGCTGACTGCAGGCTGGAAGGCGGTCGGGGTCTTGAGGCCTCCTTCCCTTCTGACTCTTCATCTCTCCAGGAACTCAGCATCGAGTGTGGTCTCAACAATCGCATCCGAACGATAGGGCAGATCTGTGAAGTTGCAAAAACTAAGAAATTTGAAGAGGTGGGTGTGCCCCGCTGGAGCTCAGCCTGGCCGTCTGGGAGCAAGGCTGACCCCCGACTGCCTTCAGGGCGCACCGCTTCAGGGAAACTTGACCCCCTGGATATTGGGGGAGTGTTAGAAAGGCCCCAAGCATACTCTGAAGGGTCCCAGGACAGTTGGTGGTGATCTGTAGAGACGCGCCCTTGTCCGCTGAGGTCTGGGGGAAGGGATGCCGGGAAACGGCAGGAGGGAGGGTGCTGCGGGGCTGTCTCGGTAGCTTTTGGGAGCAGTGTCTGCTGCTCTGTCGAGCTGCCCCCCAGATGGGGTGTGCCTACATGCCTGGCGTTTTCAGGCTTGCTCCTGACGATGTGGACTGAGTCCCGGGGGCAGGGCTGCGGGGAGGGCACCTCCAGGGCTCACCTCTGGCTTTCCCACGACTTGGGAGGGAATGTGGGCCTCGTACCCAGCAGTGAGACCTGCGAAGTGAGAGCACCCACGCGCCCCACGCGTGTCCATACGAGCCCCTGCGTGGCAGCTGGGTGGCGTGGAGGCCGGCCCTCTGTGAGGTGCCCGTGGGCACGAAAGGGGAGCTGCTGCCCTGTGGACGGGTGGGTTGGGTAGGAGGCTGGGTAGCCCGCAGACAGCGCGTGCAGCCTCGGCTGCACCCCTGCAGGTAATAAGAAAGGGTCAGAGAAGGACGTTCTGGAGTATCCATAGGTGGCCGGGATGTAGGCAAGACGTGGTCTGGAGATCGTACTGTACTAGGGCTCTTGGTAGCTGGGAGCCCTCAGACTTGGGGGGCGGGCCCCGGCAGCTGCACCAGTGCAGGCCCTGGAGCAGCGCGTCCGAGTCAGCACCTGCGCTGCTGTGTCTGCCCGCGGCGCCGCTCCCTGACCACCATCCCTCCCCGCCGGAGCAGCACGCGGTGGAGGCGCTCTGGAAGGCCGTCGCGGACCTGCTGCAGCCGGAGCGGCCGCCGGAGGCCCGGCACGCGGTGCTGGCCCTGCTCAAGGCCATCGTGCAGGGGCAGGTGAGCGCAGCTGTGCGGCGGGATGGCCCGAGCAGGCGCCGGAGCCCCACTTCCTCACGGCGCCTCTGCCTCTGGGATGGCTCGGGCATCATGGGGTCACGGGACCTGTGTGCGCGGGTGATCCCTTCCCTTGCCCCGCTGACCACAGTGCCCCCCCACGCTCCCCTCCCCCTCCCGCCAAGCACCTGCCCACGCACCGGCCGCTGTGGTCTCTGCCACTCCAGGATGCCCGCCTCTCCACCTTCCCGAAGGCTCCATCCTCCTGGCCCAGCCCGCCGCCCCCGCACGCCACGGCTGCCGGGAGAGGGCCGCCCGCTCCCCACATGGCCTCCCCTCGCCCTCCACACCTGTCCACAGCGAGCGCTGGTCCCGTTCCTTGCCCCAGCTGCTGGGGTGTACCCGGTGTGCCCCGCCCCCCACAGCCTGTCGTGCGGGAAGGGGCGGATGCTGGCGGGAGTAGTGGCTGGGAGCCCGGGCGGGGGTCCTGGGCGGACGCCGCTCACCCGTGCTCTGTCTGCAGGGCGACCGCCTGGGCATCCTCCGGGCCCTCTTCTTCAGGGTCATCAGGGACTACCCCTCCAACGAGGACCTCCACGAGCGGCTGGAAGTGTTCAAGGCGCTCACAGACAACGGGAGGCACATCACCTACTTGGAGGAAGAGCTGGGTGGGTGCCGCCTGGGTGTGCGGTTTCCCGGCCAGGGCGAGCAGATGTAACGCGGGGCCAGGAGCAGCGTGGCCCTGGCCTGGTCTGCAGAGGGCGCCATGCTGTGCCCAGCGGCTCCTGTCCCTGGGCCTAGGCACGTCGGCCGCCTTAGTCTCAGGGGAGCTCGCAGGCCCTGCAGGGGCCTGGGCAGTGGGCCCGGCCGGCATTGCGGGAAGGGCAGTTCTGTCATCCGGGCCATGTGCTACTGAGCCGGTGTCGAGGGCGCCCTGCTGCTGTCGCCTCACCAGCCCAGGGCCCGTCCCGCCCCCTTTTACTGGCCACCTTCCCGTCGTCCCGAAGGTGAGAGCTCTGCCAGCCTGAGGTGCCCATGTGGGAGTGAGAATTGGCAGCTGGCCCTGGCCATCCTATCCTGCTGGTCAGCCTGGCCCGGCTTTCAGCGCAGAGGGTCGGAGCTGACGGGAGCTGTCGTCAGGTTTTCTGGCGGAGGTTGCCGGCCTGTGGCCAAGCTTTGCTGGTGCTTCTGTTGAGCTGCCGGGTGGGCGCCCAGGGCTTGCTCTGGTGCTGCTCCTCAGCCGGCCGGGGCACCACATGTCCCACCATAAGCTGCCTTGGCTGGGATCCTTTGGTGTAGCGGGGCGGGGATGCAAGTCCCTGGTGTGCTTTTGGGGCTCCCTGGGGAGGCATGGGGACCAATGAAGGGGTCCCAGTGCCGCTTTTCCAGGGAGAGCACCAAGGCACACCGCTCTCCTCTCCCCCAGCCGAGTTTGTCCTGCAGTGGATGGATGTTGGCCTGTCCTCGGAGTTCCTCTTGGTGCTCGTGAACCTGGTCAAGTTCAACAGCTGTTACTTGGACGAGCACATCTCGGCAATGGTGAAGTAAGCACTGTGCCTTTCCTCCAGGGCGCCCGCCGCTCGGTCCTTTGGCTCGGGGTGACAGTGGCGTGGACGCCGCTCTCCGAGGGGTGTCCTAAGGCTGGCTCTGGCGCCTGGTTCCCGGTGGAATCCCTGCATCCCGTTTGTTTCTTTTACGTCTGTCTTTGGCAAATGCTGCGAGCCCGTGGAGGCAGGGCCTGGCCTCGTGCTGCCCGCCAGGCACCAGCATGCAGCTGTGGAGGGGGCTCTGGGGCGGCAGGGGGCGCGCAGACCCCGGCTTTGCAGAGGAACCGCACAGCGGGGCAAAGCCATCCGCCTCTGGAAGCCCCCAGCCGACTCTGGCGCTTCGTTTGCAGCATGATCTGCCTGCTGTGTGTCCAGACCGTGTCTTCCGTGGACATAGAGGTCAGCAGCCGGGCTCTGCGAGAGGCCCCCTTCGTGTACCTCTGGGGTGTTGAACAGGGCAGGGCCAAGGCCCTGGGCTCAGGGACCGGGCCCTGTGTGCTTCCTGTGGGTGGGTGCCCTGGCGGGCGGCTCGGCCTCCAGCCGCCAGAGTGTCCTGTGAGGAAGGGCGTGCTGGCCCCCGTCCCGGGCCTCGGTCTGGATGCCTTGGGTCCACAGCGACCAGAGGTGGGGTGCCCCCGGCACGCGTGCCTTCTCCCAGCCCAAGGAGGCTGAGTCGGCCGGTCCCTGCAGGGGGCAGGAGAGACTGGGCTGACACTGCCCTGTCTGCGCCGCCAGGTATCGCTGCAGGTGCTGGACGCCGTGGTCTGCTACAACCGCCTGCCTGCCGAGAGCCTCCCGCTCTTCCTCGTCACGCTCTGCCGCACCGTGAACGTCAAGGAGCTCTGCGAGCCCTGCTGGAAGGTGCCCCGGGCACAGCCCACAGCCTTTCCCCGTTACACCAGGCACGCCCCCAGGGCGAGGGCCTTGGTGTCTTCCACGTGCGGCTGTCAGGTCCTGGGTGTCCACGGGGCGGCCTGTCCAAGGGACTCAGTGGTGTTTCCTTGCTTGGAGCTGGGCTCGGGGTCCCGGAGGCCTCTGGGGAGGTGGTGCTGGGGTGGGGCGGGGCGGGGCTGGGTGCGGCCCACCTGAGGTGCTGCCTCTGTCCCAGCTGATGCGTAACCTCCTGGGCACCCACCTGGGCCACAGTGCCATCTGCAACATGTGCCGCGTCATGGAGGACAGGTGCGTGTGCGGCCTGTGCCGGCCCGGCTCCCGCTCCAGTCCCCTGCTGTCGGCGAGGCTGGCACGCCTGCCCCCTCTGCACCACGCCCGCCCCATCCGGGGCCTGTCCCTCTGCATGGCCTCCCTGCCAGGCCTATGTCCTCTGCTCGTGTTGGCCTCGCTCCCGCTTTGGTGCTGTGCCCCGGCCTTCCTCCTCGCCCCCTGAAGTGACAGGAGGGCCACGAGCTGAGAGCGCGTCTCCCCCGCTTCCCTCACGCCCTGGCCTCCCCCGCCTTGGTCAGCGGGCAGCTACTGCAGGGGTCACTCAGATCATGGCCTTGGCTGCTGCCCCCTGCCCCCAAATGGCCCTTAAATACGGGGGGCTCTGGGAAGATCTTCAGGAGCTTGGGTCACCCCTGCTCACACTCCCTCTCTGGGGATACCCACAGAGCGTACATGGAGGACGCCCCGCTGCTAAGGGGAGCCGTGTTCTTTGTCGGCATGGCGCTCTGGGGGGCCCACCGACTCTATTCCCTTAAGAACTCCCCGACATCAGTGTTGCCGTCGTTCTACGAGGTAACCCGCTGTCCGAGCTGGCAGGAGCAGCGGCCCCAGCCCGGTGGGAGGGTGGGTGCGCCACTTGCTCCCGGGGCTGCGGCCAGGGGCCCGGACTCCGAGTTAGCGGTCAGGCCGGGTGTGCGGGAGCCGTGCGGGAGGGCCCAGGCCGGAGCACGGTGCTTCCTCACGAGTGCGCCTGCGCGCTCTGTTTCAGGCCATGACCTGCCCCAACGAGGTGGTGTCCTACGAGATCGTCCTTTCCATCACCAGGCTCGTTAAGAAGTACAGGCGGGAGCTGCAGGCTGTGACGTGGGACATCCTGCTGCGCATCATGGAGCGCCTGCTGCAGCAGCTGCAGGTGGGCGTGGGGCGGGTCTCAGGGTCCCTGGCCTCCAGCCGGGCCCTGCCCTGGGATGTGGGCTGAGGGGCGGCCCACCCAGCCCCATGGCTTCCGGCTCCCTGTGCACTCAGGCCCTCCTGGCAGCAATCCACTTTTTGGATGGTGCCCTCAGCCCTTGGAGGGCTCTCGGGTTGGTTGCCCAGTAGGACTAGGTAGCGGGTGGGCAGGGGTAAGGCTGGTGGGGACGGTGACGGCAGGGTAGACGACGGGCCAGGTTGTCTCCATGGGCTGTAAGTGGGCCCGGAAGACGGGTCCCTGCAGCGTCTGGGATGCTCGCCGTGGCGTAGCTTGGGAGGGCAGAGTTGACCCCGACAGGCCCCACAGAGGAGATGTGCCCACTTCTGGCCCCGGCTCAGGGCTGGGTCTGTGAGGGACTTGGGTAATGGGGGTGGCCTGGACAGCAGGAGGAAGCGCAGCAGGCCGTGGGGCCTAGGTGATGGACTGTGCTGTTCTCACAGACTAGCTGGCCAGGGGGTGCCTCTTGTTGGAGCCCTGGTGCAGCAGGCCTCGCTGTGCCCCCACATCCAGGCCAGTGGGGGTTGTGTGCATCCAGCGGTGGGGGCCCGGAGGCTGTCTGGAGCCTTCAAGGGGCGGGAAGGCTCACCTGTGTGACCACACCTTGGTGCCTCAGTGCCTGGACAGCCCGGAGCTCAGGGCCATTGTCCACGATCTGCTCACCACGGTGGAGGAGTTGTGTGACCAGAACGAGTTCCACGGCTCACAGGAGAGATACTTTGAGCTCGTTGAGAGATGTGCGGACCAGAGGCCGGTAAGGCCGGGTGCCTGGTGGGGCCTTGGGTGGGCGTGCCCTAGCCATGTGGATCTGAGGCAGCTTTTCTGGAGTTTGAAACTTGGGGCCTGCTGGGATTCGGGCTCCAGCTGGAACGTCACCGGGCATGGCAGAACCTGAGGGCCGAGTCTGCCTCTGCCCGTGGTGCAGCCGGTCCTCCTGGGAGACACACTCGGCTGCGTGTGAGGCCTGGGCCCGGGCTTTGAGGCTCCTGGTGGCCCCGACAGTCTGTGTGTGGGCACCAGGCTCTTGGGCCTGCAGCATGTCTTCCAGGGAACCCTCCGGAAGGTGGAACAGCTCACGGTGCAGGTTTTTTTTCCTGCTGACAGGAGTCATCCCTTCTGAACCTGATCACCTACAGAGCTCAGTCCATCCACCCCGCCAAGGACGGCTGGATCCGCAGCCTACAGGCGCTGATGGAGAGGTTCTTCAGGTGGGCGCAGGGTCGGCGTGGCCCACAGCCACTGCTCTGTGCTCCCCCCGCCCCGGCTGGGCACTGGGGGCTGGCCCTTTCCTTTCTGCAGCTTGAGGGGGTGGCCCTGTGGGGGTGTGGGCCAGCCTCAGGCCTTGGCTGCCCAGAGGGGCCGCCCCGAGGTTGTGGCCTCTGTGCCGGGCCCCAGTCCTTGGTTTGGATGTCCAAAACCATTTGTGCCTGGGGGACAAATCCACTCAGCCTCACCCTGGGACAGACCTGGGCACAGGGTGGCGGGGGGCCGCGGGGCACACGGGTGCCCCCACTAGCAGGTGCATTCCTGTCCCCAGGAGCGAGTGCCGCAGCGCTGTGCGGATCAAGGCGTTGGATGTGCTGTCTTTCGTGCTGCTCATCAACCGGCAGTTCTATGAGGTGTGTCCAGGTGCGCCGGGTCCACACACGCTTCTGGAGATGTCCAGACCCGGGCTGGGCCTGGGCACTTGGCCGGCTGCCAGGAGGACACAGTGCCTAGCCTGGGGACCCCAGCCTCGGGGTACCCCGCCTCTCTGTAGTCACACTCGCCTGCTGCATCCGGCAGTGCCTGGCCCTGCGGGAGCGCATGTGCCCCAGTGCCTCGCAGGGAGCTGCCTTGGGCTCTGGTCTCCTGCGCTGGCCTTTCAGCTCCCTCGCAGCCTCCTGCCTCTGGGACCTGGTGCCCCGCATCCCTTTTCCAGTGTCTCGGTTCCCTGGAAGCCCACCCTTCGAGGTGAGCTCAGTGCTGCTTTTTCCAGGAAGCCGCTCTGGGTCTTTGGGTCTTTCACGCAGCTCAGTCTCTGTTCCCTGCTCCTGCTTTGGGCGAGCACACGCTGCCCCGTCACAGCGGCCCCCGTAGCGTCAGGTACAAGGTCCTCTACCCTGGTGTGCACACCGCCTCTCGCGGGAGCGTCCTGAGTGATTTTCATGACGCAGCAGGCCTGTCCCCGGCTGCCTCGTGTCCTGGTTCCTGCAGGGCGGTGCAGGGGGCCTGGCCCCCGTCCTCTGGCGCTGCCGCCGCCCTAGCCACGGCCCTGCTGCCGTTCCCAGGGCCTTGGCCAACACCCCGGCGGAAGCTGACCTCGCCCCTCTGTGCTTGGCGCAGGAGGAGCTCATCAACTCCGTGGTCATCTCGCAGCTCTCCCACATCCCTGAGGACAGGGACCCCCAGGTGCGGAAGCTGGCTACTCAGCTGCTGGTGGACCTGGCTGAGGGCTGCCACACGCACCACTTCAACAGCCTGCTGGACATCATCGAGAAGGTGGGCCGGGCGGCCTGCAGCCAGGTGTCCTCAGCCCCTGCCCCATCACAGAGGTGCCCGCGGAGCGTGGCTGCGTCCACCCCGAGAACCCAGACTGCGGCCCTGCGTGGCCAGCGCCTCTGCGGTTTTGCCGCGCCGCGGCTTCCCAGGGGTCTCTGGCGTGGGAGCCCCCTTCTGAGGAAGTCTGAGACCTGAGGGCGGGGTCTGAGCGCGGCCTCTCCCTTCAAGGTGATCGCCCGCTCGCTCTCGCCACCCCCCGAGCTGGAGGAGCGGGACGTGGCTGCCTACTCGGCCTCCCTGGAGGATGTGAAGACGGCGGTCCTGGGGCTCCTGGTCATCCTCCAGGTGTGCTCTCTGCGGCGGCGCCACCCGTGTCCCTGCGGGTGGGTGGGCGGAGCCAGAGGGGCCCCAGCTCTCCCCGGGAGGTGCTGAGGGACTGCCGCGCTTCCCGGTTCTGCTGGGTTGGTGCACTCCTGCTCGCTGAGAGGTGACTCCCGAGCCGTGACTCCCCACTGCCACTGCGGACCCCTGAGGCCTCCCCCCGTGCCTGCCGGCGCCCTACTCGTTGCCCCAGCCCTTGCGGCAGCTTCTGCCCTGTGGACCACGGGCCTCCCCCGCCACATTTGTCCTGCTTGTCCTCTGTGCCCCCACCCGTTGGCCTTCTCCCCTCTTGTGACTGAGCGGCCGGCCACGTACCCCGGAACCCCACGGCAGAGCGGGAAGGGGTGGGCCGCTACAGCGGCCGCCACACCAACCGCCTTGGCCTTGCGGGGCACAGGGAGCCGGGAGGGGCTGAGGAGAGAGCCGGGTGCTGTCTCCCCCCATGCTGCGCAGTGGCACCCGTGCCCGGGACACAAGCAGCCACGACTGAGGAGCCAGCGGCCTGGTGGCGGGCAGGGCCTCGAGTATCCCGCAGCGCCGGTCCGCGCGTGACCTCTCCTTGCGTCGCCTGAGAGGGAGAGGCGCTTTCCCAAACGCTGTGTCTTTTTGAGGGACAAGTGCTGCTTCTCAAGCGCTGGCAGCTCTTCTTCGAGGCTCAGCGCTCACAGGAGGGGCCTCGTCTGCACCGCAGCCCCCCACGCCCGCTCGCCGGCAGCACCAAGGGCGCAGCCGGGCCCACCTTGCCTGGCTGGCGGGAGGAGCAGGCCTGGCCCGCCTGTCACCTGTGCCTGGCATGTCTGCCCGGGCCTCGTGGCTCCACGGTGCGGGGAGTGTGCTGTGGGCGTGGCGGCGCGTGGCCCGCTGGGTGGCGCTTTGGACCTGCGGCTTGAGGGGCCGTCTTGGCTCCTGGTCTCCGGCCCCAGGCTGCCGGCTGAGAGTCCTGCCCTGTGCCTGCGCCCTCACGGTGACCACACATGCTCCTCCAGACCAAGCTCTACGCCCTGCCTGCCGGCCACGCCACCCGCGTCTACGAGATGCTGGTCGGCCACCTGCAGCTGCACTACGTGCACAGCTACACCCTGCCTGTTGCCAGCAGCATCCGGCTGCGGGTGAGCGGGCCGGCGGGGGCAGCAGCCTGTGGGCCTGGTCACTGCCTCCCTATGTGGGGGTGGCGCGAGGTGGGGGTGCTGCTAGAACAGAGGTCCTCCTGCCGGGCATCCCCTGTCTCTGGGAGCCGGGGGAGCAGCCGGTGTGCCTCGGGGGAGGGATGGAGGGAGGGATTGTGTCCCGAGGAGCCGGCTCTGCGGCCCACGGTGCTGCCAGCCTGGGAGCTAGGCCCTGTCCCTGCTCCTGAGGATGTGTGCTGCCCTCGCAGGCCTTCGACTTCCTGCTGCTGCTGCGCGCGGACTCACTGCACCGCCTGGGCCTGCCCAGCAAGGACGGACTCGTGCGCTTCAGCCCCTACTGCCTCTGCGACTCCGCGTGCGTGTGCGCGCCGGTGGGGCGGGACCTGCGGGGCAGGCAGGGCCTCTGAAGGGGTCCCGAGGGTGCCGGCAGCGCCCGTCGGTGCTGGGTCCCGGGTCTGTGCTTGCAGCGGGCTTCCTCTTGCATCCACAGGGAGCCTGAGCGGGGCCCTGAGAAGAAGACCAGTGGCCCCCTGTCGCCTCCCACCGGGCCTCCCAGCCCCGCGACGCCGGGCCCGGCTGTGCGACTGGCCTCCCTGCCGTACTCCCTGCTGTTCCGTGTGCTGCTGTGGTGCTTGAAGCAGGTGCGGCGCTGGCCTGGCGCTGGGCAGGCTGGGCGCGGCAGGGCCCGGTGCCAGTCCCCTGTGCTAGCAGTTCCGGGAGGCCGTGGGTCTGCAGGCCCGGGTGGGGCTTTGCTGATCGGCCCGCAGAGTGGGAGCCAGGGCAGCGTCCCGGGAGACCGAGCTGCACAGGGTGAGGGGTAGGCCTGCCTGGGAAGGATCGTGCAGGAAGGGCTGAGGGGGAGGGTCAGCCCTCATCGCAGCCCCCACTGGGCAGGTGAGGTCAGTCTTGCAAGGAAGGGAGGTCTGGGCAGCAAGAGCAGGCAGAGGCTGCTGGGCCTGGGTGGTGAGTCCTGTGATAGCTGGGCCACCCGCGGGGAGAGGGCGTGGGTCCGTCTGCTGATGGGGCAGTGAGAGAGAGTGGGGTGGTCAGCTGGGGTGCAAGAGGTGGGCAGCCGGGGGTAGACGACAGGAGCCTGGTGGGGACGCAGGATGGAGGGGAGGCGCAGGACAGGGTGCTTGGCTCCGGCCTTCCACTGAGGGGGTGGCTGGAGCTTCCTGGGGGCTCCAGTCCACGGGGAGGGCCCTGGGCCTCGCAGCCGTGGCTGCGCTCACCGCTGGTGGGTGGTGGCCTGGAGGAGCCTGGAGCAGGGACCAACGCTGGTGCCGTGCCTAGGAGAGGGGTCTCAGGTCCACCCTGAGCTTGCACCTTGCTCCTGGGGTGTGGTCAGCCCTGCCCCGGCCTCCTTCCTTCAGGAGACCGACTGGAAGGTGCTGAAGCTGGTGCTGAGCAAGCTGCCTGAGGCGCTGCGCTACAAGGTCCTCATCTTCACCTCACCCTGCAGCGTGGACCAGCTGTCCTCTGCCCTCTGCGCCATGGTGAGCCACCTGTCTCCAGGGCCGCAGCGTAGCCCGCCCTCCCGACCCCGAGTGCTGGGGGAGGCTTGCTGTGGGGCGCTCCCCTTCCCAGCGGGACGCCTGTGACACACACATCTGTTGCTCCCCGTGGGCGGCGGGGGGTGGCCTTCCGTGTCTCTGGAGAGGGTGCCATAGGCCAGAGAAGAAGCAGGCGGGCCCCTGGACCCTGGCCTTCCTGCAGCTGGGTCTCCGCCCTCTGGCTCGTGAGTCCTCCGGCCCCAGCGCCTGCCCTGGCAGCCGGCTGGTCTTCACTGTGGCCTCGCTGTCAGCTTTCAGTTCCCAAGACTCTCGAGCGGCTGCGAGGCACCCCGGAAGGCTTCTCCAGAACTGACCTGCACTTGGCCGTGGTCCCCGTACTGACGGCCTTGATCTCCTACCACGGCTACTTGGACAAGGCCAGGCAGGTGCGGGCCGCTGCCGGGAGCCTGGGCCCGGGAGGCCTCCCCTCACTGGGGCGGTTGCACTGGGTGGGTGAGAGGCTCTGCTTCCCGCTGTGGCGCACCCCAGGCCGGCTTCCCTGTTCTCCGGCCACCTGTTTGGGAGCCCAGCGTCTCCTCGCGCTGGCCTCGCCCTGGCCCTGCCCCAGCCCTGGCGTCAGGCAGGGCCAGGTGGCTTGGTGGGGCTGGGTCTTCCATAGTGGCAGGGCGGCCAGTGAGGGCCCAGCTCGCCACCTGTGTGGCTGCCTTTACCCTGAGGACCTGGATGCATATGGCCTGTCGGAGCCCTGGACCCCTCACTGTCCCCACTCCACCGGGCCTTCCCGCCCACCTGGCCAGCTCGCGCTCTCCCTGGGCTCTGCTGGCATCTCCTCAGTGGCGCCTCAGGGTGGGCATCCCAGACTGCAGGTTCCCTGAGGCCCTCAAGGCCCCTGATGTAGCCTGAGTGGGGTTGCAGGAAGCCCCACTGGAGGAGGGAGCTCCTCCCTCCTGCAAGAGCCCCCTGGCGGTTAGGGGGGCTGTGGCCTGAGCCAGCCCTGGTCAGCGTGGGCCTTGCAGCCTGGACGCGGGAAGAATCTGCTCTTAAAGTGATGCCAGCCCCTGGGCCCCCGGGACCAAGGGAGTGAGGGTCCAGCAGCCCCCATCCAGCAGCTGTCCAGTTGGTGCAGGTGGGGTCTGCACTGGTGACCTTGCCCCCTGGTGCCCAGGAACAAGGCAGCCGGCCTCCCTCAGCCTCCTCTAGGGAGCACCATGGCCCTGGACGCGGGGGAGGCCGGCGGCCCTGGCTGAGGTTGTGTGTGGTCCACAGCGGGAGATGGTGTACTGCCTGGAGCAAGGCCTCATCTTCCGCTGCGCCAGCCAGTGCGTGGTGGCGCTAGCCATCTGCAGCGTGGAGATGCCCGACATCATGGTCAAGGCGCTGCCCGTGCTGGTGGTGAAGCTCACGCACATCTCCGCCACGGCCAGCATGGCCATCCCCCTGCTGGAGTTCTTGTCCAGTAAGTTTGCCGGGTGGGCCTGCCCGAGAGAGCCCGCGTGACCTGCCCGCGCCTTCCATGCCCTGCCCCCCGCCGCGGGCCGGTGTCCTCTGCTGTCTCGGCCCTGCCTCTCCTCAGCTGCGTGGGCAGTTCCCATGGGCTGAGGCACAGCCCGGGGCTCGGCAGGGGCAGGGTGGGCAGGGTGGGCGGCCTCGCGTGGCCCGTGGCCCTCCCCCCCATCTTGTACATGATTCAAACGCTGAATACCCCTGTGGGCTGGCGCGGTGCATGTCAGACCCCCTGGGCTGGGCCCTGCAGGCATGGAGCAGCGTCGCGCCATCCGCAGCGCCCTGGGTCAGGTGGCTGCAGCGCTGCTGGGGCTGATGGCGCCTCACGGCCGTCCCCTCTCGCAGCTCTGGCCAGGCTGCCGCACCTCTACAGGAACTTCGCGGCCGAGCAGTACGCCAGCGTGTTTGCCATCGCCCTGCCCTACACCAACCCCTCCAAGTGAGTACCGCCTCTGCCCGCCCCGCCTGCCGCCAGGTCCGCCCAGTCTCAGGCTCTGCTCGCGGGAGGCCTGGCCTCGGGGCAGAAGTCAGCTGGGGGGCGGGGGGGGGTGGTCCTGGCCTGGGCCTTGACCTCGGCCTCCACACGTCCCGTCCCCTTGTCCGCGCAGGTTCAACCAGTACATCGTGTGCCTGGCCCACCACGTCATCGCCATGTGGTTCATCAGGTGCCGCCTGCCCTTCCGCAAGGACTTCGTCCCCTTCATCACCAAGGTGGGTGGCCGCTGCTGCGAGGGGCGGGGCCGCTGGGCCTGGCAGGGCTGCAGGCGCAAGGGGGCCCGATGCCTGGAGACGGGCCCTCAGCCTGGCCCGGGTCCGCCGTCCTGCAGGGCCTGCGCTCCAACGTTCTCATGTCCTTCGACGACACCCCCGAGAAGGACAGCTTCAGAGCCCGGAGCACCAGTCTCAACGAGAGGCCCAAGAGGTGCGGCGTGTGGGTGCTGCCCCCACAGGGGTGAGGTGGGGCCTGGCGCCCCTGGCCAGCAGTGGAGAGACGCGTGGCTGCGGCTGCGCCTCTGCGGGCCGAGGCGGCCCGGGGCCCCGAGCTGCAGGCAGGGCAGGCTCTGGGAGGGCCCCCAGCCCCCCATTTGGCTGGAGGGTTCCGGCACGGCTGCCCCTGTGCTAGAGGGACCAAGCCCGGTGGCGAGGGCAGGCAGTGGCAGTCAGGGTGCCGCCACCGGGCATCTGGGTCGCTCTGACCCTGGGCTGGACTGGGTTGCCTCGGGCAGCTGTGGCTCCTGAGAAGCCTGGTGCCTGGCCCTGACGGGGAGGAGCCCGCTGTCGCCACCCCGCAACCCCGCAGCCCACGAGCCCAGCTCTGGCCAGGCTGCCTCCCCGCTTGCCCCCATCGCACCCTGGGGACGTGCTCTCTGGCCATCAGGGCCGTGCTGGCCAGGCCTGGGAGGATCTGGCCAGGCCCCGTGTTGTCCGCATTTCATCCCAGTGCCCGCCCCCCCCCCCACCCCAACCCCCGCCTCCTGCCTCCTGCCCAAGTTTTGTTCGGCCTTCCCTAGCTGGGGGCACGGCATTTTCCAGAGTGACCGAGTCAGTGTGGCCTACATGTGAACGCTGCCCCTCAGGCCCTTGGTGGCTGGGGGCCAGGGCCTTGAGCGCAGAACTGGCATTGTCCAGGAGGCCCGCAGCCCCGGCCCGAGGCTTGGCGCCTTCGCCCACCTGGCCTCTGCGGGGGCGGCCCCTGGTCGGCACAGCCTGGAACCTGCCGTGGGGGCGACCCACGTTTTATTTGCACTAATGTTTCGGTGTCGTGCGTGAGACCTTACTTTTTCTCGGTCGTGTTCACAAGATGTATTTTCATGCGTTTTGTTTTCTGTTTCTCCCCCCGCTCACTGGCCTCTGGCATGGTCTTGTCCGCCTCGCCCTGGGGCTCTCGTCCTAACCCTGTGGCCCGTGGCCCCCTCCTCCCTCCACGGCTTGCTCTCCCTCTGGGAGCCGGGCTCTCTGGGGCTTGGGGCTGCCTTCCTCACCTGGTAGTTTGAGGGTAGCCAGGCCCCCCAAACAAGGCCTGAACAACTCCCCACCCGTGAAAGAACTCAAGGAGAGCTCTGCAGCCGAGGCCTTCCGGTGCCGCAGCGTCAGTGTGTCTGAACACGCGGCCCGCAGGTAGTGGCTCTGTCGGGCTGGCCCGTGAGGCGGCGCTGCCAGGCGGGGCGCCGGGTGGAGGGGCATGGGGCGCCTGCATGACCTGTAGCTGCCTGCCCCTCCTGGGCCGCAGCCGGCTGAGGCCGCCCTGCCGAGCCGGCCCTCGGCCCAGGGGAGCCTGGTGGCGAGGGGGGAAGTTTGCATTCTGTCCAGCCATGCGGGGGGCGGGCTGGCTGGGCAGCCGCTCTGGGAAGGCAGCCTTCCCCCGGCCAGGGGTCTTGGCGGTGGGGCCCGGCCCGGTGGGGTGTTCGTGGATCTCGGTGGGCTGTCTGGTGGAGCTTGCTCCGGGAAGGGTCTGCCTCCTGCTGCAGCTGCGAGGGGCAGGGACGCTGCGGGGGGCAGCGGGCGGGCCAGTCATTGCCTGCCCGGTAGGTGCAGGTGGGGGCTGCAGGGCTGGGGCTCGTGCCGACCACACGGCTGCTCGCAGCAGGCTGCCTGTCCCCGCCCCGGAAGCGAGCTGGTCCTCCCTCGCTGACACCGAGAGGGGGCTGGGCCTCGGGCTGGACTCGGCCGGGCCGGGGCGGGGCAGGACCTGGTCACCGAGGCGCCCTCCTCAGTGCCTTTCTGGCCGCTTCTTTGCTGTGAGTGATGTTAACAAGGCAAAGGGGCTGTGACGGTCACCTCAGGGCCAGACCTCGGAGCCCCTTCCCCGGGTGAGCTCGGCGGCCTCGACTCCCCGGCCCAAGCGTGGGGTGGACTGCGCCTGCAGCCCAGCCTGGGCCCGGCCGCGATGGCGGCGCCCCGGGGCAGAATGCAATCTTCGAGCGTGACCGTGGTCTCTACGTCTGCATGACTCCGCTGCCCCGCCACGCGCCGCCCCAGCTCCCCTGCGCTTGGTGACGGGGTCCTGCCCTTCTCCTGAGCCCCTGCTCTGCGGGGCGGGCCGGGGGCGCTCCTCAGCTCCCCGCTCCTCCTCGGGCGCGGTGTGGTCTGCTGGGTGTGCAGAGCTGGGCCTGGCCCTGCCGTGGCCCGGTGCAGGTGAGCCGGTCCCGCCAGCTGCCTGACCGCGAGGCCGCTCCTCCGCAGGATACACACGTCCCTCACCAGCGCCAGCCTGGGGTCTGCGGACGAGAGCTCCGTGGCCCAGGCCGACGACAGCCTGAAGAACCTCCACCTGGAGCTCACGGAGACGTGTCTGGACATGATGGCCCGATACGTGTTCTCCAACTTCACGGCGGTGCCCAAGAGGTGCGGGCCGGGCCTGCTCAGGGGGCGGCCATGCGGGGCTTGCTCGGCGGCAGCGGGTGGGCCGCGTTGCCCGGGGTGGGGCCGGGCGGGGGCCCTTGGGCTGCCTCCCCCTCTCGAGCACTGCGCTGCCTGCCTGCCCCCCCCCCCCCCCCCCCCCCCCCCCGTGCGGGCCCGCGCAGGCCGACGTTGAGCGCTTGCAGGTCCCCGGTGGGAGAGTTCCTTCTGGCCGGCGGCAGGACCAAGACTTGGCTGGTCGGGAATAAACTGGTCACCGTGACAACCAGTGTGGGCACCGGAACCCGCTCCCTGCTGGGCCTGGACTCGGGCGAGCTGCAGGGCAACCCGGACCTGAGGTGACTCCCCTCCCCCACCCCGTCTGGCCTCGACGGTGGCCGTCATGGCCAGGCCTGGGGCGCCGTCCTGGAGCCCGCGGGCTCCCTCATCGCCTGTGTGGGCCTGTGTCCTCAGCTCCGACCCCGGCGCACGTGTGCGCCACACGAAGGAGGCGCCAGCCAAGCTGGAGTCCCAGGCTGGGCAGCAGGTGGGCCGCGGGGCCCGGGACCGGGTGCGCTCCATGTCCGGTGAGCCTCTGCCCGCCCGCGCCGCACCGTGCCTGTGGGTCCCTGCGTCGGGAGGCCCCTGGGGGCCAGGGGACGGGGTTACTCAGGCCTGGCTCAGGCGGAGTACCTGGGGTGTGGTCTAGGCTTCAGTGTGGGGGGCTGCCTTGCGTGAAGGGGGCTGGCCGGCGTGGGGGGGAGCCCTCAGCAGCCCTGCCCCACCTCCCCCTGTGCTCTGCTTCTGCCCAAGACCCTGCCACCCTGGGTCCCCCGAGGCGGCCCTCGTGTGCCAGGCCTGCAAGGCTCAAGCAGCCTCCCATTTGGGCTGCGGCTGGCATGGATTCTGGCCCCCCAACCCTGGGTGGCACGGCTGGGGCCGGGCAGTGGCCTGGCGTGGGGCTGGCAGTGGCCACCAGTCTCCGGCCTTCTCCTCAGGGGGCCACGGCCTTCGAGTTGGTGCCCTGGACGCCCCAGCTTCCCACTTCCCCTGCGGCCCCACTTCCCCGGGATCACAGACCGTGCCAGCCAGCCGGCCCGAAGTGCCCGAGGGCTCCCCGCATCCAGCGCGGAGGAAGACAAACCTGGCGGCCTACGTGCCCCTGCTGACCCAGGGCTGGGCAGAGATCCTGGTCCGCAGGCCCACAGGTACTGGGAGGGCGGGCAGGCAGGCTTGGCTTGGGCCGGAGGAGTGGGAGGTGCCTGCTGAGCACAGGGCGGGTTCCTCCTGCCCCAGGGCTGGGCCCAGCCGGGCGCAGGGCGCTCCCTCAAGGGCCTGGCTCCTCGGGGCTGTCCCTGCACATCCAGTTCTGACCCCTCTTCTCTGGACGCCGTCGGACGGGCTCCTCGCCCCCCACTCAAGTCCCCCCTCTCCGGCCTGGGGTTAGGCCTTCAGCGAGTGGATTTGGGGTATAGCTCAGCCCAGGGAGTTGCAGACAGACAGGACTTCGGGGGTGGGCCCTGGTGGGAGAAGCCTGGGGGTTGGCCCACAGAGGTGTGAGTGCCGGGGCTGGGGTGCCAAGGCTCCTCGTGGGTGAGTGGGGAGAGCTGGGAGGGCCCAGGTGGGCCAGGAGGAGGCGCCTGAGGGGGAGCATGGTGCCCATGCAGCCAGCTGGGGGCTTGGGCCTTGGGGAGCGTCCAGCAGGGCCCACCTGGGGACTCGGCCACTTTGAGATGCCAGCACTGCCCCCGTGTGGCCGGAGCTGGGAAGTCTGGCTGGGCGCCTGCCCACCGTCTCTCCCTGCCCAGGGCGTGCCTGAGGGGTCTGCCCTGGACAGCCCTGAGCCGACTCTGGGCGCTGCCACCCCCCCAGGGAACACCAGCTGGCTGATGAGTTTGGAGAACCCGCTGAGCCCCTTCTCCTCGGACATCGACAACATGCCCCTGCAGGAGTTGTCCAACGCCCTCATGGCCGCCGAGCGCTTCAAGGAGCGGCGCGACACGGCCCTGTACAAGTCGCTGTCCATGCCCGCCGCTGGCTCTGCCAAGCCGCCCCCGCCCCCGCGCTCCAACACAGGTGAGCGGCCGCCTGCCCACCCGCTGGCCTCCCAGAGACGCCTTCCAGAGGGCCGGGTGTGCCGCCCGCAGGCCGCTGCGGCCGGCAGAGTGTCCACCAGCGCCTGGCGTGGGCCTGGGCAGGAGCCGCCCTCCCGGCCGCCACAGACCCTGGCTCGCCTCTGCCCCACGGCCGCTCCCGCGCCGCCCCCGGCCCGCCGGCCCCTCCCTCCTCTCCAGGCGCGGGGTCTGCGCGGCGCTAGCGCCTCCCTCTGCTGCGCCACCTGGCCTGACTCCCCCTGACCGGCCGCTCGCGTGGTCTCCCTTGCAGTGGCCTCTCTCTCCTCCCTGTGCCAGTCCAGGTGCCGAGGACGGCTGCACAGGAGCATTTCCTGGGCAGGTACTGGACCGTGTCTGTACGGACCGCGGTGCCTCTGCAGAGCCCCGCTCTGCTTCGCAGGCGCTGCCACCGCGTCGCACCCGGCACCCTCGCGGCTGAGCCGTTCCGCCTCCGGGGGCCCGGCCGCCTCGCGCGAGGACGTCCCTTCGCCTTTGCTTTTCTGGGACCCGCTTTGCCACGCGCCGGTCCCGAGCGCCTGGGCCTCCTGCGCCTCTGCGGACTGAGCGGGCAACTTCGGGCCGCTGAGCCGCAGGTGCCGGCAGGGGACAGCTGTTTGGGGGCGAGCTTGGCCCCAGGGCTCAGCTGAGCTTGACCTTCCCTGGCCTTTGGTGTCTGATTGGCTTTATGAACCCCAAAATTGGCTGCCCCGTCTGGGGGCCCTGCCCCAGACCCGGCAGGGTGAGGCCTGCATGGCGCTCCCACCGCGGGGCCGGCCGGGCAGCAGTGGGCGCTGGGCACTGCTGGGCTGCGTGTGCCAGGCTGTGCTCCCCCGCCCGTCCTGATGCTGGCCCAGGAGATGCTGCTTTGGGGTTGCACCCCCCTTTGTGCCTGGCTCCAGCGCGTGGGCTCGGCAGGTGCACCCCCGCCTCCAGGGACCGGCTCGAGCCCACGCCGACGCAGGGACCGGCCACCTCTGCCATGCTGGCCTTGGGTGACAGCAGCGTCTGCCTCTGACCAGACTGTCTGAGGTGCCCAGCTCTTCCCAAGTTGAGGCCCGTCCTCGCAGCCACCCTACTCTGGCCTCCTGCTGGGCCAGAGGAGCAGGGGGCTGCTCCTGTGCACACGGGGTGGGCGGGGGTAGATGGAGGATGCAGACGCCCCTCAGTCCGACCCCTGGGGCTGAGTAGGGGCCCCCAACACACCTGCTCCCCGGTCACAGGGCATGATGGCCAAGAGTCGCAGGCCAGGAGGGCCTTGGGCGAGGCTCTGCTGGGACTGTTGTCAGCCTTGCGCGGCCCCAGGGGTCAAGCCAGCACCCAGCAGCCCCCATTGTCCTCCCAGACTCTGCTGTGGTCCTGGAGGAGGGAAACGCTGGCGGGGTGCACCTGGCCGCTGAGCCCCCGGACCTGGAGGACTTTGAGGCCACCCCAGGCGTGGACAGGCGCGAGCGTGCCACGGATTACAGCAGGGTGGGTGCGGCTGGGGCTGGGGTGCACCCCTCTGGACTCAGGGACCAGGGCCTAAGTCGCAGAGCCCCCCAGGAGGAGGGGGGAAGCATGGTGGGCGAGCCAGCTGCTCGGCCTCGGGGGGCTGGCGTGTGTGCACCTCCCCCATCCGCCTCCGCATGCGGGGGCCGGCATCTGCTCGGTGCCGGCAGCCAGGCCCCGGGAGGGCTGACCGCGGGCCGGCTTTGCAGTCCTCGTCGACCTCCAGCCAGGAGGAGAAGTCGTTCCGCGGGGAGGAGCCGGCAGCCGGGGGGATCCCCATCGAGCGGGCCGTGTCCTCTGAGGGAGCCCGGCCCACTGCAGACCTCGCCTTCCAGCCCTCGCAGCCCCTGAGCAAGTCCAGCTCCTCGCCGGAACTGCAGAGCCTGCAGGACGTCCTCGGGGACCCCGGGGACAAGGCTGACCTCGGCCGGCTGAGCCCCGAGGCCAAAGCCCGGTCACAGTCCGGGACCCTGGACGGGGAAAGCGCCTCCTGGTCAGCCTCGGGGGCAGACGGCCAGGGCCTGGGCCCACCCCAGCCCGAGGGCCCCTCGCCTGCCAGCTGCCCCCGCTCCCCCAGCGGCCTGCGGCCCCGAGGCTACACCATCTCCGACTCGGCCCCGTCCCGCAGGGGCAAGAGGGTGGAGCGGGATGCCCTAAAGAGCAGAGCCGGGGCCGCCAACGCCGAGAAGGTGCCCGGCATCAACCCCAGGTGAGCCCGGCTTCCTGACTGCGCCTGTGGCCCTTGGCCCCGGGGCCACGGCGGGAGCTGCCTCCTGCAGCGCTGCCCCCCCCCCCCCCCCCGCCTCCCCGTCCTCACCGGCTCCCTCCACAGCTTCGTGTTCCTGCAGCTCTACCACTCGCCCTTCTTCGGGGATGAGTCCAACAAGCCGATCCTTCTGCCCAACGAGGTGTGCAGCTGCCCCTGTGGGCCCCCACGCGGGGTCTCCCTGGAGCCCGGGTGGGGGGCATGGTGGGGTACCCTGGTCTGCCCCCGCCGCAGGGCTCCAGCCTGCGCTCTCTGCGGAAGCCCTTCCCCTGCCTGATGGGGAGCGGCCTCCCGCGCGGGGCGTCTGTGGGCCGGGGCCGGTCTCTGCCCGGGCTCAGACAGGCTCTGGCTCCAGACCTTCGAGCGGTCCGTGCAGCTCCTCGACCAGATCCCGTCCTACGACACGCACAAGATCGCCGTCCTGTACGTGGGCGAAGGCCAGGTGAGGCCGCGCCGGCAGCGCCTGTCTGGGGCTGGGGTGGGCCTCCTGGTCTCCCTGAGCTCAGTCACTGCTTGGGCCCCCCGGGGCATCCTGGCTGGGAGCGGGTGCAGAGGCGCTGGCCACGTCTGGGAGGCCGGGAAGGCGCTGGGCACGTCTGGGAGGCCGGGAAGGTGACCGGTGAGCCGGGGGCAGGAAGGGGGTGCTGAGTGTGGGGGGGAGCACCCTTGGCAGGAGCAGCCAGCCAGGCCGGGGCCCCTCAGGGAGCGCAGGCGGGGGCGGGGCAGTCGGGCAGTGGTCGGGCTGGCGGCGGGGGGCCTGGGCTGCAGAATTGGGGCGAGGGGTCAGGGCCGTCCCTCGCGGCAAGCCCGGGCCCTCGGACCCAGCAGGTGCCAGGGCGCCCTCCCCCCACAGAGCAGCAGCGAGCTCGCCATCCTGTCCAACGAGCACGGCTCCTACCGGTACACGGAGTTCCTGACGGGGCTGGGCCGGCTCATCGAGCTCAAGGACTGCCAGCCCGACAAGGTGTACCTGGGCGGCCTGGACGTGTGCGGCGAGGACGGCCAGTTCACCTACTGCTGGCACGATGACATCATGCAAGGTGCCCGGCGGTGCCTGCCCGGGGGGTGTCCCGCCCAGCCCCAGCCCGGCGCTGCTCACACCTCGCCCGCCCGCAGCGGTCTTCCACATCGCCACGCTGATGCCCACCAAGGACGGGGACCGGCAGCGCTGCGACAAGAAGCGCCACCTGGGCAACGACCTCGTGTCCATCGTCTACAACGACTCTGGCGAGGACTTCAAGCTGGGCACCATCAAGGTGAGGCCGGCGGGCGGGTGCAGGACGCCGGGGTCAGCCAGGTGGCCACACGGGTGCGCCCACAGCCTGGGGTGAGGACGGTGCTGCCCGTCGGCAGAGCAGGCGACGTGGCCTGGCCGCTCCCGCGAGGAGCGTCTGCTGCATGGTCTCGAGCTCTGGGGCCCGGCGCGAGGGGGGACCTAGCGGCTCGCAGTTGGGCGTCACCCTGTAGCGTGAGCGCTTGCCTGGGAGCCCTGCGGAGCGCACGGTGCGGGCCTTGTGACTTGGGGGTGGGGGGCTGCGCCTGCCGGTGCCGAGAGCAAGGTGTGCCTGCGCACGTCCGGGCACCAGGGAGGGCCCGAGGAGCAGGGGCAGCTCTCGAGTCACCGGGGAGTGAGGGGCACGGGGTGGGGGGGTGCTGCGGGGCACGGGTGTGGGCCCAGCTCGGGCAGCCGCTGCGGGGGGCGGGGGGATGCAGAGGGAGGGGGGCGCGGGCAGGCCCTGGGGGACCTGCTGTGCTCTGCTCCGGCAGGGCCAGTTCAACTTCGTGCACGTGATCATCACCCCCCTGGACTACGAGTGCAACCTGGTGTCGCTGCAGTGCAGGAAAGGTGAGGCCCGGCTGGGCGCCCGCGGGCTTGGGCCGAGCCGCAGCTGAGCCGCAGCTGAGCCCTGTGTCTCCCCAGACATGGAGGGCCTCGTGGACACCAGCGTGGCCAAGATTGTGTCTGACCGGAACCTGCCCTTCGTGGCCCGCCAGATGGCCTTGCACGCCAACGTGAGTGACGGGCGAGGCAGGGGCGGGTGGGGCAGGCGGCGGCCCCAGGGGCGCCCGGGGCTCACGTGCCACCCTCCCGGCAGATGGCCTCCCAGGTGCACCACAGCCGCTCCAACCCCACCGACGTCTATCCCTCCAAGTGGATCGCCCGCCTGCGCCACATCAAGCGGCTGCGCCAGCGGGTAGGGGGTGGCCCGGGCCAGGGGGGCCGTGCTGCCCTGGCTGCCCGCCCACGCCCAACACCCACTCGCCCTCAGGTGCGCGAGGAGGCCCACTACGCACACCCCAGCCTGCCCTTGGTGCACCTGCCGGGCCACGCCAAGGCACCGGCGCAGGCCCCAGCCGAGCCCACGCTCGCCCACGAGACCGGCCAGCGCAGGCGCCTCATCTCCTCTGTGGACGACTTCACGGAGTTCGTGTGAGCCGCCCGCCTCCCCCGGCCTGCCCGCCCCGCGCCCCGCGCCGCCGACCCGTGCGGATGGAATAAAGGAGCCGCGCGGCCGGGCCCGCCCCGGCACTCAGACTCGGCCGCTGCTCAGCCAACACGTTTATTGGACTTCGTCAGTCGGGGTGGGGTGCTGGGGAGCGGCGGCTGCACCCACAGACACGGTCAGGCTGGGCCTCGCAGCCCCGTCCCGGGAGCCAGCCCCCGGGGGGGCGTCTTTGCCTCGCTCCTTGCTCAGCCCTGCGCCAGCAGCCTTTGGTCCCAGGGCTGTCCCGGGGCAGGTGTTGGGGGGCGGCCAGTGCTACTGTCCGGGGTGTCCCTGGGCTGTGAGGGACAGCAAGCCCCGCCCGAGCGAAACTTGAGGACGTACAAAAATATATACATTTCCAGACCCTTATAAGTTACAGGCGCTACAGACTCCGCGCGTTGCTCTGAGGGGGGAGGGGGGGCAATAACTTAGGGGCGGGGTGCCCTCCCTGCAGCTAAAGCCTCAGCAGGGGCAAGGCCTGCCCGGGAACCGCTGCGGGCACAGCCCGCTGTACCTGAGGACTTGGCAATAAATAGCATCTCAGAGGCCCAGGGGGCGGGAGGGAGCCTGGGTCCTGGCGGCCACGGGCCTCTCTAAAGTGCTGAAGCCCAGGACGCAGCGCTCCGGGCACCTCGCGGGCAGGACGGGCGATAATACTGAGTGGGTCGGCGCCAGGGCCAGCGTGCTGCCGCTGCCCGGGCTAGGTGCTGCTGGGGTGGACCTTGTTCTTGGCGCGCAGAGAGGTCCTGCGGGGGCCCGGCCCCAGGCCCATGCCTCTGCTGGCTCTGGCCAGGCGGCTGGGCAGGGCTGGCCGTGGGCCTGGGGAGGGACTGGGGGGCGACGAGACGGGAGACCCGCCCATCCTGCGATGCTGCAGCCGCTGCAGCCGCTGCTCCAGCCGGTAGACGTCCTCCGTGGCCTGGTTGAGGCGGTCGAACTGGGCGAGCAGGGCCTCGAACACGGCCTGGAGGCGGGAGGGCTCCGGCTCTGCCAGCGGCCCGGGCCTGCTGTGGCCCCCGCCGGGCCCTTCCAGCTGGCTGGAGGCGGTGGAGGGGCGGGAGGCATCGGAGCCCCCGCTGGGCAGCGGCGCGTCCGGGGAAGCCTTGGACGACCGAGAGGGCAGCGGCTCCATCCCCTCAAAGCGGACTTTGTGGCGGAACTGGGGGCGGCACAGGGGCTCGGTCAGTCCGGCTGCGCCCTGGGCTCCGGGGCCCAGGGCGCGTCCCTCTCCCCCCCACTGGGCCGTACCCACCTCCTTGACCTTGCTGAAGCCCAGCCAGAGGCGCAGCCGCCGCAGGAAGAGCTCCACCATCTCGTAGTCCTGCGGCTCCCAGGCCGGGCGGTAGAGCTCCCCGCGCAGCGCCTGGTGCCGCCACCGCAGCAGCACCGCCCCGAGCCTCAAGGCGCCCCACAGCCGCAGGGCCCAGAGCCCCGCGCACAGCAGCGGGGCCAGGCGCCAGGCCTCCGCGGGGCACAGCGCGGGGCCCGCGGCCCCGGGGCACAGCGCCACCAAGGCCCGGGCCGCGGTCCGGAGCGAGTCGGCGCAGGAGGAGACCAGCTGCGGGGAAGGGGCGGCGTGAGGCCCGGGCCCCCGCGCGCCCCGCCCCGCGCCCGCCCCGCGCCCGCCCCGCGCCACCTACCAGGGCGGCCAGCTGGGCGTAGGCCGCCGCCAGCAGCGCCAGGCCGAGGGCCGCGCCCGCCAGCTCGGGCAGGGCGCGCCGCAGCGTCTTCCCGAACACCGACCACCGGCGCGCGAAGCGCAGCTGCTGGGCCGCCTGCGGGCACAGGGCGTCAGGGGCCGCCCCCCGCCCCCCGCCCCCCGGCCCCCGCCGCCGCCCCCCGCCGCCGGCCCCCCCCCCCGCCGCCGCCCCCCGCCCCCCGCCGCCCCCCGCCGCCGCCCCCCGCCCCCCGCCGGCCCCCGCCGCCCCCCGCCCCCCGCCGGCCCCCGCCGCCGGCCCCCGCCCCCCGCCGCCCCCCGCCGCCGCCCGCCGCCCCCCGCCGCCGCCCGCCGCCCCCCGCCGCCGCCCCCCGCCGCCCCCCGCCGCCCCCCGCCGCCGCCCGCCGCCCCCCGCCGCCGCCCCCCGCCCCCCGCCGGCCCCCGCCGCCGCCCCCCGCCGCCCCCCGCCGCCGCCCGCCGCCCCCCGCCGCCCGCCGCCCCCCGCCGCCCCCCGCCGCCGCCCGCCGCCCCCCGCCGCCCCCCGCCGGCCCCCGCCGCCGCCCCCCGCCGCCGCCCGCCGCCCCCCGCCGGCCCCCGCCGGCCCCCGCCGCCGCCCCCCGCCGCCCCCCGCCGCCGCCCGCCGCCCCCCGCCGCCCGCCGCCCCCCGCCGCCGCCCGCCGCCCCCCGCCGCCGCCCGCCGCCCCCCGCCGCCGCCCGCCGCCCCCCGCCGCCCCCCGCCGCCCCCCGCCGCCGCCCCCCGCCCCCCGCCGGCCCCCGCCGCCGCCCCCCGCCGCCCCCCGCCGCCGCCCGCCGCCCCCCGCCGCCCGCCGCCCCCCGCCGCCGCCCGCCGCCGCCCGCCGCCCCCCGCCGGCCCCCGCCGCCCCCCGCCGCCGGCCCCCGCCCGCCGCCGCCCGCGCGCACCTTGAGCAGCAGCAGGAAGAGCAGCGCGGCCGCCAGGCCCCGCGCCGAGGCGCCCAGCTGCGCCACCTGGTCGAAGCTGGTGAAGCGGCGCGGGCGGCGGCGCACGAAGCGGGCCCACTGGCGGTCGGCGGCGCCCAGCTGGGCCAGGCGCACGAGCGCCGCGGCCGCCGTCAGCAGCACCAGCAGCCCGCGCGCCCAGGCCGCCGCCCGCCCGGCGCGCCCGCGGCCCTCCCGGCGCCAGGCGCGCGCCTCGGCGCCCGCGAAGTGCAGCGCGAACAGCAGCAGCGCCACCTGCGGGGGGGGCGGCGGTGGGCGGGGCCGGGCGCGGGCCGGGGCGGGGCCCGGGGCGCCGTGGGCGGGGCCGGCGGGGCGGGGCCCGGGGAACAGGGGCGGGGCCTGCGGGGCGGGGCCCGGGGAACAGGGGGCGGGGCCTGCGGGGCGGGGCCCGGGGAACAGGGGGCGGGGTCCGGTGCGCCGTGGGCGGGGCCTGCGGCGCTGTGGGCGGGGCGGGCGGGGCGGGGCGGGGCCTCACCGACGTGAGCAGCGGCAGCGAGAGGCCGGCGCTCAGGCGCCGCAGGGCGAACGGGCGGACGCTGAGGGCGGCCACGGCTCTGCCCGCCGCGGGGAACTCGAGGCGCAGCGTGACGGCCGCGTGCAGCCCCACGGCCGGGCTGTAGCGCGTGAGCTCCACGAACACGGCGCGGCTCCTGCGGGGAGGGGCGCGGCGGGCTGGGCGGGGGCCGGGCGGGGCGCGGGGCGCGGGGCGGGCCGGGGCGCGGGGTGCGGGGCGCGGGGCGCGGGGCGCGGGGCGCGGGGCGCGGGGCGCGGGGCGCCCACCTGTTGTCGATCCAGCCGTGCTGCCGCAGGAAGGCCAGGCGCGCGCGGCTCTGCTCCAGGCCCGGCCCCAGCTCCTGCACGTAGCCGCCGCTGTCGTACACGGCGCAGTAGCCCCAGTACCAGGCCCTGCGGGAGGGGCGCCGCCTCAGAGGGGGGCCCGGCCCAGCGGGGCCCCTCGCCCCGCCCGGCCCTCGCCCTGCTCACCCCAGCAGGTCCGGCGCCGAGTAGGCCCACGCCTCCGAGGGCTCGTGGGCAGCGCTCCCCCAGCCAACGCCGTAGTCGCTGGTGCTGAAGCCCCCGGAGGCCGGCGCGCACCCCAGCGTCCCAGCACCAGGGGGGTCTGGGCAGGGCGCTGGAATCGGAGGCCGCTTACTGACCGCCCGCCACCTCTGCTGGCCCCCCTCGCGCCCCAGAACTCTACCCGCCCGCAAGCGGCAAATGAGCCGTGTCTCGCTCCCCGGCGGGGGCTGCCAACACCAACACGCGGGAGAGCCCACTCGGCTCACCTTCCTGCAGCCGCACCTGCCGCAGCCGCAGCGGCCCCAGCTCGGGGCTGGACTGGTTCCCGTGCACGTAGGGGAGCAGCACGCGGGACACCCACGGCCAGAACTCATCAGACCTGCAGGCACAGAGTCACCTGGCCCCACCCCACACCCCCAGGCTCCGAGGCCAGAGAAGGCCGCTGCTGCAGCCTGCCGGGGCAAGGGCAGCCATCTGGAGCCGTCACACACCCCTGCCTGCCACGCAGTCCCCAAACCGCATGGAGACTGCCCACCACCCTCTGGGGGCTGAAGGGACAGGGCAGGACGCAGGGATCTTGGTCAGTGTCGCCAGGCCAGCCCACCCGGCAGGGCATGGGCATGTGAATGCACGCGGGGTGTCCCTACCGGGTGATGGCCAGGAAGGCCCGGCTGTCCAGTTCCCGCTTGATGGTGCTCTGCAGGTGGTAGGCATGGCTGTGGTGGGACGCGTCCCCGTAGTTGGCCAGCAGAGTCACCAGCAGGAAGAGCATGTACACCAGGAGGCTCTGGGGAGCGGCCGGCCACGTTAGATGGCAAAACGCCCACGGCCAGGACACCTGGCACTGTGGATGGCGTGGACACCCCACTAGCTCCCTGCCGAGGGCCCAGAAAGTCCAGGCGGAGCTGAGCAAAGCTGTGGGTGCAGGGGCAGCGAGGGCTGGGGAGGGAGGGCGGACGGGGACTCACCCGCAGCATCCCGTGCAGCCTCTTGACCTTTCGCGCCTCCTCCTTGGCCAGAAAGAGCGCGAAGCCGTGGGGGGGGCGCACGCGGGGCACGCGCTCGCTCACGGGCGTCACGGCCGGGCTCTCCACCAGGGTGTCATCCTCATCTGGGTGCAGCCGCTTGGCCACCAGGGAGAAGTAGAGAGCCTCCGCCAGGACCTGCGCGGAAGCACGTCAGAGGCGCCCCGGGACCCGACCACGCCCACCCGTGCCTCCCGCTCACCTTGAGGGGCTCCCAGCCCAGGAAGGAGGCCAGGAAGCTGGCGCTGCTGGCGAGGAGCCATGAGACACTCACACGGGGCGGGAACCCAGCCCCCAGCCACGCCGAGGCCCCCACGGCCACGGCCACCAAGAGCAGGCTGAGCCCGTGGGCCAGGGCAGCGCACCAGGCCGGCAACAGTCGCTTCCGCAGCCCCTCCACCAGCCCTGCGGAGAGACGGTCAGCTGGCCGCGGCCCAAAGGGCAGGGGCGGGGCATCTGGGACACGAGCCCACCTGTCCTGGGGAGCAACGCGGCGGGGGGCTCTTCCCAGCTCAGGCCCGGGCCGGGCAGCCCCTTCGGGCCCAGCCTCTGCAGCATCAGGGCCTCTGTCCTCTCCCCCAGGGTGCCGCACCTGGACACAAAGCAGGCTGTGAGACCCCTCCCGGGATGAGGAGCCCTCAGTGCCTGGAGGCGGCGTTCCCTGGACTTCATCCCCCCCGGGACAGGGGGTCGCCCTGAGCCCAGGTGGACAGGGCGCCGGGGCTCAGCTTGGCCACCAACCGGCCGTCAGGGAGCCGGGCGCGCCCGCTCCTCTCCCCCACCTCCCGGCCGGGGCCCCTCGCCCGTGTCTGTGACCTGCACCGGCTCCATCCCGTCCCGGTACGCTTAGCGGGCGCCACCCTGGCAGCCGAATCCCTGCGCCGCTTCACACCAGCCAACCCCAGAGACCCCGGCCCGCCCCACACTGCGCAGCTCCACAGCCAGCAGCGGCCCCGGTGGCCCCAGGGGAAGGGCCGCTGCCAGGGAGGAAACAGCGCACGGAGAGGTAGTGCGTTGCTGGGGATGGGCACGCGGCATTTTTGAGCTCCAGCCGATCTTGCAGCCAGGAGAGCTCGGCCTTCCGACCTAGCCACGCCGCCCTGGGCTCCAGGGGCGTCTCCGGCTGGCCACCCAAGCGCGAGGGCTGCATGCCGCGGGCAGGCCCGGGAGCAGACCGAGGCAGGCGGCACGCGCTTCTGCTGGACTGGCCTCCGGTGAGGGGCAGCGCGGCCGCCTTGTGAGCGCAGCGACTGGGCCTGCAGGTCAGAGTCGCCGTCCTCCCAGCGCGTGTGCAGCATCACGCCGGGCGCAGCGCAGAGCCCTTGCCACAGAGACGCCCGAGTGCGGACACCTGCCCGCGGGAGCCGGGGTGCGGACGTGGGTGGCGCAGATGCAGCTCAGGTACCCGGGGCCAGCTCAATGTGTCAACAATGAGGGCTCAGAGCAGCAGCAGAAAGCGGGCACTCACAGGCCACCGAGCAGGTCAGCGTCTGCGTGGGTGTCCTGGGTGGGGGCCAGGTTCTGCCGGGTCAGGGCCTCGTCTGGAGGGAGCAGAGGCGCTGGTGGGTGAGGGGGTGCAGGGCCCTGCCGCCTCCCGCCCTGAGCCCTGGGCGCCCTCGCTCACCTGCAGCTGTGAAATACTTGGCTGGCGACGAGGGGCTGGCCAGAGAGAGGCCCTCGTCCTCAGCACCCCGTGCCAGCCGCTGCAGGGTGCTACCCACAATGCTTGGGTCGCTGAGCAAGTCTGGCCAGCTGAGCGTGCCCTCGCTGGACGGCCAGCACACCAGGCTGCGGGCAACACGGGGGGCGGGGCCCAGGGGCCATGTCCACTCACACGCGACACTCAGGGGCGGCCCGGGGCTCCCTCAGCAGCACCAGCCCAAGCTGAGCCTCGCTTTTCCTCCGGGACCCCCACCTTTTAGAGTCGCCCAGAAACAAGTCACTTGTCACTTGTCCAGCAAGGACCTGCGGAGAAGGGCACAGGGGACCTCAGGCTCAGTGCTGCCCAGAGCAGCAGGGCCCACCCTGCCCACAGGGCCCTGGCGGTGGCCCCACCTCAGCCCGAGGCCTGGGGGACGTGAAGAAGGAGCTGTCCAGCGCCGAGTCCAGGCAGCTGTCGGTGTCCAGGACGGGCCGTGCCATGGAGCTCGGGGGCCCTGCCACCTGAAGGGAGGGGTGGTCAGCAGGAGGCAGAGCACCTTCCCAGCAGCCCAGGCTCCAGATGAGGGCTGTCCAGAGAACGTTCTGGATAAACCCACACTCTGCAGCCACTGCCAGCTGTGTGCTCGGGAGCCCTGGAAGCTGACTGGTGACCGATAAGGAGTTGAATCTCATCTGACTTCAATTAAATATGAACAGCCACGCAAGACTCCCGGCGTCCAGACTGGACTCTGCGAGGAAGTCCCTGATGGTGGGGCGTGTGACCCCACATGCCGGGCCTTTGCTCAGGACCCCTGCCTGCGCCCTGCTGCCCGCTGCCCTGCCTGGTCACAGGAGGGGCCCGTGGGGGAGGCAGGAAGTGCTCTCCACTGCTTTCTGGAGTGGCTGTCAGCCCAGCTGGGCCTCTGCTCGCCTGCCACCTCCCCTCAGGTCAGGCCCGCTGGCTGCCTGTGGCCACACGTCCATTCTTCCCGAGTCACCTCGGGTGCTGGGAGTGTCCTCACTCCCCGCTGAGCTCTCTGGGCATGCCTTTTGTTTGTGCCACCTCCCAAATCATTTACTTCTGGATCTAGTCAAAGGCTGGGCAGTGTGGTCAGCCTCTTCAAAGGCTTGTGACCCCTATAGCCACCCCTCAGGCGGGGGTGAGGCAGCCAGCAGTCCCAGCTCCACCCTGGGAATCAGGCAGTCCCAGCCTACCTTGCTCCGGGACATTCGGAAGAGGAACAGGATGACCAGGTAGACAGGATAGACCACCACGCTAGACACCAGGCCGACGGCCACGGTGTCCACGCCCAGCGGGGTCAGCCTGGACACAGGCCGGGTGCTGTGGGGGGGAGGCGGGTGGGCTGGGCTGGGCCTGCGAGCAGGCGCTGCTGCGGGGCGTCCTGACCCCCACCCACGGGCACCCACCTGTAGGCTGCGTCGCCCACAACCCCGTACCACACGGCGTTGGCACCCAGGAAGAGGCAGAGCAGGACGATGCAGCAGGTGGCCCGCTGGACGCGAGTGAAGCGGCTCCGCGGCGGCCGGTCCCACACGGACAGCCAGATGTGCTTGTCGAAGAAGCCGCGCTGCAGCTCGGCCACCAGCAGGCGCCGGCAGTGCCGCAGGGCCGCGTCGCCTGGGGCGCAGGGAAGCCTCAGGCGGCTGCGGCGCGCGCCCCGCCCCCCTCCCCGCGGGGCGCCGGCTTACTCGCTGCCAGCACCTCCTTCTCCACCAGGCCCCCGTTGGCCTCGGTCTCCACCGACAGCCAGTCGTTGACCAGGAAGAAGGTGCTGCGGGCGCTCTGCAGGTCCCGGACGATCACGTGCTGCAGGAACCAGGCGGGGCTGAGGCCTGTGGGCGGGGCCGGGTCAGCGGGGCGGGGCCTGGCCAGGGGGCGGGGCCGCGGCGGGGCGGGGCCTGGCCAGAGGGGGCGGGGCGCGGCGGGGCGGGGCCTGGCCAGAGGGGCGGGGCGGGGCGGGGCGGGGCGGGGCAGGGCTGGTGGGGGCAGGGCCGGGGCGTGGACCCGGCAGGGGCGGGGCGCGCCTACCCCACCTTTGTTGTCGTGCCACACCCGGATCTTCCACACGCTGCCCAGGCTGTGCGGGGTGGCGATCTGGAAGATGTCCAGGCTGTTCCGGTGGAAGGCTCCATCCCCGTCCAGGTGCCGGTGGCCACTCCGGCTGTCCGCCCCATACAGCACAATGCCCACGTGTGCCGTGGTGCCTGTGGGGCAGGGAGGCTGCGCTCTGGGTCTGCTCCCGCCCAGCAGAACGGGGCCCAGGCCAGACCGCCAACGCCCCTCATCCGCAGAGCTGGGGCCTCAACCCACAGACGCAAGCGGCGCCCCCCGGGCACCGCCACCCACTGACAGAGCCAGCTGCCAGTGCAGCACCAGACCAAGTTCACGCCTGCTGCCCGCTGCCCGGGCCCCCAGCCAAGCCAGGCCCGGACTGCACGCACAGTGCGGGGTGTCAACAGGCCAAGGCCGACAAAGGGTGGCGACCAGTGGCCACAGAACCCGAGGAGCCGCCGGTGGCTGCAGGTGCGGCCCCAAGACCTCAGGCCGCAGCAGACTGCCACCGTCACGGGGACACTGGTGGTGACGGCGAGGACAGGCGGCAGAGGCCCTGGCGCCCACCAAGCACTAGTGGCAAGCTGGCGATTCGGGCAGACAGCAAGGGCGGGCAGGCGCGACTCCGGCCACGGAGAGGCCTGGGCCCTGCTGGGAGGCTGCTCGCAGGTGCTCACCAAAGCTCTGCCAGCCGCCACCTCACAGCCCAGGCCAGAGGCCCGTCCATCTGCGCTCTGGGGCAACCCTCCATTTCCGCTGCTGCCCCTGGCGCGCTGTGCACAGGTGCCCCTCCCCACCCCAGGTTCGCCCATCGGTACCGACGCAGGGGCCCCGCCACGGGGCGAGCCGCCCTTCTGCTGTGGGCTCCCACACTGGCCCCTGGGCAGCACCCAGACAGCTGCGCAGCAGCCCAGGACCGCCCACAGCCCGCCCTCACCTGAGCCTCGGCCCCAGCCGGTTTTGACCAGGATCTCGTACTTGAAGCGGCCCCCCTGCCCGCAGAAAGGGATGACGCGGACCCGGCTGACGTCCAGCAGGTCCAGCTTCCTCAGGACCACGACCATGACCGCGTAGGTCGCCAGGCACACGGCACATGTCAGCAGGACCACGTAGTTCACAGTGGACGTGGGCTCCTGGGGAAGAACCGTCAGGCCCGGGCAGCGCCCACCCCCCGCTCCTCGGGTGGCAGTGGCCTTCACTCACCGGGAAGATGAAGTGGACACGGCTGGGCGGCACAAACAGGCTGGCCCCAAAGGCAGTGAGGTGGCGGGTGAGGCAGACGGCCTGGTGAGGAGAGGTCCCGTCCAGCGGCACGAGCCCCTCCGTCCGCCACGCCAAGTCCTCCTCACTGAAGTACTGGCACAGGGACGAGTACAGCCCCACCGACACCTCCAGCGCCGACCAGCGGAAGTGGCTGGTCAGGTTCAGGTAGTAGCGCCCGCCGGGGGCCCGGGTCCTGCGGAAGCGGCGAGTCACAAGCGCGACCCACGGGCCAGCGCCCGCGGCTCCAGCGAAGGCCCCCGAGGGCACAGCCTGCCCTGCCCGCCTGCCGCAGCCCCCGCGGGGCGCTCACCCCGGGGCGATGAAGAAGGTATAGGGCCTGTGGTCCTCGCCCGCCAGCGCCCGCAGGCTGATCCTCCTGCTGGCGGAGCAGTTGTGCTCGCTGGGCTGAGGGGCCGTATGCAGGTAGACAGCCAGGTAGGGCTCCGGCTCCTCGGGCAGGTAGCGCTCTGGGGAGGCACATGTGGGTTCGATACCCACCCCGAGCAGCTTCTCTCACCACCCGGAATCCCTGGGGCACAGAGAACCCCAGGATAGGACAGGCCTCGCCAAGGCTTGGGCCCCTACCGTCGAGCACCGTGTAGGTGAGCTGCAGATGCAGCCCGGCCTCGGGGTTGCTATTCTCAGAGGTGACCACAACGCTAACTGAGGCCCAGGGCTGGAGAACAGCAGAGCCGGCGGGGCGGCGGAGCCCCCGGGCCGCCTGGTCCGAGCTGCTGGGCACCGTCACCACGATGGCACGCTCCGAGGCCAGGTGGCCGATGGGGATGTGGGCACCCGCCTCCGTCTGGAAGGCCATGGACGCCACCTTGGTGGACACGGTGTAGTTGCTGATGTAACCGAAGGGGAAGGGGTTGGAGTCGACCAGGAAAATGAGCTGCACCACGTCGCTGAGGTTGGACAGGGCGCCGCTGAAGGCCGGGGGGATGGAGAAGTGGCAGCCGGGCCCCACGGCGTCGCCGTAGCACAGCAGGCCCCGCGGGTCTGCACGCTTGCCCTGAGCCACAATCTCCTCGCCCGCCAGCGTCAGGGGCTCCTCGTTGAGCACCCGCGAGCGCATGAGAATGCGCATGAGAGCCGAGGACAGGTGGTAAGCCCTGGACGCCACCATCAGCGCTGGCGAGTCCGGCTCGGTGCCTGGCTCCGGGCGCGGTGGGGCCTGCACATCCTGCACGTCCGCGCTGGCCAGGTGGATGAGGCCGCCTGCGGGGGAGACGTGTGGGGGGGTGGGCCAGGGGGACGAGGCCACCTGCAGGGGAGAGGTGGGGGGTGGCAGGGAGCTGCAGGTGGGCGGGGCGGCAGCACACCTGTGATGTTGAGGATGCTGTCGGCGATGGCGGTGGGCGTCCCAGTGCCGGCCGCCGTCTCCTGCTGCAGGATGCGCATCATGGTCTCCAGCTTGTGCAGTGTTGGCTTCAGGCAGGAGCGGCAGACCAGCTCCCTGCGGGACACCTGTAGACCACTCGTCAACCCCAGCACCCCCCATGGCCCAGACCCAGGTTGTGGCCTCAGGACTCGCAGACAAAGCCCAAGGGGGCAGAGTGTTCCCTGCTGCCTGGCACCTGCCCACTCAGATGCCCCGTGGCAGGCAGCCCCCCAGGCTTCCGCTCCCCACGCCTCTGCACCCAGCTCTGCACGGGCAGCACATGGCCTCGCAGTGGGAGTGACTGGTCCGCGTGAGCACAGGCCGCAGGGCCAGCCCCTCACCCGACCCCTCCCACTGAAGCCACTGTGGCCGCAGGTGCCGGGTGCAGCCAGAGGCTCCTACCGTGCACTGGGCCAGTGCGGCTGCGATCTGCTGGATGTCGTCCACGGTGTGGACGCGCAAAGACACCAGGGTCTCTGTGACGTTCTTGCGTATCTGGGCCCGGAGCTGCTGCTGCTGCTCAGGTTCCTCAGCTGCCACCAGGCTCTGTTCGTGCTGCAAGTGGCAGGGCGCGGTCAGCGGCCCCAGGACCCTGACCCCGGGGTGGGCAGGCGCAGCCGCGGACGTCCATGCGGAGGCAGCAAATCGAGCCCCAAGCACCTTGCCCAAGTGCAAGGGGGGTTTGCTCAGGAACCCCGCCTGGATGGGGCGCGAGGAGGTGCGTGGGGCAGCCGGTGGGTAGGGCAGCCGGTGGGTGGGGGCGGCACAGCAGGAGCCGCTCCAGAGTGTCAGGGGCTGGCTGGGCGCAGACCCTGCTAACCTCATTGAGCACAGTGATGAGGGCCAGTGAGTACTCGATGACGTGCTGGGGGTCAGCCTGCCGCAGCAGCCCAGGCAGCCTGCCCTCTGTCAGGCTGTGCAGCCAGGCCGTGAGGTCCGCAGGGCGGCCGGGGGTGGCGCCAGGGGGCTCGGGCAGAGTGATGGCCAGAGACCTGCGTGCAGAGGATGGTGAGCGAGGCCCCACCCTGCAGCCCCGGCCCCCGCAGCCCCACACACCTGTTGAGGGCCACCACGGCGGCACCCAGCTGGTCCTGCACCACCACGGCCAGGCCCACCAGGAAGTGGGGCCCGAAGCCAGGTGGCAGCACAGCTCCGTAGGCGGCGAGGCTGCCCTTGTAGACACAAAACTCCTCACAGTGGCCCTGGCGGCAGCGCCGCAGCAGTAGGGCATACACCAGGGGTGCGCCCGCGTCCTCAGCGTCTTGCCAGCCTGTGGGGGTGGTAGGTCAGTGGGCAGTGGGCAGGCCCGGCGGCGCCCCCACCTGGGCCGGCCGGCTCACCCGCACAGGTGAAGTGCACCGTGGTGGTGAGGGCGCGCACGGTCTCCAGCGGGAAGAGGCGGCAGGAGCCACCCCGTGGGGGCTGGTTGGCGGCCAGACGGATGGAGGCGCAGCCCTCTTCCTGGCCCGTGGGCCCCAGCACAGTCAGCGTGAAGACGTAGCCCTCGCCGTCCCGCAGCACGCCCCGCCGCACCACCAGCCGCAGGTCCGAGCTGCCCGTGGACGTGGTTGTCTCATCCAGCACCAGCGTCCGGTTGCTGAAGGTACGAGCGGCCCAGCGCTGCGGGGGGACAGGTGCTCAGGGGCGGCCGCGCCTCTGCGGGGCCTACCCACCCCGACCCCACTCACCCCTTGCTTGGCGCCGCCACTGCAGTTGTCGCAGCGGCCCTCCAGGTACACGTAGGAGCTGCGACTGACCGCGTACACGGCCTGCGCCCTGCAGGACACGCACTCCAGGGACACGATGGGCACGCGGCCGCTCCGGATCAGCACCTGGTGGCGGGGCGGATGGGGCTAGACTTGGCCCGCTCCTGGGCAGGCCCAGAGGTACCTGGTGCCGGGGCGGCCCCAGGCCCAGAGGCTGTCGCCCCAGGATCCGGCCAGGGATCCGTCTGGCCTCGTGCCTCCAAAGCTGGGGCGTCCTCTAAGAGACCACACGGGGCTCATTCTCTGCGCCTTGGGACTGTCCTGGGGCTGCCCGCAGGGCACAGGCGCCCGCCCCGCCCGGCGCTGGCTACCCCGGGACAGGTGGACGGGCCTCAAGGTGGGGCGTGCCCGGGGCTGTGGGCGGGGCCCGGGCGGGGTGGGCGGGCGGGGCGGGGCTTCCCTGGGGCGGGGCCGCTCGCACCGTCTGGTTGGTGGCCTCCTCCCTGCGGCCCGCCTTCCACACGGCCAGGCTGAAGGTGTACTCCACGCCGGCCTGCAGGCGCTCCCGGGGGATGGTGACCAGGCTGCTCCCGCGGGGCCCGAAGTTGAGCGCACACCCGCCGCTCGCGTCCTGCAGCCACAGGGGGCGTGAGCGGCCGGCCTCCCGCGCCGCCCGCCGGGGGTAGCTGGGGACGGGGCCGCGGCCGCGGGGGTGCTGACCCGCGTGGAGGCCTCGCAGGCCCAGTGGAAGCTGAGCGGTGTCTGGTCGCCGTCCTCCAGGTTGGGGTCGTAGGACTTGCTGCCGTCCAGCACCAGGTCCTGCGTGTCCGACCACACGCGGTAGGAGCCGCCCTCCACAATGGGGACCAGGCGCTCGGGGGCCACCGTCACATTGGCCTGGATGCTCCGTGCCAGTGGTGTGTCCCCAAACGCCACCACGAACACGAAGCAGTAGTGGCCCACGGGCAGCGCCAGGCGCGGCACCACCAGCTGCGGCCGGCTAGTGTCCACACCAGGCAGGGCCACGCGGGTCAGGGGCCGGGGCCGCTGGCAGCTGGCCGCCCGGTACACCTCCCAGCGGTACTCTGTCTGGTAGGTGACGCAGCCCCGCAGGTCCACATGAGCCTCCAGGTAGTTGCGCTGGGCGCGCCGCATGAGCACTTGCAGAGGCAGGGCCACGTCCACCTGGGGCTCGCTGCAGGCCAGCACATGCACAGTGACCGTGGCCTGGGCCACAAAGAAGCTTACCAAGTTGGAGGCGTTCACCTCCACGCGGTAGTCCCCAGGCCGCAGGTAGGTATGCTCAGCCCAGGGCTCCCGCGTGTCCTGCGCCGCCCCGTCCCCGAAGTCCCAGCGGAAGGCCGCGTGCCGGGGGCTGGGGCTGGTGGCCGCCTGGAAGCGGGCAGAGCGGTTGGTGAAGCAGCGGCCACCCCGCAGCACCACGTGCTCGATCACGTCCTGGACCTGGACCACCAGTGTGCAGTTCTGCCCGCCAAGCTCGTTAAAGGCACGCACGTGGATCTCCAGCAGCCCCGCGGCCACGGGTGTGTAGGCCACGTCACGGCCAGACAGGATGACCAGCGAGTCCCCCTGCACCTTCTGCAGGGAGAAGTACCAGGCGTAGGCCACACGGGAGCCCCGCTGCACACGGGCAGTGAAGTTGCGCTCGGCACCCGTGGCGATGCCCGGCTCACAGCAGTCAGGCACCTGTAGCCCAGCCACGGCCTCCAGCACCAGGACACGCACCTGCGCCTGGGCCCGGCTCACCCGATTCTCGGCCTGCACAGCCACCAAATAGTCCCCGACCCGTGGGAAGCTGCGGGAGAAGCGCGGCCCGGGCAGCGTTTCGGGGCCGGCCCCATTGACCTGCAGCTGGAAGCTGACCATCGAGCCAGCGGCCAACAGCACCTGGAAGTGGACCAGCTGCCCGGGCTCCACCACCTTGCTGCTTGCCCACAATGCCAGGCCCAGGACAGGCACCTCTACGGTGAGGTTGTGCGCGGCTGTGGCCCAGCTGACCGCGTTGGAGGCATTGAGGCGGATGGAGAAGGCGCCGGCATCGGGGAAGACCACGGCCACATGCTGGCCACGCCTCTCTCCGGCCGGGACGGCCCAGCACCAACTCACGTCGGTGCCCGCAGCTAGCTGCCCCGAGAAAGACATGGCGGAGCCGGCCGCCACGACGCGGGCTGCCGACTCACCAGCCTGGATGCTGAGCCCACTCACGGGCACCTGCACGGCCACCTCAATGGTGGCATTGGCTGAGCCCAGTTGGTTCTGGGCTGTGACCGTGACCCAGTGCAGCCCGGGGGTGGGGAAGATGTGGGTGGTGGCCGGCCCCAGGGTCTCCCAGCTTGGCCCTGCCTCCAGGGACCAGGTGTAGACGACGCCACTGCCCCCGGCCAGCTGAGCAGCGAGGGCGACCCGCGTGCCGACAGCCGCCGGGTTGGGGGAGGCAGACACGGCCAGCCCGCCCATGGGCTCCACGAAGTCCACAGTGCGGTTGGCTGAGGCGCTGCCCAGCATGTTGGTGGCCCGCAGCTGGATGTGGTAGGTGCCGGCCGTGGGCACGGTGAGTGAGAAGGCTCTGCCACTGCCGACCAGGGTTGGGCCGCCGCCGTCCCGCTGGGCAGTCCAGCTATAGGAGACATTGGTGCCGTCCCTGACTGTGGCCTGCAGCTGCAGTGTGAGGTTGGTGGGGAAGCAGCAGCCGCGGCCACCAGCCACCTGCAGGCCCTCGATGTGCCGCAGGACGGAGATGAAGATGCTGTCCTGGGCAGCGCCCACCTCGTTCTCAGCTGTGACGATGATGTTGAAGGTACCCACCGAGCGGAAGGTGTAGGAGATGGTGGGGCCGCCGGGGATGGGTGTGCAGCGGTCACAGAGGACCCAGGAGTAGTGCACGTCGCTGCCCGCCTCCAGGGCGGTGCTGAAGCTCACGCTGCCGTTGAGCGGCACCACGGTGCGGCTGGCGTTCACGCTGAGCCCCCGCACCCGCCGCTGCACCGTGACATTGAGCCGGGCCTCGCTGCGGCTCACCTCGTTCCAGCCGGACACCCTAATGGCAAAGCAGCCCGTGCTGCTGTAGGTGTGGGTGACGGCCGCAGGGCCCTCGAAGCGCCTGCCGTCCCCCAGCTCCCACAGGTAGGTGGCAGGGCGCCCCCGGCCCAGGGCCGAGAACAGGTGGGGCTGCTGCAGCTCCAGCGCCCGGGAGCCGTTGACTGCGATGCCCGTGAGCTCCACGGGCTCCTGCACCTCCACCAGCGCCGAGTCGTTGGCGGCGGAGACGTTGTTGGACGCGGTGACCGTCACCAGGTAGGAGCCTGCATCTCGGTAGGTGAACGTCGCCTCCTGGCCCCCAGCGTGGGCGGCGGCGTCCTCGGCCCCGGAGTCCCAGGTGAAGCGGTACGGGAAGGGGGGCCAGGCGCGCGCTGCCAGCCGGGCCACGTCCCCCAGCCGCACGAACTGCCGCTCGGGCCGCAGCGTGACGTTGCCCAGCTCGGGCTCCACGCAGATGCTGGTGAAGTAGTGCGCCTTGTTGGCATGGCTGGACAGCACCAGCGCCAGGGGGAAGGTGCCGCTGCGCGTGAAATTGTGGGTCACCGAGGGGTCCCCCTGCACGGTGGTGTTGGACGAGCCATCCCCGAAGGTCCAGTCAAAGACGTAGTGGGCCGGGTCGCCTGTGACGTGCGCCGTGAGCCGGGCGTGGGGCTGTGTGGGGATGCAGGCTGCCGGCTCGAGCCGCAGCACCTCCAGCACAAACACCTGCACGGGCAGGCTGCGGGCCAGGTGGCCGGCGGGGCTGGACGCCTCCACGGTCACCGTGCTGTTCTGCGCCCGCAGGTACACATGCTCCACCGTGGCCTCGGGGCCCGTGAGCACCGTGCCGTCCCCCATGTCGAACGTCCACGTGACGTTGTCGCCTGACTCCAGGGAGGCGCTGACCACAGCCGGCGCGCCCTGCTCCACGGCCGGCGGCAGGCGCACGCTCAGGCCGCGCAGCTCCTCTAGGACACGGACGCGGGCACAGGCGGCGCGGCTGCTCACCGTGTTGTTCGCCTCCAGGCAGACGCGGTAGGCGCCCCCCGCCGCATAGGTGTGGCTGACCACAGGCTGCTGCCGCCGCGCCACCGGAGAGCCGTCCCCGAAGTCCCAGGAGTAGAGAACGCCCCCTGGGGCGGGCAGCGGGTCTGGGGAGAAGGCGACGGGCCGGCCGGCCACCAGGACCCGGCTGCCCACGGCCACGACCACAGCGGGCAGGGCGGCTCGCACGCTCACGGGCACCTGCCGCGTCAGGTTCTCGAAGGCGTTGGACACCAGCAGGGTCAGGTTGTACTCACCTGGGGAATGGGCCGAGTGGGGTGGGACTGGGCGCTGCGCAGCAGGAGCCCCGGGGCAGCGCACACCCGGGGAGCACTGCAGACCAGCCCAGGCAGCAGGAGCGGCCGTTGGCATGGGCAGGAGCAGCCGTGCCAGGCACGCTGGTAGGGGTGCGCAGGGCAAAAGCGAGGCCCTGCTTACTCTGCGTGCCATGGGTAAAGCCTCTGGAGTTTCCACGTCACCGAAGGGGATGTTTCCACGTCCCCCTTCCCCCGCAAGACAGGCTCAGGGTTGACAAGAGGGTCCAGCAGATTCGAGCCATGGTGCCCGGCGCCCCCACCCCTTGCCGGGATGCCCTCCCTCACCTGGCGGGATGGCTGGCCTCACCTGGGGCGGTATAGGTGTGTGAGGTGCTGTGCTCCACCTGCACCTGGGCCACCGCGGGGTCTGGCGCCTGGAACGACTCGTTGTAGGGGGGCTTGAACCAGCTGGTCACCTGCTCTCCGTCCCCAAAGGTCCACCTGCCAGGGCAGCAGTGGGCAGGCTGTGGGGACAGGCTCATGATGACCCCTGCTCCGTCCGATGGGGGAGGCCAGACCCAAGACCCTTACAGGAAAGTGACATCCACTGCGGTATCCACCAGCACCTCGGCGGCCAGCACCAGTGTGGCATTGCAGGGCAGCACAGGCGGCACCGCAGACACGCGCAGGACACGCATCCTGTGCATCCGCGCCACCGTGACGTTGTAGCTCACTGTGACATTGCTCACATGGTTGGAGGCAGTCAGCTGGGGGGGAGAGGTGGCAGTGAGCAGCGGCCAGCGCCCTGGGCAGTGTGCACAGAGCCCACCCCACACTCACCCACGGCTGCAGCAGGGTCCTCGGGAGCAGGGGGACAGAAAGCAGGAGTGAGACACGGCCCCTCACCCCAGGCCACCCTCCAAGCCCCCCCACCCCAGGCCGCCCCCCACCGAGAGCTTGAAGACGGCTGTGCTCTGGTAGATGACGTTGAAGACCACATTGTGGAAGGTGAAGGACTGCTTGTCGTCGATGGTCCAGCGGAAGGCCACGTCCGAGCCTGCATCCACCACCGGGCTGTACCTCTGCAGGACAGGCAGCGGGGCCTGTGACCGGCCGTCTGCCCCACTGGACACGCCCTGGGGCTGGCTGCGGGGGCTTCCAGGCCCAAGGGGAGGGGCCCGGGATGCTGGGCCTGACCCTCTCCAACTCATCTCCCCCCTTGGAAAGTGGACCTGGCTCCATGGCCGGGAAGAGCAGCCCCCACCCCGCCCGCTTTGGGCCCTGCTCTGCCCCTATTCCACAGCCTGCGGCAGGAAGGCCATGACCTGGCCCGACTCTGCCATCTGCCGCATCGCCGGGGGATGGTGTGACAGGCTTGCGGGGACCAGGGCCGCGCCACAGGGGCAAACCCTCAGGGCACCCCTCCCGAGGCCCCAGGGTGAGGCTGCTTGGGGGGGTGGCCGGCGGGCACAGGGCGGGCAACCCAGGGAAGGGCAGCCCCTTCTGGGCGTGACACTGGCCCTGGATGCAGTGCTGGGGCTGCAAGGGCAGGATGGGCGGGCACTCACCACCAGCACGCCCTGCAGCACTCGGGCCTCGGGGCTGGGTATGGCACGCAGGCCACAGACGGGCTCCTCGGCCCTCAGCGGCAGGCTGAGGCGGGCACGGCCGGCGCCGCTCTCCACCAGCACCTCCATGGTGAGCTCGCCCTCTGGGAGCCGGGGCAGCACTAGCACTGAGAACAGGGTGCCATTGGCCTCCCGGGCACAGCTGGGCACCAGGGTAGCCGCCTGCGCAGGGCACTCGGCTAAGAAGGGCGCGCTGGCGTTGCCCCCAGGCCAGCGTGCCGAGGCCGTGGCATTGGCCCCCGCGTCCACCTGGAGCACCAAGACTGAGCCCACAGTGGGGACGTAGCGGCGGCCATCCTGGGGGGTGGGGTGCAGGACCCGCAGCCCGGCCACTGGGGACAGCACGTCAAAGCGGCAGGACAGGTCGTGCCTGGACACGCTGTTGCCCACTGTGGCTTGGACCTCGTAGCGGCCAGGACGCCGGAGACCCGGGTTGGGCCCTGGGCCCAGCAGCGGGGTCACCCGCTCCGTGGCGGCCAGCAGCCGCAGGGCGCAGTGGGGGCCGGCCGGTGCGGGCTGCAGCTGGGTAGGCAGGTGGGCCAGCCAGGCCAAGGCATGGGCGGTGAAGTGTGGGGCGGCGGGGCCGGGCGCCGGGGGACACCGCAGGAGGGCACCAGGGCCGGCATCGTGCTGCAAGCTCACGAGGTCCCCGGGGAGCAGTGGGCCATCCAGGCCCCCTAAGGCCACCTATGAGAGAGGGTGGCAGGGCTGCATCCAGTCCTCAGTGGGCCACTCAGGGCCTAGAGGGCAGCAGCATCCCCCAGTAACCAGCCCTCCCCACAGGGCCCCAGAGGGAGGCAGCTGGGGACAGCCCAGGGCAGACAGAGGCCGCAGCCAGTGGGCGCCCTCTGCGGGGCCTGCGGGCAGGACGTGCCACAAGGAGGGTCCTCTGGAGACACCGGGACCCTGGGAGGTCTGAGCTAGGGGCAGTGGGCAGGGCTGCAGGGCTGTGCAGGGGGCCCGCACTGTGTCAGGGGTGGTGGCCAGGCCAGGGGCACGCACCGAGTACTGGGCGGGGGGCCCTGGGGGCACGGTGAAGAGGGACTCCTTCCATAGCACAAAGGTGGCCCCGGGACCTGCCTGGGGCCCGCTGGCGCAGGCCTGAGGGTGGCAGGGGGCACCCAGTGGCAGGCAGACGTTGGAACTGGGGCACTGGCACCCCTCAGGCGGGCACGCAGGGGCCAGCTCAGTGTCGTTGTCCAGGCTCCTACCCTCAGAGTCACTGCTGTTCTCAGGGGACGCTGCAGGAGGGGGGTGGCAAGGACCCCAATTCATGAACAGGTCACCAGCAAGCACCCCCACAGCACCAATCCCATCGGCAGCCCTGCCCTGCCAACACCGACCCCAGCTTGGAGCTGCAGGCACCCGCCCACTGCAGGGCCGGAGCCACCCAGGGCACAGGGACACTGGTGGCCAGCGCCCCGGCCGCCCAGCGCAGGGAGAGCCCCACCTGCTCCTGCCCGGGGCCGGAACACCTGCAGCCTCAGCTGAACGGGCTGGTCGAGCTCCTGGGTCCCAAACTCAGCCGCGGTGATGAAGGCCTCGCGGCCCAGGCCCGGGAGCACCAGCACCTGCAGGCGGGGACCCTCAGCCCAGCAGACCTGGCCCCAGTCGGGTCCCCCAGCCCCTTCTGGAGAGCGGAGCCTCACTGGGCCGGCACAGCGCCCTTGGGGAAGCTGGTCCCATGCGCCGGGAGTGGCAGGTCCCTGCCTGGGGCCTAAAAGCCCACAAACACCCAGAAAAGGCTCAGGAGGGGGCCAAACCCCCAGGCCGGCCTTCTGGGCCCCTGCACTGGGCACACTGGACTCAGTGAAGCGGGAGGAGGCAGCGGGCCTCAGGGAGGGCTCCAGGACCGGCCTACCTCCACAGGGCCCCGGGCGGCTGAGAGGGCCTCCAGCTGTGCCAGGGGGCTTAGGGGCCCCTGCAGGTCCCCGCTGGGCGCTCCCACCAGGAAGGTCTGTGCATCCCACACGGGGCCTGGGGAGGACAAGCCCGGTGAGGTCCAGGTGGGGGGCGGGGCAGCAGGGGGAGGGCGGGCGGGGGGGGGTGGGGAGGGTGGGGGCCGACGCACCTCCGGGGCGCAGCTCGCAGACGAAGCTGTGCGGCGAGGAGCACAGGTCCGTGTTGCACTGCCCGGCAGGCCCCAGGCGCACACAGCGCTCAGCCGTGGCGGGGTGCGGCTCCCCGGGCAGCCAGTTCTGGCAGCTCTCCAGGCTGAAGGTCTCGCCCCGCGGCGCCGGGCCCGCCTCCACCCCGTCCACCGCCGAGAAGCCTATCCACACGTCCAGGCTCCTGAGGGCGGTGGGGCAGGGTGCGCACTCAGGGAGGCCCCCAGAATGGCACCCCTCCTCCGGGGAGTCTGCACCCGGGAGCAGGCAGGTGGGCCCATCCTTGCCATTCAGGCCACAGGGTGCCCAGAGTGTGCGCCCAGGCCCAAGGGGCCCCTCTGCAGGGGAGCCAGGGGGCTCCAGTCCCATGCTCTCCCGGCCGGGGCAGGCGCTGTGGCCCAGCATGACCCGGGGACTCCCAAAGCCCACCGGGGGAAGTGCTCTCTGGAGGGGCGGGTGTCCAGAGGCCCTGGGGTGTGGGCCACCCTGCCACCAGGCAGGGGCTGCGTGGCTGCACAGGGTCCAGGGTGTCCCACCCGGAGGGGCCCCAGGACACGGGCACGCAGCCCACCCCTCTTGCACCCACGTGCGGAGCTGATGCGAATGGCCATCAGGGGCACAAGAGGGTCCCGCCCAGGCCCCAGCCGCACCGGCCCCTCCCGTCTCCGGCACCCCCCAGCATTCCAGAGCCCCGGCCCTCCTGGGGTGGGCACAGCACCTGGTGACCTGCGAGACCAGGAAGTGCTGCACGGCGGCACTGTCCACCATGGCCAGGGCGGCCCCAGCCCAGGCCCGGCACTGCTCCTGCGCCTGGAGCCAGGCCGCCTTCTCGGCCACCAGGCGGTAGCAGTGCCCGTTGCTGGGGAAGATGGCGGTGTCCGGCGGGCAGAGCGGGTGCACCACTGGAGGTGGGCAGGCAGGGGTCAGGCATGGCCCTGCCTGCCCTGCCGCCCACCAAGACCCTGGGCAGGGGCAGGAGGGTCACCCACCCTGGGGCGGCTCCCCGTCCAAGGACATGATGCGGTAGGTGGCCTCAAGATCAGAGCCGCCCCGATTCCGGACGCCCAGCTCCAGGGCCTGGTCGCTGGTCACGGAGGCCTGACACAGGAGCTCCAGGGCAGCAGGCGCGGCCTCCACCCGCACCTCTGCCCCCAGCCGGGCCCAGCCGGCCCCCACGGCCAGATGGACAGCCACAGCGTAGCGCCCAGGCAGTACGTAACGGTGGGTGGCCGTCGGACCCGCAACAGCCACCTCCGGGGAGCCGTCGCCAAAGTCCCAGCGTGTGGAGCTGACGGGCAGCGGGGCGGTGATGTGGAAGGTTGCGGCCTGGCCAGAGGCCAGGGGTCCGGGGGGCCCCACCAGGGCAGCCCCTGGGGAGGCTGGGAAGACGTCCTGGAGGAGGGTGGGGGCCCCGCAGGCGGGGGGCGGCGAGGGGCCTGAGCAGAAGGGCTGGCAGGACGAGGCGTTGGGGTGCTGGGGGGCCCCGCACAGGCACCAGCCCTGCTCAGAGAGGGCCGCGAGGCCCTGGCCAACCCCAAAGCAGAGGGCACTGCAGGCCTGGGGCCCCAGCGGGCTCTTGTGGACAGCTGTGAAGGCCACGGGCGCCAGCGCGTGCGAGCTGTTGTCTGGGAGGCAGGCCACGTACTCCTCACCTGGGGAGCAATGGGCCGTGGGGCAGGCGCCCGGCAGTCATGTGGCCTCTGCCCCTGCTGCCCGGCCTGGACACCGTCCGCGGTGGCCGGCTCTCCTCCCCAGGTGGCCTGGCTGCCCTGCAGCCGCTCCCCACACACACCTGCTCCCACCACCCACCCTCGCCCCCACGCTAGTGGCCCCGGGCACCCGTGGGTCCACAGCAGGGCCCGGCTGGGCAGCCCGCCTGCCTCCCACACTCACCACAGCTTCCAGACCAGGGGACGCTGAGCAGGGGCCGGCCGGCCAGGGGGCCGGGCCCAGCACACGTGGCCACCTCGGGCCGCACCAGCCGCACCTGCCGCTGCTCCACCCAGCGCGGCAGCCAGGCCAGGCCGCAGTCGCAGGCCAGCGGGTTCCCACCCAGGTTTCTGTGGGAGAAGCAGGGTGGGCGTGGGACGGGGAGCCCCTGCCGAGGGCCAGCTGCCCCCCGCCCAGGGCTGGCCGTGACCCGGAGCCCATCAGGGCAACACGCCTTACATTTCGCTTAAATTAAGTAAGTTAGCAAATATTCCTTCTTCCAATGCAGAGATCCTGTTGTTGCTTATGTCCCTGCAAGAAGGGAGTTCGGGGTCGGTGGGAGGCCCCACAAGCGCGCAGCACCGGCCCACCCGCAAGCCCGCACGGCCTGCAGTCACTCACAGCTGCGTCAGCGCTGAGAGGTTGGCCAGGAACCCGCCGTCCAGCGCCCGTAGCAGGTTGTGGGACACGTCTCTGGGGAGCGAGGCGGCTGCAGGTCAGGGCAAGGCCTGGGACCTGACACTCCCCAGGCACCTGGCCCGTGGCTTCCTACCCCACAGCCCTCTGACAGGGTCCACTCCCCCCATGCCCGCCCTCAGGTCCCTCCCCACCGAGCCAAGGCCTCGATGCCCTCGGCCCAGCAGGGTGCGCCCAGGGAGCAGCGCTGAGCAGAGGGTCCTGGGGCACAGCCACAGCTGCGACCCAGTCAAAGCCCCACTGAGCCTGGAGAAACAGGAGCCCCCACCCAGACAAAACACAGGTCCCAGCCCCAAAGCCTCAGCCCTCCTGGATGTCCCCGCAGTCCCTGGGGCAGCCCTACCCTTCCCGCCCACCGCCCAGAGGTCAGAGCCTTGATGCCTCCCCTCCTGCCCCACATCCAGCCACCCCAGCTCCTACAGCGACCCGCCCACCACAGGACAGTCACCCCCGCTTCTGCCCCAGCACCCAGGGCAGCTTGGGGTGTCCAGAAGTACCCATCATCCCTGGAAAGGCTCCTGCTCCTCCAGCCTGCTGTATACAGTGGGAGCTTAATAAGAGCAGGCTGGTGTGAACACGAGGGCCTCCACCATCCAACTGGGTCCGGGGCCTCTGCCCACGCAGCCTGTGCTGGGGAGCCTGACCCACCAGCCCTGACCTCCAGGGCCGACACCCCGCCCCGTCCCCACCCGGGCCCAGCAGCCACACGGCCCCAGCCCAGCCAGGGCACCCGCTGGGTTTATGGAGGCTGTGCGGCCTGCAGCAGGTGACCAGGTGGGGACAGGCCAGCCAGCACACAAGGCTCCCTCACATTGCTAGCTGCCACCAATGAGGGCAGGTGGACTGCAGAGGCACCACCTTGACCCCTGGGAGCCTGGTCTCTCCGCCTGTAAAGCAGGGTGCTGAGGGGACAGCACAGGCCACCAAAGCTCTCCCCAGTGGCTCCGGCTGGCCCAGGGAGGCGGCAGCCAGAGTGGCCACGAGTCACGCAGCATCAGTGGGCCCAGGCAGGCGAACAGGGTCCCGGGGCCAGCACAAGCACTGACCAGGGCAGCCCACGCAATCCCCTCGCAGGTTGAGCACCCCCGGCAGGAGCCACACACCCAGACCCAGAGGCCCTGCCTAGCCGAGAAGCGCGACCGCCTTGGGGATGCCCCAGTGCTGCAGCCGCTCAGCTGACCGCAGGTTGAAGGCAGCGTGTGCCCCACCTGCCCCGTCTGGAGCCAGAGTGGGACCAGCAGAGGGGACAGGCCAAGTGCCAGTGCCCCAGCCCCGACGCTGGCTCCATGTCCCTGAACCATGGGCAGCGTGCCCAGCCTGGTCCTGCTGGGCTGTGCCAGCTCCCTCAGGGCGTCTCACGATGCCCACCCGCCCTCGGGCCTGTGCCTGCCAGCCTGATCTGGGGTACTTGGAAGGTGCTGGCCTAGGCTTCCACGGGTCTTGCGCTGGCCCTGCAGGCGGCTCCTGCTCCAGGCCCAGCCAGCATGGGGCGGGGCGGCTGCAGAGCTGGGGCTGGCTCGCGCGCCCTGGCGGTCCCCCAGAACAGTGATGGCAAAAGCAGATGGAGGTGGGGGGAGTGCTGTGGGGGCGGGGTGGCTGAGGCACTGGTGTCCCCCTCTGGTGCCCCCTCCAGGTCCCCTGCCACGCCCAGTGAGGTTACCCCCCCAGACTTCCCCACCCCCAGGGCCAGCTCGGGGGCCTATAGGGCCCAGGGTGGCTCTTGTCCTGGTCCTGCCCCTTTGGCCAGCCGAGCTGGGTCTGGGCCCCGGGCAGGATTTCTTGGCATCCGGGCCGTGGCGGGGCGAGCAGGGAGAAGGGGCGCCGGGCATGCAGTGGCCAGCAGCACGCGGGGCTGGGGCACGTGTGTGCGTGCGCAGCCTTGGGGGGGCTGGCCGGCCGCGTGCATCGGTTGGGGGTGTCGGGGCCAGCCAGGCCAGGGCCTAGGCCGCCCGCCCCACCCAGGCTTCAGGCGCCACAGGCAGCTCCCAGCAGCTGCCACTCAAGGATTTTCCAAAAAACAAGATGCGGGAAGCCCTCGGGCACCTTCCTCCTCCCCTGCAGCTGGGTGCCCTCGACCCCCTCCCGCCACTGGGAAACCCGCTGGGCTCAGCCATGGCCCCAGCTGGGGCACATCTTCCCGGCGGGGAGGGGGGCAGGGCAGCTGGTCCTGTGGAGGAGGGGAGCCTGCCTGAAGGCCTGTCCCCCCAAGGCTCCTCCCGTAGGGCCCAGTCCACAGCCCAGCTGGAAGAGCTGGCCAGCGCCCCCCCACACGGCCAGAGGCCTCCCAGGAAGCCCGGCTGCCAGGTCCCCCCACCCCGTCCCCCCTGGGGCCGCTGTCCAGACACAGCCTCCCCCCAGAAGCCCTGACACCCGACTTGTTTCAAAAGCAGGAGAGGGAGATGGGGGGCCGTGTGCTTTGGAGAAGGGGTGGTTGCTGCCCTGACTCGCAGCCTCAGCTTCCCCGCCTGCCCATGAGGAGGGCCCACTCCCCAGTCCAGATGGGGGCAGGTCTGGGGGCAGCCGGAGCCCCCGGGAAGCATCTGCACATTCCAGACGCGTGTGGTCAGCAGCAGGGGCGGGTGCCAGGCCCCGACCCAGCACCCCCACCCGATGCTGGCCACTGCCCTGGAGACGGCTTGGGGGGGACGGGCCGGGCTCCGCAGGGGCCGCTGCAGATGTTATGTAACCGGCGCCGCGCCAGCAGCTGCCTCCTCCCTCTGGCAGCACCGCGCGGGGCAGGGGAGGCCCCGCCCTGCCCGGCGCCCCGGCCGCCCTCGCCCCAGGGGCCCCAGCAGTCTCCCCAGAAGCAGGATCCAGGGCTGCTTTCACCCCAGGGCGCCCTGAGACCCGCTGGAAGGGCTGGGGCGGGGGCAGCCCCCAGCACGACGCCAGCTTGAATCAAATCGCCTCACTGTTTTCATTCCTTTCTATTTCTGGCAAGCGGGCGGCTTCCAGGCCGGAAATGATGTTTAAATTAATGAATCTAAGCTTAGGAGAGTGGATTTGGAGAAAAACTCATCGAGGGGTGGGTGGGGAGACGGGGGCGCTCCAGGAGGGGGCAGGAGGGCCTGCAGCCCCCAGGCCTGCAGGAGTCAGAAAGCGAGGGGCCCCCGGCTCCACGGGGTGAGCCCCCCAGTCGCCTGCGGCACCTGAGGGTCCCGGGGTTCAGGACATGAGGTCTGCACTTCGGGGGGGCTGTTGTCCGTTTGCCAGGGCCTGAGTTCCCGACACCTGCCGTGGGGCGCCCTGCAAGGACCCCGGGCCCAGAGGCCGGGCTGGGGAGCCAGAGGAGGGAGATGGGAGATGGGGTCGACCCTGGGGCCCTGGGCGCTCCACCCCCAGGGCACTCACAGCAGGGTGGGCCGGGGAGCCCTCCTCACCCCCGCAGCACCGCCCCCTCCCGCGTGGGGCCCGGCCGGTCAGGGCAGTCTCTCCGGGCACCTCCAGGGCCGGGGGCCGCCAATGGCCAGGTCCACGCTCACAGGGCCGACGCCACGGCCCACCCGGCCTCGTCCCCGCCCTGGCCACAGCCGAGCCGGGGAGCACGGGGTGTCTCGGGGACAGGACACGCGCCCGCAGCCCGCGCCCGCCCCCGCCCAGGCCACAGCCACGGGACGGCTTGTTCTCATCCCTGAGCGCCAGGCGGCCAGCCTCCCTGCTGGCGCGGGCCGCTGCGAAGCGTTCCAGAAAGGGAAATGTCTCCGTCCAAGATGGCTTCCTCCTTGAAACCCAATCCAGCTGGTCTCCCTCAGGCGTCGGGGCTCACACTACACGCCCACCCGCCGCCTCCCGCGCACAGCACCCACGGCCAGGGAGCCCGCTGGGCAGCCGCCAGCCAGCACCCTGGCACCGGGAGGCAGCTAGGGAGAATGGGGAAACAGGCCTGGGGGAGCACGGGCTGATGGCGGCAGTGGGGGCAGCCACGAGCCGGGCGGGATGTGCTCTCCGCAGGATGGGGGGGGTGGCGCTCGGTGCTCCTGCCGGACGCCTGGAAACTGACAGTAAGAGGAGAGGGGCCCTCAGCCAGGTGCCCTGGGCGCCCCCGGGGCCGGGCCAGACCAGGGGCCCTCCCCAGTGGCCAGCGCCTGGGACCGGTACTACGGCCGAGGCTGTGGGTGCGCCCACCCATCGGGGGCCGTCTCAGGGGTGCGAGCCGGGCTCAGAGAGGCCGAGCGGCCGAGCCAACGTCACACAGGAGAGAGGACAGCATGGCCTGCCCCAGGCCGGAGTCCTCTCCTCCTGACCAAAGCAGACACGGCTGGGAAGGAGCTGAGCAGGGAGGGTGCAGGGAGCATCGGGGGGCCCAGCCCAGGTCCGCCGGCCCCACTCACGGATGCCCTGGGTGCGGTGCCAGGGCCTGCCCCAATCCAGCAGCACAGGGCAAGGGAAGTGGCTGCGCAGAGCACATGGTGAGCCCTGGCGGCGGCTGCACAGGAAGGCACAGCATGGGGGGGTCTTTCCTCGGACAGCTGCAGTCAAGTCTGAGGTGGCCCCCGGCGCACGCAACCCCCCAGCCCGGCCCGTCATGGACGTGGCCGCTCCTGCCTCCTGCGGTAGGCTCTGCAGCATGGGCCTCCCGCTCACAGCCCGCCCGGGTCAGCTGGCAAGAGCGATCGGCACCTCGGTCCTGCTGGTGACTGGACACTCCTGGGTTGGCCGGACGGGCTGCGCCGTGGCTCCCTCGGTGGGGGGGTTGGGGGAGTCCTCCCCTGCTGACTGCCAAGGCACAGATCCCCGCGCGGGGTGGACGGCTGGGTGCTGCCCACTGCCCCAGGGCTCCCACTCCCACCCTCAGGCCCGGGGTGCCACCCTAGGGGCTTGACAGTCTGCGCCGATGGCTGGCGGGCCTCCGTCCCATCGGCTGACAACACACGGCCATTTCAGTCCATTCGCCTGTCTCTGCGGCCCTGACCCGCGAGGATGCGTCCCCTGCTGCGGCCATCACGGCTCCCTGGTCAGGGCGACCTGCGCCGCCGCCCTGGGGCCTCAATCCTCAGGCCTGAGTCTTCAGCATCACAATTCCCCGTGAGGGCAGAGCCTCAGAGGGACCCCGGCTCCCTGCACAGGGCCAGCCCCAGGGCAGCTGCCCCGTCACGCACCCACAGCCAGGCACACGGGACCTGCCCCCGGCCCTCCTCCCACACACCCACGCCTGTGCACAGCCCGGGGGCGCGCCAGCCCCACTCTCCTCTCACTGGGGAGACTTTCCGGCTGCTGTCAGTCACCAGAGGACCCCAAGGCCCTATCGCGGGCCTCTGAGCCTCGAGCCCCCGACACCCCGTGAGGCAGTGCAGTGTCACCGCCAGGCGACTACACAGCCCCACGGGCGGCCCCAGCCAGGCCGCGCTCCAGGCGCTCTGCGGGGTGGAACCGTCCGCCTCTGCTGCCCAGGAAAACGGCCACGCGCAGCTGTCCTGGCACGTGGCCGGCCACAGTGCAGGCGCCACAGGCGGACAGGCCCATGAGCCCATGGAGTGGGCAGACACGACCCCACGGGATGCAGGGCCCTGCTGGGTCACCACCTGGACCTCACCTGGGCCCGTCGGTCCCCCAAACTGCAGAACACCCACGACAGCCCGAACGATGAACACTGGATGCAGAACAGAGTGTCCCTCGGCTTCTGGGGTGACCCTGGAGTGGCCACCCCCACAAAATGCTCATAGACCCAAGAACAGGGTGCTGGTTTGCTGTAGGAGGGGCGGGGCAGGATGTTCTTCCTGCTTTGGGGTCCATCACATTCTCCACCGTAAGCTCAAGAAGTTGGGGAACAGCAACATTCTACTGGGAAACACCCCCTTTGCAGGCTGCTCCTCTCAGCGGCATCTTAATTAGAGAAAGTCCAGGGTCTTTCCCTTACCGAAGCCCAGAGTCCAGGCCGGCCAGTCTCGGCCTCCCCAGTCTGGACACAGCTGCCGTCTCAGGCTGGCAAGGGTCTCCAGCGGGGCAGCACTGACCAGAGCTGCCAGGTCGGGCCTACCGTGAGAGCTGGGCCCCTGGGCTGCGCGCAGCCCCTCTCCAGGAGGCCTGTCGGCCCGGCTTGCCTCTCCCTGCCCAGGAGGAGACTGGCGTCCAGGCAGAACGGCTGGGCAGCCCTCAGGGGCCTGGAAGACTAACAATTGGCCCCCCAAAGGCCCCATTTCCCCCAAGACCCTCACTCCCAGCCCCCCAGAAGTCCCCCACAGGCCGCTTCAGGGGATCAAGCCGAGCACGGCATCTCCACTCCCCATCCTCCAGCCTCCCAGGACCCCGCCACAGGCACAGAGGGGCCAGCAACTGGGGGCCTGGCCAGCTCGGCCCAGCCTGCTCCCAGGGACCCTCCTTCCAAGCCGGGGGCAGGGCCTAAGGGGACACGCGCGAGGCTCCAGGCTCCACTCCACTGCTGCGAACCGAGTCTTCAGAGCTGCCCCCCACTGCAGGCCCCGTTCCCACTTTTCCTGGAGACCAGGTGTGGGGGGGCCGGCAACAGGCACATGAGGCCACCCCCCAGCTGGAGGAACGGGGCGGGCGGCTCTGCCAGTCACGCAGGTGCTGCCGCCAGACAGCAGAGCCAGTGGCCGGGCAGCCCGCAGCCCGCCGGCCCCCGGAGAGCCCGCTGCCCCGCCGCCGGTGCCCACGAGCACCACCCTCGCCCGGGTGCGCCCAACAGAGGTGGGCGCTGAGAGCCCAGCCCCGACTCCTGGTGCGGGCCCGGCAAGGGCGGGAGAGGCCCGAGGGCCCCCAGCGGCCCCGGGAGGGCCGGCCGGACAGGGCAACGCCCGCCACTCCTGGCCCGCGGGGCCTGTTCGGGTCCACCCGGGTCAAAGCCCAGCTCGGCCGCCGCATTCTCAGACAAGCGCCCCGCGGCGCTCTCATCGGCGCAGCGGGGATCCCCGCCGAGTCAGGGCGCGGCCGCGGGGCCCCGGCCGGCTGGACAGGCTCGGCGGAGGTGGCCGGCCTCACGGCCGCCGGCCGCCCTGCCCGAGACGAGACCTCGGACACCCCGCGCCCGGCCGAGCACCCGCCAGGCACGGAGGCCGGGGTCCCCCACCCCGCCCCGCCTCGGGGCCCCCGCCCTCCCGGGCGCCCGGCCGCGCCCGCGCCTCGCGGCCCCTCCCCGGGGCGCCCCCCGCTCCGCGCCCCCGCGCCCCGCCCGCCCCGCGCCCCGGCCGCCGGCCAGTGCCCGCCCGCCCGCCCGCCCGCCCGCCCGGCTACTCACAGCGCGGTGGCGCCGGCGGGGATGCGCAGCGCGGGCCCGAGCGCCCGCAGCCCGCGGCCCGCGCAGTCGACGCGGCAGGCGGCGCCGGGCGCCGGGGCGCAGCGGCAGGCGGGCGCGCACGGCCCGCAGCCGCGCCCGGGGCCCCCCGCCAGCGCGCCGAGCCACAGGCCCAGGCCCAGGGCGAGCGCCAGGCGGGCGGGCGCGGCGCGCGGCATCGTCAGGGCAGCGCGCGCATGGCCGGCCCGGCCCAGGCCCGGGGCCCGGCGCCCGGCTCAGGCGGGCCCGGCGCGCGGCATGGCGGGCGGGGCGGAATCGGCGGCGGCCGCGGCCTGTCTGTGCGCGACGCCCGCTCGGCGCTCGGCCCGCCGCGACCTGGGAGCCGGACGCCCGCCCGCGCGCTCGCGCTGCACTGCGGCCGCCGGGCGCCTCCTCCCGGGCGGCGCGGCGCGGGGGGCGGGGGCGGGCCGGGGGCGGGGCCGGGGCGGGGCCGGGGGCGGGACAGGCCACCCGACCGGGCCCGCCCCCGGCGCGGGGCGGGGCGTCCCGGTGCCCCGCCTCCTCCTCGCTCCCCGGCGCGCGCCGCCCCGGAAGCGCCGCCGCGCGCCGCCCCCCGGCCCCGCCCCCAGGCCCCGCCGCCCTCGCCGGGGGCCCCGCGCCGGCTCCCGCGGCCCCGCGCGCGCGGTGGGGCCCCGGTTCCCGGGCGCGCGGGGCTTCACGGCGACGCCGACGCGCGGGCTCGCAGGCCCCGGCCGGGCGTCCACAGCGGGCAGCCCCGGGAGCGCGCGGGGTCGGGGGCGCGGACGAGGGGCGCGGCCGGCGCGCGGGAGGGCGAGAGGACCCGCCAGAGCCAGAGCCAGAGCGGGAGCGCGGCGGCGGAAGGACGGGGGACAAGCCGGGGCGCCGCGGGCGGGCGGGCGGGGGGTCTGCGCGCGGGCGGGGCCCTCGCCGCCGCCGGGCATCGAACCGGCGCCGCAGCCCAGCGCTCACCCGCCGCGCCGCGGGAGGCCCGGGAATCACATCTTTAAAAATCATGAAGACGCGATAAAATCATCTCCCGAGAGCCTGGGGGGCGGCTGAGGGGTCCCCAGACGACAGGGCTGAGGGCCCCGTCCCACAGTCCTGGCGCCTGTGCGGGCGGCATCCAGCAGCTTCCCCGCCTCCTCTCCACCCATGTTCTCTCCGGGCTGAGCGCGCGCGCGGGGCAAGTCCCGCCACCACTCCCTGCGGGCCGGGCCCCGGATGCTCCGCCGTCCGCCTGGCCAGAAACCCTGGACACCTCCTCCTCTCCCGGGAAAGCAAACCAGCGCTTCAGGGGCCAGGGATGAGCAGGGTCGATGGCCGGGAGCGGGCAGGGTACAGGGGCCTGGAGAGGGCCCGGGCCTAGGGGGGCCCGGGGCGCCACTCGCAGAGTTCAAGCCCTTCTTGTCCAGCTCTAATTTAGGGGCGGGGCTTAAGTTAGGAGGCGCGTCCCTCCTCACAGGGCAGGACCGCGGGGCTGGCACACCTCTCCCAGCTCGCCTCTGCCCGCAGAACCAGAGGGAGGGCTCCGCCGCGCCCCTCCAGGCCAGGCGAGTTGGGATGAGGCAGTAGGTCCCAGTGGGATGGAGCCTCGGATGATGGGGGAGTGGAGGAAGGAGGGGGCTCAGATGTTGCCCTGCCTGGGAGCTGCTTGCCAGAAAAGGACAGGCTGTTTGCTGGGTGGGGTGCCCTGCGGGAGAGGGATGTGGAGAAAAAGTGAGAAGTGGGCTCTGGACCCGTGCTGCCCTGGGCCATTGAGTACCCCCCCCCCCGTACGGTGTATGGAATGGAGGGAAACGCTAGAGGGGAGAAATCAGCAGGCGCAGGTGCCGCAGGAACAGGACAGGGACTGGATGTGCTACGGCTGTGCATCCCCCCTACAATGCACAGGTCCACATGAACCCTAACTTGGGGCTTCAGGAACTCTCTACGACCTCACCTCCTGGCCATTCTCCATGTTGATCTCTGTGCCTGGAATGTGTTGTCATCCCACCCCCATGAACACTCATGCCTGCGGGCTCAACAGAGGTGCCTCCTCCTCCGGCAAAGCCCCACAGCCATGCTCTGGTGTGCCTATTCCCCTCACACGGCCATTCAGGGAACACATCATGGACCGTCACCTGCAGGCAGAGCATATGTCCCACCACTGTTGGTGCCCCTAGGACATCCTGTCCCTCAATTCTGCCATGCCACCTGCAAGAAACTGCAGGCCCGATGCTCCCCAATGACCTCTACTGAGGGCAGGTTGAGTGCCGGGGTTGGTAGGAAGCCAGATGCCAGCAGGTTGGTACCAGGGGATGGGGTGTAGATGTGGCTTGTGGTCTGCTGTTTCTCGAAACTTAGGTATGAAAGGAAATCGAGGGGCCTCCCTGGTGGTGCAAGGGTAAGTCTCAGTGCTATCAAGCTATCCCCAGCCACTGCAGCTCGAGTGCAATCCCCGGCCAGGGAGCTACCCACAGGGTGCAGCAAACCTCTCCTGTCTTGCCCGCTGCTCCCCTCACCAGTGTGTTTCAGTCTGTCCACCTGTTCTGTCCCCTACTCTGTCTCTGGTGTATCTTCTCACCCCCTGCACCTCTGGCCTGTACCCCAGCTCTTGTATGCATAAATAAATAAATCTTTAAAAAAATAGTTAAAGGGCCTCCCCGGTGGCACCGCGGTTGAGCGCTGGGTTGCGAAGCTGCCTTCAGCCTCTGCAGAGTTCGATCCCTGGCCGCCAGGTGAGGGGCCCACATGGCGCGCAGACCTCTCATGCCGCCCGCTGCTCCCCTCAGCAGTGTACTTCATCACTCTGCCTGTTCTGCTCTCCGCTCTGGCTCTGGTGAATTCTCTCACCCTCCCGTGCTTCTGACTGTGCCCAGTGCTTGTATAAATAAATAAATAAATCTTAAAAAAATTAAAAAATAAATAAAGATAGGTATTAGCATAAAACAAAGAGGAAAACTAGAGGGAGAGGAAAAACTAGAGGGGAAGAAACAAGAAAACCCGAGTGGTCCAGGGAAAGCATCAAAAAGGAAACAATGGAGCAAGCAGTGTTTTAATCAGAACACAAAAAATAAAGCCAACTACATGGGGGATCACAATAAATGTAAACCAGTTAAATTTCCTCTTCAAGAACAGGGAGTCTCCTGTTAAGAACATACACTAGGGCCTCCCCGGTGGCGCAGCGGTTGAGCGCTGGGTTGCAAAGCTGCCCGCTTCCTCTGCGGCGCCGGTTCGATCCCCGGCTGCTCCCCGGCCACCGGAGGAGGGTCCCACATGGTGCGCAGACCTCTCCTGCCGCCCGCTGCTCCCCTCAGCAGTGTACTTCGGTCCTTCTGCCTGCTCTGCTCCCCACTCTGGCTCTGGTGAATTCTCTCACCCTCCTGCGCTTCTGACTGTACCCAGTGCATGTATAAACAAAACAAACAAACAAATATAATAAATAAATAAATAAAAAACATGCCTCTATTAAAAAAAAAAAAAAAGAACACACACTAAATCCAGTCACGTGCTATTTATTGACACATGGTTTTTAAAAAGCCAGAAAGGGCAAAAATTAAGACACAGGAAAAGGAAGACCAGAGAAGGTGCAGGTGGCAGCATAAACACCAGAAAAATAGAACCTAAAGCAAAAGATAGTAAATGATAAAGGAGCCCTTGAGTTTACACTAATGAAAGACACAATCCCCACAGGATATATAAAGAGGCATTTTAAAATTATCAACACATCGAACAGTTAGAAATACACACAAAATTATTGTGAGAGACTGTATTACACCTTCCTTTAATTTTTACAAATCAAGTTTAAAATTTTAAGTCATGGGCCTGCCTGGTGGCACAGTGGTTCGATCCCCGGCTGCTCCCCGGCCACCAGAGGAGGGTCCCGCATGGCGCGCAGACCTCTCCTGCCGCCCGCTGCTCCCCTCAGCAGTGTCCTTCGGTCCTTCTGCCTGCTCTGCTCCCCGCTCTGGCTCTGGTGAATTCTCTCACCCTCCCGTGCTTCTGACTGTACCCAGTGCTTGTATAAACAAAACAAACGAATAAACAAAACATGCCTCTATAAAAAAAAATAAAGTCTTTAAACTTTAAAAAAAATTTTAAGTCATGAGAGATGGGAACTCAATAAGATAGTTCACAAGTTCTATTTTATGTGACAATATTTTGGCAAGACTAGGGGAAAGAGTAGGTACGAAGTGGCCTTAGGCAACACTGCCCCCTAGAGGCCCTGGGGTTCCTTTCACAGGCCTGTAAACCCACACCTGGAGTCCAGCCCACAGGTGGGGCTTCTCCAAACCCCTCCTAACCCAACCGATGTTACCTCAATTAAAAATAGTGATGGGGGGGGAGGGAAAGTGAGGAAAAAATAAATAATGATAGCAATTCCAAAACTAATTTGATTAGAATAGATGCCTAATCTGTGTACACATAATTGTAATATCAGGGGAAAGCGCTGAATGTTATCATACAATAACTATGTTTCAATAAAGTTGATCTTCAAAATTCTAACCCTATGAAAATAGAATACTCTTTTTAAAATAACTCTTGGGCCTAAGAAAATTAAAAGTGAATTATATACAAATGAATAGTAACCAGGATACAGGCTATCAAATCTGAGGGATGTAATTAAGCATGAAAAACCAAATTAGTATATAAACTAAGCCTTCAAGTCATTATTCTGGGGGGGAAAGGGAGAAAAGTTAGAAAGTTAAGCACAGGGCCTCTCTAGTGGCACAGGGGGTTAAGATGCAACCAAAGAAACTATCCGCAGTCACTGCAGCACAAGTTTGATCCCCGGCCAGGGAGCTGACCCACAGGGCGCAGCAGGCCTCTCCTGTCTCCCCGCCGCTCCCCTTAGCAATGTACTTCGGTCCATCTGCCTGTTCTGCTCCCCACTCTGTCTCTGGTGGATCCTCTCACCCCTGCACCTCTGGCCTGCACCCCAGCTCTTGTATGCATAGATAAATAAAAATAAATCTTAAAAAAAAAGACTCAAGAAGAAATAAAAAATCCAAATAAGTCAATAATAGGAGGCACCACTCAGTGATAGCGTGTTTGACTGCAAATAAATCAGTAAAAAAGGAAGAAACTGAGCTCTTCCTGCCAGCTTGTGACTATACAAGTGTACTTTACTTTTCTAACCCTTTTCCTAATAAACCTGCTTTTTAAATATTGGGGAAAAAAAAAAAAGGAAGAAACCGGAAGCACGTCAAAGCCAGGCGGGGAGCGGCCGAGTCCAGACCTTTGGCGGGCTCGCCCTGCCAAATGTGCAAGGATGAGCTAATTAGGATTTTATTTATATTCTTAAAGAACAGGGTCACAACTCACAGTTTGTTTTTTAAAGATTTATTTTTATTTATTTATGCATACAGGAGCTGGGGTGCAGGCCAGAGGTGCCTGGGAGAGAGGACTCACCAGAGACAGAGCGGGGAGCAGATCAGGCAGATCCCCTGAGACACACTGCTGAGGGGAGCAGCGGGGAGACAGGAGAGGGCTGCTGTGCCCTGTGGGTAGCTCCTGGCCGGGATCGAACTCGGGCCACAGTGGCTGTGGACAGCTTCATAGTGCTGAGACTAACCCCTGAGCAACCAGGGACGCCCATCCATCTTGTAGTTTAGATGTCCAGACAGACTGAAAAGATGACATAGAAAGAAGGAATCCATGGCCCAGTGATTTTTAACTAGATCTTTTAGAATCCCTGTTTCAAACAAAATCCCGAAATAGCAAAACTGAACTGTGCTGTGTAAATAATGGGTCCAAAGATGTCCACAGCCCCCACCCCCGCCATGACTGTTGCCTGGCATGGCAAGAAAGCCCTTGAGGTATGATTATTAAAGACCCGGGGGGCCCTAATGTCCAATTGGGTCCTCCGAGGAGCAGAGGGAGGTTCAAACACAGAAGAGGAAGTCAGGTGACTCCGGAAGCAAAACTGAGTGATGTGGCCACAGGCCAGGGAGAGCTGGGGGCCACCAGCAGCCTCCAGAAGAAGCTGGCCTGGGCACCCTGACCCCAGGCCTCACCTCCGGCTCCTGCCTCCCAATCCTGGAAAAATCCACTCAGCTCTCAGTGAGGTTGTTCGCAGGGCTTGTGACGGCAGCGGCAGGACATACCAAGCCAGCGTCAGGTGGGGAGAGCTTCCATGCCTGCCTTGCCCTTCCGTGCTGTTGCCCCAGCCATGAACCTCAGCCATTATGTTAACAGTCAAGAAAAAGAAGGGAGAGCCTCCCTGGTGGCGCAGGGGTTGAAGACACAGCGCTATCAAGATACCGGCAGCCACTGCAGCAGGAGTTCGATCCCCAGCGAGGGAGCTGACCCACATGGTGCAGCAGACCTCTCCAGTCTCTCTGCTGCTCCCCTCAGCAGTGTGTTTCAGTCTGTCCGCCTGTTCTGCTCCCCACTCTGTCTCTGGTGAATCCTCTCACCTCCGTACCTCTGGCCCTCACCCCAGTTCTTGCATGCACAAATAAATCACTAAAAAAATGAAAAAAGGGCCTCCCCTGGTGGCGCAGCGGTTGAGCGCTGGGTTGTAAAGCTGCCCGCAGCCTCTGTGGCGCCGGTTCGATCCCCGGCTGCTCCCCGGCCACCGGAGGAGGGTCCCGCATGGCGCGCAGACCTCTCCTGCCGCCCGCTGCTCCCCTCAGCAGTGTATTTCGTCAGTCTGCCTGTTCTGCTCCCTGCTCTGACTCTGGTGAATCCTCTCACCCTCCCGCGCTTCTGACTGCACGCAGTGCTTGCATAAATAAATAAATAAATCTTTAAAAAAAAAAATGAAAAAAGAAGGGGGCTGTCCAGGAGGCCCAGGCCCACTCCTGGGGCCCACCCAAGCTTTCCTGGTTGTCATGGTTACACTGTACCCCTGCCCACCCCTCCTGCCCCTGCCCAGGCCCCTGGACGGCCCCATGGCCCCAGCATCGCCCCCACTTGCCCGCACAGGTTCTGAGGTGCTGGGACCCCACTCTGCAGGCACATGTGTTTGGCCACCCCTTGGGGCTCCGGGGAGGGGGGCGGCACTAAGCCCGGGAGGCGGAGCATCCCTTCAAATCCAGCTCTTCTGCCCAGAACCCGGGCTGGCCAGGGGCCGGCCCAGGCACCTCGGCACCCCATGGGGATGGTCCTGCCTGCCTTGGGGCCCGCTGTCTCCTGTTCCATCCCCCAGCCAGTCCCACCAGCTGCCTGTGCCACAGAGACCAGGACACTCTGGTGGGGCCTCCGGGGTGGTGGGGTGCAGGCACCTTAGATGTGCTTTCGGGGGTGTTGGTTCTTCTCGCCTTTGGGGAAGGCACTTTTGGAGGCTGCAGCTCATGCTGCGTCTCCATGGCAACTCTCCCGCGGATTCCACAGAACATAAGGTGTCTTCTCGAGGGGACCTCCAGCCCAGCTCCTCCGCCCTCACGGCACAGAGAGGGGAGTAGGGCCACTGAGGCCACGGCACCCACCCAGGCCACACAGCAAGCCCCGCACCCCCTGCGGCTCCTCTGGCCCCAGCCAGCCCCCCGTCCCTGAGGGCAGACAGCTGGATCCCACAGGATGGCCTGCTGGGGAGATGCCCCGGGGACACAAGTTTTGCTGAAATACCCCTGAAGCCCAGTGCTGCTCTGTGCTGCTCAGAGCCCTTCACTTGGTGCTGGGGCACTTCCTCAGGGGGCTCAGGGCTGCATGGGGATGGCACGGTCCCTGGGGAACACTGGGGGTGTCTGTGCACATCCATGGAGCCAGAAGTGAGGGTGGGAAAAGCTGGGTAGCCTGCCTGGGGGAGGGGGCTCCCAACACAGTTTGGAAGGTCAAGGAGGTCTCTCCTTCCTGCCTGAGTGAGCCAGCCTCGAGGGCCAATGCTTGGGGGTGATCGAAGTGGGGTAAAGCTGGAGGGCGTGGAAAATGGGAGTCCAGAGAGACAGCCCAGGCATCAGGCCCAGGGGGCTGTTGTGTCTGCAGACTTGGGGCACACTCCCTGCCCCTCACTCGGCCAAGAGCTCACCCCAGCTCCAGCCCCTCCCTCAGGGATATGCTGTGGCCACAGGGGCCTGAGATTCCCGAGGGCCTGGGCATCCCCTGCTGTGGCCAGGACCACCCTGGCCCCTCCTACCAAAGCACCCCTTGTCTGCCCTCCCTGTGCAGGCCACCACGTGCTGGTGTGTCAGGGACACCTTCAGACACTCCTTACTGCAGCCCGGGCCATGCGGTGTGGACAAGAGGTGAGACGCTCACCTCTGCCCTGCATGGAACCTGGGGCTCCCACCACCCTGGCCAGGACGCCTGGCGTCCTCGTGGTGGCAAACCCCCCCCCAACCTCCCCCCAGAGGGGCTGCTCTCCAGAGGGGCAGCTGCCTTTCTCACAGCGCCCCCACTGGGCACCGAGACGGAGTGTCCGTGGCACAGGAGGGACAGTGGTCGGGTCGCGAGGTCAGGGCCCTGATGCAGACACAGAGCCTTCCCAGTGTCCGTGCTCAGCAGCTGCAGCGCCACCGGCCAGAGGCCCTGGGCCAGGAGCTGGGAGGCGTATGGAAGAAGTCCCCGCAGGAAGGGCCATTCCAGCTGCCGGCTCTGCCCAGGGCCCCCGCCCTGCCACAGCCCAGGCTTGCAGGTCCTGTCTCCTGGAGGTCCGGTCCCTACACCACCCCGTCACTGCCACCGCAAGCTCCCTCCCTGTCTACAGGACACCATTCACGCTGCGCCATGGCCGTGTTCTCGCAAGTGCCGCCCAGGAACCACCTGCTCCCGACTCCCAAGCGCCCAGACAGAACCCCGCCTCGCCCACAGCTGCCCCGTCCCCAGCCCCCGCCTCCCCTGTCCTCCGGCCCTGGTCCTCTCTAGCCCCTTCCGCTCCAGTGCCCGGGACAGGCTGCTGGGCCCACGCCCTCCAGGCCAGCTTGGGGCTGCAGGCCCCTCCCCACAGGCCGCCTCCTCCCCCAGCCTCTGGCTGCTTTCAAGGTGGGGCACTCAATCCTCCTGAGCAAAGCCGAGTCCTCCTCAGGCGGGGCCTGTGCCGCTAACGTTACTCTCACCAATTTAATGACTGTTTGTGGAGGCCCGGAGCCAGCTGCCAGGGGCATGGTGACCAGGACAGGCTGCTTCCGGAGCCCAGAGAGCTCACGTTCCAGAGGGGGGGACAGATGGCGCGCAGGAAGCAAGCTGTACCACGAACAAAGACTGGAGGGCCGCTGAAGGCAAGGGGGTGTCACGAGCTCCCTGTTTTCAAGAGAAACCAGACACCTGGATTTTGTCATAAACGCCTAGTTTTAGAGGCTGCAAGGACAAGCCTTTCCTCTCTGCTGCTCTCTGCAGGTGCCAGCCTCCTTCTCTGTCCCTGGCCACCCCAAAGCACGCGTCCCCTCTCCCCCACCCCAGGCTGCCCACTCGGAGGGTCCACCCCAGGGCAGCTAAACTCCTCTGCGGTCCCACATCGGGCATGATCTGGGCAGCCCCTGGCAGGAGGACAGAAGGAGCCAACTGCCTGGTATCCTGGGGCCAGGGGTCCCCAGCTGAGACCCCCAACCAGTCACCCTGAGGCTGGCCTTTTGGGGTGGGACACCTGGAGTCATCAGGGCCATGGCAGGTACTGAACAGCCCCAGCCCAGGCCCACCCAGGCCTCCGGGCATCAGCCTGGAAGAAATGAGGCCAGAGGAGCAAGACCAGAAAGAGGCCTTTTCCCCGGCGTGGCCCAGCTCTGTAGGGCCCGGGGCACAGGCCTTTAGCCAGCCCTCGCTGCCCCTGCCATGCCCTCGGCTGCCCACTCCAAGGGCAAATCCCGCCTCTGCCCCTTCCCAGCCTGGCAACCTTGGACAACTCCCATCCCCGCTCCGGGCCTCAGTTTTCCCATCTGAACATTGAGGATCACAGCCGCACCCACCTCAGGACAGTTTTGACGGAGACAGGACGGCAGTGACCCAAGGCAGCTCTCCACGGCCTCTCCGGCCAGGCCCTCCCAGGAGGCCCTTGGCCCCAGTGTCCCTCCGGCTGTGTTTCCCCGGGCCTCTGGGCCGGGAGCGTCTGTCCATTATAATTATTTGCGCCCTGGGCACTGCCCACAGATGCCACATGTCAGGGGTCAGCCAAGCCACCCCTCCTGCGCCCAGAGGATCTCAGGGGCACTGAGCCCCAGCCTCGGATGAGGGGGCTTCTCGGGCAGGCGGGGTCGCTGAGAGGCCTGGTGCTGACAGTGACTCCTGCCCCCCAAAACACCCGCCAGGCTCCCGGGCTCCAGCGCAGCCAGCGGCGCCGCAGCGGGTCGAGCTCCTGCCCAGCGCCTGGGCGCCTGCTCTGCCTGCCCTACGGCCAGCTGTCAGGGCCCAGCGGGCACCCAGCGCCGCCCTCAGGCCACGGCCTCGGGCCTCAGGGGGCGCCTGGCATTGCAGGCCCCGAGGTGGGGTCCCGCGACGGCCTTTGGGTGACGGCGAGCAGAGGCGCGGCAGGACCCGGGACGCGCCCGCCCCAGGCCCTGTCCCGGCCGGAGGGCGGCGCCCCGGCGCCCCCTGACCCCGCCCCCGCCGGCCCTCTCATTTGCATGGCCCCGCCCCTGTGCGCCCATTGGCCGCGGCGGCGGGAGGCCGGGCCTGAGTGGCGGCGGCCGCGGGGCGGGGCGGGGCGGGGCGGGGCGGGGCGGGGCGGGGCGGGGCGGGCGGGGTGGGCGGGGCGGCGGCAGCAGCGCCCGGGAAGCCGCGGCCGCGGGCGGGTTCGGTTCCAGGCCGGGCTCCGCGGGCGCGGGGAGCAGACGACGCGGGGCGCGGCGGCCGCGCACTGAGCCCGCCCGCCATGTCCAGGAAGAGGAGCCCCAGGAGCAAGGGGGCCGGCGCGCCCGCGGCCTCCGCACTGCCCGCCGCCAACGGGCCCCGCGCGGCGCGCCCCGGCCCCGCGACGCCGCCCAGCGGGCCCCCGCGGCCCGGCCGGCCCTCGCTCGGCGGCGGCGGCGACTTCTACGACGTCGCCTTCAAGGTGAGCGGCCCCCCGCGCCCCCGCGGGGCGCAGCAGGTGGGGTCCCGCCGGGCCGGCGGGGGGGGGGGCGCTCTGGGGACGGGGCGCCGGGCTCGGCGGACCCTCGGCGCGCGGCCGGCGGAGCGGCCCCCTCGGCGGCTCGGGGCCTCCGGGCGCGCGCGCAGCTGTCGGACCCGCCGCGGGACTCCCAACAGCTGGCGAGGCCGCCGGTGCCCCGGCTGTCAGCGGCCTGGGGCGGGGTCGCTCGCTGGGCGCCAGAACCGGCAGGTGGGCCCCGCCCCAGGCCGCCGTCACTGGTCCCCGTGTGGCCCGGTCTAGGGGGATGGAGACGGGGCTGGCCAGCGCGGCGGTGGGCACCGGGTGTCTAGGCCAAGGCAGAAGCTTGTGAAGTATGTGGGGCCGGCAGGACTATTTCTGGGCCTGCGAGCCTTTGGTGCTGGGGGAGGGCGGGCTAGGGGGAGGCACAGAGGCCCGTCTGCCCCTCCCTGTCCACAGACCTGGCCTAAGCCCCTCTCAGGTCAAGAGCCGACCTTCATTTGACAAGTTCCTCCCGTCTTGCTGGGACCAAAAGAGACTTTCTGGCACAGAGGCCCCCACAGGTTTCTCTGGAGCTCCCCAAACATCCCCCCAGGGTCTGCTCCCCACTGAGCCCCAAGTGTCCCCTTCCATGAAGCATGGTGTCCAGAGCCAGGGGTCCCGGAGGAGTCGCCCCACCTCTCATTCCAGAGCTGGGGCAGAACCTTCTAGAGGTGAAGGTGGGGTCAAGGCCAGCAGGGACTGCAGCCACCGTCTCCCCCAGGCCCAGCAACACCTCCTGGCCTCTCCCACTTGCCTCTCACCACTGCCCACCTGACCAGGCCGACTCTGTTTAAGCCGCACACCCTTCTGGGTGGGCCAGGGGCTTGTCCCCTCCGCCCCAACGCTTCGGTCCCTCCCACCCAGGTCATGCTGGTAGGGGATTCGGGCGTGGGGAAGACCTGCCTGCTTGTGCGCTTCAAGGATGGGGCTTTCCTGGCGGGGACCTTCATCTCCACCGTGGGCATCGACTTCCGGGTGAGAGCGGAGTCTGGTGCCCCAGTCCCTGACCGGGCCAGCAGCAGGCCGGGCCCCAAGTGTCCCCATCGGCTCACTTAGTGCTCCTCAGACCCTAGCAGCAGCTTCTCCGCCGCCCCCGGGGCAGGCTGCCTAGCGGGACACTGCAAAGCAGCTGCCTCCCCCCACACTCCGGGGTCCAGGAGATGGGGTGGCCACATCCCATGCCAGCAGAGACAGGGCCCCTGGCCGGCTCCCTGTGCCCAGGGAGGCAGGTGCTGCGGGGGGCAGGGAGGAACCTCGTGGCCCACATCCACTCAGAGGCCTGCGCCCTGTCCCGCTGTCTCGAGGGGTCAGGCACCCTGAGGCAGGCATTTGTGGTGCCCAGGGGCAGGGTGTCCCCTGGCGTCAGGCCTTGCTCGGGAAAGGGTCCTGGCCCTTGGGTGAGAGGCTCAGGGCAAAGGCTCCCACCTGGCTGCGCTCCCCTGACGCCACCACCCGGCCCTGCCAGACTGAGGGCTGTGTCCTGGGGTTCTGCTGGGGAGTGCCCAGAAACACTTGGCTCCCAGGACCCATGGCACCTGCAGCAGCCTGTGGGGTCAGCAGGGGGTGACGGGTCCAACACCGGGGCCTGCCACCTCTGCCCTCCCTTGCAGCCCACATGCTGAGGTGCTGGTGTGTTCCTGGCAAGTCCTGATTTTGCATTTTTCTCACCCTTTAATTAGACCCAGTTGGCAGGCACTTGGGAGACCCACTCTGGGGACAGGAAATGGGGCTCTTTGGAGCCTGGGGAGTCATTCCCTACCCTGTTTTGGGGGGCCAGGTCTCCTCAAGTCCTCTGCAATGAAGTAGGCACAGAGGGGTGCAGAGGGAGGCCCCCGGTTCTGGTCCTTTGCCTGTTTCTGCCCCAAGTCCCTCCTCCCCCTCCCCTCTGGGCTCAGGGGCAGGTGAGAAGGAGGTGAGGTCATTTGGCCCACACCCCTGTTCTGGGTGCCGGGGAAGGGGGGGTGTCCTCCCAGCACGGCAGATGGCTGCGCTTGTTCCCCAGAGACCGAGAAGCACCCTGACTGCGGGAGCTTGGGGGAGGGCAGGCAACGCCCCTAGGCCACCCCCACCCAGCAGATGGGAAGTGGGGTGGGCCCCTCCCCTGTCCTGACCCACAGGGAGCACCAGGCAGAGTTCTGGCCCCTGGTTATCTGCTGCACCCGCCCTGGAGCTGCAGCTTAGGAGGAGCCGGGTCCCTGGGCAGATGCCCTCCCAGCAGCCGCTCGTGAGGCCAGCGGAGCAGCCACAGGACGGGCCCCAGGTCTTTCCCACTTGTGCTGGGGAAACTGAGGGACAGAGAGCCCTGAGCACGGGGGCAGTGCGGGCCTAGCGTGCGGGTGGGCTGGGGCAGTCCGGGAGGGGTGTACACCAGGGCTCGGCTGGGCTGGCAGGTGGGCACAGGGACGTCTCCAGGCTGGTATCACGGAGGGTAGGAGAGGGGCAGGGTGTGGGGGAGAGCGACAGGGGTGGGCGGCAGCCAGGGGCCCCAGTGGCAGTGGGGCTGGTGGGACTCAGGGCCAGGCCTCCCCAGTGGGCAGGGGAAGAAAAGCCTGACCCAGAGCTGGCCGCGGAGGACAGCCGCATGTGCGGGAGAGGGGCCTGGCGCCCTCTGTGCAGTCACCGGGACCGGTCGCCACGAAGAAGGCGGGAGCCGGTGGCCGGGGTTCAAGGCCAAGCCCTAAGCCCGGCCCAGGCGAGGCGAGGCGAGCATGCGCAGTAGCGCGGCGCCCGCGGGGCGCACGGGAAGGGTGCACTGGGGCCTCCGCTCCCCCACCCTGGCCGGAGACCCCTCCAAAGGCCGTGCTCGTGGAGCTGCCGCCCGGGCCGGGGCGCGCGGGGCGCCCGCTGGAGCTGACTCTGTTTCAGAACAAAGTTCTGGACGTGGACGGCGCGAAGGTGAAGATGCAGGTGAGCGGGGCGGGCGGGGCCGGGGCCGGGGCCGGGGCCGGCCGCGCCGCCTGCTGGACCTGCCTGCCCCGCAGATCTGGGACACGGCCGGCCAGGAGCGCTTCCGCAGCGTCACCCACGCCTACTACCGCGACGCCCACGGTGAGCGGGGGGCGCGGCGCGGGGGGCGCGGCGCGGGGGGCGCGGCGCGGGGGGCGCGGCGCGGGGGGCGCGGCGCGGGGGGCGCGGCGCGGGGGGCGCGGCGCGGGGGGCGCGGCGCGGGGGGCGCGGCGCGGGGGGCGCGGCGCGGGGGGCGCGGCGCGGGGGGCGCGGCGCGGGGGGCGCGCGTCCTCACCGCTCCCCCCCCCCGCCTCTGCCCAGCGCTGCTGCTGCTCTACGACGTCACCAGCAAGGTCTCCTTCGACAACATCCAGGTCAGCGGCCGCCCCGGGCCCCCCAGCCAGGCGGCATCGGGCCTAGGGACCCGGAGGCCTGAGGACCCACTGACAGCGAGGGCGCGCAGCCCCTCTAGGCCCCTGGGGGCAGGTGGGGTGAGCTGGGGGCGCCGGGGCCCTCGCAGCCCCACAGCCCAGGCCCGCAGATGGGGCGCCTGGGGGTCACGGCTCCGGGCCTTGCCGCCGCCGGAGCCGCGGAGGGCGGGGCGGGGGGAGGGGCGAGGGCCGGGCGGCGCGCCCCAGCCCCAGCCCCAGCCCCAGCCCGCGCGCCCGCCCCGCAGGCCTGGCTGGCGGAGATCCAGGAGCACGCCCAGCGCGACGTGGTGCTCATGCTGCTGGGGAACAAGGTGGGCACCGCCCAGGCTCCGGATGGGGGTCGGGGCGCGGGGCCTCTCACCAAGACCCCCGACCCACCAGGTGGACTCTGCCCAGGAGCGGGCAGTGAAGAGGGAAGACGGGGAGAAGCTGGCCAGGGTGAGTGGGGCTGGCGGGCGGGGAGGGCGCGCCGCTGTGGGCTGGGCCGCCCTCCCCGGGGCTGGAAGCCGCTGCTTGCAGGAGTACGGGCTGCCCTTCATGGAGACCAGTGCCAGAACCGGCCTCAACGTGGACTTGGCCTTCACAGCTGTAGCCAAGTAAGTCAACAGGAAGCCCCAGACCCGACTGGCCCCCCACTGGGGGGCACACCCTGCTCATCACCCCTGCCCGCAGGGAGCTGAAGCAGCGTGCCATGAAGACGCCCGGCGAGCCCCGCTTCCGGCTGCACGACTATGTCCGGCGGGAGGGCCGCGGGGGCTCCTGCTGCCGGCCCTGAGCCTGGGTGGCCAGCAGGGAGGCCCAGGCTCCCAGTGGCCACTTCCCCCCACTCCCAGGCAGGCCTTGGCTGCAACAAATGGGCTTCAGGCAGCCAGCAAGCACATAGCTCCCCTTTACCTGCCCCTCTCCTGCCCTCGTGGAAAAGCAACTGCGTGCACAGGAGGGACACTTGGCGATGTGTACCCTGCTGTCCCTGTGGGGGGGGGGGCCTCCCACCTCTGCCAGGCAGAGGGCCTGGACACATCTCTGCTGTGTCCCAAACACCAGCCGCCTGCTAAGGGACGCTGGTGTGTGACATGGAAGCCCGTCAGGGAGGGCTGCCCACCTGGCCTGAGCAGAGGCCTGTGCAGGCTCAGATACCAGGCAGGGCCGCCTTCAGTGGACCCCTTGCACCCAGCCCTAGTAAATAAAGTTGTTCTCTGAAACGCTGCCTCACGGCTGGAAACCGCTCCCAGAGCAAGAGGGGCAGGCCCCAAGCCCAGAGGGAGCTGCCCTGTAACCCGCGCAGCACTGCCTGGACACCAGCACTGCGGACATCGGGGGGGGGGGGGGGGGGTCTACTTCCCCATGGGAGCCCTAATGACCATGGCCCGTTAAAAGGGCATGACCTAGGGCCTCCCCTGGTGCAGCGGTTGAGCGCCGGGCTACGGGGCTGCCCGCAACCTCTGCAGCGCCGGTTTGTTTCCCAGCAGTTGAAGAGGGCCCCACCAAAAAAAAAAAAAAAAGTATGACCCACCCAGAGTCCAGCAGGCGTGAAGCTGCCGTGTGCACCCCACCTCCATGCCTTGACCCAGGTCCCACACTGCCCAGGCCAAGCCAGTCCTCGCAGCACAAGCAGCACATGAAAGTGAGGACACAGGCTCAGTATGCCCACTGCCCTTGCTTTATTGCTGTGCTCTCAGGTCTATAAAGAGGCCGGGTCGTGTGGCCGGAGGGCCTGGAGGATGCTGGGGATAGAGGGGCGGGTTGGTGGGCAGCGGGAGGTAGCTGTGGTGTATTTTGGCACAGACATCAGAGCCCGGTGATCATGTTCTAAAGAGCCCAACAAAGCGGCTGGGTTCTCTAATAACAGACAAAGGCACCGCCGTGAGCAAGTGAAAGGCTAACTACTAGGTCATCTTGGCTTGGCCGCTTCCGGAGTAGCCAGCTCAGTGAAGGCACGCAGGGCTCACCTGGGTCAGTCAGGGCTTGCTGCTGGTGGGCAGAGCCCAGCAGGATGGGAAGCGTGTCTCAGTATGAGGACCAAAGGCTCAAGTTCTGGAAGCTTTGGTGAAGGACGGGTGTCCAGGACCCCAGAAGGCCCACTGTGGACACCTGGGGTTCAGGGTCAGCCCTGCTGGAGTGCTGCCTGACGACCTGTACGCAGTTGTGGGCAGGCTCGTCCCCGGCGCGCGGAAGCAAAGTGGCAGGGTCTAGAGCAGACACTGTCTTTAGCCTGATGCCGACGCCCAGCAGGCTATCCTGGTACTTCTTCAGCCTCACAGAGGTGAGCCACCACCTCTCTGTCTGCTCCAAGAGGGCCTTCACGTGGTGTGGCGTGTACACAGTGACGGGCTGGGCCTCTGTGAACTTCTTGGCCTGCTGGAGAAGTTCATAGGTCGCAGCCACTGCCCGCAGGCAGACCGGCCAGCTCCGCGCCACCTCATCCAGCTGCTTAGAGCAATAGGCAATGGGGCGTCTAGCGCTGCCCAGGCGCTGGGTCAGCACCCCAAGGCCTACACCCTGGCGCTCATGGACGAAGAGGTCAAACGGCTTCCTTAGATCTGGAAGGCCAAGCGCACGGGCCTTTGAAAGCCAGTCCACGATGTCTTCAAAGGCTCGGGAACACTCTGCAGTCCAATGGAACGACTCACCATCGCCTTTGAGTGCCTCACACAAGGGTTTGACTATAAGCCCGAAGTTGGGAACCCAGGCCCGGCAGAAGCCCACCTTTCCCAGGAACTTCCGCAGCTGCTCCCTGGTGGTGGGTACAGCCCCACCAGCGAGGGCCAGGCCCCGCTCGGGCGGCAGCCATCTCTGCCCCTGGGACAGCTCAAGCCCCAAGTATTTCACTGTTTTCTGCGAAAACTGGGCCTTCTTACAGACCTTGTACCCCCTTTCTGCCAAGAAATTTAAGGTCCGTATGGTATTTCTATGAGAAAATACCTGGGTTTTGCTGGCTATCAAGATGTTACCTGTGTATTGCAGTAAAACTCCCTCTTCTAACTGGAGGTCCCGCAGATCTTTAGCAAAAACTTCATCAAAAATGGCAGGGGCATTTTTAAACCCCAGTGGCAAAACCGTCCAGCAGTACTGCTTGTCCCCACTGGACTCTGGGCTGCCCCACTCGAAAGCAAACAACTCCTGGGACTTCTTGCTCAAAGGTATGCAATAATAGGCATCTTTTAAACTTAAGACCGTGAACCAGCCCAAGCCGTGCGGCAGCTGGTTGAGAAGAGTGTGAGAGTTTCGCTTTGCTGGGCCTACGTCCTCTACAATTTGATTGATCACTTTTAAGTCCTGGGCGATACGGTAGTTTCTTGTCTCCGGCTCCCGCAGCAGGAAGACCGGAGTGTTGTAGGGAGACCTGCAGGGCCGAAGGAGCCCGTACTGGAGATAAGCAGCGACCAGGTGGTCCATTACTTTCCTATCGTGTCTCTTCAGCGGGCGCTGTTTCAGCCTCGGGGCCCTCGCGTGTGGCTTGAGCAGCACTTTCACGGGTTTGACTCTCACGGCCCGTCCTGGCTTCCCATCACTCCACACTTCACTGCTTACCTCCCGCAGAATGTTCTCTGGTATCTCTGCTCTGCAGCCGCCCTGCGTGCAATCGAGGCTCTGCTGTGGTCTCACCCACGACCGCTGACTTCCTGTGGAGGGCACCGTGGCGCGCTTCCGGGGCTCATCATCATCATCATCGCTGAGAAACTCCATGAGCAGGGGCACTAGCGCAGGGCTGCGAAGGACTGGGAAAGCAATCTCAGTCAGCGGAGACACGGGCACCCACCCCCCTCCAGACTGAGCCTATTCCTCATCAGCACTCTCACCAACCAAGAGATTGTTAAGAAAAAAGTTTTGAAAAGAGGAGTTATTAATTGTCGTCATAGTCAGGGTGTTGGGAGGTCACTATCGACGCGCTGCTTGTCCCAAAAAAACGAAGGGATCTTCTGGCCTGTTGTACTACTCCCTAGACCCGTGTCCTCAGCTCGGGCCTCCCTCAGATGGCAACCTGTGCTAAGCGTTGCCCAGCTCTGAGGGAGCCGGGCCGCAGACGGAGGCCCAGGCACCCGACGCGAGTTCCACGTGGCTGGGACTAAGGTCCTGTCTGGGTTGGGCCTGAGGTTTCTGAGCACAGCGTTCGACGGTCACCCACAGCCCCACGGCCCCTTACGTGTGTGCAGGTCCCAGGCCGCGCAGGGAGCGGGCCCTCGCGGGTGCTTCGGCCACGGGCGAGCGGCGGATCCGCGCGAGCCTCGAGGGGCCGCGCTCCTCCCGGGAGCGGCCGGCCCAGGGGCCCACGGCATGTCGGGGCCGAGCCCACACCGGGGCGGTGGCGAGTCGGGATCGGGGCGTCCAGCGGGGTCGCCGACGGCCCTGAAACAGAGCAGACGGGTGTCCGCGCCCGGCCCGGAGGGCGCGTCCCCGCCCCCCGCCCCCCGCCCCCCGCCGGGGAGCAGCACGCGGGGCCTCAGTCTCGCGAGATAATCAGGCTGCGCGCGCAGCGCTCAGACGAGGTGTCAGAAGTTACAGCGACTCATCACCGGCCCGGCGCTCCCCGCGCGCGGCGCGCAGGCGGCCTCACCTGCGGCGCGGGCTCCGTGCCCCGGCGGCGCTCAGGCGGCGCTGGCCGGGGCGGGGCGGGGCTGGTCCGGCCCGCGCGCTCGGGAGCTCCTCTCGGGCCTGGACCGCGCCTACCCCGACCGCGCGCGGAAGCCGGGCAGCTGCGCGCGCCCTCCGCAGCGCCCAAAAGAAGGCGCGCGCTCCCGGCTCAAGCTTTTATAGTATCTCCCCCTCCGTGATTGGGCAATCCCGGCGGAAATACCCGCCCCCCTCGCCGCGGATACGCTCCCCTCGCTACTCTCCCCGTTTCCACCAATCGCACGCGGCAATTCCTTGGGGCGCGGTCTTCCCGACGCTCCTCCCTTTGCAGGGGCCATTGAACCCGTGAGCGACGGATGCATCAGCCAATCAGACTCCGATGGGGAAATAGCGCGCTCTCGGGCCGCCAATCCCGCTCCGCGACGTCCTGGCGCCGGAAGCCGTCGTTTCCCGAGCGCCCCGCGCGGGTGGGTCCCCCCGGCCCCGGCCCGGGAACTACGAGTCCCGGCGTGCCCAGCGCCCGGGCGCTTCCGGCTCGCGCGTCCGGCAGCTCGGGCGGCCAGCGGCCGAGGACACGGCGCTCCGAGGATGGTGCCGCCGCGCCCGGGCGCTCGCGGCCGGGTGAGTGTCCGCGCGGGGCTGCGGCCGGGGCTCGCGCCGCGGGCGCGCGGGCCGGGCGGACGGGGCGCGCCTTCGGGCCCGGGGGGCGGGGCCGGGCGGGCGCGGGGCTCGCGGTCAGCTGGGCGGCCGCTCGCCCCGTCCCCCGCCGCCGCCCGCAGTCCCCTCCGCCCTCCTCGTTCTCCGGGCGCGGGGCGGCGCGGCGCGGGGCGGGGCGGCGGGCTGGGCCGCGCTCCTCGCCCCGGGGACGGGCTCGCCTGCCCCTGGCGCCGGGGCCCGCGCGGGGGCGTCGCCGGGTGTGGGGCACCCCCTCTCCCCCCGCGACACGCCTGAAGCACCCGCCCTCAGGGACCCCCGGAATGTCTGCGGTCGTCGTAGAACGTCGCGGGGGACACGATCCCCCTCCCTCCGCGCCCCTGGAGAAGGGGATCTGGAGCGGGCCGGGCGGTGCCGGGCGCACGGAGTCCTGAGGAATTTGACAGGCGCTGTGAGGGGGGCGGAACGAGTGGGGCTCCGGGGAGTGCCCCAGCGGCAGCCCGCCTTGGGCAGTGGCTGGAGGAGCGTGCTGGGAATGGGCCGCCGCCTGAGGGGAGGGGGCTGCCCCTGCCAGGCTCGGGGCAGCGGGAGCATGAGGAGGCTGGCTCCCCAGGGGCCGGGTGGGGCCCTCTCCTAGTCCCCACTGGGCCTGCCAGTCTTGAGCCAAGCCAGAACAGTCGTCTGGAGCCTAGTCTGGGGTCCTACTGGACCCACCCTGCGCTGGCGCGGCTGGGTTCCGCCCTGCTCTGCTGCCTCCCTCCAGTGGAGTCCTGTGCTGCCCGCCCTGCCCACCCACCCTTTTCCCCAACCCTGAGACCCCCTCCACCCCCGCCTGCCCACCCTGAACCCCCAACCCCCAGCTGCATTCTCTTCCTCGTTCCTTCCTGCTGGCCTGTCTCTGAAGGCTTGTGGCCTCGGCACTGCCTCTGCCCCGACTCCTGCTTTCACTGCCCTGGGCATTCGCATTTCTTGGTGCAAACCCCAGTTGTGTGTCCTAGGGTTCCTCCACCCTAGAGCTGCGCTGTCTCCAGGTGGGGCAGAAACTCCTCTCTGGAAGGGGAGCAGGGCAGTGTGCAGCCTGGCTCGGGCAGGGGACCCAGCCTGAGGGGTCTCGAGGAGTAGAGTCTGTGGCTATCTGGAAAGGAAAGACCTATCAGGGCCGGTCAATACTGGGGTTGAGGGCCAGGTTCATTGGCACAGCACTCCCGCCCCACTGCGCCCCCCCTGCCCTCCCCCACCCCCGTGGGCTCCCGGCTCCCATCAGACTCACGCTTAGCTGTTACCACGTCCCTTCTCTCCAGCGTGGAACCTGGCAACAGGGGTGAGCCTTGCAAGGCCAGCTGACTGGACAAAGGGACGGGCGGTTTCAGGAACAGAAGATGCTGAGGGGGCTCTGTGCGGCGTGGGCCGGGGGGACATCCCATGGCTCTCTAGCAAGGCCAGGTGCAGGACTAGCTGGCATGCCTGCTGGGGCTCCTGGGTTTGCTGGTGGCAGAGGAGGCAGCAGAAGGAACAGACGCTGGGTAGTCCTCGTGCTGTCTCTCTGCCCTGTGTCCCTGGGAGGGCCACGGAGCCCCCAGCCCCTGAGTGGGGCTACTGTCACAGGGCCTTCACCCTGACTCAGTCCCCTCAGGAGGTCCCTCCAGACACAGGCCCTTCACACCATATGCGGGCCCACTGGCGCGGCTGGGTTCCACCCTGCTCTGCTGCTTCCCTCCATTGGAGTCCTGTGCTGCCCGCCCTGCCCACCACCCTTTTCCCCAACCCTGAGACCCTCCCCACCCCAGCCTGCCCACCCCGAACCCCCAACCCCCAGCCGCGTTCTCTTCCTCGTTCCTTCCTGCTGGCCTGTCTCTGAAGGCTTGTGGCCTAGATCTGAAGCCAGGGTGGCGACGGTGCATCCAGCATGCATGGTAGTGAAGTGGCTGAGCGGGGATTTGAACTCAGCTGAGAGTCCAGTGTCTGTGGCCTTGAGCCAGTGCCAGGAACAGCCAGGAGGAAGGAACACTTGGGGAGCCCTGGGGCTGACGAAGGAGTGTTCTGGGGCCGGGGGCACACGGTGGTGGTGGGGCTGAGCCAGAGCTCTGCCCTCCGCTCTCCCATCGCACCTCCAGAGCCGGATCTGGCCTGGAACTGCGTGTGCACCCCAGCTTCTTCAGGGGAGCGAGAAGCAGGAAGGTAGGGAGGCCGGCTGGGCCCAGAGCTCTCAGGCGAGACCCGGCATCTGTTCCGTAAGTCTGCAACCACCGGTTTCAGACGCCCCGAACTCACTTCCCGGCCTGCCTGGCCTCCAGAACCAGCCGGACACAACGCTGCCTCTCCGCTCTGGCCCGCCAGCCCTGATGCTGGACAGCCGGGCCACCAGACCCCGGGGCACATGGCGGCGGGTGCGGGAAGGAGGCATCAGGTGGAAGGTAACGGCCTTCCTGCAAGAGGGACCCTCCTCCAGCAGAGGGGCTGCAGCTCAGAGAAGCTGGGCTGGGGCACGAGAGGCGTGCAGGCCAGCTGGGTGAGGAGCACAAGGGGCACAGCCCTGGGCATCGGGTGTGGGGAGGGAGAGGCCTCAGACAGGACATGCCGTGGTGCTGAGGGGATCCTCAAAGCTGTACCCAGCCTATTTGGGATGGAAAAGACGTGTTAAGGCACACCAGGGAGCAGCAGGGCGGTGTGCGCGGCTCTGCTGTGGCAACCGGGCCTGTTTTTAAAGGACTTGGCAGCCTGGCCTGGGCTGGGGCCAGGGGCAGGGCTGACCGGGGGCGGGGCAGTCTGTGCATGAGCTGGGGGCCTTGCTATAGTCTAGCCAGCAATTGTGCGGCCTCCCTGGGCTGCACCTCTCCCCTTGCTGCTCGGCACATGTGGTTCGGGGAACCCCAGCACACACATCGCTGGGCTTGGCCACCCGCCCCCCTCCGCTGGCCAAAATGGGTGGGGACCCAGGCCCCACCTCCCGCCAGCTGGGCCCCAGCAGATCCCAACCGGCTACCTCCGGGTGTGGAGTGAAGAGGGAATCTGGGGTCCACCCCTGGGGCCCGGGAGAGCTGCCAGGAAGTAGGCCAGTGAGGCTTGGCAGAGAGGACTGGGGAGCTGAGGAAGCCCTCTGACCCCCTACACCCACCACGGCTTTCCCCTAGGGCACCGGCCGCTCCCCGCTGCGGAGTCTCGCTCCAGAGGACGGCTGCCCAGACACTTAGCTGGCCGCTGGGTGGGGGTGCACGCCCCATCTCGCTTCTGGGGTCTCAGCCTGCCTGGGGTGCTCAGGAAAACCCTGGGGCCTGGGGCGGATTCGGCCACTTTGTTCAATTTTGAGGTGCTTGGGCTGCACGTCCCCCGTTCTGGGCAGGGCCGGCAACGGGGCGCTGGAGCCCATCCACCAGGCCGGCGCTGGCCGTGAGCCTTGTGCTCCGGAAACATCCCCCCCGACTCCCCTCCCCGCACTCAGATGGGTCCAGGGCCGGGCTGGCTGTGCCCCCCGGGCCTGTGTCCCTGAGCCAGCGGCGGCCGTCCTGGAGCCCCGCATTTGCACGCGACCTCACGTGCCTTTGTGTTTACTTCGCCGGCCGCTCGGAGGGACGCGCGGAGTGAGGTGGCTGCCGGGGCCCTGGGGGTCGCTCACTGGGGCTCGGCCGCCCCTCCAGGCAGCTCGTGGGAGGTGGCAAGTGGCTCTGCAGAGGCCGGGCCAGCTTCTGCCAGGGCCCCCGCGCTCCCGGCCTCGGTGCTGTCAGGCAGGGGCCAGCCTGGGCCTTCCGGAAGGGCAGTGCCACTCGTGGGCGCAGGGGCTGCCCCGGACTCACCAGGGGGTGGCTCTGCGCAGACCCGGTGGCCTGCGAGGTCGGCTTGGACGGGCCCGCAGCGGCTCAGCCCTTCCCACGCGCCGTTCCCGCCCCGCGGGGCTGCATCGGGAGGGCGGGTGCTGTTGGGGCGCCGAGGACGCCGGCAGCTCCCTGCAGGCCCACAGGTGGGGCTCGGGGAGGACACGGGGTGATTAAGGGAGGGGCGGTAGAGGTCACCCTGTGCTCAGGTCGGAGGGAGCGATGGGGAAGGTGCTGGGACCCACTGGCCTGCACGGCCGCCTCTGAGCAGTGCTCACGTTGGGGGCTCAGGGGGGCTTTTCTGCCCCTCCCGCAGCGGGGGGCCAGCGGGGTCCCTGCTCCTTCTCCCGTGACCTCAGCCCTCCCTTGCAGGGGCGCCCGGGCCGCCCAGCCCTGTTCTTGGGGCGTGTGGTCCTCGGAGGTGGAGGTGCCCCCAGCCGTGGGCCCTGAGTCCCATACCCGGGTGGGGGCGCCCTGGGTTCTCGGGCTGGTGACTGGGCAAGAGTTGGGCTCTTCTCTTCGCCCCCTGCCCCAAAGGACTTTGTCTGGGAGAGACTGGTGAGGAACTGGGCCTGGGCACTGCACCCCCAGGTCTGCAGGGCCCGGCCGGCGGCACCTCTCTGGGGCACAGCGTGAGGCTTGTCCAAATGAGGGCACCAGGCTGCTGCCCACTCCGGGCCCAGAGAGCTCGCGGGTTGGCGCTCCCGCCTCCAGGCAGAGCCGGAGCAGCTGGCGGGCTGGCGCTGCCCCTGAAGCCGCTCTGGCCCCACCCGCAGGGGGCGTTGCCCGAGGACCCTCGATGCCTCTAGAGCGAGAGCTGCGCCCACAGCCGCCTCTCCGCAGCCTGCCGCCTGCCCCCCCCAGACACCGCCAGCAGGGTGAGGGCCGGGTGCGGGCCTGTCCTCCGCGCACCCTGCGCCCCAGGGCCCCAGCAGAGCTCCTGGAGCCGCCCCCCTCACCTGGGGTGCCCGGGCGGGGGGCAGCACGGAAGCGTGCACGCCCGCCTCCTCCCGGGGCCGTCCCGCCGCGCGCTCTAGGCCAGGATGGAGACGACCTTCGGGCCCACCTTCTCTGCCGTCACCACCATCGCGAAAGGTGAGAGGAGAGCCCGTGGGACCAGCGCGCCCCCTGCCCCGGCGGCCCCCATCACGGTGACACCCCGCCCCTCGCCAGCCTCCAGAACAGGGGTGGGTTTCCCAGCCCAGCCCATGTCCGGCCGGAGCCCTGTGGGAGTGGCCTTCTTCCCCGGCTCTGGGGCTGGTTGTGGGGCCGCTGGAGTCTGGTTGCCGCCCACAGGGCCTGAGCGGGAGGCCTTCTGGCTCCCCCCCTCCCCTCGGCCCCTGCCAGCCCCCCAGGACCACCACAGGACGCGTAGCAGAGGCCCCTCCCACAGCCTGTCCTGGCGGGTCCCTGCTTCCTGCCCAGGGGCGGCGGGTGCGGGGAACTCAAGGACCTGCACAACCAGGCCGTCATCCCGCCTACAGGGACCGGCGACAGGCTCCCCACTCCCTGCGCCTCAGTCACTCCCCTGTGGGGTGAGGAGGCCAAGCCCCGCAGGGCTACCTGAGGCCAGCGCCAGGCTGTGCACTGGGTCCTTGCTGGCAGCACCGGAACCCCTGCAGGGACCCCTGGCCTGCTGGGGCGGGGAGCTCCGGGCTCGCTGGGACGTGCGGGCAGGCCAACCCCCCAGCGCAGATAGACTAGGGAGGCCACCCCAGCCTCCCCCCTCCCTCTCCTGCAGAGCCAGGGAGGCGGGGCCCCCGGGAGGCGCAGAGGACTCACGCAGGCACCTGCCTGGGGAGAGGGGCGCAGCGGCTGCAGCCCAGCCCTACTCCAGCCCCAAAGGAGGCCGTGGGAGCCTGCCCGGCCGCCCTCAGCCGGCCCCTCTCTCGGCAGCTGACGGGACCAGCACGTACAAGCAGCACCGCAGGACGCCCTCCTCCTCCAGCACCCTGGCCTTCCCCCCGAGGGACGAAGAGGACAGCATGGTGGGTCTGCGCCCTACCCCTGCCCAGCGCCTCCTGCCAGGACAGGGTGTGGGAGGGGCCCGGGTGGGCTCAGCTGTGAGGAGCAACCAGAGCCCGGGTCGTGGAGGGTCGGGGAGCTCTGGGCCACCCGAAGCCTGAGTAGCCCCCGCGGCGCCTGCATATGTCCATCTGTAGCACTGGGTCCCTCTTGAGGGGTGTGAGCCATGGAAGGTGCCAGCAGGAGGGTGACATGATCAGGTCCCGTTTGTGCAGCTCCCAGTGCTGCCAAGCAGAGGCTGGCATGGTGGGGCAGAGGCAGGAGACCCATGCGGGGTCCTGACCAGGGAGATGGCCCCAGCAGCTGGGGACGTGGCGGGGCCCACGCTGGGGTCAGCCTGTGTGGCGGTGGGCAGGGGTGGAGCTGTGGGTCTCTGCACTGGCTCTGTGGGTCCAGGTGGCTCGGGGGCTCCACCTGGCTGTGTGGCCACCGCCCTCACTGCGGGCTCTGGGCCGGAGGGGGCTGCCAGGCCTCTGATTCCTATTTCACGAGGGACAGCGGCGATCGAGCTCGTACGCTGGTGTGCCAGGCGCTGTGCTGGGGGCCAGGCCCTGACCACTGACCCGTCACCCACCTGGAGCGTGACGGGAACGGATACCTGGGCAGCTCAGGAAGCCCCCTGGGTCTGGGGGCCTTGGGGAGCTGTGAATGTAGCGTGGAGACCGGGGGGCCCAGCTTTTGGGGCATACCGTCCTGGCTCAGGAGGGTGAAGCCCCTGAGGGCAGGGGCAGGTGGGCAGAGCAGACGGTTCCATCTGGACTTGCTGCTGCAGGGGCCACGTGACCGTCTTTCTCCGACTTCTCATTCCTCATGTGGTGCCTGCACATGGGCCGCCTCTTGGGACACCGGCACTGCCCAATGGGGGAGGCGCCATCTGTGGCCACATGGGAAGCACAGAGGCCTCTGCTGCCCTTGCTGGGGGGCCTGGAACTGGCACCATCATGCCCAGCTGCCCCTGCGCCCCACTGCAGGGCTGGGGGTGGTTGTCGTGGCCCCACGCCCCACGGAGGCTCCAGCGGGCCTGCCCGGGGCGGGGGCCGTGGGTGGTAGTGGAGGCGGGGGTTGGGGGAGCAGCGGCAGGTGTCTTCGGCAGGGTTCGAGGTCCGAAGGGGAAACCAACCTCGGCCCCTAAGTCCTAATCTCGGTGCCCCAGTCAGAGGTCGCACGGCCCATCCTCTGCTCTCAGATGCTCAGCCAGGGTGGGGGGCCTCCCGCCTCCCCCGGAGCCTCGGGCCCAGTGGCCCTCTGGCGCGCCACAGCCCCCTTCCCAGACTTCCACTGCCCCAGCGGCCCCAGGATTGGCGGTTGAAGGTGCCCCTCCACGGCCCACATTCCCTCCCGGGAGGCAGGAAGCAGGCTGAGCGTGTCCTCGTAGAATTGAATAGCAGGAAGTCGCTCCGTTTACACAAAGAAAGTTGGCAGGCGCAAGCCGGTGGCCGGACAGGGGGCCAGGACCGCCAGGCGGGGCCTCTCCCCTGCAGGCCAGGCGGGCCTTGTTGGGACGGGGCAGCCTGGAGGGCCCGGCTGCCCGGGTGAGCACGGGGCCTGGCCCTCCCCCCGCCTGTCTCTGCTGCAGCCCCCTATCAGCACCCCACGCCGCTCAGACTCCGCCATCTCCGTCCGCTCGTTGCACTCTGAGTCCAGCATGTCCCTGCGCTCCACGTTCTCGCTGCCCGAGGAGGAAGAGGAACCGGTAGGTGCCCATGCGGCGGGTTGGGTGCAGAAGACCCTGAGGGGCAGACCCTGAGTGGGGTGGCGGTGAGAGGATGAGCGGCCCAGGCAGAGCCCCCGCCCTGCTGGTCCACATCAGGGACTGGAGAGGCCAGAGCAGGCCCTCAGGCCTGTTTCCACTCCCTGCCCCAGGACTCTCCCCAGTCTGCATCCCGGAACAGGGTGGGCTCCTGTGGGTCAAGGCCACCCTGGGGGGTCTGCCCAACTTGACCCTTCAGAGCTCAGGCCCAGCCTCAGGCCTCCGCTGACCCCCCTGGGGGCCCACCCCTGCCGGGGCCCACGCCACCAGGCCCGTGGGGTCAGTGTGCCGCCTGCCCGCGTTCCAGGAGCCGCTGGTGTTCGCCGAGCAGCCCTCAGTCAAGCTGTGCTGCCAGCTGTGCTGCAGCGTGTTCAAGGACCCCGTGATCACCACCTGTGGGGTGAGGCCCTGCCCCTGCCCCTGGGGGTCGGGGGCGGGTGATGGCGACGGCTGTGTCCGAGCCTGTGTTGTCTCCACAGCACACGTTCTGTCGAAGATGCGCCCTGAAGTCAGGTAGGGCCCCTAGGCCCAGCCCGACCCCACGCACCCCGCTTTCAGGCAGCCTCCCCCAGTCCTGCTTCGGCCCGTAGGCGCCACCGGGTGGGTGTTTGGGACCGTGCTGGAGACCTCGATGGGCGGGTCCCCTCAGGCCTAGTACCAGCCCAGCGCCCACACTCCGGCCCCCGCCCCTGGCCCTGCCTAGACTTTGCCCAGCCAGCTGCTCCCCAGAGCCCCTGCTGCATCCCGGCACTGGGGGTGGACCGGGCCCTGGGGTCAGCATGCCCTCCCCCCAGAGAAGTGCCCCGTGGACAACGCCAAGCTGACCGTGGTGGTGAACAACATCGCGGTGGCCGAGCAGATCGGGGAGCTCTTCATCCACTGCAGGCACGGCTGCCGCGCGGCGGGCGGCGGGAAGCCCCCTGCCTTCGAGGTGGACCCCCGAGGCTGCCCCTTCACCATCAAGCTCAGCGCCCGGAAGTAAGTGCCCCCCCTCCCCCATGCCCATGTGGGCCGCCGCGACCTGGCACTCAGCCCCCGCGTGCCGCTGCAGGGACCACGAGGCCAGCTGCGACTACCGGCCTGTGCGCTGCCCCAACAACCCCAGCTGCCCGCCCCTGCTCAGGATGAACCTGGAGGCCCACCTCAAGGAGTGCGAGCACATCAAGTGTCCCCACTCCAAGTACGGGTGAGTGGGGCGCCTCTCCCCCCCACCCCACCCCCGCCGAGGCTGCTGTGCCCGAGACGGTGGGCCCCGGCTCTGCTGCGGTGGAAATCACAGGCCCGGCGCGGGTGCCGGAGAGATCCGGCGGAGGGAGCAGAAGGCGCCGGGGCAGGGCCGTGTGAGGGCCGGGCGCAGAGGCTGTGCGGAGGGCGGGCTGCGGTGGGGATGGCCCCAGCGCAGTGGGGCGTGTTAGGGGCGCGGGTGGCCGGAGCCAGACAGTGAGTGGGCGGGGTGCACCTGCAGAGCCGGGGCCCACCTGGGGCGTGGGGCACAGAAGTGGGTTCCCTGGAGCCGGGCGGGCCATGAGCGGGTGGGCAGGCGCTGTCCTGTGCCTCAGGTGCGCCTTCATCGGGAACCAGGACACGTACGAGACGCACCTGGAGACGTGCCGCTTTGAGGGCCTGAAGGAGTTCCTGCAGCAGACGGACGACCGCTTCCACGAGATGCACGTGGCGCTGGCCCAGAAGGACCAGGAGATCGCCTTCCTGCGCTCCATGCTGGGCAAGCTCTCCGAGAAGATCGACCAGCTGGAGAAGAGCCTGGAGCTCAAGTTCGGTGCGCGCCTGCTGGGGCCGGGGGAGGGGGCCGGGGGGAGTCCCGTGCAGCCCGCTCCCTGTCCTTGACCGGCCGGCCCTGCCCTGCCCGCAGATGTCCTGGACGAGAATCAGAGCAAGCTCAGCGAGGACCTCATGGAGTTCCGGAGGGACGCGTCCATGTTGAACGTGAGTGGGGCCGGCGCTGGCCGGGGGAGGTGCCCCCAGGTTCCGGCTGCTGCCAGGTCAGGGGAGGCTGCTGCTGTCCCTACCCTGGTCCCGGCCAGCCCAGACTGGGGGGCGCCGTAGAGCCCCCACTCACCGCTGCGCTGTGCTCTCCCTCGGCCCCACAGGACGAGCTTTCCCATATCAATGCGCGACTGAACACGGGCATGCTGGGATGTGAGTACAGGCCCGCTGCTCCCCCCCACCCACTGCACCCTGGGGGCCCATGGCGCCATCACCGGCCCCTTCTGTCTCCCTGCAGCCTACGACCCCCAGCAGATCTTCAAGTGCAAAGGGACCTTCGTGGGCCACCAGGGCCCTGTCTGGTGTCTCTGCGTCTACTCCACAGGGGACCTGCTCTTCAGCGGCTCCTCTGACAAGACCATCAAGGTGACAGGGTCTGGCCGCGGGCGTGGCAGCTGCGGGCACCCTCGTCGCTGTTGCTCCGACCCACTTGACCCCCTCTCTGCAGGTATGGGACACGTGCACCACCTACAAGTGCCAGAAGACACTGGAGGGCCACGACGGCATCGTGCTGGCGCTCTGCATCCAGGGGTGAGCCAGCCTTGTCGCCCCAGGCCCCGAGCAGGGCAGGCGGCTGGTGTGGGCACATGGCCCCACATCCCGGGCACCTACCCTGGGGCGTCTCGGCAGTCAGAGGCTGAGGCGGGGCTGGCCGAGGGTGGACACAGGAGCTCAGTGCCCATCAACCTTCAGCCCTGGGCACAGCTTGGGGACAGGACCACAGAACAGCCGGTTCGCCACCCCTCACCTCCAGGTGACCCCTCGCTGGGACCTTCCACTTGGTCTTATGTCCCGAGTGTGAGATGTTTGCTCAGGAGGCAGCAGCTTGACTGCCAGCCACGCGGTGGGGGTCTCCCAGGCTGGGCCCCTCGCCGTGGCAGGACCACGAGGCCAAGGCGGGCTCTAGGTGCAGCAGTAGCCGTGGTGCTGGCCCCAGCCACAGGCTTCTGGTGGCCGGGGCGGCCTTGGGGGAAGGTGGGTCTCCCCCTGATGGCCTGGCTCTACCCCCAGGTGCAAGCTCTACAGCGGCTCCGCCGACTGCACCATCATTGTGAGTGGGGCGGGGTGGCCGGGAGGGGGTGCCTGGGCCAGGGTGGTGGGCCAAGCCCTGAGACCGCCACCTGCCCGCCTGCCAGGTGTGGGACATCCAGAACCTGCAGAAGGTGAACACCATCCGGGCTCATGACAACCCGGTGTGCACGCTCGTCTCTTCACACAACATGCTCTTCAGTGGCTCCTTGAAAGCCATCAAGGTCGGGTGGGGGGGGCTGAGGGGGGCGCCGTGGGGCACACCCATCTGCCAGCCCACACATGAGTCTGCCCCCACAGGTCTGGGACATCGTGGGCACCGAGCTGAAGCTGAAGAAGGAGCTCACTGGCCTCAACCACTGGGTACGCGCCCTGGTGGCCGCCCAGAGCTACCTGTACAGCGGCTCCTACCAGACAATCAAGGTGTGCTGGGCCGATCCACCTGGCTGGGCGGGGGCCGGCGCCCCAAGACCTGCCCCCCTCCCCCCGCCCCGTGGCTGAGGCCCTGGGGCGGGGTGCTGGCCGGGACCAAGGGCGGTGCTTGCCCACAGATCTGGGACATCCGGACCCTGGACTGCGTGCACGTGCTGCAGACGTCCGGCGGCAGCGTCTACTCCATCGCCGTGACGAGCCACCACATCGTCTGTGGGACCTATGAGAACCTCATTCATGTATGGCGGGAACGGGCAGATTGGCTCCGGGCCCTGTCCCCTGCCAGCCTCTGACCTGCTGTGCCCTTCAGGTGTGGGACATCGAGTCCAAGGAGCAGGTGCGGACCCTGACAGGCCATGTGGGCACCGTGTACGCCCTGGCGGTCATCTCCACGCCGGACCAGACCAAAGTCTTCAGCGCGTCCTATGACCGGTCCCTCAGGGTGCGCCCCTGGCGGTGCGGGGCGTGGGAGCGGTGTGGCTGCGGGTGGGTGCAGTTCAGGCGGCCCTCACATCCTGTGCGCCCCCAGGTCTGGAGCATGGACAACATGATCTGCACGCAGACCCTCCTGCGGCACCAGGGCAGCGTGACGGCGCTGGCCGTGTCCCGAGGCCGCCTCTTCTCGGGGGCCGTGGACAGCACTGTGAAGGTACCCGGCTCGCCCCGCGGGCGGTGAGGGTGGGCGAGGGTCTTTGGCCGGGCAGCTGGCCTGGTGCCTGAACAGTTCCCCCTCCACAGGTCTGGACTTGCTGACGGGACCCAGGCTACTCTCGGCTTCCTTTGCACCTGTGTGGGCCCTGCCGGTCACGCTGGCCACCCAGTTGGCCTTGGGCCTTGCCCGCCCCCTGGGCACCGGTGGGCAGACTCAGCTGGCCAGGCGGTGCCCTCTTGCCTGCACCCGGCAAGCCGCCCTCCCTTGGCCCTGTCATTGCTGCTGCCAGGACAGTGCCCCCCAGGTGCCAGGTACGACACTCACCCGGCCCGCATTCATCTCCCCAGAGGGGCTGGGGCCTTTTTACTAACCTTTTCTACTGTTTTTAAACTGGAGCTAGATCTGATCACTTCCGGTGAAAATAAAAGTTGCACAAACCGGCTGAGTGGGGCCAGTTCTGGGGGAGGGAGAGGCAGCCCTCGACGGGTGCGCAGCGGAGAGGCCAGGACAGGGGCTCCTGTGGTGACTCCTCCCTGCCCGGCCGGCGCCCAGCCCCTGCACCCCCCCCCAAAAAAAAAAGTGAGCCGGGCAGCTCCGTTTTCTGCTGTTTATTGACAGCCGACAGTAGCTCCCTGCCCGGACCCCCTCCCCATCTGCCGAGCCCAGCCCGGGCCACCCACTGCCAAGCCAGCCGGGTTCTGCGGAGCTGCGGGGGAGGCAGCTGGGAGGGTCTGCACACCCGAGCCACCTTGGCCGGCCCCACTCCCCGCCGAATCACTATCGCTGGTTTTTTGTTTTAAATTTTTTAAGAAATGTCAAAGTTGTGCCCAACACATGTAGATCAGCAAACACAACAGGCCAGTTAGCACTTGGGGGTGAGGACCTCACTGCAGGCCTCAGCCACAAGAGCCTGGGGGCGAGGACGGGCCTCGGGGGGTGGGGACTGGGCCCCCACAATGTGCCTGCCGGCACCCACCTTGCCGCCTTATGGCTCACCCAAAGCCTGGGCGCACCGCATACCAGCACCCCGGGAGAGGAGCCCCTCCCGGCTCCTGGCACAGAGGACACGGCCCGGCAGCACGCAAGGCACATCCTTCAAGCGAGGCCAGAGGGGCCGGCCGAGCACCACCTCCCCAGGCCCCAGCCTCCTGCTTGTGCTACTGGGCGGGGCTGGCCACTCCTGGGCACGGGAGGTTGGATGGACAGACAGATGGCCTGGGCCTTACACAGCTTTTGTCTCGGGCTAGACGTCAGTGTCCTTGCAGTTGGTAAATGGTTTGTTATAGACTCAATAATATTTCTTTTTAAATATATATTTGTTAAAGTTATACCTTTTTGTTTCTCTGGGGAAATCTGCCTTAGCTCATTCCCAATAAATTAATACTTTCCATAGCTTATATTCTGGGGGTGCAGTGGGGCAGGGGCCCAGCTCGGCCCCTTGTGCGCGGGGGCGGCTGGCAGAGGTCCCCACGGGCAGTTCTGTGCTGGGCATAGGCCTGTGCTCTGCCTCAGGTTGGGGAGGGGCCGGCCCACGCTGGACTGCGCGCGGCAGGGCCCGAGGGCCAGCGGTTATTGCACGGGGAGCAGCAGGCAGGGTCGGGCACCCGGGGGGCGGCAGTGTCTGCCCAGTGCCCTTGGGCCCCCCAGGCAGTTCTCGGGCTGTGCCCAGGGGCCGGCTTGTGCTTGTGCGGGGGCGGGCGGCTGCGGCGTGCCCGCCTCGTGCCCCGGGCAGCCTGGCAGGCGCCCCGGGCCCTCCTGCCCGGCCCCCACCCCCCGCCCGCTGGCGCCGCGCCCAGAGGTGCCCGTCCTGAGGTAAGGTCAGTGTGTGGGGCCGGCCGCGGGCGGCGCGTCACTCCAGCATGGCGTCCAGCTGGTCGGCCAGGTCGTCGAACATGCTGCCGATGTCGTCCAGGATGCTGCCGGTGCTCTTCTCCGCGGCCGCGGGGCTGCGGGCGGCGCGACGTGAGCGGGCGGGCGGGGCCGCGCCCCCCCCAGCCCGCCCCCCGCGCCCCGCGGGCCCCTACCGCGCGCCCTGCGCGTCCTCGCGCCGGATCTTCTCCTCCACGGCCTGCAGCGCCGCCGCCAGGCACGCGCTCGTCTCCTCCAGCTTCTGCCGGGCGCTGTCCCCGGGCGCGCTGGCGCCGTCGGCCGAGGCGGGGGCCCCGGCGCTGGCGGCGGCCGCGGCGCGCGGCGGCTTGGCGGGCACGTGCAGCGCGGGCGCGCCGGGGGCCGGCGGCGGGGCGGGGCCGGCGGGCGGCTGGCGCGCGGGCGAGGGCGCGGGCGACGGGCTGGCGCTGCCCGACGGCGGCCCCGCGGCGGGCTTGGCGGGCTTGGGCGCCGTGGGCGGCGGCGGCGGCTTGGGCGACACGGGCGGCGGCGTGCCGTGGGCGCGCTTCGGCTCTGCGGGGAGGGCCAGGCTGGCGCGGCTGCCCGACACCCCGCGGGGGCGCCTCCCGACCGCGGGGAGCCCCCGCGTGGGCCCCCGGCCTCCCTCCAGCTCTGCGCCGGCCGGTGGGGGCGGCCGAGACGCTCCCCGCCCCCCCCCCCCCGCCCGGCGCAGGCCAGTGCAGGAGGCGCCCCTCGGCCCCCCTCGCCCCCCGTTCCCCCCCCTCCGCTCGGCCCCCCTCGGCGGCGACGGCAGCGCCTCCCGGGCGCCCCGCACCTACCTGGGCTGCCGGGGCCGGGCAGCGGCGCCCTCTTGGCGGCGGGCGTGGGCGAGCCCTGCGTCCTGGGCAGGGGCTGGGCCAGCACGGGCTTGGGGGACACGGGCGGCTTGGCCGGCCTGCGGGCGTCGCCGTCCGGCGCGGGCAGCGGGGGCAGGTGCGGCGGGGCGGCGGGCGGGGGCTCCGCGGGCGGGGGCGGCGGGGGCAGCTCGGGGGGCCCGGCCTGCTCGGGGGCCGGGCGGCGCCGCACGGTGGCCGCGCCGTCCGGGTACACGGCCAGCGCGGGGGCCGGCTCGGGCCCCGCGTCGCGCTCCTTGGCCTTGGGCCTGCGCTTGACGGTGTCGGACTCGGTCAGGATGAACTTGACGCCGTCCTGCGGGCTCTGCTTGGCCCGGACGCGCCTCTTGAGCGTGGCGCTGGCGTCCACCCTGGCCAGGGGCGGGCCCTCGCCGCTCGCCTCCGCCTTGGCTGGGCCCCGAGGCCGCTGCCGGGCGCCGTCCTCGCCGCCGGGGCCGTGCTCTGCGGGCCCCGCCGGCTCCCCGGGCCCCCGGCGCACGGCGGCCAGGAGCCCGGTGACCGGCCCGCTGAGCGTGCGGCGCCGGTTCACCACCTCCCCGTCAGGCCCGATGGCCTCCTTGTGCTTCACCGAGGCCAGCACCGTGGCCACCCTGCCCGGCTCGGGGCTGCCGGGGCGGGGCACGGGGTGGCCTTCGGGGGCCCTGCGGGCGGCCCGGCCCCCACCCCCGATGGAGGACAGCTCGAGCATGGCCGCGATGCTCCGCACGCTGCCCGCGCTGCCCGTGTCCACGCTGCCGGCCAGGTCGCTGGCGCGCCGCCGCTGCGCCCGCACCCCGAGCCGGCCGTCCTCGGGCCCGGCGCCCTCGGGCTCGGCGTCGGGCGCGGCCTCGTCGGCCAGGCTGGCGCTGGCCAGGGCGGAGCTGGAGCGCTTGGGCGGCGGCGGGGGCGGCCCCTTCCTGCGCGGGCGCGCGGCGAAGGACTGGCTGCGGTTGACGTTCTTGTCGGCGCCGGCCGGGGCGCGCACGGAGTGGCTGCGGCCCACGCGCCGCTGGACCGTGGCGTAGGGCCCCGCGGCGCCCGGCACCAGCAGCTCGTCCCGCTCGGGCTCGCCGTCGGACGCCGCGTAGCGGTTCAGGCTGTGCGCGCGCTTCTTGGGGCGCCCCGGCTCGGCGTCGGCCTCGGCCTCGGGGGGCAGGCACAGCGTGGGCACGGGCGGGGGCGCGGGCGGCGCCGCCTCGCTCTCCACGGGCTGGGGCAGCACGTAGGCAAAGCCGCGGTGTGTGGGCGACTGAGGCAGCGAGCGGGGGGACATGGGGCGCTCGGCGGGCGGCAGCAGCTGGGGGGTGGGCTTCACCTTGGCTGTGGCTGGGGCTGGACCATGCGGGCCCCCTAGGGCCTGGGGGGAGCCGGGCCGGCCCTTCGTGGGTGTCTGGGGGGGCGTGAAGTGGCCGGCACCGGGAGGAAGAACCGGCCGCGGCTTGCCGGGCACCGGGGGCACGCTGGCCCGCTTGACGCTGTGGCCGTGGCGGCCGGGCCGGGCCTCCTTGGGCGGGGTGCCGGGGCCATCGTCCAGCAGGTACTCCTGGCTGCGAGACATGGGGCTGCCGGGCCCAGGGGGGCCATCACCCAGCAGCTCCTGGGAGCTGCTCATGTGCCGGGCCCGGCCACCCAGGCTGGGCTCTTGCCGCAGTGGCGGCCTCGGGGTGGGGGGCAGGTGGTTGGGGGGCTTCTCCGCAGTGGTGGCGCCCTCGGGGCCTGTCATGGCGGCCTGCAGCTCGCCGCTGAGCTCGCTGTCCTGGAAGGTGGTCATCTTGGGGGACTGGCAGCCCGCAGGGGCGGGCTCCGGAGGGGGCGGTGACTCGATGGCCACCACCTCCAGCGGCGGCGGCGCCCTCCGGGGCAGGGGCCCGCCCTCGTACTTAGAGCACTCGGCCTTCTGCAGCTCCGCCAGCTTCCGCACCGCCAGCATCAGCTTCTTCTGGTGTCCTGTGAGGGCACGAGCCGGTCAGGCCAGGCCAGGGAGGAGCAGGAGGGGGCCGGGCCGGGCCTCACCCAGCTTGGTGATGCCGATCTCCTGCAGGTCCTCCCAGGTGATGTCCGTGATGAAGTCGATGCTCTCGTAGCCGTTGTCCACCAGCACCTTGTAGTACTGGGCCAGGCCAATCATGGACAGCCACACAGCCAGGTTTGCCTGGGGAGTAGTGGACACAGAGGGCAGCCCGGGCCAGCTGCCCACACCCTGCCCACCCTCGGGGCTCTGGGAAGGGGGCGCCGGGCCAGCCAGCACGGACAGACAGAAGGACAGACGGACAGGCCGGAGGAGTCGACTCTGGAGACAGCGCGGCCCAGGGGAGCCGAGGCCAGCTCACGGTGCACACGCGGGTGGGCACATGCGGCACCCACCTCGGACACCACTGCGGGAGGGGAGGAGCCGGGCGGCGTGGGACAGCGCACCATGGACACACCCCACGTCACGACGCAGACACACAGCTTCACCGACCGGAACGTGTAGCCATGCGCCCGGCACCCATCACATGCGGCGACACGCGCGTCACACTCACACAGTCACGCGCACAGTCACGTGTGTGCAAGCATCCACGCAGCCTCCAGTCACTCCCTCGATGGCCACACTCCCAACTGGGCGTCGCTCACACAACCAGCCCTGCACACTCAGCCCCTGGGCCTCGGGAGCTCCGGGGCCTGAGCCGCTGACTGAGTGGGCGAGGGGGCGCATGCCCAGGCCGACTGGGCCCCGGGGCTCAGGGCGCCAGCCTCTCCCCATGGACGGGAAGGAGCCGGTGCTCGGCGTGGGGCCCACACAGGAGCTCCGATGGGGCGGGCCTGAGCCCGCCTGCTCCCGGCCAGCCCCGCCCCGCCCCGCGGGTGCCCGCACCGCAGTGGGTGTCCCCGTGCCGAGGTAGGCGTGCACCACACCCACAGCGCCTGCACACGCACACCCAGGTGGGCCTCAGCACCCCTGGGTGTGCACGCGATGGGCCGCAGGGGCCGAGTGTGGCCTCTCCTGGCTCTCTGACCACCCCAGCAGAGGCCCCGCCCCAGCGCCCGGGACAGTGACCGCGCTGTCCAGGTGGCCGTGTCCGGCCTGCACCCCCCAGGGCGCGAGGGCGGGGCCAGGGGGTGGCCTGTGGGGCGGCCTGGCCACGGGGTGCGGGGCCTTACGGGCTTGTGCTCAGGCAGCCAGTCGGGGACGCTCAGGCTGCTGATCTCTGCGGTGATCTTCTTCCGGTGGCCGGGCTTGGTGACCCCGATGGCCGTGAGGTCCTGGGCAGGAGAAGGCCAGTTAGCTGAGGCCGGCTGGCTCGGGGTGGCGGCGCTGGCCGGCAGCAGGCCGCTCACCTCGGGGGTCATGCGGCTGATGGTAGGCAGGTCATAGCCAGCGCTGGTGAAGTTGGGGGCGTAGAGCTGCAGCTGGAAGGTGGCGAGCCACTGGCCCACAGCCTCGGCACTCTGGAAGACACAAGGCAGCACTGCAGGCCGCGCACGCCCGCCTCGCTCGCCGCGGCCTCACTCCGCCTTGCTGCTCCGTCTGCGGCCAGGCTCCTCCTCGCTCTGCCCCGCCGCTGCCGCCGTCCCGAGCGCCGTCCAGCCCTTCGGCCTCCTTCCCTGATCTCAGCCGGGAGGGTCCAGCTGCTGTGGGGTCACAGGCCTCCCAGGCCGTGCGGGTCTGCACCAGGCGTCCCGCGTGTGGCCCGGGAAGGGCTCTGGGGGCCAGGGCCGGGCCTCAGGCCCTCGCGGGGGGTGGGGGTACTCAGCAGCAGCTCATGCCTCCCCCTCCGCACACCACACGCCTCGTCTGGCCACACCCAGGCCCTTGCACACGCCTCCAGGCGCTCAGTCACACTTCACCCGCTCGCCTCACGCTTGCCACGCCCACGGCACCGGCACATACACGACCACGCCGCAGACACACCACACGCACCATGCACACGACACATACACGGAGCGACAAACAAGGGCAGGGTCCGGCCGTCAGGGCCCAGGGCTGCCCGGCTGCCCCCCTGTGCCGCGGGCCCTGTACCTTGCCCTCTGACACCGACTCCAGCTTCTTGGGCGGTTGCTCCCCGTAGGCCTGCCCGGCCTGGGCCGTTGGGGGCTGGGACCGGGTGGCACCTGGGCAGGACAGGTGCAGTGAGGGACGCGGGCTGGGCAGGGGCCCCCGCCAGCCAGCAACTCCACGTCCAGCTCTTACCCGTGGGGCCCTCCAGAGGCTTGACAGGACTGTCCCCAGGGCTAGACTCAGACGCGGACTTCTGGGAGAGCACAGTGGCCAGGAGCTGCAACCAGACAGGCCGGCTGGCCAGGCTGCTCCGGCACAGGCCGCCCGCCCCCCCACCCCACCTACCTTGGCCCCCTCGGAGCCCGCGTGCAGGGCGTGGCCCCCGCCGCTCCGGCCGCCAGCCGCCCCGCTCAGGCTACCGCTGCGGTCCCCACCTACAGGAAGGAGTAGTCGGTGGGGCTGGCCCTGCTGTGCCTGCCCCCTGCCCAGCGGGCCTCGCCTACCTGCCAAGGGCTTCCTCAACACCCAGATGTCCTCTGGGGGCGCAGAGGACCCCAACGAGCCGCCTCCCTGGGGTGGGCTTGGTTCTGCACCTGCTCGGGAGCCTGCAGGGAGCGCGACCCCCTGAGCCCTGGCCCAAGCCCGACTGGAGGCCTGTGCCGGTGGGGGGGCCACCCCAAGGGCCTGGGGCCGGCAAGGCAGAGGCCAGACCCTCGCACCTTGGGGAAGCAGCTCGCAGCCTCCACGGGGTGGAGAGTTCAGGCCTCCTGCGGGCCGCAGCCGGAGCGGGGTGGCCAGGGGCAGCCCTAGAGGCCAGCCAACTGAGGGTGGACTGCCCACGCCTCCTGCCTGGCCCCTCCCCAGGCCGGCCTCACAGCCAGGTCGCCTCTCTGACCTAAAGCGGTCTCCGGCCACATCTCATTGGTGGGACATCCCACGTTGTCCCTCCACCCCTGCTCCCTCCCTCCCTAGGGTGGACAGTGGTCCTCGGGGCAGGAGAGCCACCTGTCTGGACCCCGGCTTTCCCCACCGGTCAGCTCAGGACCCCACGTGGCAGGTGTGCCCGTGTGTGTAGGACGGGCGGGCACAGGGACCCCCCCCGCCGCCACACCCCGCGGGTGGCGGTGGCTAGAGCCGCCCGCCCGCTTGCCTGCTCGTTTCACGATGGCCTCGCCCAGGGAGCAGGGGAAGTAGCCCACGCGGTCGTTGCCCGTCCGGTTGTCGTGGATACAGCCCTTCCAGCGGCCGTCCGGGTGCTGCTCGAGGACCTGGCGGGCAGAGTGGGGCTCGCCCAGGAAGCCCAGAGCCGGCGCCCTGCGCCTGCGGGAGGGTGTCTGGAGCTCCGGCCTGGCCCCACAGCCCCGGCCTCACCGTGATGACGTCCCCGGCCTTCACGTTGAGGCTGGTCAGGTCGTAGTTGTTGCAGTAGTCCTTGGTCGCCCGGACCTGCAGGGCCGCCGAGGCCTCTGGGGACACAGGAGAGGAAGCCCAGTCCCACGCCCCGCTGCCGCCCGCCACCCCCCCACCCCCACCCCTGGCTGCCCCTGCCGCCGCCCACCTCGCAGCAGCTGCTTGATCTCCTTGCCCGCCTGGGACGCGGTGAACTGGCGCACGATGTCCAGGGCGGTCTGGCTGTAGGCGTTCCTCACGTGGGCGTTGATTCCGTTCTGCACAGCCAGAGCCAGGCCCGTCATGACCCCCCCCACCCCCTGCCCCGCACGCCCGGCCCCCCGACTCACATCCAGCAGCAGCCGGACCACTTCTGTCTTGCCGCAGAGGGCGGCCTCGTGCAGCGCCGTGCCGGACTTGGTCTGGCGGTTGATGTCGATGCCAGCTTGGAGGAGGAGTCTGGGGGGGCAGGCGGCCTTGTGGCAGGAGCCCCCGCCCCAGCACCCCAAGCCAGGCCCCGAGTCCTGGGGCCGACAGTGATGGTCATCGTGCAAGTGCCCACCCTGTGCCGGCTCTTCCATGCTGCCCAGGGCTTGGCCCAGCCAGATGCTACTGCTACGCCCACTTCACAGACGGGAAACTGAGGCCTGCGAGGCCTCCTGGGCCCTGGAACTTCTGTGGACTCCCCCGCCCGCCCACAGGCCCCAGCAGCGCCCCTGCGGCCCACCTGATGATGTCGATGTGGCCGTTCTTGGCTGCCAGGTGCAGGGGGCTGGTGCCGTTGGGGTCAGTGGTGTCCCCCGGCCGGGGCTCCAGCAAGGCAGCGCACATGTTGCTGCTGAGGAGCAGCTGCACCACCTGGGGGGAGGCCCGGCTGGTACAGGTTTGCCCCACACCTCTGAGAAGAAGGCAGAGGGCCGAGGCCGCTCGGCTCCCGGGAGACTTACCCCAACGCGGCCGAACTCACAGGCCAGGTCCAGCGGCGTCTTCCCCGAGTTGTCCACCACACAGGGGTTGGACTGGTGCTGGAGCAGCATCTCCGACTGCGGGCACCGGGGCACGGTCAGTCCGAGGCCTCCCACGCCCCGGGCCCCAGCGCCCCCCGGGCCGGTCCTCACCACATCGTAGTGACCGTGCTGGGCCGCCAGGTGCAAGGGGATGTGGCCCTCATCGGACGGGACGTTCACGGCCGAGCCCGCCTTCAGCACCAGCTTCATGGGCTCCTTCCGGCCCTGCCAGGCCGCGTAGTGCAGTGGCCGCATGCCTGGGGGCAGGGGGACCACTGGGAGCCAGCCCGAGACCCGGCCCAGCCCGAGACCCGGCCGCCAGGACGACCGCCCGCGACCCCAGCCGAGGGGCCGCTAGCCTCGGGCCCTCCCTGACCTCACCGCGCCGGCACGCCCCGGCGGCCTTGCCTTTGTTGTCCTTGATGTCCACGGCGGCCTGGGCCTCCAGCAGCAGGCTGATGAGCTCCGTGTTGCCGTTCAGGGCCGCGTGGTGCAGGGCGGAGAAGCTGGGGGCAGACGCCAGAGGAGACTCACCTAGCCCTCCCCCGCCTGCCCCCGGGGCCACACCCGCGGACACTCGGGCACTCACCCGTCCGGGTCCTGGAAGTTGACGTTGATCTTCCTGGTGGAGCCCAGGAGCTCTGCGGGGGCGGAGGGGGAAGGCACGGTGAGGGAGGCCGCCTCGGCCCGGCCCTCAGGGCAGAGGACGCTGGAGCCGGGGGGCTTTGGCCACTCTTTCACTCATTCACTCAGCAACGCGCCTGCACCCAGGCCGGGGCGCCAGGCGGCTCCCAGACACACGCACGTGCCCCCACCCCCGCGAGGCTGGCGGGGCGCCCGCCCGTGGTGGGAAGGAGCGAGCCGGCCAATCTGTCTCCTCGGAGGACCCAGATGGGGCCGGGGGCGGCCTGGGAGGCTGTAACGCCCGGAACCGGGCAGAGCTCATCTCAGGGGCAGCCTCCCCATTCCCCAGCACTGCGGGCCAGGGCGGGACAGCCACCTGGCAGGCCAGGCAGGGCCGCGGAGGCCCGGGAGGACACTACAGACCGCAGGGGCACACGCCGGCCCAGATGCCCGCGAGACGCCGCCGAGGGGCCGAGGCCTCCCTCCAGGGCCGCCCCCCCAGCCCCGCCGGCCGCCCACCAGCGGAGGGAGCCCACCAGAGCCCCCCCTCGGGCGCCGGGCCAGGCGGCCTCGGGCCAGGCCCCTGCTCGCCGGCCGTGGTTACATAACCCGTTTGTGGGTCAGTCGCCCTGTGAGGGAGGGGCTGGCGGACAGAAGCCCCTTTGTCCAGGCCCACGCGGGTGGGGGTGGTGCCCGAGGGCAGGGGCCGGAAGGAGCAATCACGCAGGGGCCACCCTGGGCTGCTCGGTGGCCCATGGCAGCGCCCACCGCTCAGTCTTGGCCGCTGGGTGAAGGGGTGGGTCCCCCCAACAGCCCACGAGGCCATGACACCCACAAAGTCAGGCCTGCCTGGCGTCTGCCCTCAACTCCTTCCCAGCCCTGTGGCCATGGCCCTGGACCTGGATGCCGACGGGGCTGACCGGAGACCGGACCTTCCACATATCAGGGGTCTGCGTGGACTTGGCCACTGCGGCCGGGCAGATATCAGCACCCAGGGGTCCACCAGCCTTCGCAGAGGGGCTGCAGGGGTCCCCACTCCCCGGCCCTCGCCAGACACCTCACCGGTGCCGGGGTCCTGCCAGCAGCAGGCAGAGCCAGGCCGGACACCTGCCGCATGTCCTCCGGCTCTCGCTCGGCGTGGGGCTTTGCATGTGGGGTGTGCGATGTGGGGTGCTCCTCCCCCCGAGCTTCAGGTCTTTGTCCATAGGTCGCCTGCTCAGGGAGGCGCCCACCTCCTGCCGACGGCCCTCCCGCCCCTCGCCTCCCCATGATGTGTCTCCCCTCACTGACGGAGCCTGCCTGTCATCACTCCTCTGAGCCACTCGAGGACGGCCGTGTGTTCCCCCCCCCGCCCGCCCCCCCCCCGCTCACCTCGGCCAGGCAGCTGCCCTGCATGGGGTCCTCAGGACACCAGTGCTTGGGGGGTGCCCTGGTCCCAGATCCACCCACCTGCCGGGCCACCTGCACGAGGAACCTGGCCGGGAGCTCCGCGGTCACCCTCGTGGGACGCTCTGTACGTCTGGACAGGGCAGCCTGCACCAGGCTCGCGGGGTCTCGTCACGGCGGGAGGAGCGCAGACACGGCCATCCCGTAGGGCCCCAGACGCCCCTGCAGCCCACCCAGGGCCCCTAGGCCACTGCGCGCCAGAGGTCTTGCGGAGCCCTGGACAGGCCACCTGCTCACCGGCAGCCCCGGCAGGGCCGACACCCCCAAGGAGCTGGAGAGCGAGGCTGGAAGCGACAGGCACCGTGGGGGTCCAACAAGAAGGGGCCACTCCCCACGCCAGGGGGACACCTTGCTGAGGTCATCCCACCCCCCCTCAGAGTCTCCTCAAAGAGGAGAACAGCCAATGGGACCGGGGAGTGGAGTTCCGGGGCCTGGGTCTCTGAGGGGGCCCAGACCTGGCGTCTGCTGGGGAGTCCCCAGCTAAGGAGACAGGTGGTCTGAGCGGGCCTGTCGGAGAGGACTGGGAACAGGTGGAGGGGTCCGTCCCCAGGAGCTCCCACAGCCTCCAAGCCCCGCAGCAGCGAGCGCACATGTCCCCCTGGCCCCAGCGGGACCCCAGGCTCTTGTCGCTCCCACTGCTTTCCGGGATCCAACTGCACTGTGGCCAGCCAGGCCCAGAGCCCAGGGGAGCCCCTCCCGCTGGTCTCCGACACCCTTCAGCCCAGACACTGCTCTGGCCAAGGAGACGCCCCAGGCCAGCACCCCCTGTCCCTGCTGTCTGAGTGGCGGCGCCCTGCAGGGTGGGCCACCCCCAGCACCACCAGGCCCCAGTGCTGGGCCCCAGCTGCGGGCTGCAGTGGGTGAGGGTGGGGCCCCACCGCTGGCCGGGTCCTCTGGGAGCAGGGACCAGGAGCTCAGGCCCCAGGAGGGACAGCCGTGGCCCCACAGGAGGCCACCCCTAGCGTCCCGCCCTAGCAGCCACAGCTCTCCCTAAAGGCCCCGCAGGGCTGTGTGGAAGGAGCGGCTCCTGTCGGGGTGGGGTGGGGGCGCTGACGGAGCCCAGGTGACACACAGTGTGGAGGCAGAGGGTAGTGACAGCCAGGTGGCGGTCATGGGGCGCATGAGCGCCCCTGTAGCTTGGGGCACTGCTGGGCGCCCCCCCACCCCCCGGCCCAAACTCCAAGCTGTACTTTGAGGAATCAAAATACATCTTACTCCAAAGCAGGCCAGCGTTGCCATGACGACCAAGCTAATTCATGGAGGGATTTCTCCGGGTGATTTATCGCGCCCGCCCCTGTGAGTCACCCAGATACGGCGGGCAGGTGTCGCTCCTGCCCGTCCCCTCCAGGCCTGGCAGGGCCAACAGAGATCCCAGGTGGACACTCCGGTGGAGGTAAAAGTCCCTGCGCCTTCGTGGGGCGGGAGTGGGGAGGAGGCAGAGTAGAGAAGGGAGGACCCCCCAATCGGATTCTCCCACTTTCCTGGCACTCTGGCCTGGGCTGTCTCAGAAACGGTCACAGCGTGTTCTGGGGGCTCGCTGCGCCCACTGAGAGCAGGGCCAGGGTAGACCCGCAGACTGGAGCCCGGACGGGGCTGGGCTGCTGCGCCAGGCCCACAGCCGCTAGGTGGAAGCCTTGCCCGCCCTCCGCCCTCGTCCGCCCTGCTCTGGCGGGCTGAGGCTGCCTCTGCCGAGAAGCTGCTGTTTCTGGGCCCAGACGCCCCGGAGCAGTTCCGGGCGCAGGCCAGGGGTTGTGCAGGCTGGGGGCTGCATCTCCCACGGCATGGGGCTGTGGCCAAGACCCGGGCTCAAGGGCCCAGGCCCCAGCCAGCCTGCGGGAGAGAGGGGAGGGGCCCCGGGGCTTATAGAGCTGTGGGATGAGGTGGGGAGTGGGCACCCAGAGCCCACGGGCCACGTGCAGAACCCTGCCCGTGCCCCGACAGGTGCCTGACACTGCCGGGGCCAGAGGTGCGCAGTGGCACACACGGTCCGCGCGCCCATCCATCCGTCTCCCGGCCCCCAGGGAGACGCTTCTGCTCCCGGCGGCCACTGCCGGGTTTGGGCTCCACGCTCCCAGTCATTTCTGGGGCCCTACGCCCCGCACAAGCACAGGATGGCTAGTGGGCCCCCCATCCTTCCCAGCAGGGAAGCGCAGAGGTCCGCGGTCTGCTAGCGCAGGCCAGCGAGCTGGCGGCTCTGGCTCCCAGGCTGACCCGGCGGGCACTTGCACCAGCGCTGGGCGACCTTGGCTCTCGCGCCCCCACGGAGCCGGCCAGGCGCCGGCCATGGCAGCCACACCCCCAGCGTGGTCCTGCCGCCCCCACCCTCCGCAGACCTGTCATAAACAAGGGGCGGGAGGGGTCTGGCTGGGCGGCAGCCAGGGTCGGACCCTCGCTGCGGGGGCCCCCCAAGCCCTCCGCGGCGGCGACGGCGGGGGGGGGGGGCATCGGCCTCGCCCTTTAAAGGCCCGGGCAGAGCCTCCAGCCGCCAGCCCGCAGCCCGCAGGGCGGGAGAGGCCGGGCCGTGGATGCGCCTGCGGCCGCCGGGGCGCGGGGTGCCGGCCGGCGCGGGGCCGCCTCCTCCGGGCCGGGCGGGGGGCGCGGGCCGCAGGGCTGGGTGCCGCCGGCCCCGCCCCGCCCCCGGGGACCCGCCGCCTCCCCCTCCCGGCCGGCGCCGGCAGGAGTGGGGGGCCGGCGCGGGCGCAGCCCCCGGGGCGCGCGGCGCCCCGCGCCCCCCGCGCCCCCCGCGCCCCCGCGCCCCCGCCCCGGCACTCACTGGCCTTGCCGGGCCGCGGCCTCTGCAGCAGGCGCTGCGCGGCGCCCACGTCCTCCGCCTTCACCGCCTGCACCAGCTCCTGCTCCTTCCCCATGGCGCGGCCGGCCGCAGCGACGCGGCTGCGCTCCCAGCGCTCGGCGCGGCTCCGAGGCGGCGGGGCGGCCCCGCGGCTCCGCCGCCTCGTCCTCCCGCCTCCGCCGCCGCCCGCCGCCCCTCGCCGTCCTCGGGCGCGGGCGCGGCGCGGGCTCCGGCGCGGGGGGCGGGAGCGCGGCGCGGGCGGGGGGCGCGGGCGCGGGCGGGGGCGGCGCGGCGGGCGCGGGCGCGGGCGGGGGCGCGGCACCCGGCGCCGCCTCCGGGGTCCCCTCCTGCGGCCGCTGACCTCGGTGCGCCCGCGCCGGCCGCGCGCCCGGGGCTCGGCCCCGCCCCTACATCGCCCGCGGCCCCCCGCGACGCCCCCTCCGCACGTGCGGGGCGCCCCGGCCTCTGCGGACACCCCGCGGCCCGGCGACGGCCAGAGGGGCGCGGCGGGCCCCCGGCGCTGCCCACTGAGCCCCGCGCGGCGCGAGCCCGAGCCCGAGCCCGAGCCCGAGAGCGGCGCCGGAGGCTGCGGGGCGTGGGGGAGGGACTCGCGGCGGCGGGCGGGGGCCCCGCGCCGAGCCCCGGGGCGCGGAGCCGGCCCGCCAGAGGCTGTCAGACATTCTGGGCCGCGGTGCCCGTGGGAGGTGTCGACGGCTGTGAAGAGGAATCTCCCAATAATGAATTCGGTGTCAGGGAACCCGCCCCCCCCCCGCCCCCCTGCACTCCCCCCCCCCCCCCCGCGGCGCTGCTTGCTCCACCAACCCGTGCGCCCGCCCGCGGGGCCGCAGCCCCTCCTCAGCGCCACCTGCGCCCAGGCCCGGGGCAGCCCCACTCGCAGCAAGTGGGGTGCGGCCCCCCGCTGCCACTGATGGGGCCTCTGGTCTCCCACCCTCCCCCCTGGGTAGCACCGTTTGGGGGGTAGCCCCCACCAGATCCACCACTGACAGCCACACACTCCACCCCCAGGGCCCAGGGCATCCCAGTCCCGGCCAGCACCAGAGCCCCTGCCCCAGCCCACGGGCCTGCAGCACCGCCGGGCAGCCCCGGGCGGACCCTACCTGCTGGAGGGCTCACCCCGGACTCCAGCGAAGGCCTGGCCGGGCAGGGAGGGGCAGCAGGGGCACGCGGTCAGGTTTGGGGAGGATGGCCTGGCCTTGGGCTCTGGGCCTCCGGCAGGTCTGAGAGGAAGGTGGCCAGAGGGTGGGGAAGCAGAAGCAGCAGGCTCTGGGGTCCCCTGATCCTGGCAGCTGGTCATGTCCCCTGTGGGGTCACCCAGGAAATGTAGGGAGCAAGCCTGTCTCCTGCACATGCTGGGCTGGGGCCGCTCCTCAAGCGCCAGGACCCCCACTCTTTATGATGACCAATTTCCGGGCACCTGCTGTGCCAGACGCCTTGCCGGTCACTGCTGGTGGGTCAGGTCTGGGGGACACACCCAACTGGTGCCCAGGGTGGGGGATTGAGTCCCATTGGTGGCAGGTGGGGGCGGTGCCTATTTCACAGATGAAGAAACTAAGGCTCAGTGAAGCCAAGTGACCCTCCTGAGGGCCCGGTCTTTGGGTCAGGAGTGTGGCCTTGCGCCCACATCGGCCTGGTGTCCCCCTCCCTGGATTTGTTTCTCTGGTCACATTGTCTTCCTGAGTCTCGACTTCCTCTTTGTAAAACAGGGGCAAGAAAGACACCCCTTCATGGGTGACCTGCCTCGTGACCATCGGACACACCCCGGCGCCCCCACTGCGCTGCGGGTCCGGGTCTCAGCCCGGGCCGCCAGGGGTGGCTTTCCCTCTGTTCTAGCAAAAGAGCCCAACACCCAGGGGCCGTTACCAAACGGGCACCCAAAACACAAAACTAGCTCTACGTTACCACCACGCTCGCGCCCCGGCAGAGGAAGGCGTTCTGCCCTGGCTGAGCAGACGTGGCTGCCGAGCCGACACCTCCATCACCACCCCAGGGCCGGTCCTCGGTCTCAGATGCTGCGGAAACGAACGGGCTTTGCCTGCGCTGCCCTTGCTGCCCTGCCCAGCTCTGGCCCTCTCAGCGCCACACCTGGGGTGAGCCCCGGCTGCGTGGCCCACAGCTGGGAGAGACCCCTAGGACCCTGGAGCGAGCAGCTGCCCAGGTGTCTGGGAGGAGGCGTGGAGGCGCTTGGCCTTCCCCTGCCAAGCGAGGCTAGCGTCCTCGGGGGCTCGGGAGGTCCGGCCACCTCGGACGTGCTCCAGCGCTCAGCCACCTCCGGCAAGGTGGGCCGGCAGCTGCCTGCAGCCAGGGCCGGCGAAGGCCTAGGACGAGCGGGCGGGGGTCTCTCCGCCAGGTCCCGCCAGGGTGGGGGCGCAGGTACACCAGCCACTCCGCTGGGGGACCAGGACGCGGAGGCGTGGGACTCAGGCAGCCCTCCAGGAAGTCAGGCCTGTGCGGACAAACCCAGGAGGAGGCCGCTGAGCCAGCAGAATTGCTGAGGCTCAGCCTGGAGCTGCGCGCGGCTGGCTGATTCGCTGCAGCTGGGGCTGGCCATCCTTCCCCAAGCGTGGCGGCTCCCCCACTGTGACTCCTGCTCCTGCCCACTAGCCCTGCCTGCTCAGGTGCTCCCCCGTGTCCCTCCCAGCCCCCCAGAGCCCGTGTCCAGCCCCTTCGGTGTACTGGAGATGAGAGCCGTGTCCCCTGGGCCGCTGGAACCTGCAGACGCGGGGGCGCTGGGCTGGCCACCCTTTACACCACCAAGCAACGTAGGGGCTGGGCTCGGCCTCTGGCCCGATGCTAGGCCATGCTGGGGGCCTGGCTGGCTTGTCGGTTCCCCCAAGGCCTGGGCCACCCGCGAGCTGCACCCAGAGTCCCCACAGAAAGGCAGACAGCTCAGGGTCTGCCTGCTGGAGCCAAGCTCTCCCACTAGGTCCTCCGCGTCCCCTCGCTCCCTGCCCCGCTCTCAGGCCCTGCTCTGTGCAGTCTTCAGATCTGAGGTTCACAGGGCCCTCCTCCCCAGCCTTCCCCTCCAGCCAGGGGTGCTCCGGGCCACTCAGGAAGAGGAGGGGTCTGGGGTGCAGGGCTGCCTGGGAAGCAGCCCGCTGGTCCGAGGGGACATCAGCAGTACGGGGGCCCGGTGGCCTGGGACGCACGACTCCCCGGCTCTGAGCCTGTTTCCTCTCCTCGATGGGGTCGCTGCCCCACCCAGTGTGGAGACCCCCGCATGTGTGGGGTAAATGCCCGCACAGCTGGGCTATGGCCCAGCAGGTCCACTCCTCAGGCGGACCCAGAGAATGAAGATGTGTCCTCGGGAGAAAGCCGGACAGCCATCGGCAGGCTAATCCCGACGGCCACGCAGTGACTACACGGACGCCCGCCGTCGGAGCAAGGAGTGCCACCGGCCTGTCCGCCGCAGGAGTCCTCACCTTGAGGAGCGCGGGGCACCGACACTCACATGGCCACCGAGCCCAAGGAGACCTGCCCGGCGGCGGAAGCCCGAGGCGAGGCCACAGGCCTGCTGCACCTGGGAGCCACCAGGAAGAGGCAGGTGGGGCGGAGAGCGGACGGGCTGCTCTGGGAAGGGGCTGAGTGCCGGGGGCTCTCTGGGGAGGGATCCCAGCTCCGGAGCTGGACAGCAGCCGGAGGCCGTGCCATGAGGGCGCTAAATGCCCTCAACTGTGCACCATGAAATGACTCATTCCAGGGGATGAGGTCCACCTCAGTGAACACAAAAGCGCCAGCACTGACGGGCATACCCCCGGGGTGCAGGGCTGGGGGTGCTGGGGAGCAGGAGCCAGGCAGGCAGAGGCAGAGAGCAGGCCTCAGGGCAAGGGCTGGACGGGTTGGCGGGCCCTGGCTGCCCTCCACTCTGGCCCCCCACCGAGGAACAGAGGAACTGCAGGGTAGCCGGCAGGGCCCTGGAGTCTGGAGGGTGAGGGGAGGGCCGCAGGGCAGCGGGCAGGCAGCCGCAGGAGGGTGGACGTGGGCCAGCAGGTAGTTGGGAGGCCGAGCGGGAGCAGGAGACGGGAGGTGTGTGCCTAGGACCAGCCTGGCCGAAACACACCGTGGGCACCGCAGAGCAGGAGAACCCTTGGGTGTGGTCCACAACAGTCCTGGCCACTGAGAGAGGAGGTGTCTGGGGTCTTCAAGGCACAGGCTCCAGCCGGAAGCGGATCTAAGCTGGGGTCACAGAGGAGACCAAGCCCGGGGGCAGGCGCAAAGACCAGAACTCCAGGCCACTGGCCTCTGGGGGAAGGCGGGACTGGGCCAGGAGCAGCCAGTGCCGGGCTTTGGAGAGCAGTGGTCAGCCCTGCTGGGGGCTGCAGGAGAGGCGGGGGCTGGCAGAGCCGGCAGCCTGTGCCCTGGTGCCATTTTACTGGAACGCTGGGGGCAAAAGGCAGAATCATTGGTGGGTGGGGGGGGGATGGGCCACGAGGAGGTGGCGCTGGGGGGGGGAAGGAGTTTTAGGGTTGCTTTATGGTGTTTAGAGGCTGAGGGGAAGGGGAGGGGAAGGGGAGGGAGGTGGGGCAGGTAACAGAAGGAAGGTTCCCAGGACCCAGGGCCCGCGGGGACATGGCCCTGGGCCTGGCCAGGGGAAGGAAGGGGTGTGGCCGGCTCGTGAGCGGGTGGGGCCGCGGGAGAGGGCTGCGAGGTCTTTTTCTGTGAAAGAGGGTGAGACCCTGGGGTGGAGTGTGGGTCAGCTGGAGGGGAAAGGGGGCATGGGGACCCCAATTTGGCAGGGGTCACTGGGCCGAGTGGGGCGAGGGAGGGGCAGCGGCCTGGGGCCGGGCTGAAGGGCCGGGCCGGGGGCAGCGCCGGGCCGCGGGAGCCCGGTGCCTCGCAGGCCGGTGGGCAGAGCGCGGCCCCTGCAGGCCACGGCTGTGCGTCCGAGCGGAACCGGGCCCCCTGCCCTGTGACTTCCCGGGCAGTCCTGCCCCGGCCGAGGGTGGGGCCCGAGGGCGGGGGGGGCGGGTCAGAGGGTGCGGAGAGGCCGGCGCCGCCCGGCCTCCCCGAGGTCCCCGCTGCTTCTCCCGGCCCCGGCCCCGGCCCCCGCCCCAGAACTTGGTCTCTCCCCAGCCGCCCCCGCGCGGCCGATGGTGTCGCCCTGAGGGTGCATCGATAGCTCTACGCTCGGCGTCGGCCCCGATCGACTCGGCCCCGCTCGGCTCGCCGTCCTGGACCGCGGCGGAGCGCGGAGCCGCATGTAAGGTACGGAGGCCGGGGCGAGGGCCGGGAAGCGGCCGCCGGCGGCCGGGAGAGCGCGCCCGCGGGCAGCCGGCCCAGGAGAACGGAGCCAGGGCGGGCGGCGGGGCCCCGGGGGCGGCGGGGGGCCAGCCCGGGGCGCCCCCTCCCTCGGGGTCCGCCGCCGCCCGCTGCGCATGCGCGGCCCGCCCGCCGCCCTGCGCACGCGCGGCCGGTCCCTGCGGCAGAGCGGCGCCCGGGGCGCGACCGCCCCCTGCCGGCCGCGCGGGGTGGCGCCGGCGGTCGGACGCCCTGGCCGGTGCCACGCCTGAGCCGACCCTCCCCGGCCTCAGTTTCCCCTTCTCTAGGGCGGGAGCGAGAACACCTGTGGAGCCTGTTTGGAGGGGACTCCCGGAGCCCTGCACGTCTCTCCTCCCCATGCTGTGACCTCTGACTCCCGCCTCTCGGAGCCCGTGTAGGCCGAGCCCTCAGGCGGCCACACCATGAACACGTCCCCGGGCACCGTGGGCAGCGACCCGGTCATCTTGGCCACGGCCGGCTATGACCACACGGTGCGGTTCTGGCAGGCCCACAGCGGGATCTGCACGCGCACGGTGCAGCACCAGGACTCTGTATCCTCTGGCCCCGGCCGTGGGAGGCTGGTGCCGGCCGGTGCGGTGGGTGGGCGGTGGGGGGACGGCCTGGGGGGCCGGGCCCCTTCTCGTCATCCTCCTTAGCAGACCCAGCAGGTGAACGCGCTGGAGATCACCCCGGACCGCAGCATGATCGCGGCTGCAGGTACCCTCCCCTCCCGCTGCCCCAGGAGCCTGGGGGGCCAGCCTGGGCTCCCCCTTCAGCTCCACCCCGCTGGCCGGGCTCCCCCCCCTTCAGCTCCGCCCCTGCCTCTAGGCTACCAGCACATCCGCATGTACGACCTCAACTCCAACAACCCCAACCCCATCATCAGCTACGACGGGGTCAACAAGAACATAGCGTCCGTGGGCTTCCACGAGGACGGCCGCTGGATGTACACGGGCGGGGAGGACTGCACCGCCCGGATCTGGGACCTCAGGTGAGGCGGCTGGTGGGCTGGGCCAGGAAGTCTGCCATACCGCCCAGGGCGAGGTGCCCCCGGCAGAGGCCAAGGCAGGGTTCCCCGTCCGGTGATTTTCCCAGGGTCAGCGGAGGGTGCTAGGAGAGGGCAGGGAGGGGGCCTTGGCCTGACCCCACAGGGAGCTGTGGAGAGTGAATTGCATCAGACCCCGCCCGGAGGCCGGGGGTGCTCCTACCCTTTCTGAGTCAGTCCATGCTCCGGGCACCCCTGGGAGGGCCTCACCTGGGAGACAGCGCCCATCATCAGAGGGACAGACTGGCCAGGGCGCCCGGGGCACCAATGGTGGCCTCACAGCGTGTGCCGCCATCCCCCAAGGTCGCGGAACCTGCAGTGCCAGCGCATCTTCCAGGTGAACGCGCCCATTAACTGCGTTTGCCTGCACCCGAACCAGGTGAGGGGCTCGCTGGGGGCAGTCCACGGGGCTTGGAGGGGCAGGGTCCGCCCCCTCTCACCCTCCCTATGCCCCAGGCGGAGCTCATTGTGGGTGACCAGAGCGGCGCCATCCACATCTGGGATTTGAAAACTGACCACAACGAGCAGCTGATCCCTGAGCCAGAGGTCTCCATCACCTCTGCCCACATCGACCCCGACGCCAGCTACATGGCAGCCGTCAACAGCACCGTGAGCCCCTCAGCTGCGCACCCGCCCTCAGCCCTACCTCCCTCCAGGCCCGCTTCCCCCCGCAGGCTCCTACTCCAGCCCGGACGCCGGAACCCGGTGTCCCTCCTGATGACCACGCTGCCCGCCCACCTGGGCCACCGCCGGCCACCACCCCCTCCAGCCTTTCCTCTGTCTGCTGCCGGTTTCCTGCCTGCAGCTCGCGGTCCGCGTTCCCGCGGCCGCCCCACCGGCAGCCGCGGCCTTCCTGCCGTCTCCGTTCTCACTGACTCCCCCGGCCCCCGTCCTCCCTGTGTGAAGCTGGGACGCCCCTGGCTCCTGACCGTGCCCCGGGGCACCCCGTTCACTCTCCTGTCCAGTCGCACCTGCTCCCCAACCTCTGTTAAAGCTCAGCTCTCATCCCCAGACTTTCCCTCTGCGCCTGTGCCTGTGCGGCGCCTCCATCCCCGCGCCCTTCACGTCCCGGGGGACAGGCCCCCTCTGGGAAGGAGGCGCGTCCTCCCCTCGTCTTGCTGCCTGTGGCCCGTGGTCGGGGCCAGGCCGCTCCGCTGCTTCCTGAGGCTGGACCCGGTGCCCCGCGGCCCGGCGCTCACGCCCTGCACACGCTGCGGAGGAGGCAGGCCCCGCACCCCGCCTCGCCCCTGGTGCCCCCTTCCTCCGCTGTCCAAGCGGACCCCCTGGGCCCCCGTGACCTCCCTCCCACCCCCAGGGCAACTGCTATGTCTGGAACCTGACCGGGGGCATCGGGGACGAGGTGACCCAGCTCATCCCCAAGACTAAGATCCCAGCGCACACCCGCTACGCCCTGCAGTGCCGCTTCAGCCCTGACTCCACGTGCGTGTGGGCCGGGCGGGCTGCCGGGGGCGGGGCCGGGGCCAGGCACAGGGTGGGGCAGCGGCTGCTGACCCCCACCACGGCCTCCCAGGCTCCTTGCCACCTGCTCGGCCGACCAGACGTGCAAGATCTGGCGGACGTCCAACTTCTCCCTGATGACAGAGCTGAGCATCAAGAGCAGCAACCCCGGGGAGTCCTCGCGGGGCTGGATGTGGGGCTGTGCCTTCTCAGGGGACTCCCAGTACATCGTCACAGGTGAGCCCCGCTGCCCTCCCCGCACCCTGCTGCCCCCTCCGGCCGCCCGGGAGGGGAGCCCGCCCCCGGGGTCTGGCCTGAGCTGCTGTCCCTGCTTCCTCCCTGCAGCTTCTTCTGACAACCTGGCCCGGCTCTGGTGCGTGGAGACCGGGGAGATCAAGCGGGAGTACGGCGGCCACCAGAAGGCCGTTGTCTGCTTGGCCTTCAACGACAGCGTGCTGGGCTAGCCTGCGCCCCTTGACTGGCCCGGCAAGCAGTGTGGGGGCATGGGGCCGGCCTGGCAGGAGGCAGCAGCTGGCTGGACCCGCCCTGTTGCCCAGGTCAGAGAACCCCCGTGGTGCTCCAGCCTGGCTGTCTGGACCCGAGGGGGCCCATTCCCCTCCAGGGCCCCTCAGTCCCCCTTTGTTTGTCTGGGCTTAACGGGGCTCGGGAGCCTGCCCATGCCAGCCTGCACGCTCCTCAGATATTCTGCAGACCTCGGGCATTGGGAGGACCCGGCTGGTGCCCATCCCCAGCTCCTTCCCTATCCCGCCGTCGACTCGTGTCTGGAGACCATGGAGGACACAGGGGCGGGTGGAGAAGTTTATTCGCCCTGCGGTGTGGCTGGCAGCCGGTGGGCAGGCAGGTGGGCGGCGGCTCAGTCCGGGAGGTAATAAAAGCAGACCGACACGCAGACGCTGCTCGGGAAGCAGATGTCAATGCACAGGTAGATCAGCCGCTGCCTCTGGGGCCCTGGGGAAGGGGTCTCCGTGAGCCCCGCGTCCCAGACTCCTGCGGCCAGGCCTCGCCATAGCACCTGCCCGGACTCACCGACTGCTCGACGGGCCCAGTAAATGGGGGTCTTCACGCAAAGGTGCCGCACTGAAGCCCCCACCTGGGCAGGGTCTACCTCGTGGCTCCCGAGCACGGCCAGCAGCTCCTGGGCATAGTGGGGGGCCGGGCTGGGGCTGGGGGACTCCTGGGCCTGCAGGGGAGTCGCCAGTGGGCCCGCGCCGGACACTGGGCCTGCTCCGGGCTGGGTAGAACCCGCACATCCCGGACCTGCTGGCTCGCTGCCGGCCCATCCCCACCCCAGCCCCTTCAGCACCCGCGCCGGGAAGATCCAACTTTCTGTTTCCTGAAACCAGAGCCCCAGCCCTGTGCCCCGCGCGGCCGCACACAAGAAGACCCTTTGTCTGGCCGGGCCGGGCGCTGGCCGCGCGGGGCTGCTCACCCTCGAGGTGTTCACCAGCAGCCGCAGGGCCTGGCGGTCCCGGGGCTCCATGGGGCGGAGGAAGCAGGCCCGGTGCTCTGGCGGGCGGTAGCAGACATGGCCCTGGGGGAAAGGGGGTGCTGGTGAGGTGGGGCCGCCGGGCACCCTGGGGCCGTGACCCCCAGCCCACTCACGCTCTGCCCGTCCAACAGCACGGCCCAGCTACGGTTGCTCTGGGCTGGGGTCACTCTGAGGGTCGCCGTGTCCCGGGCCGCGTCCACCTGGGCCGTCTGGTTGGACCGGGGCCCCCTGGGGCTCGGGAGGGTCAGGCGGAACAACGCAGGGAGCGGCTGAAGGAGAAGCCAGTGCTCAGCCGGGCGGGCCAGCCTCCCTCCTGCTTCTCACTGCCCCTGCCCAGCGGGGGCCTCACCTTGGGAGGACTGTGAGCAAAGCCCAGCAGGCCTCCAGCCGCTGTGCCTGCGGCGACCAGCAGCAACAGCAGCAGACCCCAGGCTCTCCAGTCCCCTGGGCAGGGCTTGGTCTTCACCTGCGGGCGAGCAGGCCGGGCTGAGGCGGCGTGCGGGTGGGTGCCACGATCCCGTCCCAGCCCTGAGTGCCCTGGCCCCTGCCCAGCAGAGCTCCCTGGTGCAGAAGGCACTCACCCCGGCGGGCCCAGGCCCGGCGCCCTCCGTACCGCAGCTGCCCTGCTCCATGCCGCAGCCCTGGGCACAATGCGCCGATTGTGAGGCCCATCAGCCCTCGGGGAGCCGGCCCCTCCCCGCCTGCAGCCAGGCCTCCCCCTGGGCCCAGATACCGGATATCAGGTCAGAACCTGGACAGCGCCCTCCCGCCCCTGCCCTCCTGACAGCCTGTGCGGATGAGCAGCAGGCCAGAGTGAGCGGGAGCCCAGAGTGTGCCGGAGGGCGGCGCTGCCCAGGCAGGATGGCTGGGCGGTGCGGTCGGGGCAGGCTGGTCTCCGCTCTGGGGTACTCTAGTGGCCCGGCTGGGCACCGGGCCTGGCACACAGCAAACCCCCAATAAAAGCATTTTGGAACGACTGCCCTGACTCCCTCCTTCCCCACACAGCCCGGCCCCTCCCCTAGGCAGGCAGATGGGAAGCAGCCTGCTTGGACCCCTCACCCCCAAGCCAGGGCGGTGCCATGGAGCTGACTGGGCCATGCCGGGCTCAGGCCCCCGGCTGCCACCCGCACCTGCCTGGTTTTCTGAGGTGGTGCCAGCGGGCCGCTCTCAGGACCTGCGTGCTCTCTACCAGCTGCGCCCAGTGGCCCAGCCTTGTTGCCCCTCATTCTCCCCAGCCTGCCCCCTGCAGTGGGCGGAGCTGGCCACGGCCCAGCGCTGGATGGACAGATCCTGTGAAGCCGCACAGGGAAGGCCGGGAGTCAGTGTGGGTTCAAAAGTTTAATACGCATTTGCATTCACACAGTGCAAGGGGGTGGGGTGGGGACACTGGCTCCCCGGCCACCTCCCAGCTCCTGGGTGGGTGAGGCCTGCTCCGTGCCCAGACCCTCCTTGAGCCGACCTCACAAAGCCACCGACTCACAGGCACCCCGTGGCCGAGTCCGATCCCCAGGTACCCTGGGCCTGGGAGCAGCTGGAGGCCCGGGACACCCTTTATTGCAGGCAACTTAGCAGGAGCGACAAGAGCGCCATGGTGCAGGGCCAGAAGCCGCCGGGAAGGAGCGGCCCGGAAAGAGCTGGCCGAAAGGAGCTGCTTCCCAGGCCTGCAAGTGCAGGCAGCAGAGAGTGTTCAGCGGGCCTGTTCCCACAGGGCTGCAAACATGGGGGCTGGCAGAAAAGGCCAGGGCCCCCTGCCAAAATCCCCTGGCACGCAAGATCCCCTGCCAGTCCTCCTGCCGGCCAGTAATAAGGGCCTCCAGGGCCAAGGTCGGTGGCCTCGTGGACCACCGGATCTAACCCCCCAACCAGGCCAGGGTTGGGGAGAGCGGAAGAGGTTGGAGGTTTCGAAAAAGAACTTCCTGTTCTCCGGGACACCCCTCCCCCCCCCCCCCCCCAGAGGGCACCCTGGGCAACAGGCATTCCTCAGGCCAGAGCAAGCCAGCCTTGGCTGTGCTGCTGGCAGGGGCAGGAGACTCCTCCCCGGGGATTTTCCCCAACACGACACAGCACAGCTATTAATCAACACACGTAAGACTCAATTCCACCACTTGACAACTTTGTTCAGAGTCTAAAAAGAAACTTTTAGGTAACAGCACTGCCCTGAGCTCCCTGCGCAGCCCAGAGGTCCACGAGGCACCCCAGCCCTCCGGGCCGGCGGACTTCAGCCTGAGACAGCAGAGGCTCAGCCGAGTGTGCAGAGCTGCGCGTGGAGCGGGAGCCGCAGCCCGGGGCACCCGCAACGTGACAGACAATGGTGACACAAGGTGGCTTCTGAGGAAGCTCAGGGTGGTAGCGAGGGCGGCACCGCACACCCACGCACAGGAAGACACGGCAGGGCAGCAGCCCCGCTCCATGCCCCCCGGCAGCTGAGGAGCTGGGGCAGGCTCCCCTGCCAGACGCCCCTCTGAGCACAGTGCGTAACAGTCCAAGCCACCAGCTGCCCCTCACCTTGCCCCGCAAGGAGGTTTGATCCCTGAATCTTTCCATAAAAGAAGTGACGCCCCAGACCCACCTGACACCCACCAGCAGGCGCCGAGGTTACCTGAATCCCGGACGGGTGCTGAGCCCGCCCTGCTGGCCGTGGAAGGCGCCAGGCCCCCCGCAATGCCCACCAAGCTTGAAAGTGCATCTCAAAATATAAGCGTCTGGATACAAAGCCCCCCCGCCCCCCGCCCTCCCCGGGAACTTTTACTTACAAGGCCAACGCCTAGTGGCTCCGCTGCGGGGCGCCCAGCCGGCCCGGCCTACGCCCCACCTATTAATTTGGGTAACGATTTTCAATGTTTTTTATTCTGGAGATTAAAGACACTAAATCTTTAATCTTGGAGGGCGGGCAACAGGTCGGCTATGCTGTCAACATAGAAGTCGGGGACCATTTTCTTCCGAGACTCGGAGTCACTCTCCTGGTTACTCTGCACGTCCCCCAGCGTGGAGACCCCGGTGAGGGTGAGGATGGTCTTCAGGCCGCAGGTGACCCCCAGCAGGATGTCGGTGTCCAGGCGGTCCCCCACCATGACGGTGCGCTGGGGGTCGATGCCGTACTCCTGGGACACGCAGTCGAAGATGAAGCGGCTGGGCTTCCCGATGATGTCGGCGCGGCGCTGCGCGGCCATCTCCACGGCGTGCACCAGGCAGCCGGTCCCTGCGGGGCGGAGAGGGGCGCGGCGCGGGTCAGAGCGCGGGAGGGGCCCCCCGCCCGCCCGCGGCGCCCCGGCCCCGGCCCCGGCCCCGGCCCCGGCCCGGGGCGGGCACGGACCTGCGATGAAGCAGCCGTTCTCGAGCGGGAGCCGGTTGTCCATGTTGGTGCCCACGAGCAGGCAGCCGGGCTGCTGCAGGTAGCGCAGGGCCTTGGTGAGCTTCATGTAGCTGAAGTGCGGGTCGAAGCCCACCACCACGGCGCGCACGCCGGGCTCGAGCGGCGCGGCCAGCCAGGCGGCGGGGCCGTCGCCCTGCAGCGGCTCGGGGCCCACGCCCACGGCGGCGACGCCCACGGCCTCCAGCTCGGCGGCCAGCGCGGGGCTGCCCAGCACGTAGGCCTTGGGCGCGGGCGCGCCGGCCAGGCGCTGGCGCAGGTAGAGCGCGGCGCAGTAGGCCGTGCCGAAGACCTCGAGGCCGGCGCCGGGCCCCGCCGGGCCGCCGAAGCCCAGGCGCCGCAGCTTCTCGGCGTAGGCCGCGCGGGTCTGGCTGCTGTTGTTGGTGACGAAGCCCAGGCGCTTGCCGCGGGCGCGCAGCGCCGTCAGGGCCTCGGGCGCGCCGGGCACGGCCGTCTCGCCGCGCCACAGCACGCCGTCGCAGTCGAACAGCAGCGTGTCCACGTCGGCCAGCAGCGCCCGGGCCCGCTCGGCGCTCAGCCGCACGCAGCGGCCGCCCCGCCCGCCGGCCTCCGCCGCCATGGCCGCCCGCCGCCCGCCGCCACCGGCCGCCGCCGCCACCGGCCGCTCCTCGTAGCCGCCCGCCGCGGCGCCCGCCCCGCCCCCGGCGCGCTCATTGGCCCGGGCCCTCGCGCGCGCCGCCCATTGGCCGCGGCGGCGGCGCCCGCGCACCAACCGCCGCGGGCGGGCGCGGGGAGGCGGCCGCCCATTGGCCGGCGCGCCCGGGCGCCGCGCCGATTGGCTGGCGGGGAGCCAACCGGCAGGGGCGGCGGAGGGCCTCTGCGGAAACGCGGCGGGGCGCCGGCGGGCGCCGCTGCGCGGTCGGCCTCGGGGCGGGGGCCGCGGCCGGAGCCCGGGCGCGCCGGGCCGCGGGGGCCGCGGGGGCCGCGGGGGGCCCGGCCCGGCCCGCCGGCGCCCGCCCGCCGCCCTCGGGGCCGTGGGACGGGGCGGCGCGGGGACCCGCCCGGTCGCTGCCCCGCCGACCTCCGCCGAGGCGCCGCCCCCGGGGCGCGCGAGCCCAGGGCAGCTTGCGGGGCCGCCGCCCGCCTGCGCGCCGGGCGACCCGCCGGTCGGGGCAGCGCTCCCGCCCCCGGGAAGCCCGGGCAGCAGCGGGCGGCCCGGCCGAGGCCCGTCCTGCCGTCTCGGCTGCTCATTCCTCGCGGGCCGCGGCGCGGGGCGCTGAGTCCACCCGTGGGCGCGGAGCTGCCCCTCCTGAGGGCCATTCCCGCCCCGGTCGCGGTGGCCAGGCGGCAGAACATTGGTGGCCCGGGCCGCCCGAGGCCCCACCTGGGCCAGACTGTCCAGACCCAACACCCGCTCGTCTCCTGGGCCCCAGGTCTGCATCACATGTGGTCCGGACTCCCCTCCCCCAGGTCAGGCGGGCGGCCTCCGATCCCTTGAGCACCGTTTGTTCACTCACTGCCCATCCCTGTCCTTGTTGGCCGGGGACCCACTGCAGGACAGAGGTCAAGGCCCCCAAGCACAGGTCCAGCAAAGCCTTCCTGCCCCAAGTGCCCCCACCCAGGAGGGGCTGTGCCTTCCCACTCCCGCTTGCTGGCGGGACTGACCTGAGCAGCTGCACCTGAAGATCACCATCCAGCGGGAGGCCAGCAGCACGGTGTGCGTCTGGCCGAGGGGGACATGCCCACTTGCCGTGGTTTCCTAGGCCTGGGTAAGCGCCAGCTCCGGGCACGGCTCTTGGCCTGACTCACCCGAGGGGCAGGTGTGGGAGAGGCTTGCGGCCAGGTCCTGGAGGGGGCTGCGCAGGCAGGGTGCTTTCGCTGGGAGGGCTGGTCTTGGTGGCAATAGGGTGCGATGCCTGCGTCTGGAGGGGAGAGGAGCGTGACCTGCACGACCATCACCTGTTCCTGACTCACAGAGGTGCTCCAGGTGTCCTGCCAGTGGACGGGGCCAGGGTTGCCCAGAAGCGGCACGGGGCATGGGGCGAGCTGGTGACAGGGGCCCACAGCAATTAACCTGAATGTGCTGCAAGGATTTGTTTGAAAGTGCAAGTTGAGTGTCTTCAGAGGTCAGCACTTCTGTGAGCTAGGCCACAGGGGGCTCCCAGAATGTCTCTGGCCAGGAGGCCCTTCTACCCCTGGGGATAAGTAGGCAGGAGGCCTGGCCTGCCCCCCACAACTGTTCCCCCAGCCTCCTGGGCACAGGGGACAGTGCTGGCTCTGCACCCGCTGTGGTCAGCCCCCCTGCTGTTACCCACCCCTGGGCACCAGGTCTTTGACGTCCTTCCCCCTTGCGGGGGCTTCCCCCACCTATATGGTATGTGGTGCCCATTTCTCCGCAGCACAGCCTCGAGTGGAATGTCCCAGAGCACTGAGCTGCCACCCCCTCCTCGCCTGGTGCCCTCCTGGGCCTCCCTGCCCAAAAGCTGGCCACATCCCTTGCTCCACAGCCCCGCCTGCCGCTCCCCCCTTTTGTCCCTCCTGGGGCGCCCTCCTGGCTCCTCTGCTGTGGCCCTGTGGGCCTTTCTCACACAGTGGTCAGAGGCTTCCTGGGCGCCGCCTGTTGCTCCCGGGACCTCTGCAGCCAGCAGGAGAGCCCTGCCGCAGCTTGATGCCCACTCCTGCTAAGCTCGCCCGCCCAGCTGAACAGCCTCGGCCCTTGCCCTCCTGGGGCAGAGCCCATGCAGTCTGTCCAGGCCGTCCTGCCCGGGGCCGCGGTCTCTGGCATCCTGCAGGCTGGGCTGGCAGGGCGCTTGCCTTCGGTGTCTGCCCACCGCCCTGGACCGAGCTGCGGCAGCCTGGGTCTCCTCACCTTCAAAATAGGGGTGACCGCTATCTGGAGTGAGTTCTGTGAAGCGCTCCGCCTCGAGGAGCGCCCGCGCAGCCCGCCTTCTAGGAGCGGGCGGCGGCCCCGGCGGTCGCGGAGGGGTGCGGTGCGCTGGGACGGCCGGTGGGGCGTCCCGACTCGCGGCCTCCCCGCAGCCCCCTGGCCGGAGCAGGCGGGGCCCTCATGGCGGGCTGCGGGCAGGCGAACCCCCAGCTGCCGGCCAGCTTTCCTCTGCTCCCCGCAGTGACTCCCCCAGACCCGCGGGCCCCCTCCTGGCCGGGTGCCCCGCGGGGCTCGCCGCGCGCCGCTTCCTTTTTCCTCCCTCGACGCTGTCTGCGGGCAGCGGTCACAGCCGGGCGGCCTTGCAGGAGTTTCCCTCCGCGACAGCAGTGGACACGGCGGGCACGCGCGCTGACCAGGACGGGCGGGCGTGGGGGGGCGGCGGCGGGCCGCGCGCCCCGGGCCGTCCCGGTCACCCGAGGGACAGCCCGCCGGCCCGGAGCCCGCCACCCGGGCGAGCAGCGGCCCCGCGAAGCCGCCCGGCCACGGGGAGGTGAGGCCCGAGCGTGCAGGGGGCCGCCCCCGTGGCTGGTGGGAGCTGGGGTGCCGGCGGGGTTCGCCGGCAGGGGCCGCTCGTCGGCCGCGCGCCTCGGCCCCCCCGGGCCCAGCCCCGCGGCCCCGGGAACGCAGCGCCCCCGCACGCCCGTCCGCCCGTCCGCCCGTCCGCCCGTCCGCCCGCGCGGCCACGCCCCTCTCTGTCTCCTGGCGAGCCGGGCCGCCCGCGCCCCGCCCCGCCGCCTGTCCGTCAGGCCCCGCCCCGCCGCCTGTCCGTCAGGCCCCGCCCCGCCGCCTGTCCGTCAGGCCCCGCCCCGCCGCCTGTCCGTCAGGCCCCGCCCCGCCGCCTGTCCGTCAGGCCGCCGGCCCCGCCCCCGGAGGCCTCGGCTCCCTGGAGCTCCGGCCGGCCTCGGCGCGGCTCGTTGTTATGACGACATGGTCGTAAATCCGCCATCTTCCTGCGGCGCGTTGCGACATGGAGGGCGCGATGGCAGTGCGGGTGACGGCCGCGCATACGGCAGAAGCCCGGGCCGGAGCCGGGCGGGAAGCTGGCGAGGGCGGGGTCGCGGCCGCGGCGGCCTCGGCCCCCGGCGGCTTCCTCGGTCTCCCCGCCACCTTCAGCGAGGAAGGTAACGGGGCCCAACGGGCCGGGGCGCGGGCGGCTCAGCCCGGGCCGGCGGAGGCCCTCGCTGCGGGCGCCACAGACCCTCCCGCGCCGGACTCCTCGCGGCCGCCGGGCCTGGCCTCTGCGGCGGCGCCCCCGCCCGGCCCGCGCTGTCAGCGCCGCCGCCCCCCGCCCGGCCCGCGCTGTCAGCCGCCGGCCCCTCCCGCCCCTCCCCCGCCCCCTCCCCGCGCCTGACAGGCCCCCGGGCCCCGCCGGGGTGTGGCCGGGGGCCCCGGGGGCGGGGCCTCGGGGCTCGGCCGGCCCGGGCGCCGGGGCGGGCGGCGGGGAGCGGCCCTGCCGCCGGCCGGCCTCGAGCTTTGGGTCCTGGCCGGTGGCCCCGGACCTCGGGAGCCCCCCCCGCCCTGCGCCGCCCTTTCATCCTCAGACAGTCTGGGCGCTGCTGTGGCCGTCGTGGTCATTGCTGTTCGCCTTCCTGCCAGTGGCGGGGGAGAAGGAGGCTCAAAGATGTGCCCTGCCGGGGCATCCAGCTAGTAAACAGCAAGGGCCGGCCGGTGCCGCTAACTTCTGACTCCGGCCACCTCCTGGGTTGGGGGGATGCAAAATAGAACCCGCATGTAAACTGCTGGGGCCAGGCTGGTGGCGGCCTCCCCGCAGGGGCCCTGAGAGCCTCTGGAGAGGACGCTCGGCCTTTCCTCCCAGGCCCGGGGGCTGTCGACTGGCCCTGGGCAGGCTGGCCACGCCGGCGGTGGGCTTTGTTCCCATCGGATTTGTTCCGTTTGCTCCCTGTTCAGTTTGTTCTGCTCCTCTGAGTCCAGCCTGGGGAGGGTCAGAACCACCGGGGCCAGTGCCAGCCCAAGGTGGGTCTCCAGAGGTTGCTGGGCCCTGCTGGGCCTGCCCATGCGCATGCCAGTGAAATGGAGAGGACGTGTTCCCTTTCGGGGCGGGGGTCCTTCCCGCAGCAACACCTGGGCCCCATCAGGCTTGGCGAGGCAGATGGGAGGGCTCAGAGGGTGGCGAGGACCGTAGCAGCTGGCCTGTGACCGAGCTGCCGGCCACGTGACCTTCCGGGGCGGCCATGGCTGTGGTCGGCCTGTGCTCGTGGCTTCAGTAGACCTCGGCTGGGCTCCCAAAGGCCCAAGCCTGGGCTGGGCCGAGCCGTGGGACAGCGTGTGAGGCGGGGGTGGCATCTTCCCGCGCCTTGGGGCACACGGGGGGCGTCAGGAATAGACCCACAGGCTCGGGCTCCCACCCTGCGCCCACCCATGGGTGAATTTCCAGTCACTTTTCCAAAGTGGGAACAGTCATCTCCATTTCCCCGGAGTCCCAATAGGACTGGGTGATGCCCGCAGGCACTGCCTGGCACACCGCAGGGGCTCCAGGAGCAGGAAGCTGACGTGAGGTCGGGCCTCTGGGAAGTTCCACCTGTGCACTATCCCCCGAGCGGGGCGGGGCTGCCTGTCTGAGGCCAGTGAGAAGAGGCCACAGGCCAGGCCGCTGTGCTCTGCATGTGCTCTGCCCATCCGCCCAGTCCCAGAGATGGTCCCCAAGACCCTGGGCACGCGCCAGCCCCTTCGTCTTAAACCCGGGCCCTCCACTCCCCCAACTGACTTGGGTGAATCCCTCCACTGCCCAGCCCCTCCCTGGACCTCTCTCCCTCATCGTAAGTGTATGATTGGGGTCACCCCACACTCCCAGAGGATGGGGCAGCCCCCGGGGCCCCGAGCGTGTTCTGAGGCCCTGGGAGAGGGCTGGTGAAGGTCCCTCTGGATGCCATCCTCGGCTGGGTTTGGCCTGGGCTGGCAGGGGAGGCTCCAGGTCTGGTTGGCAGGTGCCCTGTGCCATGCCCCCTGAGCCCAGACCCCTTACAGATGAGGACGATGTGCACAGATGTGGCCGCTGCCAGGCGGAGTTCACCGCCCTGGAGGGCTTTGTCCAGCACAAGCTGCAGAGGACTTGCCAGCGGGCCCCTCCGGAGATCCTTCCTGCCCCGCCTGGTGCCGCCACACTGCTGGGCCAGCAGGTGAGCCCCCGCCCCGCCCCACACATGCCCCTCGCATGGCAGGTGGAGGGAGGTGCCCGGTCCTGGGGGAGGTGGGCTGGGCTCTGCTGTCGGGGTGCAGGGGCCAGCTGGGGGCGTGGGGTGGCCCAGCCTGCACCCCTCCCCTCGGAGTCTGTGGCCCGTCTTGCCTTGGGGGTGTCGGGTCCAACTCGTGCAGTCCCAGGGATCGCACTGGTGAGGCGCTGGCTCTGGGGGCCAGCCCCCGTCGTAAAATGGCCATCTTTGCTGGCCCGTGTGAGCTCAGGCAGGGCACACACAGCCTCAGACCCTCCACCTGTGGGCAGCTTTCCTGCCAGTCTCGTGGCCCAGGAGTAGGCAAGGAGACTGGAAAAGCCAGAGGCCGTCTTCCTCCGACCCGCTGTCCCCAGCCGGGCCTTCTCCTGCGGGAAGGCCCAGGCCGTGCTGATCCCCGGCTGGGACACTGAGCTGCCCGCCAGGGCCTGCTTCTAAGGTGGCTGCTTCTAAGTCACTTCCTTCTGGACCCGGGGCGGCTCTCTGTGCTTCCAGTCTGGCCCAGGCGGCTGGGGTCTTATAGTGAAGGGCCAGACCCTGGCCTGGGTTGGAGGGGATTGTCTGGGGAGGCGGAGCCCCAGCCCAGCTGGCCCCCATGGACATCAAGCGCAGCCTGAGCTCGGAGCCCAGCAACCCAGGAGCCCACAGATGAGTCCTCTGGCCCCTGTCCCCTGTCGGTAGGTGGTGCCGGCGGCGGCAGGAGGCCGGGAGGAGCCCATCACCGTGGCCCACATCGTGGTGGAGGCGCCCGACATCGTGGGTAAGCCTCGAGCCCCGGCTGTCCACATGGGGCCCAGACCAGGCGCTGTGGACAGGGTACACGGCCGGAGGCTGGGGCCTCTGCACACCCCGCGTGGCTGGCCGGGGATGAGGCTGCTTGTGCACCTCCCGCAGGGCACTGATCTGCCAGCACCGAGGGAGCAGGCGCCTGCAGCCCTGGGGCACCCTGGCAGCACAGGCACCCCCTCCTGCCACCGTCCCCACCTCTGCCTGGTCTTCCAGGACCTTCCCCGCTTCTGCCTCCGCGCTTTCCTGCTCCTGCCCGCTGCAGCTGTGGCTCGGGTGCGGTGGGGCGGTGCCAGGGCACACCCGCTGCTCCAGCTGGCCCTGACCTGCTGCCTGACCTTGCTCCTCATGTCCCAGCGTGCCCACCCCCACCCGCTCCCCGATGCGCGTTTACGAGCGGCAGCCCAGCCGCCTCTTTGATGGCTGCTTCTAAGTCAAAGTGCAGGCTGATGCCCGGCGGCGGTGGGGGCTCACACCGATTCATCCTGGACAGGCCAGCGGTGGGCAGGGGGCTATTCAGAGGGAGCTGGGCATGCCCACGTCGGAAGGGGGAGGCCCGCTGGGGGTGGGCAGTGGGGAGGGAGTGGTTTCCGGGCGGGGGCCCACTGGGCAGGCGCTGTGGCAGGTGCGCGAGTGGGCGACTGGACAGGAAGCAGGTTTGGGCAACAGGTCGACCTTGACCTTTGGAAGCCCTTGGGGCTCACTGGGGCAGAAAGAGGGGGTGGAGGAGCCCGAGAGATGGCTCAGGAGGGGCAGACACCTGCCCTTGTCCCCAGGCCGCCTCCCCACGGCATTCCTGAGCGCAGCAGGCGGGGCCCTGGCGGGGCGTCGGTTTCTGGGTGGGTGGCTTCACACAGGAAAACAAGCTCCTGAGTCAGGCGGCAACCCTGGGCTCTGGGTCCGCCGGGTCCTTCCCACCACCTGCCTCCAACCACTCAGGCCTTGCTTGGCACCTCTTTTGGGGCCCTCGGGAACCCCCTGCTGCTTCTGCACCCTTGGGAACGTCCCCCTCTGCCAGCATCCTGGGTGTCCCTTGGCGTCAGCTGCTCTGGAGTCCAGGGCCAGAGTCCGGGGCTGGGGTCGGGCTGGGCCGGCGCCACCGTCGAGGGGCTGGACACCCACCCGGGCCCTCCCGCCGCTTTCCTGGAAACAAACTTGAGTTTCTCCCCGGGACTCCCGTGGCCGCGCCCCCCCCAACCCCCCCACCCCCGTCCCCGGGTTCGCCCGCGGCGCGCTGGCTCACGGCGTTTTCTTCCGGCCGCCGCGGCATCTTGGCACGGCCCGGCCCGGCCCGGCGGACGGTGTCTAGGAAGAGGCTTCGCCGCCGTTTCCCACGCCGCGCGTCTCCGCGCCGAGACCCCCAGACGTGCTCCCGGCGTGGCCGAGCCCGCTGCCAGCTCCCGCTCGGAAGGCGCGGCGGCCCGGCTTCTCCGGCCTGGGCGAGCCCACGGCTGCCGGCCCGGCCAGGGACCCCTGGGGCAGGCGTCCGCGTTCCCAGGGGCCAGGCGGGGGGCAGCGCCAGGCGGCGGGGGCTCTGTGCTCGTGCGGGGTCCCCACTGCACATCCCGGGCCGGGAGCTCCGGGCCCGGAAGACTCAGGCGCCCATCTCCGCAGGTGGCGGCCACATCAAAGAGGTCATCGTGGGCGCCGAGGCGGAGCCGGGGGACGACGAGATGGCAGAGGCCTCGGGCAGCCCCCACCGTCGGGGGCCGGGGCCGGCGGGGCCGGGCGAGCAGGCCCAGGTCAAGCTGCTGGTGAACAAGGACGGCCGCTACGTGTGCGCGCTGTGCCGCAAGACCTTCAAGACGGTGAGCCGGGGCGGGCGGGGGTGGGGGGGTGCCACGCCCGCCTCCCCAGGCGCTGAGCCGGCCGCCCCTCCCCACAGGGCAGCATCCTCAAGGCCCACATGATCACCCACAGCAGCCGCAAGGACCACGAGTGCAAGCTGTGCGGGGCCTGCTTCCGCACCAAGGGCTCGCTCATCCGCCACCACCGGCGGCACACGGGTGAGCCCGCGCGCCTCCCCCGCGCCCCGGCCCGCGCCGCCAAGGCTGACCCCCTTCTCTCCGCAGACGAGCGCCCCTATAAGTGTGCCAAGTGCGGGAAGAGCTTCCGGGAGTCGGGCGCGCTGACCCGGCACCTCAAGTCTCTCACCCCGTGCACAGAAAAAATACGCTTCGGCATGAGCAAGGACGTGGTGGTGGTGGGCAAAGAGGACACGCCTGCAGGTCAGGGGGGTGGGGTGCCCGTGCCCCCCCCCCCCCGCCTGGCCAGCCCTCGGGCACCCTCACTCTGGACTCCCTTAAAGGGCCTGGCGCCTCCACGGTGGGGACCATCGCATCGCCGTCCGTGACAGGCGAGCCCATGGACACGTCGCCGGTGATCCACCTGGTGACCGACGCCAAGGGCACGGTCATCCATGAAGTCCATGTCCAGATGCAGGAGCTCCCCCTGGGCGTGAAAGGCCTGGCCCCGGAGGTGGGGTGGGGGGCGGGCTCACCTCTTCAGCTCTGGCCAGGGCAGCAGCTCTGGCGGGAGCAGGGGTGCCGGCTCCCAGCGCTGCCTGGCTGCAGGGCCACGGGAGGCGGGGTGGGAGCACCAGTTTACTCTGGGCAGGCCCGAGGGGAGGAGCAGAGGCCAGGGCAGCTGGCCCCGTGGCCCCGAGGGGCCTCTGAGTGAGGGCGCCGTGTCCCCCCGGCCTGGGTGGGGCTGCCCTGTGCCGGGGTCCTGGCCACACAGCCAGCCCTCCCTCCGCCTCCCCACAGCCCCCGGGCCCCGAGGAGCCCCCCGGCGCCAGCGAGGGCGGCCGGGAGAACCTTCTGCGCCAGGCCATGCGGAACTCCGGGCTCGTGCCTGACAGGGGCGCTGGGGAGGACGCCGCCCGGCCCGCCTCTCGGCCCCCAGAACTGCCGCTGCTGGACGTGGAGCAGGTGGGGGCAGTCGCGGGGATGGGCAGGCTCCCTCGGGAGGCCCGGGTCCAAGGCCACCCCTCTGGCCTGGCCACCGGCCTGCTGGCTGCACCCTCCGAGTGGCGCGCCCCCTGCCGGCCTTCCTGGCCCAGGTGGGGGCTCCAGGATGGGCCCGCGGCTGTCCTAGGGGCGCCCTGGCCGGCCGCGTGGGTGCTGAAGGCGCCTGTGGACCCCGTAGGAGGCCCACGAGGTCTCGGCGGCACCCAGGACCCATCCGTGCCCACAGTGCAGCGAGACCTTCCCCACGGCAGCCACCCTGGAGGCCCACAAGAGGGGCCACGCAGGTGGGTGGCCGCGCGGGAGCCTGGCGGGAGCCTGGCGGGGGCGCGCAGCCGGGCCGGGCCGGGCCTGACCTGACGCGGGCGCCGCAGGGCCGCGGCTGTTCACGTGCCTGCAGTGCGGCAAGGCCTTCCCCAAGGCCTACCTGCTCAAGAAGCACCAGGAGGCGCACGTGCACGAGCGCCGCTTCCGCTGCGGGGACTGCGGGAAGCTCTACAAGACCATCGCGCACGTGCGCGGCCACCGGCGCGTCCACTCCGACGAGCGGCCCTACCCCTGCCCCGAGTGCGGCAAGCGCTACAAGACCAAGGTGGGCCCGCGCCCCGCTGGTGCCCCCCCGCGGGCTCCCCGCGCCCGGCCCGGCCGGCCGGCCGCCCCCGCCCTCCGCGCGAGGTGGGCGGGCGCGGGCGGGGCCGGGCCGGCGCTGAGGGCGGGTCTCCGCAGAACGCGCAGCAGGTGCACTTCCGGACGCACCTGGAGGAGAAGCCGCACGTGTGCCCGTTCTGCAGCCGCGGCTTCCGGGAGAAGGGCTCGCTGGTGCGGCACGTGCGGCACCACACGGGCGAGAAGCCCTTCAAGTGCTACCGCTGCGGCCGCGGCTTCGCCGAGCACGGCACGCTCAACCGGCACCTGCGCACCAAAGGTCGGCGGCGCGCGCGCGCGGGCGGGCGGGCGGGCGGGGCGGGGGCGCCACCGCGTTCGACCCGCGCCTCCGCCCCCAGGGGGCTGCCTGCTGGAGGTGGAGGAGCTGCTGGTGGACGACAGCCCCGCGGCCGCCGTGCTGGCGGAGGACCCGCACACCGTGCTGGTGGAGTTCTCGTCCGTGGTGGCCGACACGCAGGAGTACATCATCGAGGTGGGCGCGGGCCCGGGGCGCGGGGGGCTGGGGCCGGGCGCCGCGGCTGACCTCTGTCCTGGCGCAGGCCGCGGGGGACGACGCGGAGAGCAGCGAGGCGGCCGAGGTCCTCGGGGGCGCGCAGGCCGAGGTGGACAGCCACATCATGAAGGTGGTGCGGCAGATCGTGCACCAGGCCAGCGCGGGCCACCAGATCATCGTGCAGAACGTCACCATGGACCAGGAGGCCGGCTTGGGCCCCGAGGCCGCCGCCGCCGACACCATCACCATCGCCACCCCGGAGAGCCTCACGGAGCAGGTGGCCATGACCCTGGCCTCGGCCATCAGCGAGGGCACGGTGCTCACGGCCCGCGCCGGCGCCAGCGGTGCCGAGCAGGCCACTGTCACCATGGTCTCCTCCGAGGACATCGAGATCCTGGAGCACGCGGGCGAGCTGGTCATCGCCTCTCCGGAGGGCCAGCTGGAGGTCCAGACGGTCATCGTCTAGCGGGGCTGGGGGCGGGGCGGGGGCCTCGGGCACCCTGCCTGCGCCCCCGGGGGCTGGCGCGGAGGTGCGCCACGCAGGACCCGGGCGTGCCGAGGAGGCGGGGCTTGTACATACCCAGAGATTTTGTTGCTTTACAATAAAATGTGAAAACCCACAGCTTACACCGCGCGGGGCAGCCCTGGGGGCCGGCAGTTCCCACCGCGGCGCGGCGGCCCGGGGCCCCTCAGACGCTGCCCGTCACCCCGCCCAGGGCTGGCGGCTCCGTGGCGGTGCGTGGGCGTGCTGGCATGTGACCCGGCGGGCTCCTGCGCCCCGCCCAGCCCAAGCGTGACCCCAGCGGCCCTGCCGTGTGGGTGGGAGGGGTGCTGCTTCCCGGCCAACGCCCCTGGGGCCGCTCTGGGCTGGAGACGGGTGTTGGGGGACCCAGGGGTCCTGACTTTTTACCCCGAGGTCACCACGTGCCAGAGAAGCAGCCGGAGGCTGTGGACTGGCGAGGAGGCTGCTCTCCGGGGTGTGCGGCCTTAGTTCCCCGGGGCACGCGGCTGGGCGGGGAGATGCAGGGTGACCTCGTTCCTAGGGGCGGGACGGGCATCCCCCTGGGCCACAGGCGTGGCTGCCCTCAGTCTCGAGGCCGCTCTGGGGGGCCTGGCCGGGGCTCCTGAGTCTGGGGCAAGCCTGCAGCCAGAGAGGCTCCCTGCTGTCTTGGCAGGGCTGGTCCTTTGGGGTCACCGCGGGAGGGGGCCTGCAGAGGCCAACTTCATTGAGGGGGCGGGACCCAGTGCAGCCCGGCCCCTCCCTGAGCTGGGCCTCAAATACTGGCCGGGCTGGTGCCGGCGCGGCTGGCAGACCAAGCCTGTGCAGTCTGCGCCACCCGCGCCCTCCCGGCTGGACCTCAGACCCCGCGCCTCTGCGAGCGAGTCCGCGTCGGGGTGAGTGGGGCTGGGCTGAGCAGGGGCTGGGTGGGGGCCGCTCCCTCGCTGTTTGCCCGGGAGAGGCCGTGCCTCGGCGCTGCCAGGGCCCCGGGGCGCGGGGGAGGGATGCGCCTGAGCAGAGGGGGCCGGACCTGCCGGCCGCGCCAAGGTGGGCCTGAGCCCCACTCCCGCCCGGCCCAGGCGGCCGTGTCTGTCCTTCCCAGCCGCGTCATGGGTGGGCCCCGGGCCCTGCTGGTCGCGCTCTGGGCGCTGGGGGTTGCCGGGGCCACAGCCTTGCGCATCGGAGCCTTCAACATCCAGAGCTTCGGCGACAGCAAAGTGTCGGACCCGGCCTGCGGCGGCGTCATCGCGCAAGTGAGGGGGGGCGGGCGGGCGGGGCGCGGCCCGGGGCGCGGCGGGGCTCGGGGTGAAGCGGCGCGGCGTGACTCCGCCCCTGCCGGCCCCCCAGATCCTGGCCGGCTACGACATCGCGCTCGTGCAGGAGGTGCGGGACCCGGACCTGAGCGCCGTGTCCGAGCTCATGCAGCAGATCAACAGGTGTGGCGGGCGGGGCCGGCGTCGGGCCGGGCGGGAGCCCAGACCTCGGCGCCGCGCCTGACCCCCGGCCGCCGTCCCCGCAGCCTGTCCGCGCACGAGTACGGCTTCGTGAGCAGCGCGCCGCTGGGGCGCGAGCAGTACAAGGAGATGTACCTGTTCGTGTACAGGTGAGCGCGCGGGGGCGGGGCGGGGGCGGGGCGCGGCGGGAGGTGGCCGGCTGGGCGCGCCCACCCGCCCTCTGCCTCCAGGAAGGACGCGGCGTCCGTCGCGGACACGTACCAGTACCCGGACCCGGAGGACGCCTTCAGCCGCGAACCTTTCGTGGTCAAGTTCTCGGCCCCCGGCTCCGGTGAGGCCCCGCCCGGCCCCGCCCCGCGGACCCCCCCGCCCCCCGCCCCGCTGACCCCGCCGCCCCCCGCAGCCGCCAAGGAGTTCGTGCTGGTCCCGCTGCACGCGGCGCCCCACCAGGCCGTGGCGGAGATCGACGCGCTCTACGACGTGTACCTGGACGTGATCGACAAGTGGGGCACCGACGTAAGCCCCCGCGCCCCTCGGCCCGGCCCGCCCGGGGTGCGCGGGTGCCGGCGCGCGCCCACGCCCTCGCCCTCGCCCCGCCGCCCGCAGGACATCCTCTTCCTGGGCGACTTCAACGCGGACTGCAGCTACGTGCGCGCGCACGACTGGCCGGCCATCCGCCTGCGCAGCAGCGAGCTCTTCCGCTGGCTCATCCCCGACGGCGCCGACACCACCGTGGGCAACTCGGACTGCGCCTACGACCGCATCGTGGCCTGCGGCGCGCGCCTGCGCCGCAGCCTGAAGCCCCAGTCGGCCGCCGTGCGCGACTTCAGGGAGGAGTTCGGCCTGGACCAGGCCCAGGTGAGCGCCGGCCGCCGCGGGCACCTGACCTGCGCCCCAGGCTTGCTCAGCTCACCCCATGCGCCGCCGCCTGCCTTCGGGCTGGCATTCCTAGAGACGCCCCAGAGGGCCAGCCGCGCCCAGCCGAGCAACTCCGGGCGGGCACCCAGCTGTCCTTTGCCTCCACCTGCGGGGGTGGGCTCCACGGGGGCAGGGCTCCCCCCACCCCCCTGCCTGGCTGCCCAGCAGGGCCTCCGAAACCCTCTCCTCCTCCCTCCAGGCTCTTGCCATCAGCGACCATTTCCCGGTGGAGGTGACCCTCAAGTCCCACTGACAGCCCTGAGGCCTGGCCAGGGGGGACAGCCCCAGGGGCTCTTCAGGGTGAGGCCATTCATTCCCCATCACAGCCCCCGGGCCGGATCAGCTGGGCCTGGACAAGAGGCCATGGATGCGCTTGAGGGTGACTCAGGCTGCTTCCCCGTGTGTAGAGTGGGTCCCCATCACCACCTTCATGGGGTGGTGAGGACACCTGTGAAGTGCTGGGCGGAGAGCAGTGCCCAGCAAGCGCTCAGCCAGGACCTCACAGGAGGCTCCAGGCCTCCTGCCCGTTCCCAGGACTCAGGAACTCTGGGGCACAAACCTCAGCCCCACAGGCCAGTGGGTCCTGTCAGCCTGGTCACCTGTCTCATGTCCCACCGGACCCTGACCGCCTCCAGGCCAGGTTGGCCTCAGGGTCTGGCTCATACTGGAGAGCCCAAGCACCTTCTCTCTCCAGTGCAAATTGCCAACGCCCAGTGCTTGTACCGAGGGTGGGCAGCTAGGCACACGCTCTTTTGCTGTCCAGGACATTCAACGCAAGGCCACCTCCTGGCCACCGGCCCTCTTGCAGCCCCAAGTGCTGCATCCCAGTGTCGCCTGTGTCAAGGGCCCTGCCCGGCCCTGTGCCCCCCGCCGGTCAGAGGCCTGGATATCAGGGAGCCCTCAGCGGGTGGCCGGCGGCCAGGTCCTCCAGCTCAGGCAGGTGGGTTGGGTGAGGTCCTGCCCCAGGAACCTGCACCCCTCGGGGTGGGCATCCCCCCAGGTTCCCTCCTGGGGAAAGATGATGGGGGTGGATGGCAGCCTGAGTCCCGGGCTGGCCCCGCTCCTTAGGATGGAGGGCAAGCAGGACCGGGCACAGCACCCTACAGGCCCGACGGGTGCTGACGCACCTCTGCTGGGCGGGGTTCCGGCCGGCATGACCATACAGGAGGAGAGGCCTCGCCCGGGAGCAGCACGTCCGGTCTGGGGAAGCTGCTCTGGAGGAAGCGCCGGGGCGCACGGGGCACAGGAAGCTCACAAGAGCCGGGCCCCAAGGCCCCACCTGAGTCCTGAGCTCCCCTCATCTCAGGGCAAACACGGCGCTCTTGAGGGCGGGGCTTCTTGGGGGGCTCGTTAGGGCCCCTGGCCCGGCCCCTCCAGCCATCAGACATTCCAGCGGCGGGACAGGCCAGCCGAGGACTTTATTCACACTTCTGTCCTGAGAAGGAGACGCCTGGTGACGTGGTCGAGGTCCAGACTGACGCCCCAGCCGCCCTCGGCCGGGCCCACCAGGCAGGAAGGCACACATGGGGGTGCGGGGCCTTGGGGCGCCGGGCCTTGAGGGGGGACCAGCAAGATACAGCTGAGCGTGCTTTCCAGCTGGGGTCCAACTGGCCCCAGGGCCCAGCGGGGTGGCCGAGCCGCCGGGAGCCGCCCTCAACCCTTCTTCTGCCTGAGCCTCTCCAGGTGCGTCTGCAGGGCCTTCTGGATGGAGTCTCTGGACACGAAGCTGACGAAGCTCTGGACGTCGGCCTCGCGCTGCTTGGCCAGGCGGTCGGCCGTGGGCTTGCGCATCATGCTCTTGGTCAGCTGCCGGGCGTGGTCTGAGAAAACAGGGCCACCTGAGGCCGGCCGCAGGGCCTGGGCCGGGCGCCGGTGCAGCAGGTGGGTGGGCACGGGAGGAGGAGCCGCCACCGCTGAGCGCTCGGAGCCCACAAGAGGCAGGCGCCCTCCAACCCGGCAGCGTGGAGGCCACCGGGGCTCCGCCCACCAAGGCGCTAATGTTTGTTGGGGGCGAGAACCCGGCCCCCCGGCCCCCACCAGCTGAGGGTGGTTTTCATGTTTTTAAAGTAGTTTTTAAAAAAATCAAAACGTGAAAATTACATGAAATTCAAATTTCAGTGACCCTGAGCTTTGTGGGGTAGACGTGCCGTGAGCCCGCGTGGCGTGCGAGCCCGGCTCTGCCGACAGTGCCTGGGCCTGCCCCTCGGAAGGCCAGCGGGCGTCCTGCTGCCCGGCTCGGGGCAGCTGTCTGTGCCAGCCCCTCGCAACCTGTGTGTGGGGGGCCTTCGGGCAAAGTTAGACGGGATTTGGGGTGGGAACTAAGGCCGCGGGCGCGCGAGTGTCGGGACAGATGCGCAGGGAGGCCACGGGAAGACGGAAGAGGGACGGGGCGAAGCGAGCCCAAGCCACGGACACCCACGGCCCCGGAGCTGGGCGCGGCCTCACCTGGAATGGCCAACCACCGGGCCATCGCCGAGAGCGCCGCGCTCTGCACCTGGTCCTCGGGCACCACCTGGTCCACCAGGCCCACCCGCAGGGCCTCCGCCGGCGGGAAGAGCGTCCCCAGCTGCAGGGCCTGCTCCGTGGCCCGGGGCCCGATGGTGTTCAGCATGGAGTCCTTGAACCTAGAACGCAGACGCTCGCTCACGGGCTGGCGGCCCCCGCGCCCCCCGCGGACAAGCCGAGCCCGGCCGGCACGGGCCTTACCAGAACGGGGCCACGATTCCCAGCCGGGTCTCATTCAGCCCGATGACGCACTTGGGGTTGTCGGCCAGGACCCGGTAGTCGCTGCTGAGGCACATGAGGCAGCCTCCGGCCGGAGAGGCCCCCTGGGTGGGGAGAGACCCGGCGCTGGGGGCCACGCGGCTGCCTGGGCCCCCAAGCCACACCCCAGGGCCGTCCACCACCAGATTCAGCCCCGGGGCTGCAGGGCTGCCTCGCTCCGTGGCCAGGAGACACAGCTCCCCGGCGCGGGCGGCAAGCTTTAGTGCGGACTTAGCCAGAGGGGCCAGCCCCCCGCAGCGTCCTGGGAACCCAAAATGCACTCCACCCTCCTTCCGGGCCCCACAGGCCCCACACGGAGGCGGCAGGCCCGAGCCTCCTTCCCTCCAGAACCCTGGCCCCACAGCTTCCCGGCCCTGGAGCCCTCCCGGCAGGCTCCCAGGCCAGCGGCGCACCCTCCTCTCAGCGCCCCTGCCTGCCCGGGTAGGGCCAGAGGGGTGTTTCCTGCCCAGAGCCCCATGTGGCCCCCCAGGGGCTGAGTCCCCACCCACACCCCAGGGCCCCCTGGGACGCCCGTCTGGGAAGGCAGTCATCCACACCCGAGCTGTGAGGGTCCTCCCGCACCCCTGGGGCAGGGCCACATGCCCCCCACTCCCGCCCCGGCCACTCACGTTGATGGCGGCGATCACGACCATGTTGGACAGGTAGAGCCGCAGCCACAGCTCCTGCAGAGCCTTCCAGAACTCCGCGTAGTGGGCCGGGTTCCGCCCGCATATCTCCGTGAGGTCCAGGCCGGCCGAGAAGATCCCGCGGATGTCCTGGGGAAAGAAGGGGGGCTCAGAGGCTGCCTCCCGGCGACACACCGGCTCACGGGCCCACGTGTCGACAAGGCGGCGGGACGCGCCCCCAGGGGCACACTCAGTGGCCTGTCCGGGGACGCCCCTCCCCTGCCGGCTCCAGGTCTGAAGGGGCAGTACGGGAGCCGGGGCAGGCTCCCCATCCTGGCTCCCAGGGTCCAGGGCTGCCCGCCCGCACACAGGCAGGACAGGCAGGCCGAGCCTGACGGAGCGCCGGCCTGTCGGGCCCGACACACTAATCTGGGGAATGACCCAGAAGGCGGTGTCCCGTGCCGAACACCGCCGTCAGGGATGGGGCAGGAGCAAGGACGGAGGGGAGGTGGGGATGCCCGGGCTGTGGCAACAGGCCCTGCCAGCTGAGGACAGGCCACCGCATGGGGCGCACAGGGCTCCTGGGCCTGGGCTGACGTGGCGCGGCCTGAGTGCTGGGGGGCCGGAGGGCTGGGAAGGCACGTTCCCACGCCCGGCCTCTGGCGACGCGGCCGGGGGAACCACAAGTGGCGTGGCGCTGCGTCTCCAGGCGGCCCTCTGTTCCGCAAGGGTTCTGCTCCTAGGACTTGGAAGGCCCAGCAGAGCGGAGGCGGCACCCACGGCCCAGGCCCACCGTCTGGCCCTGGGGGGTACGCAGCAGGACGCCAGACAGACCCCCTACCTTTCCCACCAAGAGCCCCAAATCCAAGACCTTTATGGCCACAGACGCCGGGTAGGGAGCTGGCGTGTGCACGGGAGGACCCAATGAAGACCCCGCTCCCGCCTGTGCAAGAGCCACCGGCGGGCCGGGTCGCGACCCCAGAGATGGGTCAGTCTTGCTCGCCTGTGGGAATGAGACCGCAGGTGTGCTCAGGCGAGGCCACCCTGGAGGGGACCCCTGGGTCCCGTGACCCGCATCCCGGCAGAGAGGTGCTGCACAGTGGGGGCAGGAGCACCCTGTGCTGGGAGGGCGGAGGAGCCTCCCCAGGGCGCCCACCTGGAAACCCTGACCTGGGACTCGGCCTGTATGGTCCTCGGCTGGGGGTGTGGTCCTGAGCTGCAGGAGCCCAGGTGACACGTGTCTGTGGCTCCTCCTAACTTGCAAGGTGACCTGACAGAGGACAGCTGAGGTCAGCACTGTGCTGCCCGCCCACCTGCTGGTCTCCACGGTCAGCCCCTGGGTGGAGCTGTGGGCGGACACCGCTGGAGGGAGGCAGGACCGACGGGTCTGGGTGTGGAAAGCGCCTGGCGAGCAGGAGCAGCACCTTCCCCTGGCAACGGCGCATGCCCTGGGGCTGCAGCTGCCCACGCTCCCCCAGGAAACCACTGCTGCTGGCCCAGGGCCACCTGGCATGCTGAGCTTCCCTGGAGAGCCCAGGAGGGAGCAGAGCCCGCCCCACGGGAAACAGGGCCCACGTGGGCTCTAGGGGATTCCAGCAAAAAAATGCTTCCCCCTAGGCCTCCCCGGTGGCGCAGTGGTTGAGCGCTGGGTTGCGAAGCTGTCCGCAGCCTCTGCAGTGCCGGATCAATCCCCGGCCACTGGCGAGGGTCCCACATGGCGCGCAGACCTCTCCTGCCGCCCGCTGCTCCCCTCAGCAGTGTCCTTCGGTCCTTCTGCCTGCTCTGCTCCCCGCTCTGGCTCTGGTGGATTCTCTCACCCTCCCGCGCTTCTGACTGTGCCCAGTGCTTGTATTAAAAAAAAAAAAAAAAAAAAAAGCCTCCCCCACCTGCACCCAGGCTTGGGCTGCGGGCACCGAGGTCCTCCGGGGGGTCCTGCCGGGGAAACAACCACAGTCCTCCCGGGGTGCCTGCGCCCCCTCGGCCAAGGCCCCCGCAGAGCTCTTGGCTCAGGCGTCTCCGGACCAGCCCGCGCACAGGGTGGCCTGCGGTCCCAGAGCCCGGCTGCACCCACCGAGGTCAGGACGATGCCGCGGAAGGTCTTGTCATTCTCCAGCTTCTCCAGGCTGATGGCGAGCTCGGTCAGCAGCTCCAGGCTGAGGCTGTTCACTGGGGGGTTCTTCAGCTTCACCACCGCGACCCCTGGTTTGGAAAGGGAGAGGAGCGCTCACGCCCACCCCGGGGTCCTACCCCGCCGGGCATGGGGCATCGTCGGCGTTCCCCTGCCACCCCCACCCCATCTGTGGGTTTGCCCGTTCCGGACACGTCACACCCGCGGGGCCAGACCGGTGTGCCCTGCGCTGGCTTTGCTCACTGGAGGTTCCCAGGCCCCCCGAGCGGGGGCGTGGCTGCCCTCCTCCTCCGCCCGGCACCCCCAGCACCCCCGAGCCGGCCAGGGGGAGGAGATGCAACTGTGGCAGGCCCCCCCGCTGGCCGCCGCCTCTGCCTCAGCCCCTCTGCAGCTCAGGGGAGCCCCGGAGCCCCTTGGGGCACAGGAGGCAGGAAACCGCGTGCACAGGAAGGCTCTTATCGTCACGGTCAGGTCTATCTTACAGCGACCTGGGCGCCCTCTGCACTGTTACGGCCGCTCTTCCCTTCCCAGGCGCCCGAGAGCCACTTTGGCAATAAGCAGGACGAGACCGAAACGCTCCGTCGCGAGCAGCCGGGCGCTGCGTCCTCCGCCCGAGGACTCGCTCTCGGATCACAGGGCACTGCTCGGTGGCCACTTAGGGGCCCACCCGCTGCCCTGGGGGCCGCCGCCTCTGTCCAGGCCGGGCCAAGTGCCACACGGCCACGGCACTGCAGACCCTGGGGGCGGCGCGGAGGGCAGGAGGGCGGCGCTGGACCTGCTCGGTTTTCAGCCGTGTTCCCAGCTCGCGGGGAGCCAGGGGGCCGGCGGACCGAGCTGGGGGTCGTGCCCACTCAGAGGGGCCGGCCAGAGCGCGGTCGGAGTTTCCCCTTTCTCCCGGCCGGAGGCGGGCTGACTTTGAGAAGGGCAGGGCCAACATGGACTTTGAGCAGAAAGAACCTTGCCAGGGCTTCCTCTGGGGTTGCCGCTCCCGGCCCGCCCAGGACGCCAGCGTCCCGGGCAGAAGGCGAAGGAAGAGGCCCTGGCCCAGGAGCGCCAGCCCGGACCCCCCTCCCCTTCAGCTGGCCGTCACTGCTGCCGGGCGGCGCCCCCTGAGGGCTCGCCGAGTCCCAACTCTCCGCCCCGCGCGGGGTCGGAGGTGGCCGGGCAGGCCCAGGTCCTGCTGCAGGAGGGCCGTGAGGAAGGGACGCAGGAGAGGCTGGTGAGGGCAGAGATTGCAGCGATGCAGCCGCAGGCCGAGGATGCCCGAGGGGCCGGGGTCTGAGGACACCTGGCTTTCGACCTCTGGCCCCCTGGCCTTGGAGGAGCCGAGCAGCCCTGCACGTCCACCCCGCCTCCTCTGCGACGGCGCGGCAGGTCAGCATGCGGGGACAGGGAGGTGGGCGCCGCACAGCCTGTCCCTCCCCGCCGTCCTCGCGGCCCCTACGTCTCCGCAAGTTCTCCGTTCGTGGCGTACAAATGGCTGGAGTTTCTTTAGCAAACTCCAAGGACCCGACGTGCCAGGAGCCCTGCAGCAGGCCATGTGGTTTCCCCGTTTCGGGAGGAAGCTGAGGTTACAGGGGCAGCTGTCCACACCCCCACGTCCACTCGCCCTGCCAGCAGCAGGGAAGCGGGGCAGGGCCTGCCCTTGCGGACACCGAGCTGCCGGCCAGCTGGCTCTGGTCGCGGGGCCCCCACGGCAGGCCCCATGGTGCACGAGGGCCCCTCGCTGGGAGGACTCAGTCCTCGAGGGTCACTGCGGAGGGGCCTCCGGGCGGGGGCCGAGAGCTGGAGGCTGTCCCTGGCTGCAGGCAGCCGAACTCCAGGGCCCGCTCTCCAGACGTTCTAAAGTTGACCCTGGAGATTTGCAGGCCGCTGGGGCGGTCACAGAAACTGGGGGAAAGGTAAGGAGGCCAGAGGTGGCCGTGAGTTACCCAAGAACTGGACGAACCTGGACGGCACGAGGTGGCGGCGCGAGCTGAGCGCAGGGAGGACCCCGAGGTGCTGCGGGCGGGGACGAGGAGCAGAAGCTAAGGCCGCTGAGAACCGCGGACTCCCCGAGAGCGCCCAAGGCAGGAGGCTGCTCCCACGGAGGGGAGGGGAGGGCGGATGCAGGTCTGGTCTGGTGTTCTCACCTCAGCTCTACTTTCCAGCTGGCTGTGCCACCGCAAAATAGAGATGGCAGAGCCCGCGGGTAAACACTTCTCTCACCACAGCCCCAGCGCTTGTTTACATAACCCAGACTCACTGTGCGCCACCGGCCCGCAGGCGGGCAGCGCCCAGGCCTGGGCCCAAGCGTGTCACCCTGGAGGCGCGCGGCAAGATGACGACTGCTCCCCGAAGCGGGGCTTTCGTGGGCTGCGCAGCGGAGCCCCCCGGGCCCCTCGCACCCGCGCTCAGGCAGCCCCCGACCCAGAGGGGCTACAGGAGAGACCCGAGCAGGGAGCGGGCGCCCTCGTCTCAGGGCAGCACCCGAGTCTGTGCGCGCTCAGGGGCGGGGAGGGCGAGGCTGCGGCTGGGCCTGCGGGGGCCCCCCGCTGCCCGGGCAGGGCGGTGGCAGGAGGGGTGCAGGCCCCACGACCAGACGCGCCCCCCAAGCCGAGGCCCGCAGGAACAGCTGCGGGCAGCTCTGCCACAGCGCCGGGGGGCTTCGGAGTGCCCGGGCCGCCCGCCGCGGGGACACGCTTTACTCCGAGCAGGGCAGGAGTTCACGGCGCGTCGCCCGCACGGAGGACCCGCCCACACTCATCTCTCAGAGCCGGGGAGCCCCAATGCGCAGCCCCGGCTCGAACTCGGGGCTCCGGCTCGTGCCCGCAGGGTCCCCGGCGTCGCTCGGGCCGGGGCGGGCGGGGGCGCGCGGGGCGCTTACCTGCGGCCGGGTCCGGCTCCACCAGCACCCGCTGGCTCCCGAAGCGCCGCACGCCGTCCCCGAAGCCGGCCGCCGCCTCCGTCCGTGCGAGGGCCGCGCCCCGGAGCCGGGACCCTGCGAACGGCAGCACCGAGGCCCGTTAGCCCGCCGGCCCCCGGCCCGGCCCGGCCCAGCCCGGCAGCCCCAGGTCACGCACCGGCGCGGAGCAGAGCGCGCGCCCGGACGCGCAGCCCCGCCATCAGCGCCATCTTGGCTGGGCCGGGCGGGGGCGCGGCGTCGCGGGGTGGCCTCTCCGCGGGGGCGGGCGGACCACAGCGCCCCGCCCCGCCCCGCCCGCCCGCCCGTCCCCCTCGAGGCTCCTCCCGCCCGGGCCGCCCGTGGCTCCTCCCAGCAAGGGCCTAGTCCGGGAAGTCCGTGGCCCGGGGTGCAGGGGGCACAGATGCCGTCGTCCCGCTGCCCAGGGCAGGCCCTCCCCCTCCATGAGCGCACGGGAGGCGGCACGCCCAGCGCTGCCCACCAACCAGGTCCAGATGCGGTCCCCGGGGCAGGGGCGTTGGCACGGGAGGGGATGGCACCCAAGTCAGAGCGCCGCAGCCCCCAAGGCTGCAGAGCTGGAGGCCTCAAGGGGCTCCAGGGGGCTCCAAGGGGCCAGGCCGCAGCTCCTGGCTGGGACGCCGCCACCTTCCAGAGCAGGCAGAGCCCAGCCACCCAGACCCGCCACTTGCTGGGCCGTGAGCTCTGGCTCCAGCCCCAGGCGCAGTGGGCGGGTGGTCGCCCTGGCAGGATGCACAGGAAACCCAGGGGGTGGGTGGCATGTGTGGGGGAGCCTTGCTCTGACCCCACAGCTGGGTCCCGCGTGGAGGGCACAACCCCTAAGCATCTTCAACGCTTGCAGGGCAGTCTCTGAGGTGGTCAGTGTGCCCAGGAGCCTGGGGACGGCAGTGACAGCAGCAGAGGAGCAGAGGCGGCAGGTCCCTGGCGGGGCAGAAGAGCCAAGCTCCTGGGTGCAGCACTGCCCCGGGCCCCGCGGCTCTGGGGTGTGACTTTGGGGACAGGCGGCAGCCCGGGGGGCGGGGAGGAGGCAGTGAGCCCACACAGTCTTACTCTAACCCTACGTTTATTCAACACCCTACACAACAGACCACCAACACAACATGGTCTAAAATGCGAGTTACAAAACTGAAAACAAATCTTATAGCACTGACTGTACAACAGAAGCCAAAAAAAAAAAAAAGAGCAATGTACAAGTCGCCAAGGTGACCGGCAAGACCGCCGTGAAGGGCATCAACAGCGCACCGCCGCCCGCCCGTGGTGCCGGCTCGGGCTGCTCTCCGGCTTCAGAGGGGAAGTAGGGTGCGGGTGCGCGCGCGACGGGGCGAGGGCTCTTCTCGGTGTTTGGCCCCAGGGGTGGGGGGTGGAGCGGTGGCTAGGACAGGCCCCAGGAAGGTGCGCCTCCCTCCCCGAGGGATCCCAGGACACTGCAGCGGGAACCCCATGGTTCTGCCACTGAGCTTTCCCAGGAGCTGGAAACGCAGGCGCTTTCTAGCCAGAGAACCGGGGTACCGTCAGGCACAGCCCCAAACCAAAACACCCGGAGCCAAAACTCAGCCTTCAGAGGGCTCGTCCCAATCGCTGCCTCTGAAGCCTGCCCCTGTCAAGGGGTCTCCCCTGCCCATCGGCCTTCGGCTGGAAGAGTGACGACACTGAGCTGGAGGGGACTTAAGTTACGGGGGGCAGAGCACGGGGGCCCTGCTTATCGAGAGGAGTTGGAGCTGGAGCGGCTCCTGTGGCGGCGGCGGCCGGGCGAACGTGAGCGCCGACGCACTGGGGACCTGCGCCGAGGCGAGCGGGACCTACAGGAGGAAAGAAAAGCGCATCAGACACCGGGTGGCCTGGCAAACGCCCCCAAGGCTACTCCCCATTTCAGGACCACAGGCCTCAGCTTCCTCCCCTGAAAGGGCCTGGAGACCATCAGCGCTCACCGGGTGGGGTGCAGGCCTGGGGCCTCCAGATCCTCGCCGCTGCACGCGTCAAGCAAACCCAAGCTGGCCCCAGCTAGCCCTGCCCAGAACCCCGACGGCTCACCGTCGCCGCATCCGTGGGGGTGACCGGCGCCACATGGGAGGTGGAAGCAGCATCCTCCTGGGGGGACTGAACCGCCGGGGGGGCGGCCGCGGCCAGGGGGCCAGCACAGCGGTGGCAGTGATCTCCTGGCCGTCGATCTGTCCTGTAGAAAAAGGGATCAAGGTGCAAATGGGCGCACACCGACCCAGGAAGGGCCACGGCCCGCGCCCAACGGCAGGTCGGGGAACGCCCAGGGGCACAGAATCGAGCGGGGGACGTCTTGCTGCATGGAGACAGCCTCTCGGAGGCAACGGCTACGCTGACGCCTGAAGACAGCGCTGGGACCACTAAGTGGAGAAGGTCCGAGTCGGAAGGCTCGAGCTGACTGGGAAGGGGAGGCCTGCCAGGAGCGTGGGCAGGCGCGACAGGAAGCGAGCTGCAAGAACTCCGGGCAGCCGGGAGGTGCAATCGAGGGTGTGAGGGTGTGGCGACACAGCGGGAGGGGAGCTGGAAGCAGGCACTGGAGGGGCAGCACCAAGCTTGTGGACTGGTCCTGAGAAGTGGGGCTCAGGAGGAAGACTCTGGGGGAGCAGCAACGAGAGGCAGAGGCTCAGGTGTCAGGAAGGAATGGGGCGCACACACCCCAACCTCAGTCCAGACTCCAGGGGGCCAAACACAGCTGGCGGTGTCCCCCAGGCCCCAAGGTGGAAGGCTGCCCCCCCCCTTTTTTTAAAAACAAGGCCCGGTCAGTTTTATCTAAGAGAACTTTCGCGTGATTTACTTTTCACCAGGCCGTCCCAGCTTCTCATGGTACCCGACCACCGCCCAGAGGCCCCGCGTGCACAGGCCCGGTTCTGGCCCACATGGCATCGCGCTCTATTCCAGACTTCCTCAAGGCCGGGCAGCTATTGGCGAGAGGCCCAGTTTTGCTTCGCCTGGTCTGATCGGGTGCCCAAGCTGCACCTCCCACAAGGCGAGCCTAGAAGTGACGGGAGCTATCAACTTTGCAGCCTCCGGGAGGAGTCGGCTCCCGACCCATGAACAGCCTCCCCCAGAATGGCCGGAGGGAGGGCGGCGGACTCTTCTCAGCGCCCCCGCAGGGAAGAGGGCAGCGCGGCGTGGGGACCGCACGCAGAGCAACAGGACCGGCGGCGGGCACCGGCCACTGTAAGACCCAGCGCAAACAAGGGGCTTCCCGGCATGGACTGGCAAGAGAGCGAAAGCCATCTCCGGGCCAGCAGCCAGCACCGGCCGCGCCCTCGCCGCCCCCCTCCCCCGGCGCCCGCGCGGAGGGGTCACCTTCAGGGGCGCAAGCACAATATGGGGACACGCAGAAAAACCTGTCAGGTTCTCTTGAAGCGAGAACACGGAGCACTGAAATCACACCCCCCCCACAGACGCACCCCCGTCCTGAGTCCCGGCAGGGGCTCCCCGCCCTACGCCGGTGACTGACGGCCTCGAACAACGGCTGACACCCAAAGGCAAGAGCTGATCCGAGCCCCTGACAGCAGAAATCCAGGGGATTTCAGGGGATTGGAACGCGCAGCCACACCTGTAAGCGCCCCATAGAGGGAACTCCCCAGCCCACCATCCCCTGAAGGCTACCCCGAGCAGAGGCCCGCGTCTCCGGTTTCCATTTGAAAAACTGGCGAGAGACCCTCCTGCCGGCGGACTGCAGCAAGACCCGAGGGCAGCAGCCTCTCACGGGGCTCCCCCAGACCTCCATCCAGGGTGTGGGCGACTGCGACTCCTCCCCATGGGGCAAGGCAACCGCGCGGGCAGTCCTGGCTCTGGGCCTAGCTGCCCGGACCCCGGCACCCACAAGTGGGGCAGAGGAAAATGCCGCAGCTCCTCCACGCTGACTGGAAGAGAAAACGAAGACTGGCTGTCGGAAACCATTTGCCAGGTCCATAAGCTGCCAGAATCTTTCTGCCCCAGCCAGCCAGCCCGCCACGGCTGAGAACCAAGCCTTTGGGAAACGGGTGAAATTGGTGAAGTCAGCAAAGTAATCCTCAAAATGCTGAACTATCAGTGAAAGGGAAAATGGCCCAGAGGATTAGAGGAAACATTTTTGTACAGAAGCCTCATGCTGCTCATAACATAATCTTCAGAAAAACCCGTCCCTTCATTCTTAAGTTTCCAACAGACTAAAAGATTCTTGAAATGCTAACATAGTCACATTCGCAGAACTTTTTTCCAAGAAAAAGTACCATAAGACACGCTTGTGGTGAACCTACACCTCTGACTGAGAAGCAGAAGCCAGGAGGAGCTGCAGGGGATTGCGCCGGGCAGCCAGGCTGGACACCAGCTCTAAAGGACTCTACTGGGGGTGCGGGGGGACAGAGGGGTGCTGTTGGGTCACCCACCTCCGTCCATGTGCTTCAGCGCCTTCTCGGCTTCATCGGGATTCTCAAACTCGACATAGGCGTAGCCTTTCGAGAGGTGCGGGTGCATCCTTTCCACGGGCATGTCGATCATCTTAATCTTCCCATAGGTGGAGAATATCTCCATGATGTGGTCCTAGAGAGGAGACAATCCCCAGGCCCACCGAGGAGTCAGGACGGCCCACCAGCGGCCACGGCCACCATGCTTTCGGGCCAACACCCAGACACACGTGTTAGCACCCCACAGAGGAAACTCATCAGCCCTCCATCCCTTGAAGGCCGCCCCGAGCAGAGGCCCGCTTCTCCGGTTTCCATTTTAGAAATGGGCAGGACACGGGGCCTCCCCGGTGGTGCAGCGGCTGAGCACTGGGTTGCAAGGCTGCCCGCAGCCTCTGCGGCGCCGGTTCGATCCCTGCCCACCGAGCGAGGGTCCCACATGGCGCGCAGACCTCTCCTGCCGCCCGCTGCTCCCCTCAGCAGTGTCCTTCGGTCCTTCTGCCTGCTCTGCTCCCCGCTCTGGTGAATCCTCTCACCCTCCCGTGCTTCTGACTGTACCCAGTGCTTGTATAAATAAATAAGTCTTAAAGAAAAAAAGGGCAGGACATGCCTTGTGGCACTCACGAACCCTCACCTTGGTCACATTCCTGGTGAGCCTCCCGATGTGCACCTTGGTGGGTTTAGGGGAAGGGCTCCGCCTCTTCCTCTCCTTTTCATCTCTTTTAGGTGGCTTGGATCTGATCAAGAGGAAAAAAAACCAAAATCAAAACAGAAGAACTGATCAATTTCTGGTAAGTCCATTTTTCACCGGGGCCGGCAGCCGCTAGATTGACAACGCTCCTTAGAAGGACGCTTCTGGCCAGCAGCGGGTCACCGTCCCTGCTCTGGACTCCACACGAGGTGGGGAGTGCAGGACACGCGCACCCCGCTCCCTTCCAGGGCTTTACAGTCCTTTCAGATAAAACGCCCCCCTCTGGGTCTACGCTTATCTAATAACCACTGTTAGTAGACTGTCTAGTCCCCACTCTGTAAACCCAAGTTCCCAAAGAAGTCATGGGCGGGGGCACCACGGGCAGTGAAAAGTGGGGGGGGGGGGGGTGCTCACTTGGAGCGGGACCGCCGCCTGTTGTCATGTCTGCGCCGAGAAGGGCTGGGAGAGCCAGAGGAGCTGCTGGAACTGGAGCTGCGCGACGTACTGGAGCTGCCCGAGCGGCTAGAAGCCGAGGAGGAGCTGGAGCCGCTGCTGGAGCCCGTGCTGGTGCTGGAGCCCGAGCTGGAGGTAGAGCTGGAGCGAGACCTGAGGGTGAGATGGGGCCGTCTTGTCCACAGCGGCCGGGCGGCACTGCTTGGCACAAACAGGCCTGCGTGTGCCCCAGGGGAAGCCGCTGCCCCTGCCCACCTCACTGCTTTCCCCAGTGGGGCAAACACCCCCAACCCCGAGCCTGCGTTCAGGCAGGGACACAACACAGCACAGGGGGCAGGACAGGCAGGCAGAGCTGCTGCTACCTACACAGAGGCCACACCCACTGGGGGAGCAAACCAGAACCCCCTCAGCTAGGTGTGCGGCTCCCCCTCAGGCCCATTTTCAATGCCCGGAGAAACAAGCTCGAGGCGAGGCCTCCGAGCGCTACTCTGAAAGATGGGCATTTAGTGACACCGCCGCCCCCTTCCAGGAAGTAATCAGGGCCAACCCTGACACAGCGTGCCCTAAGCCAAGTCTCTTACAGAAGCCCAGAGGACAGGCCACCCCGAGGGCTCCTTGGGAAGGAGGGGAGGTGGCTGCAGAGCCTGAACCCCTCAGCCCCACCTGGTGCTGCTGCTCCCGCTGGACGCGCTGCGCCTCTTTCGGGTTTTGTCCCTGCCACGGTCCTTCTCGCTCGACTCCTTGGTGGCCCCTTTATCTTTGGAGCGATCCTTGGACTTCTCATCAGAGCGGTCTTTGCGTTTGGTAGGAGAAGGAGCCCTGGATGGTGAGGAAGAGTGTGAGATGGCACATCGTTTTGAACACTAAAACAGCAGCACAACCCAAAAGAGGGGGGACTTCAAAGGGCTAGAGATCCCAGGTGATCACAGAGCAAAATCGATCTGTGCTTAGGACACTTTCACTGCAGTGCGTGGCATGTCCAAGTTTCCCCTCTCTGAAGGTCCCTAGCAGTGAGCACCCCCAAAGTAGCACTAGAAAAATCTGACAGAAGGATTACCTAGTGCTGGACTTTTTATTATTTTCTTTGACTCCTAGCAAGCTCTTCTTTTTCACTCCTGATAAATCCATTCTCCCCTTCTCAGGTGTTCAAAGCAGCAATGGCAGCCTCACTTATCTGAACTCTCACTTCTAACTTGAGTCTGAGAAACGATCCCTAATCGATTGCAATTTACGCCAAAGTGCAGCCTAATAACAAGATAAAAGGGTTTACAGAGTGAACGAATAGGCAAGTCAACACATCCACTTCGCAGTCAAGGCTGAGCACACGAGGAGGCAGCATGGAGCACTAAAGTGGAGCACCCATGGGAGGACACGGAGCCACCCCACCCACCCCAGGAGCTGCAGGTGGAGCGTCGCCTCAGCCTGGCTTACAGAAATGCTGGTGGCTCCCACCTTCCCCTCAGGAGTTTGTTTGGAAAAGGCCACAGCACATCTGCACGCAGAGAAGAACCCACGAAGCGTGGCTCTTCTCTGTCTTACCACTGACTGTTGGCCTTGATCTTGTTTTACTGCTGGACAGTGACAGGACTGGAAGCAAAGCCCTTTCACACTGACTGCTACCAGCACCAAAACGCGTATAAATACCCACATGCAAACAGATAAAATACCACAGGTGAGCACTGACAAGGCAGTCCAGTGATTTGCTGCACCGCTGAACTGTAACGGAGAATACGGAGTCGGAAGTGTTTAAGGGAAGTATGCCAGCGCCTACAATTTACTCTGAAACGCAAGAAACACGCAGCTGGCCGGGTAGACACGCACACCAGAAACAGACGCGGTGTGACTGAGCCCCAGGGGTGGGGGTGGGGGGGCACTTAACACAATACAGTGCTTTCGGCTTTTTTCTACTTGTGTAGGTTTTAAACGTTAAAATGTTGGGGGAAGGAAACACTGCGCTTAGGTCGTGGCTGCGCCTACGGGTCAGCAGAGCGCAGGTGCTCAACACAGGGCCGCTCACAAGCGAGTTCAAGTGCCTTACTCCCCAGAAACTCCCCCTGCAACGCTTGCGTGAGGTTTTGTGTACTTGCTGAGCTGCAAGCCAAAATCTCAGGATATTCGTCTTAAGCACTTCCGTCCCACCTTCCTCCAAGCTCTTAAATAGCCTGGACACAGCATACCAGATGGAGCATGGCTCCCTGCAGGATAAACATTCTGACAAGCGTGTCCAGCTGTGAATAATCAGAGTGGCCAGAGTGGTGAGACTCTTTAAGGTGTTTTGTCCCATAATCAGGGCGTACAGGTGCCTGGTGGGCAACGCCAGATGAGGTGAGTGTCCTCCCTTGGCCCCTCGGTAAGTATCAGTTAAGTCTGGAGTCAGTTGCCTGGGTTTGAGAGGAGCCTTTGACGTGTGACCTCGGGTAAGTCCTTGAACCTGGCTGTGTCGGTCACCACCGCTCCCAGCTCAGAGCTACTAGGGATAGTGAACTGATCCATTAGAAAGACGTGACACTTCGCCAGGCGGGCTCAGTAAATGTCAGCCATTTTCAGAAGGAAGGGATGTTGCTTTGGGTTTGAAGGCTCCTTTCTCACATACACTCTGGTTGCCAAATCCCCTCGTTATCTCAGAGCGCTCAGCAGGGGGGGCTGGGACCCCCCCTTCAGCATCACCTAGAGCAGCACTGTCCAACAGGAGTGCAAACGGCAGGTACACCCCAAATCAACTAGCAGCCAGAGCAGAAGGGAGAACAAACGCGGTGAACTTCTAGCTGCGTATGTACGTGAGCCCTGGACCCCAAACATCACCTTTTCCACACACCGCGAGTACAGGAATTTCCTACTGGCACACTTCCTTTTCCCCACGCTAATTTTCAACACCTCAACTCGGGCCGAGCGTATTCAAGTGCTGGACAGTGGTCCGGGGCCCCCCCCCATCCTGCCAACCCGCGCCCGCCGAGCAGCAGACCCGGCGCCCCCCAGGGCGAGCGCCCCCCCCACCCCGCGCACTCCGACAACAGGCCCCGGGGCAGCCCCCGGCACCCTGGAACGAGAACCACAGTGCAGCACACGCTGGGCTGGGTGTGGCTAGAAAGCAAAGGCTGAGGTTCTCCGCTCACGCCAGGTCGGGTGCCGGCGCAGGACCTCGGCGACCTCCCCGTCCTCCGGAAAGGCGCGCGTCCGCGGCGGAGAGAGGAGACAAGAGTTAGTCAGCGCGGAGCGGCCAGAGCAGCGCGGGCGGCCCCGCCCCCGCCGCTCGGGCCCAGGCATGCGAGACAAAGGGGAAGCCGCGGCCCTCCGGTGGGTCCTCCCGCCTCCCCGCCCCGGGCCCGCGGGGCCCCGTCCCCGGGGGCGGCCGAGCACGCACGCAGGCGCCCGGGCTCCACGTCCCCCCGGGGAGGATCGGCCGGTTTGGCCGGACACCCCACAAAGCGCGGGCCCGCACGCCGACGCGCCCCCCGACGCGCTCACTCACAACTCCCGCGCCCCGGCGGCGGGCCGCGGGCGCCTCCACGCTGCGCCCGGCGCTTCGGGCCTGGGCCTCCCGCCGGGGATTGCGCTCCGCGGGTGGAGGTCGCGTCGGGCGGCCCTGGGGCCCGCGGGCCTGCCGGGCCCGCCGCGGAGCGGGCGAAGCTGGGGCGCCCTTCCGCCCAACGCGGCGCCGACCACTTCCGGGCCGCGGCCTCGGCACCTCCCACTCCGCCCGCCCGGGCCACACTCTTTTCTTCTCAGACCCCGCGCCGCGCCGCCCGGCCGCCGTCCCTCTCGCGGGGCCGAGGAGCGGGCCGGCTCCACGATGCGCCCAGCCGACGAAGGCGGGCGGCTCCCGACGCTCGGATGGGGTCGGATTCGCACAACTTACATCTTCCCGCCGCCGCGACCGCCTCCCGCTCTCCTCAGCCGCTCAGGCCGGCGCCGCTCTGTCGTCAGGGTTAAGAAGCGGGAAGGCGCCGCTGGCCGGCGCGCGCCGATGACGTGGCGCCTCAGCCAATGGGCGCAGCGAGGAGAGTTAAAGGGGCAAGGTCGCGGGGGCGACCCGGCTGGGGGCACTCGCTTTGTCTCCCTCTTTGGAGGCGCCTCTGGGCCCCCCTCGGCCGACCGCGCGCCTCATGGGGTCGGCAAACGGGCAGCTCGCTGGAGCCGCAGGGGTTAACAGGCCGCGGCCCGCCCTCCCCGTGCGCGTGCGCACTGGGCCGGGCCGGGCCGGGCGGGCGCCGAGGCGTCTCCGAGATGACCCCGCGCTGGGCCCGCGTGGAAGGGCGCGCCGGCCGGGAACGGCAGGTGCAAAGGCCCGGGTTGGGGGGCGGCACCCAGGCCGCGGCCCGGCTCCCGCGCCTCCCGCCCCTGCCGGCGGACGGTCCCGGCTGGGGCTGTCAAGGCCCTGGCAGGGCGCGGAGACCCCGGGGAGGCCGGGCCCCGGGCGGGCGTGCGGGAAGGCCAGGGCTCGCGGGTGTGTTCCCCCCACGCAGTGCCTCCCCCGGCCCCCGGAGTTGAGGGGCACCGAGCCCCGGAGGAGTGGGGTGACCCGAGTGGGGGAGGGAAGGCGATGCGCCCAGGACGGGCGGCTGCCTGCGCTCCGGCTGTCCGCTCTGGGTCTGCGGCCTCTGGATGGGGCCCTGGCCCCCGGCTCTGTCCCGGGGAGTCAGGTGTATCCCTAACGCGCAGTCCTGAATTGAGGGGTGTCTGAAGAGTGGGGATCAAAAGGCAGCCTGGGAGGAGCAGCCTGTCCCTCATCCCCTCCCTCGAGGCACCAGTGTGTTCTGGGGGTGTGGGTTGCAGGCCACGACAGTCTGGCTCCTGACCCCCCACTGTGGGTTGAGGTGAGATTTGGGGACATGGAGCACCGCTTGACTTCTCGGGATCACTCTGCAGCCAGGCATGGTGTGAGGGGCAGCCCTGGCTGGCAGCAGTGAGGGGCAAAGGGGCCCACTTGGCACTGGGGGTGGGGTCGCCTTGGTCCCCAGGTTTGAGCGGGCCTTGGCTGCTGTTCAGAGCCTCCCGCACCCTGGGTGGCCATCAGTGTGGGGAAGAAGGGTCCTGAACCCAGGGCCTGCACCCAGGACGGCACCGACCCTGAGGTGAGGAGGGCAGCGTGGTGACCCCGCCAAGGTGAGAGTAGGTGGGCCAGGCTGCCAGCACAGAACTCGCACGTGCTTACACCCTGAGGACAGGATCCATTTGGACGCATGACTTGAATCAAATGCTCCTAAACAGGCCTGGTTTTTGTTACCAAGCGTGCTTGCAGCCGTCACAACTGAGCAGCTCGGCTGCTGTCACTGAGACCAGCACAATGTGTCCCGAGGAAACACGAGAAGATAAAAGTTGGCCGCCCCCTCCAGGGGGCCCCCTCCCTGCCCCTCAGCCTGCCCAGACTGTGGGGGCAGAGGGCCGGGGCTCAGAGGTCTCTGGCCTGGTGTGGTGAGGGGGCCAGGCCTGTGGACAGGCATTTGGCACGCTTTCCTGCCAGGGTCAGGGCCACCCATGGGTGATGAGGCACAGCTTGAACTTAAGAGCCTGCCCAGATCAAGGTGGAATGTCCTCCCTCCCCAGGGCTGTGGCCTCCGCAGTCAGTGCCCCCTTGGAGGCTGGTGACCCAGCACGCACAGAGGCATGGAGGTTAGGTGGGCCAGGCAGGAGCTTGAGGCAGGTGTCCACATCGAGGAAGCTTCTGCCCACAGCTAACCAGGGAGGGGGGAGGGAGGGAGGCAAAGCCAAGGAGGCAGCGCCGCCTCTGCCCCCCACCCCCACGCAGGCGCTGACCTTTGCCCATTCCATCTCACCCTGCCTGGGGCTTCTCTGCTGCTTGGTGAGGCCTGGTGACCTCGGCTGTCCCTGGACGAGGGCTCAAGGTCAAGGGTGGAATTTGCCCTGCAAGAAACTGGCCAGTTTGTTTTGGTGGCACTCCAGGGGTGGTGGGGGGCTTCCTGGGGGAGGGGCCTTGCTAGCTCTGGTAGCCAGGGTGGGAGGTGGGGGACACCAGCAATGCCTGTGCGCCTGCAGCATCCGGATGCCATCTGAGGTGTCCAGCTGGACCTACAGCGGGCTGTCTGGCTCCCCTGCCCCAGGGCGGTCGTGTGCCTGAGTTCCAGTGTGTGCTGCCCAGGAACTGGCCGCCTGGTCTGCCAATTCCTTCTGGAAGCCTCAGGGAGCTGACCTTGACTCAGAAGGGCCTGTACCCGGACAGTGTGTGGCCCCCGAAGCCCTAAGGAACCACGCTGGTGCCACCTTCCCTGCACGCCCACATGGAGACCAGACTGCTGCCCCCCAGACCCCGAGCCCCGGATCTGCACCACAGCGCGTGTCTGTGGGAGCTGTTCCTGCAGCCCCAGGGCTGACCTGTGACAGCGCCGGCAGCCCTCCCGTGGTGAAGACGGCGGCGGGGGCTCCCCCTCCCCTGGGGGCTGCCCTTCGACCTGCTGGCCATTGGTCCTGGGTGCGGCCATCAGGCTGAGGCTCAGCTGTGTCCACCCACAGCCCAGTCATGCCGTTGGCCTGCGGGCCAGCCTAGGCCCCAACACGGGTGTCCTTCCCCTGGGAGCTCCCCAGCCACGTAGCACAGGGGAAGCCCAGCCTGACCGCTGAGCTGGAAGCAGGCGGGAGCCGAGTCCCTGTGGTGAGTGGGGCTGCCCCTCTGGGGACCACCTGGGCCCATGGCCCCAGGAGCAGTGGGGAACAGGATGAGGGGCCCCTTCCTTCCCAGAGCCCATGCCTCTCCCTGTCCTGCCCTCGGCTGAGGCTGCCACCCAGGGGTGTCCTGAGGCCCCACCCCTGGACGGCCAGGGCACACGTGGTGGGCCGTAACAGTGGTGCCCCCCGCCCCGGGGTGCCCAAGCTCTGCGCTTGGGTGCAGCCGCGGGGGCCTCCTACAGATGCCCTGCGCCCTAGGGCCTACCGCCGTTTAGTAACCGCTGTGTGACCACAGCCTAAGGAGCTCGAGGGGAACTTCTGGACGCTACTCGGAACATCCTTAGGCGAAGTGCAAGCCTGGAACCGCCCCAAACGCACCAGAGATGAAAATGGGCCTTGCCTGAACCCGAGGGACTGTATGAGGGAGAGGTTCAAAATCCCAGAACCCTAGAAAACTGCACAAAGAAAGTGCACAAATAAAGAGTTGAAGCTAAAGAAGAATCTTCTGGAAAATGGGTTCACGTCCTCAGTGGCCCTGGAGCCTGCCCCGTCTGCCCGGCAGGAGCCCCGTGAGCGGCCCTGCCTGTGCCTGTCCCTGCCCCGGGCCATGAGTCCTGCAGGCCCCACGCTGGGGAAACAGGCTCTTTCTTTTGTGTCTGCAGCTCAATGCGGGGCCTGTGTGGGGTCATGGGGGGGCGGGTGAGCTGACACCCTGACTCGCATGTGACCAACAGACCAGGGCGTGTTCCCCCAGCCTTTATTCTCTAGACGGGGTTACCCCGGCTCGGTGCCTCCTCCGCAGACAGCCGCCCCACCCCGCGGGCCCTGGCTGGCCTCTGGCCAGCGGCTTCCTGAAGGGCCGGTCTTGGGAACGGGAGGTGCTGCTGGCGAGTGCTTGGGTGGCGCTGCCTGGCATGGGGTCCAGGCTTTAGGGTGCAGGAGCTTCAGGGAAGCCAGGCCCCCAGTGCCGCTCATGCTGCGCCCCCCTGCTCGAGGCGGCCGGCGATGGCCCATCCGTCCTGGGTGGCCACTGCCTCGTGTCTCACCCCCAGGGACGCTCCGTGTCGTGTGGGTGCCGGGAGGGCGCGGTGCTCCCCTCACAAGTGCTTAGGGAAAGCCCCCTGGCCGGGCGGTGCCCCAGGCCCTGCCCCCGGGCCCCGCAGCTCCAAGTTCCGAGCACCTGCGGTCTGCGGCACTGGGTGGCTGTGGCTCGGTGCTTGACCTGCTGCAGGAAACGGCGACCAGACAGGGCGCAGGGCAGGCGGGCGCAGGGCAGCGCCCCCTCACGGCCCCTCATCCTCAGCGGGCGGCTGCAAGTGGGCAAAGCTCAGGAAGACCTGCTCCAGCGAGGTCTGGCTCACAGAGTAGTCGGCCACCCCGTACTTCTCCTTGGCCTTCTCCAGCACGCCGAACACCTGGGGCAGAGATGCCGCTAGGAACCCGGAGGCCAGCAGCGCGGTGGCCGCGAGAGCAGGAAGAGGCCCTCCAGATCCTGCCCAGTGCGCCCCAGCCTCGGAGCGGCCCCAGGCATGGCCCGACGGCAGCGCTGGGGAGGCAGCGAGGAGCAAGACTGGCCCCAGGCCTGCTCCTGGCAGCTTCCCACCCAGAGGCAGACTCTGGGGAGCAGCGGCCTCGGCCGAGCGGGCAGGCTGCCCTCACTAAGCTTTCCCACCTCGGATAATCTGGTTCCCCCATACCCCAAGCCTGGTGGAACCCGGGCAGTGTCAGCGCAGAACCAAAGGTGACGCCCCTGGGAGGAGCCGCTGTCTCGGGGGGTGGCTGGCGAGGGCCGTGGTGCTCACCTTGGCCCAGCTGAGGCCTTCCCCGGGCAGGTGGTAGTGCAGCAGCCCCTGGTGCTCGTCTTCCAGGACGCTGCCTGCGGAGAGGATACCATGTCCGCGGGGCCGGGGACTGAGCCCTGGTCCGTCCAGTCCTGTCCTGTCCCGTCCCTGGGCTGGGCAGCCACGCACCTGGGAAGGTCAGGCCCACGAAGGCCTTGAACTCCTCCAGCGCGTCCCGCCCGCCGCTCCGAATCTTGGCCCGCAGGGCGTAGCCGCTGCCGAACTTGCTCTTGAGGTGCTGCGGGCTGCCCAGGCACTTGAACTGCCCCTGTACCATGATGGCCAGCCGGGTGCACAGCGCCTCACACTCCTCCATGCTGGGGGGCAGGTGGCGCGAGGGACGCGGGTGAGCCCAAACCCAGCTGCTCCTCGCCAGGTCCAGCGTGGCCAGTGGGTAGCCCAGACACTCCCGCGGACTCTGCACCAGCGGACAACATATCCGAGCCCCACTCAGCCCTCCCCTCACAGCGAGCCCCATACCTGTGGGAGGTGATGACGATGGCCTTGCCAGACTCCCGAGCCCGGGCCACGGTGTCCCAGAGCAGGCGCCGGGCCACGGGGTCCATGCCGGTGGACGGCTCGTCCAGGAAGACAACAGCGGGCTCCCCGAGCAGGGCGACGCCAGTGCTCAGCTTCCGCTTGTTGCCCCCGCTGCGAGCAGAAGGGGGCGGGTGGGAGGGAGGGCCCTGGAGCTGGCAGAACCCGGAGAGAGATCGCAGCCCACGGGCGGGGTCGCAGCCCACCCTGCACTGGGCACCACGCCCCTGGCCTGTGCCTGCAGGTGGCTGGCTGGCAGGCATCTGTGCTGCCAGGACAGCGCCAGGGCCAGGGCAGGGCAGAGCAAGACAGGGGCGCCGACTCAGCGCTGAGGAGCCCACCACGGCCGGGCGCACCTGTAGGTCCTGACCAGTTTGCCGGCGTGGGGCTCCAGAAGCAGGCCCCGCAGCGTGTTCTCCACGCAGGCATCGAGGTGGCGCTCGGGGACACCCCGCAGCCGGGCGTACATGACCAGCGTCTCCCGGCCCGTCATGTGGTCCAGCAGGGCATCGAACTGGGGGCAGTAGCCCATCCGCTGCCGCACCTGGGGCGCGGGGCCGCATGTGAGGGGGCTGTTCGGGGCTTCCAGTGACCCTGTCCCGGGCCCTTGGAGCTAGCACACACCATGGGGGCCAGAGGTGGCTGGCCTGGGCCGCCATGGGCAGCGAGGGCAGGTCAGGCACCGGCAAAAGGCCGTTCACTTGCTCCCAGATGCGTCCCCCAGGTGCTGAGCCTCCCGCCCATGGGGAGGAGAGCTCTGGGAGGGGGGCCGGACACGAGGACCGGAGAAGCGGCTTCTCCCTGGCAGGGACCGTGCCGGCCACCATGGGGCTCATCTTCCCGGGCTCTCTGCTCCCCAGCCCTGGCCCCAGCCACTGCTTGGCCCTGCTGCCCGCCTGCCAGCCGTGATCCGAGCCGAGGTCCGGGCACACCCACCTTCCCGATGTCAGAGCGGACGCTGTGGCCCCCAACAAAGGCGTCCCCAGACGTGATGGTCTCCTCGCCCGTCAGCATTTTGAAAGTGGTGGTCTTTCCGGCGCCGTTGAAGCCCAGCAGGCCGAAGCACTCGCCCTTCTGGACGGCGAGCGAGAGCTGGTCCACGGCCAGGAGGGGCCTGCGCTGCTCGTACACCTGTGGGGAGTGGCCGGGCGCTGCAGAGCCGGCGGTGTCGGGGCTGGCAGACCAGGTCCCGGGGCCGCCTTACCTTGGAGAACTCTTTGATGACCAGAGGCGTGTCTAGCAGGTCGTCCAGGCTGTGGGCCAGAATCCGGTTCTTCTCGTCCAGCACGTCCTGGTCCTCTGGAAGTGTGGACGTCCGGGCGGACACTTCTGTCTAATTGTTCCGGAAAGAGATGGCCCGGGTAAGCTCCCGCCCGAGATCCCCTCTGTGGATAAAGGGCTCAGATCCCAGAGCCTCGCCACCCCGGCGGCCGCAGCGGACCTTGTGGGGAGCACAAGTCACCCGCGGGGCTCAAGCAGGACTGCTGGGTGGCTGCAGACTTCCCGCTCCTCAGAGAAGCTGGTGCCAGGGTTGTGGCCAGGCTGTGCCCTGAGGGGCTGCGTGCTGGGGGGCTGTGCGCTGGGGGGGGGGTGCTGCACGCTGCAGGGGTGTGTTTGCCTGACATGCTCACAGCCGCGGGGTCTCAGCACCCCAGAGTGACAGCCAGTGCGGCGAAGGCACTTGCCCAGGCCTGCCGCTCCTGAGGGCCATGGGGAGCCAGAGCCAGAGCCCTCACCAGTGCCCGCCGCGTCCAAAAGGCACAGAGGCAGGTCTTGAGCCTCCACAGCACGTCGGTCTCGATGAGGAAGAGCAGGGCAAGGTAGGTGAACCCCGAGGCAGCCATGGAGGCCACGAACCTGCCCACCCCGGGGGCACTCCACGCGTAGAAATTCTCCTGGTAGCGGATGTCTGCGAGGGGGCGTGGGGGAGAAGCTGCACCAGGCCTAGCTCCTGCTGGCCCGGAGGTGCCCGCCCAGGCCCTCTCCCAGGGGCTCAGGGGCCCAGGCCCATGCCTGCTGTTCAGGAGGCTCCCCAATTTGCTCCTGCCGCACGGGACCCCAGGTGCTCCCTGCAGTTTGAGGGTTGCACCTTGCTGGTGACTGTGACGTGGGCAGCCCCCCTCCTCATGGTCACTGTCACCGCATCCCAGGTGGGAGTGGGGACCCCCAAAAGGGGAGGCACCGTGGCTGGCAGAGCCCCAGGGTTCAGGGCAGGGACCAGGCCCTCGCCCAGCCAGCGGGGAGAGGAGGAGGGCAGTGAGGGTACGGAGCTGCTGCCCCCCAGCACCGTCTGAGGGTGACGTGGTGGAGGGCCGTGGGGGCTGGTCAGGAGGCCAGTGGCCTGGGTGCAGATGGGCAGCGGGGAGCGGGGCCCCCTTGGCTGGGCACAGAGAACTGGGCCAGCAGGCAGGAGGGGGTACATGGCCCTAGGTGGGGGTGTCAGGGCCCAGGGACACGGGGGATTGGGGGGCGGCAGGTGCCGGGGCACGGGCAGTGGGGGTGTGGCAATGGAGGGGCCGGGGCGCACCATGCTTCTTGCAGTAGTGGGCCGCCACCACGGAGGAGGCGCAGTACCGCCTGGTCTCGTAGTTCTCGTAGAAGCTGCTGACTGCCCTCCCCAGGCAGTGGTTGGGCAGCACCAGGAACACATGGTCCAGCGTTCTGGAAAGTTCTTCTAGCTTGACAGCTGAGGGAAGGGGCACAGACCTGTCAACGCTGGAGGACACAACTCTCTGCCCCAGTGATAGGCAAAATCAGGAAGGGCAGGTTCTGGGGTCCCCTGCACAGGGCAGGCGGTGGGGGAGGGGGGCGCTGGGAGCCCTGATCTGCCTCTGGGTCAGGACAGACAGCGGTCGGGGAGAGGGGCTGGTCCCTGCTGGGGCACCCTGCGGCTCCCAGGGCCCGTGTCCTGGATGCCTCCCCTTTGGGGTCCCCGCTCCCACCTGGGATGCGCATAATGGTGACCATGAGGAAGGTGGCCACGCCCGACAGGATGTTGAATATGGTCAGCCGGGTGTAGGCGGCGGCCGGGCCCGCGAACAGGAAGCTCATCAAGTACATGAGCGGGATGATGGCCCAGCCGTACAGCAGCAGCAGCAGCAGCGCGTCCGCCATGTGGCCGTCCTGCGTGAAGGCGTGCACGTCGAAGGCTCTGAACACCACCTGCAGCGCAAGCGAGCAGCAGGGTCGGGGCCGGCTGGGGTGGGGGGTGGGGGGCGGCTGGCAGGGGCGGGGCCAGCGGGGGTGGGAGAACCAGTGAAGGGACTAGAGAACCCTGACTTGCTGACCACCCAGGTCAGCCGACGGGCTGTGCCCGCCCCCGCTGGGGCCTTGGCTAGGACCCCCAAAGCAGCTTCTCTTGGTCAGCACAGCCTGGGGGAGCGCCTCACATTTCCAACTCCCCTCCCAGAGACCAGCCACCTGGTTCTCCTTGGGAGGGGGGGGGTCCCAGCAAGCTCTGGGCGCGCAGGGGGGGTCCCAACACCCTGCAGCCTCACCAGCAGCAGCAGGCTGGGGACCAGGAAGGAGACGAGGTCCCACAGCAGAGCGGACAGCCAGTAGGTGGCCACGTGGACCCCGCTGACGAACTGGAGGTGCTTGGCCTGGACAGCCCTCTCACTGACCGCCAGGATGGAGAACGTGCTGGCCAGGAAAGCCATGGCGAAGAGTAAGTTGAGGGCGATGTCAAACCCCTTCCGGCCCCTGTGGGGACACAGTGCCTCAGGGGCAGCCCAGGAGTCCACGGGGCATCGCGGTGGCCCAGCAGCCGTGGGGGCTGTGGGAGAGGCCCCAGCCCGGGGCTCTCAGCACCCGGAGGCCCACCCAAGACCAGCTCCTCCTCTGGCCGCCCGACCCCATGAGGGCAGTGCCACCCAGCTGCTGTCACCTGACCCCTGTCCCAGCCACTCCCCACAGCCACTCAGGACAGCCTCACCTCCTCTGCCTCCCCCTCCCAGGAGACTCCACCCCCACACACACTGCTCAGAGGCTCATCATATCTCTCTCTCTCTCTCATACACACACACACACACACACACACACAGAGCAGAATATTATTCAGCCATAAAAAGGAAACCTTGTCATTTGCAACCACGTGGATGGCCCCTGAGGATGTTATGTTCAGTGAAATAAGTCAACGGCACAGTGTCGCCTGTAGGGCCTAACTACAGGCAGGTAGAGCTGAGCTGAGCCTCTAACTACAGCCAGCAGAGGCCGGGTGGGGGATGGGCAAGGCGGGCCAGGGGTCAAAGGGTCAAGCGGGCACTTATGAGCCCCCTGGTCCTGGGGAGGAGGCCAGAGGTGGCGACAACAGGTCACACGTGTGCATGTCGCTGAGACGGTAGATCCTGAGTGTCCTCGTCACAGGAAAGCTGGGGCTTGGCACTGACCACCCTGCCTCCCTCACATCAGAGCCGGGGTCCCAAGTGACAGCCGTTCGCTGCGTACTGCGGACAGGTCCGTGCCGGCCCGTCCTGCCCCCTGCAGCCCTCCAGCACGAGCCCGCTGCCACCCTGCCCGCGTCCCACCCCAGCTTGCGCCTCGCCCGGAGCTCCCAGGCAGGCTGCGGCCCCCAGCACTGCCCCTGCGGCCGCCAAGACCTCCTGGCTTGGGGGGCGTCCTGGAGGGCAGGGAAGGGGCCGGTGCACATACTCATTGAACTGGTCTTTGGCCGCCTGCAGGAGACTCCGGGGCTGGGGGTAGTTGGAGACGGTGATGGAGGCCTGAGGGCCGCACAGCAGCTTGAAGAGAAGATTGTCCACGAGGGCCAGGGCGGTGGCCGGCGAGTGGTAGGCCTGGTTGTTGAACAGAGCGGTGACGACTGTCTGCTTACCCACGTCTCTGAAGGATGCTGCCGCCAGGTATCGCTCATTGAAGCCGCCCCCCTCCATGGAGGCCCTGAAAATCAGGAACTCCTCCAGGTCACCTGGGGGCAAGACCAGGGTCAGCGGAGTGGACAACCGGCCAGGGCACGCCCAAGGGGAGCCGAGGGGCCAGGGGCTGGGGACATGCGCCCCCACTGCTCATGCCCTGTCTAGGCTGGGTGCTCCCACACTGCAGCAGCTCCTGGGGCCGCAGCCTTGGAAGAGGGGCACCTCCTGTGGCTGCAAGAGGCTGAGGACCAGGTAGCCCCTCCCTGGAACCTGCCGGGACAGGCTGGGGGCACTGGGCGCCACACAGCCAGGGTGCTGCAGGCAAGGAGAGGGGTTCGGGGGCTCCGGGGGTGCGAGTCCCTTACCCAGCACCTCACTGGGCTCCTGGCCCGCAGCCTGCAGCAGGTCTTTGAAGTGCTCGGCCAGCTGGTGGCCCAGCCCCGAGGCCCCTGCCGTGGAGAAGGGCACCACGGTCCTGCCGTACTCGCTCAGGCTCAGCCTCAGCGGGGGGTCGTCGAAGATCTCAGAGGAGTAGTTGATGGCCAGCAGGGCCAGGGTGATGCAGGTCAGCGGGACCACCACCTGGGCCGCCACCAGTTTCCACTCCCGCCAGCTGTACGCCGCCTTCTTCAGGAGCATGGCCCAGAACTGCTGGCAGTGCAGGGCGAGCTGCGCACAGGGGTGGGCAGGTGTCCTCAGGGCTGCGTGAGGCCCGCCTGCCAGGCAGGGTGGGCCGGCGCAGCGGGTGGGGACGCAGGCCTGAGTGCTCCTGGCAGCAGGTGGGGGGCAGGCTTTGACCCCCCAGGGGAGCAGAGGCCCCTGCTGTACACGCCGATGCAGAGGGACACTCGAGGCCACGCTCACATGGGCACCAGGCACAGACCTCCCACTGCCTGTATTCTCCGTCGTCCCTTCCCTGCCCTCTGGAGGCGGGGAGGGTCCCTGGGGTCAGGCCTGGAGCTGGCAAAGCCCCTGGTCAGTGGAGCTAATGGTCACTGCTGCTCAGCCCTGAGCAGTGACAACACTCAGAAATGACAGGTGTGTCATCGAGGCTGCTGGCTCCCTGTCTCCCTGCCAACCACAGGCCCCAAAGCCATGGCTGCCCTGAGTGCAGGGTGCCCCCGCTGGGCACTCACCCCGGTGTTGAGCTGCACCGCACCACACTCGTCCTCCATCAGAGCGCCAACACCATTGGTCGGGTCCATCATGCCGCACAGGTGGCCATCCAGGGCCCAGTCACTCGCCCGCCGCTCATGCTGGTACTGCAGGGCGGGCAGCTGGATGGCTTGGAGGTCCATGCTGGTGTCCACCAGCTTGCCGACCCTGCACCGAGACCGCGAGGCCTGGTCAGACAGCACCTCCCAGGAGGGCTGCCGCTGCCTGGGGGCATGTGTGGGGCACTGAGGCTGTCGCCTAGTCCACCACCATCACTGCATCTGCAACTCCAGCTACACGCAGCCAGGCTGGCTGGGCAGACCTGAATGCCACGCAGTGCCCTGGCTGAGCCTGGGAGATGGACTGAGGTCAGCGCTTCCCAGAGGAGCGAAGGGGGTGTGGGCCTGAGGCCCGGCTGGGTGGGATCATCCCAGGCGGGGCGGGGGTGGGTGGGTGGAGGTGCAGTATGAGAGGTGCATTTGGGCGTGGAGAGCAGGCGTGTGTGGTGGCAGGGCTGGGCCTGACAGGGCTGGGGCGGGGAGGGCGGGCAGGCGGGAGGCTGGCGGCTACAGCAGCACTGAGGCCTGTGAGCCCAACTCCCAGGGGTCTCGGGGTCCAAGCCTGCCCCGGGGCAGCCTGCCTGGGGCCCGCCTCCCCTGGACCTTGCTCAGCTGTGTATGGAGGGCTAACCAGCCACTGGATGGATGGATGGAGGACGGGGGGCTGGGTGTGAGCATGTCTGTTCTAGCGCCTGCAAGGACAGTGCCCCCCTGAGGAAGGAAGGAAGGAGAACAGACAGGTTTGCACAGAGACAGGGATCTGTGTAGGTCGCACTCAGATACTGGGCGTCACAGCAGCCAGGGCAGAGAGGCCCAGTGCCCTACAAATGGGACCTGCAGATGTGCCCCACATCCTAAGTTCAGTGGGGCTCCCGGAAGCCCCTCGCAGCCCCCTCTCCACTGGACCATGGGGTGGGTTTCCGGACACGCGGGCTAAGGGCTAGGCCCCTGCCCCCAGCTGCCACCCTCTTGACTGGGCCCTGCGGTCAGGTGGGGCTCACTGCGGTCCAGAAACGTCCCTCACTTATTCTGCGCCCCCTCTGGGGCCTGAGGTCCTGGGAGAAACGTCTCCCTCGCACTGATCTTTGGATTCTAGTTCTCAGCACTGCGTCAGCCAAATAAGCTCTCAAGAAATGTCTGCTGAGGCCTGGAACGTGCCCGTTAGCTCAACTGAAAGAGAGAAGGGTCCCACTGGGTGTGTGTTCTGCTGGCGTCTGCCATGGACAGGGCGCGGCGCTAAGCCAGGGGCTGCCTAGCCTTGCCTAGCCTCTGTCCAGCCAGCTCGGGCCCGGGCCCCAGGGCCGTGCCCACTGACCGCAGGAAGACCTCCTCCATGGTGGTGACCGAGGCCCCGAAGCTGGCGATGCCCAGCTCCTTCTGCTGCTTCTCCAGCTTCGCAAAAAGACTTTCAAACCTGAAAAGAAGACCAAAGCGGTGAGCCTGGGTGACCCTTCCTGCACGATGGCCTCGCGGGATGGGACGTGGCGGAAGACCAGCCCCCGGCGACACCACCCAGATCCGCACACTGGGTCTGCTGTGAGGCGTCCCTGACAGCCTGGCTGCGCCCACCACCGCACAGCGGTCAGAGAAGCCACGAGGGCCCGCAGGCAGGGAAGCCCATCCTGAGGGCCACAGGGGCAGCGTGACCCTGCCAGCGTGAAACACCTGCACGGAAGGGCCGCATGCCCGCGCGGGCTGTACCTGTGAGTGCTCTCCTTGGGCAGGATGTAGGACAGCTCTGCCCCTGCACTGCTCTCCAGGGTGGCGTTGGGCACGTGGTGACTGACCAGCTGGGAGACGGCCTCCGGGTTGCAGTGAGGCTCCTTCACCAGGGTCATGTGGTAGCCTGCGCCTGCACACGACGGGTCCCACGTTGGGCTGCGTCCCTCTACCATGGTCCTGGGCCCCCTGACCCAGCAGCATCGCGGATGCAGGGGGAGGGGAGCCCGGCCCCGGTCTCAGACCCACAGCTGACCCTGAGAAGAGATGCCACACCTGCCCGCCCCCGCCGAACCGCGCTGACTCCGCCCACCCGCCTGGCTCCGCCCCCACATGCCCTGACTCCTCCCCATCAGCCAGACTCCGCCCCACCCGCCTGGCCCCGCCCCCACTGGGCCGTCTCCACCCACCTGGCCTGGCCCCGCCCACTAGGCCCCGCCCCGCCCGCCCGGCCCCGCCCCACCCGCCCGGCCCCGCCCCCAGCTGCCCTGGCCCTGGAGGGCACTGGCTGGCTGGCCCACAACTGGTTCTGCTCCCCCCTCGCTCCCTGAGCCCCTTGCCTGGACTGGGGTTTCCACCCACAGGGGCATGCGGGCTCTGGGGAGGCCCGTCCGGGCTGGCGGCCGGCCTCAGCGGGCCATGTGCTCACCGTATTTCTGCTTGAGGAACAGCGGTGATCCGCAGCACTGCAGCGTCCCCTGGGCCATGATGGCGATGCGGTCCCCCAGCAGGTCCGCCTCGTCCATGAAATGGGTGGTTAGCAGCACGGTGCGGCCCCTCTTCTGCTGCTGCAGCAGGTCCCAGATGGCCCTCCTGGAGACGGTGTCCATGCCGGCTGTGGGCTCGTCCAGCATCAGCACCTGCAGGCAGAGGGCAGCGGGAGCATGCAGCCCCCCCCCAGGCCTCCCACGCTCGCGGCCGGGGCACACCTTGGAGCCCGCCACGAGGGCGATGCCGATGGACAGCCTGCGCTTCATGCCCCCACTCAGGAGCCGGCTCCGCACGTCCCGCTTGTCCTCCAGGCCCAGGACACCCAGCATCTGCTTGACCTCCTCGGGGCACTTCTGGGCAGACAGGCCTTTCAGCTGAAGTGGCAGGGGTGGGGTCAGGCAGGGCGCCCTTGGGCCGCTGCCCCTCGTGTGCTGGTCTCGGGGCCGGGCTGGCCGCCTTGGAACCCTGACCGGAGACCATGCTCGCCCCACCCGTGGGCCACCCACCACCGCGGGCTCACCTGGGCGTAGAAGGACAAGTGCTCGGCCACGGTCAGGTTGTCAAACAGGATGTCGTGCTGTGGGCACAGGCCCAAGCTCTTGCGGATCTGCACCATATCTCGGGAGATCTCGTGGCCGCCGATGTACGCCCGTCCACTGGTGGGGGGGAAGAGGCCTGGGGCCACAGAGGCTGGGCTTAGGCTTGGTGGGCACACCCTGTGGCCGGCGGGCATCAGGCCCTGGGGGAGCTGGCCTGTGGCCGGCTAAGGGGGGGGGGCAGGCGGGGTCAGCGGCCGGCCGTCTGGGGATGTCGCAGGCCTCACCGGTGAGCATGGAGAGGGTGGTGGTCTTGCCTGCGCCGTTGTGGCCCAGCAGCACTGTGATCTGCCCCTCGTACAGGCTCAGGCTCAGGTCCCTGACGGCTGCGGTGCGCTTGCCCCCGGCCCCGAACACCTGCAGCGAGGGCACAGCTGCCCGACTTGCCAGCCCCACCTCCCTGGCCCCGCCCTCGCTGGGCCACGGACTCAGGACACAGAGGCCCCGCAGCCCCCAGCCCCCTCTGGCCCCGCACCAGGACGCAGAGAGGTGCAGGCCAGGACGGTGGAGCCTGGAAACATGGTCAGCAAGCAGTCTGAGGCCAGGGGCCGCATGGTGGGTGGGGCAGGGGGCTGGTCTGACCCTGCATGTGCCAGCTCTGCCCACGGGCAGCACCTTAGACATGTGCTTGATCTTGATCCCAGCCACCAGGTCCTCGGGCTCGGCTTCAAAGTACTCGGTCCCAAGCGCCTTCTCAGGGTCCTCGTCATCCTCCTCTTTTCCCAGGAGGGTGCTCGGGGTCCCGCACCAGTAGGAGGGCTGGGAGGGGGCAGGCACGTGAGACACATATGGCCAGCGCCCTGGTTGCCCCAGCAGCCGCCACCAGAGAGGACGCGGCTGGGATAGTCCGCTGCAGCCCCTGCCCCTCACCCGGCCCCTGCAGTGGCAGGCCGTCTCGGGCTGGGGCTCGCTGCCCTCAAAGGGGCAGCTGCACGGGCAGAACCCAGAGGCGAGGCTGTGGGTGGGGGCTCCTCTCCCCCACGGTGACATCTCCACATGTTTCAGGGCCAGAGGCCGTTCTGGCATTGGTTTTAGGGGACACACTTGTGTGTCAAGGGGCCGTGAGATCAGCACTTTGGCCATGTCGGCCTCCCGGGGGGCTGTCGTGCTGCCCGCGCCGCTGCAGTAATGTGACCCCGACAGCCGTGGCATCTCAGCAGTGGACACAGCCAAATCTGTGCTGAAGGGCCCGGCTGGGCACCAGCAGGTGAGTGATGTGCACAGGGCACCATGGGGCACCGTGCAGCACCGGGCGGCCACCGGGAAGTAAAGCTGACCCAGAAAAATGCCCGTGTCTAAGCACAGACAGACCCAGACAGAGCTGAGGGCATGTGGCACACGGGCCCCCGCAAGGCCTCAAGTGCCCAGGCCAGGCTGCGGGGAGACCAAGAGGGCCCAGCCATACGTGCAGCGCACCCTCCTCACAGACAGGAGTGCGCACCCCTGGGGACCAGCACCTGGAGTGGCTGGTGGCACTAGTGTGTCCTAGCAAGTCCTACTTTATGGGGAGAAAGCCCAGGGAGCAGTTTTGGAGAGAGGCGTGGGGGGGCTCTGGCCTGCAGGTGGCCACTGAGGAGCTCCCGGGGACACAGGGGTTCAGGCCACACCACACAGCAGCCACACCCGGTAGGGGCTCTGTCCCGGCATTGGGGCATCAGGAAGCTGGGGGCTGCCTGAAGGTGCCAGGGACACTGCCGCCTCCTCAGGGCCCGGGGTGGGCACAGGCATGAGACTCACCGTGACGAAGAAGTACCAGGGCTGGGGCACGCCGAGCTGCCCAGGGAGGACGGCCTCCACATACCAGGTCACCAGGCCGTACAGTGCGGCATCCAGCAGCAGCATGCCCAGCACCTGTCCGAAGGTGAAGTCGTCGTCCACGTTGACCGGGCTCAGGAGGTCTCGCCACTGGACGCCAGTGCCTAGACACAGGGGACGGGTGAGGTCAGCACAAAGCTCTCTGCGCCGTCGACACACGCCCCTCGGGGAGACCCAGCAGCCTTAGCCTGCAGGAGCCCGACGCCCAGCTAGACGGACTGGCACCTGGGTTGTGCAGGCCCCCCGCCCCCCACGGCCCCGCACACACCTGTACCCCCACATACACACCTGGACGCACCTGCACACAGGGCCCCATACACACACCTGCACATACACCCCGCACATGCAAGGCTGCTGCACACGTGTGTATGCATGTCTGGGCGAGGCCCGCACCACGTGTGTGCAGACTGTGGACTCTAGAATAAGAGGTGCAGATGGGTCTGGCCTGAAACAGCGGCGGGGCCTGTGCTTGCTCAACTCCGGGAGCAGCGGGAGTGGCAGGCACCGGCAGGCACCGCGACAGGAACCCTGATGTCCCCGTAGCCAGGGGCCTGCGTTACCCGGCCATGTGAGGACTGGCACCCGGCTGTGTCCCGCCGGCCCCGCCAGCCAGGGCGAGGACAAGGCCACCGGTGTCTGTGTGCCGAGGGGGATGCGCCCGGTCAGCTGTGCTGAGCGCATTTCAGCTCCCGGCACTAGCAGCTTATGGTAGACTTGTCAGGACATAGCCCCGACTCGGGCAAGACAGACCTGAACCGCAGGGACCAGACGGCCCCCTGCCCGGGCTCAAGGGCTCTCTTCCGTCTGGCTCGCCAGGGTCACAGCGCCAGTGCACTGCACCACAGGCCTGGACACTCTCTGTGGCCCCAGAGGCTCCTGACGGAAGTGGCCGCTCACAGGCCCAGATCAACGTTCACGCAAAACAGCTAGACGTGTGTCTGCTTTAAGAAAACCCGGGGGCCTCCCCTGGTGGCGCAGCAGTTGAGCGCTGGGCTGCGAAGCTGCCCGCAGCCTCTGCAGCACCAGTTTGATGCCCGGCCGCTAGCGAGGGTCCCACTTGGCAGGACAGACCTCTCCTGCCGCGCCCACTAAAAAAAAAAAGAAAGAAAGGAAACCCGGGACAGGTTTGGAAACCGAGAGGCACCCTATGGTTAGGCTCCTCTTCATAAATGGCTCTGTAATGAGTACGTGAGCCTGGAAGGGGCAGCGCGTGGAAAAGCCCACGCGTGACACTGACACCCCATACTCAGAGACACTCACTAAACGCACAGCTGTGGGGACATCCCCATGACACACCTCCCACCCCCAGACTGAGGGGCCTGTGAGGCCGGGGAGATGCTCGCACGCTGGCTGGGTCAGGCAGAAGGAGGTGTCCAGCCCCCTCACCAGAGCCAGAACGGGCTGGGCCTGGAGAGAGTCCCGGCCCTACCTGGGTCAGCCCTCTGGCCCGCACGCAGCTCCTGCCCACTGACGCCTGGCCGCAAGAGGGAGGCCAGTCAGAGCCGTCTACCCACCGCACCAAGGCCACTAGTGGGAGGTGGGCTTTGAGGGGGGTCTTCCTGTCTGCCACCGGGGGTCGCCATCTCGGGGAGGGGGTCAACCAAGGTGCCTGCTCATGCCTGACGTCATGACAGCAAACGGGAGCCACAGGCCAGTGAGCCGGAAGGAGTGTTTTATGGGGTCCCCCCCAAAATTGTGAAAACTCAACACGTTTCATAAAATTCAGGGAGAACATTCTGCCCTCACTCGGCCGGCCCGCAACGGTGTGGGGAGACAGGAGGCCGGGGCCACTGCCCTGGAACCAGCGCTTGACTTTGGAGGGCCCCAAGGCCCCCAGAGGCAGGAGCAGGCCCCCGGCCCAGGGGTGTCTCTGCAGCAGGTGCTCAGGCAGCCTCAGGGACGGGGTGGGGCCGCTGCCCACAGGAGCGCCCCCCAGGGGTGGCGCCTCAGAGCAGCAGGCGGGCAGGAGCCGATCTCAGCCAGGAAGAGACCCACCTTTGGCTTCGAACTTCCCTATGAGCTGGGCCCCCATGGCCATGGCGACGTTGGACAGGAGGCAGGAGAGCAGCTTCTGGCTCAGCGTCATCCAGTTGTAGTGAGGGGCCACAAAGAAGTACGGGATGTAGGTGAAGAAGTAGAGGAAGCCCCCGACGGCTGCCGCCATGTTGGCTGGGGAGGGAGAGGAGCCAGCTAGATCTGCGCCTGGGGACGGGGTGCCTGGAGGCCCAAGCCCCTGAGGGGGACCAGCCACCCGCCCGCCCACCATGGACACAGCTAGGGGCCCCACTGCAGGGCCTCCCCTTCCCGGTCAGGTGCATGGGGACCAGCCACCCGCCCGCCCACCATGGACACAGCTAGGGGCCCCACTGCAGGGCCTCCCCTTCCCGGTCAGGTGCATGGGGTCCCCACGCTGACCTCAGCCCTGGCCTGCAGGGGGCACAAGCCCCTGGCCCCACCCAGCTGCTCCCAGCTGGACACAGCCCCAACTGCCTCAGGCACTCCCTGAGCTGGGCAAGTGACCGGCTCCTCCCCCACAGAGCCAGGCGGGGACAAATTGGGGCCTGGGCTCCCCGAGCTGGTGTTTGACAGGGACAGCGCTGGGGACTGCCCAGTGGCGCGGGGGGCTCGGTGCTCCCATGCTCGGAAATGGCGGTGGTGGTCAATTTTATGTCATGTGTGTTTCGCCACAATTTCTTTTCTTTTTTTTAAAGAGAAAGAAGAGACGTGCTGGCCAGCCTGGTGCCTCCCACAACAGTCTCGCAAGAGAGGCCACGGCGCGAGCGGAAAGCAAGTGCTGATGAGGCCGAGAGAAAAGGATGAGCCTCGGCTCAAACTCTCATTCCAAGAAAAGCCAGCCCCGGACCCGTGGCAGCTGATCACCATGCCGTGCCCTGCTGGCGGCAACAGCAGGCAAACAGGTCCACTGAGTGTCCATCCCCAGGAACCTGCCATGCAGCTAAAAGGCCGTCCGGGGCGAGAGCCAGACACGGGCGTCGCTAGTCACAAAGCCTCAGGGTCGGCTGAGAACTGGGGGGTCCCGGCTACACCCTAGGAGTCCTAGCTGCACCCCAGGGGTCCAGCTCCATGGGAGGAGCCACAGAGCACCCCAGCCAGTGCTACTCAGGTGCCCCTGCCCCTCGAGGGCCAGCCTTCTGGGCAGGAGTGAACGTGGTGGACGCCTCACCTCTGCTGAAGAAGGTGCTGACCATGAAGCTGAAGGAGATGGAGGCCACAGCGAAGCAGGCCAGGAAGACCAGCACCAGCGAGGGGTCACTGTGCGTCAGCACCGCCTGGTCCTTCTTCACCTGTGCGGCGCGGGGGTGGGCCGCAGGGACAGGCAGGGGTGGTGGAGGCAAACCAGGGCGTCTTAGCATGCCGGCCACAGACGGAGCCGGCCAGTGAGGCCCTGCCCCTGAAGGGAAGGCAGAGACCCCCACCCCGGTCTGGGAGCCCATGCTCTCTGGGGGCCGCCCTTCGCCCCACGGAGCCCAGGGGCTGCGCTCACCTCCACGCAGAAGAGCAGGGTCATGGAGGCGACAGCGACCAGGAGGAAGAGGAAGAAGAGGAGGAACCAGGCGCCCCAGTGCAGCCAGCAGCCGAGCCCCATCATGCGCATGTACTCCTGGGGGGACAGCAGGCCTGCCACGCCCGCCCGCCACCACCAGCCCCCGCCCGCCCCCCAGCCCCCGCCCGCCCCCGCCCGCACCTTCAGCCTCCTCTCCTTCTCCTGCACCACGGCGCGGATGATGGTGAGCGAGGTGTAGGTGAAGCTCAGCATGAGCAGCAGGGGCAGCTGGTACTGGATGGCCACAAGGAAGGGGTCCGAGATGTAGGGCGGGTAGGGGAACCGCTTGGCGACCACGGTGAGCCTGGCAAACAGCCGCTGGGCGGCAGCGTCCGCGTGCCGCTGCATGATGGCCCGGTCCACGGCGTGCTGCACTGCCAGGAAGCCCTCCCGGATGTAGCCTGGGAGGGGCAGGAGACGTGGGGCCGCCTCAGGCTTGGCCACCGCCACCCAGAGCGTCCCTCCCACCTGTGCCTGACACGGTGCCCTTCCCTGACCCTCGGCCTCCTTGTCCATGTTCGAGGGCCTGTGGTTACCTCGTTCCCCCCAGGACAGGCCACGAGAATCTCGCCGCGTCCAGGCTGCTGGTGAGCAGCCTGACCCCGGCCCGACAGGCCCATGGGCCTGTCAGGATGGGGCTGAGGGCGCCCCTGGGCCCAGGCTGGAGCCCCCATGTGCGCTTCTCCGTGCCGGCCTTTCTGGCCCCGTTGCGCTTTGAAATCACACTCATGAAGCAAAAGGGCCGCAACATGGTTGTCGGGCTGGCCTGGGAAGGGCAGACACCGGGAGGAGAAGGGGTGCAGGGTGTGGGGCCCCGGGAGGTGGCGCAGCTGTGCTGGGGGCCAGCTCCCACTTCACAACGAGCTGCCGAGCAGCTGGCCATTTCCCCTTTGGGCAGAGGGGGTCGGGGCGACGCTGAGGCCCCGGTTCCCGACTTCTAAGTCAGGGCCTCTCAGGCATGTCCCGCCTCCCCACGGAACAGCCCGCCCACTGGCTCATGGCCCAGGCAGGAGCTCAGTGTCCCAAGGACGAAGACCAAGGGCCACCTGTTAGCGGTCCCTCCGCGAGAGGGTCGGGCCTGAGCGCGGCCGCAGTAGCATCCTGGGGTGGGCGTGCCCCCTCTGGCTCGCGCTGCCCCCAGGCTGACCACTCAGCGGGACAGGGGGCTGCGGCCTGACTGGGCTGCGCCTGGCGGGTCGGGCCCCCTCCTTCCTCTCCTGTGGCCCTGGCTCTGCCTGAGTCCCACGCGGCACAACGTCCACCTGCCGTCGGCAGCCGCATGCGGGGCCCCGGCCTCCCTCTGCTTTGAAAATCAGTGTCGGCGCAAACCGGAGCTTCTCAGAAACTGAAGTCGAGTTTCTGTCGGCAGCCTGTGTCTGAGGCCCGGGGGGCGCGGCTGTCTGGACGGCTGCCCCGGCGTTCCCTGCCTTCCTAAAGCAGGTCACGCTTCTCCAGGAAGCGTCCCGCAGAGGCAAGCAGGGTGGGCGCCCGCTCTCACCAGGCGCCTGGGGCCTGGCCCAGGGCTCCTCACCTGGCTCCCCACCGTCGGGGGCAGCGGGCTCGCGCGGCCCCGGGCTCGGGAAGCGCGGGAACAGGGAGGTGGTGTGCCAGCCCTCGGTGTCCTTCAGGAACACGGAGCCCGCCCGGGTCCACATGTAGTTCCTCCGCGTGTAGCTGAAGCGCAGGTGGTATCTCACCTGCGGGAGGGAAAGCCGCGTTGCCGGGCCCGGGCAGGGCACCCACCTGTTCCCTGGGGGCTTCGGGGCGTGCCGCATGGACCCCCACCCACTCTGCCCCCACGACTTCTTGGGGTGCTGGGGTGCCAGACAAGCAGCTCTGCCCAGCGGGCGAGGCGTCCACAGGGCCACCCTGCTCTCCACGCCTGCCGGCCCTCAGGTGGGCGGGAGCGGCTGGACTGAGGCTGGAGGGACCAGGCAAGCAAAGCCTTGGGTTTTGTTAAACACGGGCCTGGAGTTCTAACACCACGGTACGCGGGCGTCCCAAGCAACAGCTCCTTTCCTGTCTGTCCTGCCAGCCAGGCCGGGGATGGCCATGCTGTGCCTGGGAGGCCAGCCCAGCCAGCGTCTCCAGGTAGGAGCCACACGGGGACAGGGCAGGCCCCTTGTGGGGTGGATGGTGGAGAGGAAGGCCCAGCTGCTGGCCGGGGGCTAGGGGTAGGGGTGCGCACCGCCAGCGGCAGAGGGGCCGAGCTGTGGTTGAAGGTGTGCTCGAACACCACGGCAGCCAGCACAGTGGCGGAGCCGTTGCCGCGCCGCACGTAGTCCTCCAGGTCCTCCTCTGAGGGGAAGCCGCGTGCTGTGGAGAAAGGGGCAGGTCACTGGGAATGGGCCTTCCTGGGGGCATCAGGGGCACAGCCTAGCCACCAGAGCCAGGGCAGCCTGGCCCTGAGTGCCTACCCCAGTGGGCAGCCCGGTCTCTTACCCAACACGGCGTCTTACAAACACAGGGGACATGGATGTGTTGCCAGGAAACGCCTCCCACCCTGGGCCTCTCACGCCAACACAAGGGACATGTATCCCGAGTGTCCACCACCCCGGCTCAAATGAGCCACGAAGGGACATCCAAAATCAAGGGGGTGAGGGCTCCCCGTGGCATCCTGCAGGGCCTTCCCCCATAGCGCCGTCGTGGCCTGGCCCCGGTGCATAGGCTCCAGGGTGGACATCCACTCCCACGGGGAGCCACGGTGGCTCTCGGGTGGCCCTGGGCCCTGCCCTACTCTGAGTGGATGTATGGGGCTGGGGTCTACACCCCAGGGCTCCACACCAGGCTGGGCAGCGCCTCACCTCTCAGGTCGACGGTGTCCAGCACCTGCCTCACCCTTTCGGCCACGGCCTTCACGGCCTCGCTGTGGGACGGGACGTAGGCCAGCTCCCACGCGCCCCCCGGCGGGGGGAAGCTGAAGAACAGGGGCAGCTCCTGGATGGACTGGTTAGGGTAGATGGTGGGGCTGGGCACGTTCTCTGACTGGATCTTCAGGCGGAGCCAGATCAGGATCCCAGAAAACAGCAGGGGTAGGAGCAGCTCCAGGACGGTCACCAGGACCTTCCGCTTCTGGGAGAAAAATCGAAACTGCGCCGCTGGAACCGGGGCCTGGGGGGTGCACAGGGACCATCCCGGGGGGCACCACTGGAGCACGGGGGCCCCGGGGTGCAGAGACCTTCCCTGGGTGGGGGCCGGCAGCCTCACCTGCAGAGTGTAGTTCTTCCAGAGGAGGAGCCCCAGCTGCCGGAGAGCCGCCATCCTGCCTGCAGGGACACCAGCCCTGGCCACGGACGAAGACGGAAAGAGTGGGGGTGTGCGGCCGGGGGCTGTGGTCCGGGCGGCAGGGCGGAGCGGAGAACCAGGCCTTCTCTCCGAGTTCCTCCTCGCCGCCTCTGTTCCACCCTAGCTCCGCGGCCCTGAGAAAAACACCAGTTCCAGACAGGACGCACGCTGCTTCTCGTGAGCGCTTGGGCCGGGCTGGCGCCCCGGCTGAGCCGCGGCTTCCGTCACCAGCGCTCCTGGGTGCCCCTGACCTCCCCACAGCGACATAGAGAGCTCTGCGGGGCCGAGGGCGAGGGAGGGGCTGCAGCCTGGCTGGTCGGGGCCTGGGGCGGGCGAGGGTGAGGCCACCCACCCGAAGGAGCACATCTCCCCGTTTGAGCTGCGGGTCCCCGGAGCTGCCATGGAGAGCGGCCACCTTCCTCCAGAGAAAGCAGCTGTGTGTGCTGTGTGCTGAGTCGGCCAGGCCATCGGACCAAGGTGCAGCAGAAGTAAAAGCCGGGGCTGACAAGGGGCCCCTGGGGTGGGTGAGAGCCATCTCCCTGGAGAGCAGAGACTCACCTGCTGGAGAAGGAATGGGCTCAGGCGGTCCCCACGATGCTTAGGACACAGAGGGAGCCTGCCCCGGAGGCTGCGGGCATGGAGGGGCGTGGGCGGCAGCTCCCACTAGCACAGGCAGTGTGGGCCAGGCAGGCAGGCAGGTGCCAAGGGCCCCCTGGTCATCGTTCACGCCGGTGCAGGGACAGCGAGAGCCCTTCACAGACTGGTGTCCTTCAAGGGGGAGAAGCCTCCATGACGCCCAGGTCCTGAGGCCACTGGACCGGCGCAGGTCCAGGCTGGACTGACCCAGCCTGTTCAGGGGTCGGAACACTCCGGAGACACAAGCGGCCAATAAATGGCTCATCTGCGGCACGTCGCTGCCCAGAGACGCTGCTGGCACCCGTGGCCAGGAGCCAGGCCGAGGCAGCTTTTAAAAGGTTCACCCTCACTTTTAGCTACGGCTGCAGGTCATCTCCGTTAAAGTGCTGTATTTTTTAAATTAAACTCTCAGGAAAAAAAATAGACATGGCTGTCCACATCTAATAAGTGGCTCAGAATTGTGCACTAGCGGGCGCCAACAGCAACCGTGGGCAGGACAACCGCGAGGGTTCTTTACAAAGTACCTTAAAACATCACTTTGAGCCCGTCGCCGGTAAAACACGGGGAAATTAAAGCCCACGTCACGTGAAGTGCTGTTAAGCAGCAACTTAATAAATGATCCACGTTCTTCTAAAATTAATGAAGCAAAAAAAGTTGTCTTAAAGTCACCGGGGTGGGCCTCCCTGGTGGCACAGGGGTTAAGACGCAACCTATGTAGCTGTCCGCAGCCTCTGCAGCACGAGTTCCATCCCCGGCCAGGGAGCTACCCACAGGGCGCGGCAGACCCCTCCTGTCTCCCCGCTGCTCCCCTAGCAGTGAACTTCGGTCAGTCTGCCTGTTCTGCTCCCCACTCTGTCTCTGGGGAGTCCTCTCACCACCACCCCCATCTCTGGCCTGTACCCCAGCTCTTGTACGCATAAATAAATAAATCTTTAAAAAAATAAAGAAACTACAGTTCAAAGAAGTCTTCTGGGTGGAGAAGTGGGTGACTTCCTTTTCTGGAAAAGTCTGACCAAGAATAGAAACAGCTCCGCGCTCGAGACTGTCCTGCCCAGGCCCAGGCCCAGGCCCGGGGGCAGGGCAGGCAGACAGACTGGCCAGCTCCAAGGCCAAGGCTGGACAGCACCGTCGGGGAACTGACCTGAGCGTGCAGAGGCTCCTGGCACCGGCTCCGTCGGGGCCACGGGAGGACTGGGCGGGAGGAGGAGGCCCCACGCAGAGCGCCGTGGGGGGGAGCGTGGGGGCCTCTGGAGTGCAGCGGGGTGGCCTTGGAGACGGCGCCTCCCGGGAGCTCAGGGGGCCCGGGGCTTGAGAGCGTGACTCTCTGTACCTTTGGGCAAACGGAAGGCACTTGAGCGTGATTTAGAAAAATATTCACCAACAGCTCCTGCCGAGTCAAGACGCAGATGCCAACCGGCGCGCGGGTTACTATAGCAGGACCAGGCGAGGGCAGAGGCGTAGGGGCAGAGGAGAGGGACGGACGGCAGGGGCAGCGCTGGGCAGGCACAGGACCTCAAGCCTTCCCACCTGCACGCTTCAGGAGCCTCGGCCCAGCCTCGGTTCTGACGCCCCCTTCTAGAGACAAGGAGGGGGCGCCCGGCTCAGGGTCGCACAGCAAAGGGCGCGTGGCCCTGAGCAGCACTGCAGCGCTGCCCCTGCTCCCACAGCCTGCTCCCGGGTGCCCGAGGCCCAGCCGGCCGCTGCTCTTCTGCTTTTTCTGAGCCCTTTTCAGAGCAAAAAGGAATTTAAAGACGATTCCCAGAATTACAACATCCGGAGAGCTTTCTGGTTGCGAAAGCCGGGCGCGAGGGGAGGAAGGCGGCTCCTTCAGGTACTCGCTCCCGGGGGGCCTGTGCTCCCCAAACACTCGCTGGCAAAGCCACACCCCGTGCGCCCGCACTTCCTCGGCTCACTGGGGCTCACTGGGGCTCACTGGGGGTGGGGGGGGAGCTTTTTTTCCTACTAAGAAGCTTATTTGCTTCCTGTGAACGTATCAAGCACCAGGGCCTGAGAGCTCAGTGTTTGCTTTCCGGGGTGGGGGCTGTGGGGGTGTCTGAGCACACAGGCAGCCACTCACTTCTGAGAACTCACTTGACGAGTTCCCTGTCTTGGGGTGCCCCTCAGACTGCCTTTCCCGTCCCTCTGGCTGGCCGCAGAGCCTGCGGCCCTGGTGCCCCTGCAGCCCCGGCCCCCACCCCTGCTCTTTGCTGTGCGCTGCTCTCACACGACGGGCCAGGACACGGCCCTGTCCTATGGGCCAGCAAGGGCATCTTCATCCCATGCCGTGGGCAGGTGTGTCCAGGCCACTGGAGACAACCGACGGCCTGGTGGGCCGTCAGCAGGCAGCGAGCGGAGCCCAGGCCGGGGCCACGTGCTCCCGTCCTGTCCCGAGTTGGGGTTTCCCTTCCGTGGAGGCGTGGGAGGGAAGGAAGGGCTTCAGCGGAGCCCCGGGGCCTCCTGACATCACCCGGAGAAACAGACCAGCGCGGGCAGCAGGCGGGACGCCTTGCGGTGGCCCGGCCAGGACTCGGCGCTGTCCTGAGGCCCGAGGTGGGAAGGCCGCTCGGCCAGGAGAGCGTCCCAGCAGACACAGGGCCCCGGTGGTCAGAGGGACAGACATCCATGTGCCAGTGGACAAGGGGGAGGTGTTTGCTTGACTGTGGCCTTTTAGGACGGACAAAGCCAAAGCAAAACAAAGCCTAGAAATCCGACATCAGAACTGAGGTCTGCAGAGGGGGAGGGGGCAGCACAGGGGGCGCAGGCCCAGGACTGGGGGGCCTGCTAGTGCTCGTGCGGGGCGCTGCGGCAATGGCTGTAGAGGACTGGCCCCACACTCCACAACACAGCGTCACCACCAGAGCGGCCCCATAAACGTGATTGATCCATCGCAAAGAAGAATCAGTGGCCTTCTCGGAGACACGGGACAAAGAGCCCCTGCCGTGCAGGGGGAGCCTGCAAGCGCTGGGGATGGACATGCGTATCCTGGGGCTTGGGAAGGAAGCGCGTGGGGCCCTTGAGCTGGGCCCGGTCCACGCCCACAAGGGCTTCGCACAAAGACCCAGGAGGAAGCACCCTGTGCCACGGGGCAGGCCACGCTGCGCCAACAGGTGGCTGCACTTGTCAGAGTGCGTGGTGACGCTGCCTGCAGGGCGGCTTTGCTCCGTCTCTTAGCCAGTAGCTGATTCTCGGGGCCCACGGGCACAGCTTATGTGAAAATGCCTATTTCAATGAAGCCTGGACAAAAAATGTCCAAATACCAATAAAAACTGTTAAAAAAAAAAGCTGAACATGACAAGCATGTTTATAGGGTGGGGTCCCCGCCAGTGACCCCACATCTCCTTTCACGAAAAGCTCCAAATCTGGAGGCCTCTCCTTTTCAGCGGAGGCTCTCTCTTCCTCCCCCAGGCGCCCAGACCTGTCCCTTCCAGGAAAAGGTGACCGTGGAGAGGCACAGCTTTCGAAACCTTTGGTGCCCTGGAGCGCTTCCAGGGCTGTGTGGCGTTGCCATGGTGCCCACACCTGCACCTGCCCCCCCCCCGCCCCCCCCAAAGGCTTCGGAAACCAGAATTTCCACATTCCCCACTAGCCCCTGGAGCTGTCCCTGTCCGGCTCATCAAGACGCCTTGCATGACTGGTCAGTGGGCTGAAAAACAAGGCCGGCCTCAGCAGGCCTGGAGCCTCGGGGGCCTGCGTCACCAGCAAGAGCCCCCAGAACTGGGGGCTGCTGGACACAGAACCAGACCAGCCCCCCCAGCGCGGGGAATATGGCTTTCACCAGCGTTTGCAAGTGGCGTGCAGGCCCGGCCGCCGCTGGGCACTGGCAGTATTCATCCTGCCCGCCTCGCCCCTTGTCCCTTCAAGGTTCTCTGTGCTACATATTTCTGAGTCTGCGACACTAAGCCAGCAGGCGAGAGCTAGAATTTATAAATAAATACATGAAACTCAGGGGGTACCAGCTCTTTGACACAAAAAGAAACGAGAAAAGAGCTCGGGAACACACGTGGCCTCGCGTGGAGGAGGGGATGAGCCTGCCAGAGTCCTGAGCCCACCAGGCGCGGTCTGGACTGGGGCCATTTGCACTGGGAGGCCCAGGCTGAGGCCCTGCTTACCGGCCCACACCCAGCACCCCCAGATGGAGGGGCCAGCCAACTCTCTGGCTCAGGGGCTCTGGGTTAGCTGAGGCCCCAGGCAGCGACTGTGTATTTTTAAGCTAAAGCTGTGGCCGCAGGGGGCAATGAGAAGAAGTTCTGCCAAATCCAAGGGGCCGCCTGCTTCTGGGCCCTGCTGCAGCTCCCCCCGGCCCAGTCCCGCGAGCCCCCGCCTAGGGGGTAGGAAATGAGGTAACCAGGCAGTGGAGCCTCCCCGGGGAGAGGCAGCCATGGAGCTTCCGTAAGGCGCAAGGAGCAAGCTCATCACTCAGCCCTGCAAAGGCGCCTGGCTGCCCGCGGCCTCCAAATCTCTCCCAGCACAGCAAACAGCTTGGAGCGTTCAGGGGCGTGGGTGCCACAAAGGCTCCCGGAACAGGGGCTGAGGCCCCGGACACCCCCTGGGGGGTCTGAGCCTCCTGTGGCCCAACTGCGTGGCCGTCACCCTCCTCTGGGCTCCGACCGCTCACTTCCCAGGCAGGCTCAGCCCGGTGTGAAGCAGACGCGGGCAACCCAACCCAGTGTCCTCTGGGCCACAGAACAGAATCTCCCAAGTGCTGCAGACAGACATGGATGTCCCAGGCCCACCCTGGGGCTGTGGGGGCTGGTCTGGGCATGGAGCCTCTGCGGGGGGCCTGGGTCAGAGTGGAGACCTCCTGTCCTTGCTGGACCACCCTGACGCCCGCAGCGGCTTTCCTGGGTGTCTCATGTGTCTGAGGTCATAATCTTGTTGGTTCCATCCTAAGGTCCCCAGGGTGGGGGCCCTAGCGCCTGGCCCATCATTTGCCTGGGGGCCTCGACGGCACCCCCTCGCCAGACTCCGTAGAGCTGGAGAAGCCCTGGAAGGAGGGCGTCTCCTCGGGCAGTGCCAGCAAGGCTGAGTCAGAACAGGTCCCGCTGGGCCCGCCAGGCACCTGCGCTGCGCAGGCCCTGTAAAAGCAGGTGAGCTGCCCTCTCCTGGGGCAAAGGCGGTCTGGTCAGGTGGCAGCAGGTGCCCAGGAGGGAGCGAGGTCATCCTGTTTGTCAGCTAATCAGCAAGGGTTCAAATTTTTAAAAATTCTTTAAGTTAATAAAAGGGAGGGGCTCCCAGGGCACTCGCCCTCCCCCCCCATACCTTTGCCACTGTGCAAACTCTCTAAAGGGCACGGCCCCTCCTCCCCCTCCAGGCGCCGGGACTCCTCCCGGGGAGGCCTGCAGCGCACCGGCACCTGCCTGGCGTGGCGGGGCGCCCTGGCAGGTTCCCAGGCTGTGGGGCGCGGGCACCAGCCCAGCCAGGCCCGCGGCGCCCCCCGCTCCGCTCCGGGGCCACGGAACAGACAGGCCGCGTCGGGCGGGGCTCGCGGAGGCGCGGCTCGGGCAGGAGCGGGGAGGTGGGCCGCGCCCGGCCACGGACACCCAGGCGCTCGGGCTCGGGGGTCGGCGCTGCCCTCACGGGGCGACCGGCCTCCGGGAGGCGCCCCCACGCGCGGCACCTGCCAAGCGCAGACCGGCTTCCCCGCGCGCAGCCGGTGTCCCCGCCGCGGGGCGAGGGCGCGGGGCGCGGGGCGAGGGCGCGGGGCGCGGGCGCGGGGCGAGGACGCGGGGCGCGGGGCGAGGGCGCGGGGCGCGGGGCGAGGGCGCGGGGCGCGGGCGCGGGGCGCGGGGCGAGGGCGCGGGGCGCGGGGCGAGGGCGCGGGGCGCGGGGCGCGGCGGCCTGGGGCGGCACCTGGGGCCGGGGCTCCACGCCGCGAGCCGGCAGCCCGGGCCGGCCCGTGCACAGGCGGCGCCCGCAGGCCCGGGGCGCGGGGTCCGGGTGCACCTGCCGGGCCCGCGGCGGGCGCGGGGCCGCGGTCGGGGGAGCGCGAGCGCGGGTGCGAGCGGCACTCACCGACCCTCGGCGCCCGGGCGGCGGCGGCCGGCGCGCGGCCCTCCGGGGGTCCCGCCTCGGCCCGCGGCGCTCGGCCGGCAGCGGACACGGCCAGGCGGCCGCGGCGGGGAGGGGGCGCCGGGCACCCGCGACGGGGGACGCGCCGGGCTGGGCTCCTGCAGGGGGCGCGCCGGCCGGCCCGCGCCTGCGCACTGGGCCGCCCCTGCGGGTGCCCCGCCCACGCAGTGCCGCCCGCCGCCGCCAGGGGGCGCCGGGCGGGGCGGGGCGGACGGAGCAGGGAGCGGCGGGTGGGGCGGGGCGGGGCGGGGCGGGGCGGGGCGGGGCGGGCGGGGCGGGGCGGGGCGGGGCGCGGGGCGGGGCGGGGCGGGGCGGACGGGGCGGGGCGGACGGGGCGGGGCGCGACGGGGAGCGGGGCGCGGGGCGGGGCGCGGCGGGGAGCGGGGCGCGGGGCGGGGCGCGGCGGGGCGGGGCGGGGCGTGGCGGAGGGGGCGGGGCGGAGGGGGCGGGGCGTGGCGGAGGGGGCGCGGCGCGGCGGGGCGGAGGGGGCGCGGGGGGCGGGGCGGAGGGGGCGCGGGGGGCGGGGCGGAGGGGGCGCGGGGGGCGGGGCGGAGGGGGCGGGGCGGGGCGGAGGGGGCGTGGCGGGGCGGAGGGGGCGCGGCGCGTCGTGGCGTGGCGTGGCAGGGGCGCGGCGCGGCGGGGCGGAGGGGGCGGGGCGGGGCGGGGCGCCGGCTCCCCGCAGCCCAGCCCCATCCGCGCGCGCGGGCCCGGCCCGCCTCCGCCCGCCGTGGGGGGCGCTCGCCTCTCCGCGGCTGAGGGCAGCAGCCTCGCGAGGCCCGCGGTCGCGGGGGGCGGCGGCCCCTCCAGGGGCTCGCGGCTGAGGGGGGCCCGGGGCCGGGCGGGCGCAGGTCGCGTCAGGACCCCTGGGGCGGGGGCCGGGGGTGCCCTGCGGCCAAGACGGCCCCTGGCAGGGGGCAGCGCCCCTGGTGTGGAGGTCTCGGTCGGTGTCCAGGCCGCCTCGGGGTCACCCCGAGCAGAGGGGAGCAGGCGCTCGCCCGCGCCCGCGCCCGCGCCCTGACTGCGGATGCCTGCGGCAGAGCCGGCCCAGGGCAGCCACGGGCCGCGCGGGCCCGCCGTGGTGACCAGCGGCCGCCGCAGAGCCCTGCCGGGAGGACCTTGCCGGGAGGACCTTGCCGGGAGGACCTTGTCGGGAGGGCCGAGCCTCCTGCTACGGAGCAGCGTCGTCGCTGCCGCTGGCTTTCCTTCCCTCTGCCCCTGGCCAGCAGCTGGGCCCCCGAGGCCAGGGGTTTTGCCTGGTTCGTGGCTGCACCCCAGGCCCTGGGGTGCCCGGTACAGGGGAGGCGCTTGGCAAATGCTGAAGGAAATCAGCACAGGGACCTGGTCTCATTCACATGTCACATGCGTTCTGAGCCTCGACCTCCTGTGTCTTTTTTTTTTTTAAATTTATTTATGCATGCAAGAGCTGGGGTGCAGGCCAGAGGTGCGGGGTATGAGGGTTCACCAGAGACAGAGTGGGGAGCAGAACAGGAGGATCCGCTGAAATCCACTGCTGAGGGGAGCAGCGGGGAGGCAGGAGAGGTCTGCTGTGCCCACTGGGATCGAACTCAGGCCACAGTGGCTGCCAATAGCTTCATAGTGCTGAGACTAACCCCTGCGCCTCCAGGGAGGCCCCAAACAATGTTCTTGCCCACCTCCCTGCTCACCTGCCACTCTCAAATATGGCAGTAGAAGAAACAACCAGAACAGCTCAAGAAACAGAATGCAGCTACCAGAGCCGGGCAGCATGTGGCTGTGGTCCGTCTCACCAGCTCGTGTGCAGCCCATGGGCTGGGCACTTCCCCCCGCTCCCAGCACTGGAGGGCCAGCCTCTCCGGCCACCTACCGGGCAGCTCCCATGGGGTCCTGCTTGGCCTCTAGCTCCACTCTTGACCCTTGCTGCATTGCCCCGCCCTGAGGTCGGCCTCTGGGCATCCGCAAGCCGGCCTCAGGGGAGGGCAGTTGGGGGCAGCGACTGCCCCGGCCACCTGACGGAGGGAGGGTTGAACTCAGTTGGCCCCTTCACAGAGGTCTCTGGAGCGTATTGTTCATGAGGCCCCCCTCCGGGCCATGATGCTCTCCTCTTGTCCTCGCCCTGTGGGCCGATGGTGGCAGTGCCCCTCTTGCTGCGTGCCCGGATAGGACCCTCTCTCAGCCTCCGTGAGTTCCCCCACTGGAGGGTGATAGGGGTCCTTTTGGGAACCTGACTGGGACCCAACTCCATGAGCAAACTGCCACTGCTGCTCTTCCTTGGCAGAGGAGGTGGCTGAGGCTCGGCAGCCTGACCTTTGCAGGGAGCCTCGTGCCAGAATAGTGGGGCCTGAGCTTCCCGCCAGCGAAGCTTCCCGCTCTCTCCCTGGGCCTCCCTGGCGTTCTCACGCCTTCTTGTGGGCTCACCCCTCCGCCCGGGCTCTCGGCCCAGGTGCACACTCACCCACAGTCAGGCCGGCGTGCGCTGCACCCCCACTCCCTGGCACCCTCTGCATCAACACCCTCAAGGCGGCAGGAGACGCGGAAGTGGGAGAGGCAGCCTGGCCCGCGAAGCAGCTGACGTGATGTTGGGACAAGGCCTCCGTGCAGGCTGAGGGTTCCAGGGAGTAGCTGATGAACGTTGTCAAGGCCACACGCGCGGTGTGTGCTCCCCAGGTGACCACGTGGGAGTCTCCTGCTCTGCCTCCCTGCCTGCCTGAGAGGGCACGTGCGCCTGCTGAGGCGACAAACACTCTGGTACCTACTTGCTAGGGGCTCAGACTTTGCAGGAAGGTCTCCTCTGGGCCTGCGGCATAAAGAAAGATCTTCCCTCCTCCTCTCTGAGTGCCGCCTGCTGCCGTGACGGAACTTGCCCTCGCGCTGTTTGAAATCTGAGCATCATCCGTGTTTCGTCCCCTCTCCCGCGGCGCGCTGTCCTGCCCCCACCTCCCCCAGCGTGGACGGGCTTCTGCCCACAGGCAAGCAGGAGACCAGGAGCCGCAAGGGCAGCCGGCGTCAGGGCAGCTAAGTACCGACGCCCTCGCGCCCAGCTTCTTGGGTCCTTCTGAGAATGGACCAGGGGATCTCTCCTGGCCCGGGGGAGCTAGCTGAGCAAAAGGGGAGTCTTCCCCAAAAGAGACGCCCGCATTGGCCCGGGCGGGCACTTAAAGGACAGGCCTGCTGGCAGGACTTCTTGCCAACCTCAAAGTTGCTGACACTGGTCCCCGCCCGGGACCTGGAGGCCAGGGCCAGGCTGCCCTGGGCCATCCCTCCTGTGACCTGTGGGGGGTGCCCCTCAAGCCGTGTGCTGGTCCCCCCATACCGTGCTCACTCCAGCCCTTGTGAGGCAGTTGATGCCGTGCCGATGGAGGTGACAGGCTGGCGTTGCCTCTGACAGTCTGGCCGAGTGTTGCTGGAGGACTCTGCGAGGGGTTCTCTGCCAACATGCTGGCGCCTTCCCTGGGGCCGCGTTGTGCCGCACTGGATGTTGGCATCACACGTTGGCGAGACCAATATTCAATTTAGGGAAGAACCGGGGCCCCGGCAGAGCTTTCCTGTGGCCAAGGGCACTTCCCGCCAGTGTCCTCGGTTCCCATTCAAGGGTGCACCCCGAGGGCGGTGTGGCAGGCCACACCAGCACCCAGGAGCAGGGCCAGGCTCCACTGGCACCCGCAGGAGCGTGGTTGCCCTAAGGGCCGGCACCCCCATTTCTGCTTGGCCGGGTGACTGGCTGGTGTAGATTCGTGGGGCAGTCTCGGGTGTAAGGGCAGCGCAGTGGAGGGGGGGACACCTGGGAGGCAGGAGCCTCACTTCCCTTAGCAGATGCCCACTGAGTGACACGCGCCCCGGAGATGTAGATGGCAGCCCTGCCTGCCCTTCCCGGCATGGAGCCAAATCCTACAGAGGGGTGCCGGGGCCCGCAGGGGGTTGGGCGGCTGGGCCAAGCCCACAGACAATATCTCTTGACCCAGGTCTTGGAAATCAGCGGGGTGCCAGGTGAAGAGGCGAGGAGGGGAGAGTCAAAACAGGCGTGTGTGGAAGATGAAGACACCAGGGGTGGGCCTCCCCGGTGGCGCAGCGGTTGAGCGCTGGGTTGCGAAGCTGCCCGCAGCCCGCAGGTTCAATCCCCGGCCCCCGGCAGGAGTCCCACATGGCGCGCAGACCTCTCCTGCCGCCCGCTGCTCCCCTCAGCAGTGTCCTTCGGTCCTTCTGCCTGCTCTGCTCCCCGCTCTGGCTCTGGTGAATCCTCTCACCCTCCCGCGCTTCTGACTGTGCCCAGTGCTTGTATAAATAAATAAATAAATCTTTAAAAAAAAAAAAAAAAGACACCAGGGGTCCTGCGTGCTCTGGGGCCGCAGGGTGTCTGGGGTGACCAGACGCAGGGCACGGGGTGTGGATTCTCCCTTCCGCCGCGGGGCACCCGTGTCGGTCGGGCCCGACCTGAGCCGCTTGGCAAGGAGGAGCCCGCACCCAGGCTCGTGGCAGCTCAGAGAGGCACCAGCTACACGGTGCTCAGCCTCCCTCCCCAGCACGCTCAGCCCTGGCCCGGCTGCCGTGCTCCCTGACTGAGCCGAGGCCCACCCGCCCATGCTGTCTGCTTCTCTTGCTTCGGTCCAGGGTCGCGTGCGCGTGGGCCGGCCCACCGGCAGCTCCTGGGCTCGCATGTCCGCCGTCGCTGCAGGCTCGACGCAAGGGGCGGGAGGGGACGCTGGGAGTGGCGGCGGGGTGAAGGCCCACGGGGCGAAGACACAGGTGCCCACGGCTCCTGGAAGACTCGGTGAGGTGCGGTGGTGGCTGAGGCTTGGGGACGCAAAGTGCCCCGGGGTTTAAGTCCCAGCTGTGGGCGGTAGCTCTCCGAGGAAAGCGGGGTGCCGGACATGAGTTTCACCGACTGTAGAAGATTCAAATTGTGTGTTCCACGCGCAGTTGAAAATAGAGATTGTGAAAGAGAAGATGGTCATTTTATGTCTGTGGCTTCTTGCTGATTGTTTCCCCCTTTAAACTATCCACGTAACTGGGTGTTCTCATGTGCTGACGTGTGAATGACTGAATGAGAACCCACTACGTGGCTGTGTGAAAAATCACCTTCTAATTACCAACATGGAGGCTTTCCTCAAAAAAGGTACACGCATAGATCTCACCTTGGGAACGACACGGGGCCGAATCAAAGACCTGCCTCGCGAGCGCACATACATTGTTCAGTTTAAGATAATCTTGAGCTTAAGGAAATTCTGCGTAGTTTTGGGGGGGGGTGGTTCATCCCTCCTCATTCTTTCCATTAAAAATGATGTGCACCTGTGATTATTTTGTCAGTAAAAACGTGACCGTGTTCCAGGAGAGCACCCAGCCTCCCTCCACGTCAGTGCTCCCGTGCTCTGTGGTCAGCTCTGAAGCTGGACTAGCTCCGTAGCTGAGCCCTCCAGTAGCTGAGCCTCCAGAACCCCAGACTGCAGCCTGCAGAACCCCTAGTCCTGACTCCCATCACCTCTCTTCCATTGCCCCATCGTCCCCAGTGAAATGACCTCCCTGCCTTCCAGTCACTGGCCACAGCACCTTCCACTGCCCATCAGCCTGCCCTGCATCCCACTTGCTTCCTCACCTGGCGGGGAGCCACGGCCCACCACGCTGATGACCCCTTGAATTTGACCATCAGTTCAGCATTGAGCTTTGTTTTGTTTTTTTTTTAACGATTTATTTATTTATGCATACAAGAACCAGGGCACAGGCCAGAGGTGCGGGGTATGGGGGGGTGTGTGTGAGAGGATCCACCAGAGACAGAGTGTGGAGCAGAACAGGCAGATCTACTGAAACACACTGTTGAGGGGAGCAGTGGGCGAGTCAGGAGAGGTCTGCTGTGCCCTGCGGGTCAGCTCCCTGGCCAGAGGCTGCAGACAGCTTCATAGGTTGCATCTTAACCCCTGCGCCACCAGGGAGGCCCTCAGCATTGAGCTTTAATGGCAAAACCTTGGCACTGGCTAAACCCAGCCCCACCTACTCTGCACCTACCTCTGAGCAGCTGGAGGGCACCCCCCACCGTGGACTGGCCTCGGAGCTGAGACTTTCCACCCTCGAGAGTGTGTGATGCGGCAAGTGGAATCCTCTAAGGATATTGAGCGGCCAGAGATCCGAGGACAGTGCGTGGGAGGCTCCTCTCACCAGATGGAGACCCTGCTGCCCTGACCCGCACCTGTGTGCTGGTGACCAGGTGTTCTGAGGATTCTGCAGACTGCAGAGACAGAACGGGGGTGACTGGGCTGCCAGGCAGTCTGCGAGCGCCCTCGGGCGAGGTGAAGCCCTGCTGGGAGCTCAGTCCTTGCAGGCAGATGCCCCCCAGCGCCTGGCGCCAGCCCGTCCTGGCCCCTGCAGGGCCAATGGTGCATTACCAAGGAATTTGTGAGCCGGTTGTTAAACACAGCCAGTACTAAACATCAAATTGCTTTAACTCATAAATAAATAAAATAAAGCACATTGAGAACAGTGGCACAGTTGATAAAAGCAATCTAGCAGAAATCTTTTTTAAAAAAGAGCAACGGGGAGACAGGAGCGGTCTGCTGCACCATGTGGGTAGCTCCCTGGCTGGGACTGAACCGATAGCATCCTACTGCTGAGACTTTATCCCTACACCACCAACGAGGCCCCAGAAGCCTTCATATTTAAAGGTAAGAGATTTGAAGCATCTCCACGGTGTCACCTGTGTGTCCCAGGGGCTCCCTCTAGCCAGGGGACGTCTGTCCCCAGGCACCACTACTTCTAGGGCCCTGCCGTCTTCCTGCAAAGCCCCTGCACATGCCTCCACCCCTTCCCTATACAGACACTCTGGCGGCTTTCTGGTTTGCACCTGTCACAGCCTCTCCACCCTGCTCTCCAGGTGGCGGAGCCTGGAGTTGACCAGCTGCTTCAATGAGGAAGGGGGAGGGGGCCCATGGTGAGTTTCCAGACATGTCTCCTCCTCCCCCAGCATCAGCCTGGGGAGCCAGCGCGGCCAGCTGGGGCTGTCATGCTGTAACAGGGGGGTCCCCAGGAAAGGGGGAGGTTCCAGGTTCCCTCCACCAAAAGGAGGGTGGAGCTGAGCAGAGAGGGAAGAAGCTGCAGAGGAGACTGAGGAAGGAAGGAAGCAGGATGGAGCCAGGAGGAGACCTGGAGGAGGCACATGGAGCCGAGAGACACGTGAGGAAACTGCGCTGGCATTTGGGTCATGGACGGGGTGACACAGATGTGGGTGAGAGGCCCACGGGGAGGTGACAGTGGCGGTTTTTGTCTTTATTTTGATTTTGCTCTTTTCCTCCCAGGCTTGTCTGGTTGTTTCTGATCCTTTTCTGTGGGTCCCCACTGGAAGATGCTTCAGACTGGTGGCAGCTTTCGGGCTTGCTCTGGGCCAGTCCTGCTTGGGTGGACTTTTACTCACGAGGGGACGGGTCACTTTGGGTGCTTGATTTAGAAACTATATCCTTTGCCTTTCCTGTATTGTTTCCTAATTGTATTAAAGTCTCATATATTCTGTATTGATGCTGCAGATGGCAGAACTTATATAGAGCAGGCAGGTTTGCGGGGACTGGGGTGCCCCTCCACCTGCCCTGTAACAATGCTAAGAGCTGAAGGTGGCCCTCATGGGCAGAACTTTGAGTGAACAGCCAGACCTGAGGCGACCACCTTCCCAGAAGCCAGGAAGCAGCTGTGCAGCCAGAGCAGACCCACCCTTTGTATGGAGGAGGGTCCTTGGGCCCTGCTGTGAGCCACAAAGGTGAGTGCAGAAGGCAGCAGGCACAGGAGGGCCTGCCTCTGTGAGGCGCACCTGGTGGCACAGGTCTGGGGTCCCCAGGGGCAGCCTCCCATTCCAGTTGCCTTTGTGGGAATATTTTACAAGGAATCCCCACTGAAAACACTCATAAGAGGGCCTCCCTGGTGGCGCAGTGGTTGAGCGCTGGGCTGCGAAGCTGCCCGCAGCCTCTGCAGCGCCAGTTTGATCCCCGGCCGCCAGTGAAGGTCCCACATGGTGCGCAGACCTCTTCTGCCACACCTGCTGCTCCCCTCAGCAGTGCACTTCATCAAGTCTGCCTGTTCTGCTCCCCGCTCTGGCTCTGGTGGATTCTGTCACCCTCCCACGCTTCTGACTGTACCCAGTGCTTGTATAAATAAATAAATAAATAGATAGATCTTTAAAAAAAAGAAAAAAAAAAGAAAACACTCATAAGAGGGACACGGTCAGGACCTTCTCTCTCTTTTTTTTTAAGATTTATTTATTTGTTTATACAAGCACTGGGTACAGTCGGAAGTGCGGGAGGGTGAGAGAATTCACCAGAGCAGAGCGGGGAGCAGAGCAGGCAGAAGGACTGAAGGACACTGCTGAGGGGAGCAGCGGGCAGCAGGAGAGGTCTGCGCGCCATGTGACCCTCCTTGGGTGTCTGGGGAGCAGCCGGGGATCAAACCGGCGCCGCAGAGGCTGCGGGCATCTTCGCAACCCAGCGCTCAACCGCTGCGCCACCAGGGAGGCCCGAGGACCTTCTCTTGACCAGACACTCACGAGGTGACAGGAGGCGGCCCTCAGGTTTCCTTCCAGGGGACAGCAGGAGGGGTGCCAGATAAGGGCTGGAGCCCCATGTTTGCCCCCCAGAGCAAACTGTCCCTTCATGGGACGGCTGCATGTGCTGGCATGAGGCCTCTGTGTGTGTACCCAGAGCAGAGGCCCAGGTGGGGGAGGCGGGCGGCCCCTCTATGGCAGCTGTGCTCCCAGGTTGACACCCTGTGGGGTGCACGGTGGGCCTGGAGAGCCTGTCATGATGCAGAGCTGTGGGACCCCCGTGGGCCAGATCCCTGGTGACCCACCTCTGGACATGCAGGCCCACAGCTGCAGACCTGCAGGTGAGCTGGGCCCAGCCTTGGCCTCTAGGAGGGCGCTAGGCTCTCTGGTGCTGGGGCGGGGCAGCCACACACACCCCCCACCCCTGTTTGGGCTGGGCTGGGTGCCACACCCTCACCTGTGGATCTGCGCCCACTGTGGGGGGGTCAGTGGTCTGGGCTACCCGGCTCAGTGTCCCCTGGAGCTGGGCAGGGACAGCAGAGGGCGCCAGGGGGCCCCCCCTGTCATTTCCTGCTGGGGCTGGGGTTGCCACAGTGTGGCACCTGCAGATTAGGGCCTCTCTGAGAGCCTGGGGATGCTCCTCAGCCCTGTGGCCGGTGATACAGCCATGGCTCCGGGGAGCTTCCAAGGCCGAGGCTGAGCCCCATGGCCAAGACCCAGGACTTGCCCTGGGGATTCGAGGGGCTCCCTCCCACAGGGCAAGGAGAGCCCAGGGGCCTCGGAGCTTCCTTCTGCTGGCTTCAGAGTGTTCCTGTTTCCTTGAAGTCTTGGAGGATTAAGGAAGTTAACATTTGCAAAGTGTGTGTTTTTTTAAAAAGTCAGCTAAGGGTGGACCTCCCCGGTGGCGCAGGGTGGCGCAGCGGTTGAGCGCTGGGTTGCGAAGCTGCCTGCATTCTCTGCAGCACCGGTTCGATCCCCGGCTGCTCCCCAGCCACCGGAGGAGGGTCCCACATGGCGCGCAGACCTCTCCTGCCGCCCGCTGCTCCCCTCAGCAGTGTACTTCGGTCCTTCTGCCTGCTCTGCTCCCCGCTCTGGCTCTGGTGAATTCTCTCACCCTCCCGCGCTTCTGGCTGTACCCAGTGCTTGTATAAATAAATAAAAAAAAAAATCTTAAAAAAAAAAGTCAGCTAAGGGCCCCGCTGGTGGCATAGCGGGTTGAGCGCAGCGCTGTGAGGCCATCCCCAGCCTCTGCAGCAGGGATTTCCATCCCACCGGCCAGGGAGATTCCCACAGGGCGCGGCAGACCTCTCCTGTCCCCCCCGCTGCTCCCCTCAGCAGTGCACTTCGGTCCTTCTGCCTGCTCTGATCCCCGCTCAGGCTCTGGTGACTCCTCTCACCCTCCTGCGCCTCTGGCCTATACCCCAGTTCTTGTATAAATAAATAAATCTTTTTTTTTTAAATAAATATATCTTTAAAAAAGTCAGCTAAAACATCCCTTTGCCCTTACACCCCAGAGAGCCTGGAAGAAGGCTTCTCCTGGGCTCCTAGGGCCTGGCCTGTGTGCAGGGGGAGCCTCACAGGCCAGGGGAGGGCAGGACATGGTGCGGGGCAGAGGCCAAGTGCCTGCAGCCTCCTGGGGGCCTGGAGTGCTTTCTGGACCAAGAAGAACAAGTGGGGAGGGGCACTGGGCTGCTGGAGACAGACAAGGGCCCCCATGTGGGCTGGCAGGGTGGAGTCCCCGCCCAGGGGCCACTCTCTCAGCCCCGGGCCTATGGCCATGGGCACCTCTCTGCAGGCAGCGTCCTGGAAGGGGAGTGCCAGGGGTTGCTGCACTACTGCCTGCCCGGACGGCCTCCGCTGGCCACGGGGAGTGCATCTAGGTGTGGGGGGCACTGCTGAAGCTGCCTTCTGGAGCGCCGCTCTGCTTGACTTTGGGAAAAGCGCACTCAGGCGCCCTGCGTCTCCATGGCAATGCCCCCGCAGCGTTCCTAGCACACACGGTGTCTGCACTCCACAGAGAGGGGAGCAGGGCCACCGAGGCCACGCCACCCGCAGGGCCCACAGCAAGCCCCACACCCCCTGGGAGCCCCTCTGGCCCCAGCTAGTGCCCAGTCCCTGAGGGCAGACAGCTGGATCCCACCAGAGCTGGGGAGCTGCCCTGGGGGTGCACAAGAGGGGGTGGGCCTTTGCCAAGACCCCAGAGGCCTTCCCTCTTTCACCCCCTCTGCCTCCTCTCCACCCATGCCCCACAAGCATTGGGGTCCTGGAGCAGCCCGGAGCGGATCACTCTGTCGGCCAGGCCCCCGCAAGAACATCTTCCAGACTGCCTTCCGACTGCGGGGGGCCACAGTGCCTGTGCCCTGCGGCTCGGCTCCCCACTCCCCCACCTCCGAATCAAATCCCATCCTCCGTAAACCATGCCAGCGCCTGCCATGGCTATAGGGCCGGAGGCAGCTTGTGGGCCCAGGAGGTCAGTTCTGGGGCAAGGGATAGGGGTGGCCTGGTGGAAAGAATTCCCTGGAGCCCTACCAGGAGACCTCCCTGAGATGTGGAGGGGGTCCCTGGGGGTGTGGCGGGAAGGGGGCTTTGCCAGCCCTCGGGATTTGTGGGGCACCACCTGCCTGGCCCCTGCAAACACTAGGGGTAAGGCTGCATGCCCCCCCCCCCACGGGAGTCCGCCCCTCCCCAGGCAGCGAGCTGACCCCAGGGCTGCTGCTCCCAAGGGTCCTGGGTGTTGTTCCGCGTTCCCGGGGCCAGAGCCAGGACCTACTCAGGAAGGTTCTATCCCACCTCCAGAACCAATTAGAAATGCAGGTTCTTGGGCCCCACCCCAGAACCATTGAATCTGAAATTCCAGGGCTGAGGCGCAGCAATCTCAGGAGTGAGGCGGGGGCAGAGCGCTGCGAGCCTCAGCCCCCCATCCCCCCTCCCGCGCCCCGGGCCGTGCTGTGGGTGTCCTATCCACCTCATCTGGCCTCCGTGGGCCCTTTTCTGCCTTCCTGGGGGGCCATCCCTTCCAGGGATGCCCCCAGCCGGCTCCCCTTTGACTCCCCTTTTCCTTACGCTCCCCCCCCTTGAATGTCCTTTCACCCACAGGCCCCCCACTGCCATCTTATTCCAGCAGGGAGCCTCCCTGAACCCCCAGTCCAGGCCTTCCCAGAGCCCTTTCCCCCTCGCGGGGCCGGGCGGGCAAGGGGCCCCTCTCTCCCCTGGGGACCCCGGCCAGCGCCTGAGGACGCAGGTGAGCAGGGCCACGAGGACCACAAGGACGCCTGCTTCCCCCAACAAGGCCGCTTCGCCCTGGAATAACCGCCCCGGGAGGACCAGGGCGCCCCAGGACCCGCCGCTGCCCACGCCGCGGCCCGAGGACACAAAGTAACAGGGCGGGAAACAGTAGCCAATTCCAGCCCCCGGGGCGCAGGGGGCGCGGGGGAGGGGGGCCGCGGGACCCCTGGGGAGCAGCCCCCCTTCAGGGTGTCCCCGCTTCCTCCCTGGGGCGCGAGCCCCGGGTCCCGCGTCTCCTGCTCCGGAGGGCTGGAGCCAGGCACAGCCCAGCGCCCTGAAGGTTTCGGGGTGCCTTAGGGGTGGGGGACAGGGACCGAGGAAGGGCCTGGGGAAGGGGTTCAGCGTGCCGGCTGATGCGGGAGCAGACGTGGGGCGCCAGGCCTCCACTTTCTGCACTGGGATCTACGCCGCCCCTGGGGTGCCCTCGCGCGGCGCGGGCCATCCTCGCGCGCTCCGGCCGCCGGACCCCGCCGCGCCGCCCCGGCCCGGCCCCGCCCCCAGCGCTCCGGGCGGCCCGGCTCGGGAGGCGGGGCGGCGCGCGGGCTCAGCCAATCAGCCGCCGGCGTTCGAATTCGCGTCCCGACGGGGCCAATCGCGGGCGGCCGGCGCGGGCGGGGGCGGGGCGGGGCGGGGCGGGGCGGCCCCGCGGCGAGCGCCCCCCGGGCCGGCCAATGGGAGCCCCGGGCGCGTTTGAAAACTCGGGCGGGCGGCGGGGCGGGTCTGCGCCTGCGCGGAGGGCGCGCGCGCTCTGGCCGGCGGGCGCTCGCGCTTCGGCAGCGGCGGCGGCGGGATGGGCAGCGGCGGCGCGATGGGCAGCGGCGGCGGTGAGCGGGGCGCGGGCGGGCGGGCGGGCGGGCGCGGGCGGGCGCGGGGCCTTCGGAGGCAGAGCGGGCCGGGCTCGCGCCCTCCGGCCCGGCGTGCGGCTCGCCCGGACGCGCTGCCCGGCGCGCGGTTTAAATGCCCGGCGGGGCGGGCGCGCCTCGGGGCTGTGCCGCCCGCGCCTGGGCGCCCGGCCTGGAGCCCGGCCGCGGGGAGCTCGGGCGAGCCGCCGGGTCGCTGGGGTCGGGGCCCGCGAGCGCAGCGCTGTCCGCTTGCCGAGGGCCCCCCGCGCCCCGGCCAGGTCCGCGGGAGGGAGGGCGGGTCAGGGACGGGGCGCGCGGCGAGGGCCCTGCCGAGACCTGGGCCTCCCGGGGGCGGAGGGGCCGGGCTTGAGGAGGGGGCGGGCGTGGGGAGAGGACGGGGCAGCTCTGACAGCCCGGCGCCGCGCTCCGGCCTGGCCCCCAAGCCCAGCCTCCGGCCCCCTCCCGCTGCGCACCGAGGCTCCTGCCGCGTTAACTTGGCCCTGGCGCTGCTGGTGGCCGCAGACAGCAGCGGGGCCAGGGCTTCCTGGGGGGGTGCCGGGGCAGCTGCCCTCACCAGCCTCTCTCTCCTGGTTTTCATCTGGGCCCTGGGTCAGAAGCCAAGTTACCTGCCTCCCTGCCTGCACGGTCCCTGAGTAACCCGGTTCTGCTCCTTCTCTGAGTCTTTGGGGTGGAGCTGGGTGGTTCTGGCCGGGCTGCTACATGGCCTTCAGTGCGACTTGGGGTCCCGGCCCCTTTCTGCTCCTCACTGCCCGGCGTGCCCCCAGTGATCCACTGCAGGTGCGCCAAGTGTTTCTGCTATCCTGCGAGGCGGAGAGTGCGAAGGCGGCCCCGGAACCTCACCCTCTTGGGTCTCCCAGAGGATGTGCTCGTCCATGTGCTGAAGTGGCTCTCGGTCGGCGACATCCTGGCCGTGCGAGCTGTAAGTGGCCGCGGGCGCTGTGGGGCCCATGACCTCCATGTCCAAAATCTCAGGACAGAGCCTCACCGATGTGGTGGGTAGGGGCGGGTGGGGTCTTGGCAGAGGCTCGCAGGACAGCCCCTGTGTGGGGCCCACTGGGCCTTGGGACTCTTAACAGAGAAAACTCTCCCGTGGGGGCGGGGGGGAGACTTCCACCTGTTAGGAAACGAGACAGTATCACAGGAAGTAAGACTGTTCTTGGGGACAGGTCCTCCATGATGCTCAGCTCGGGCTGTGGTGGTCAGAGCTGCAGCCTCCCTTGGGCCTGGGCTGCACAGCCAGGCTGCAGTGACCTTCCATGGCTCCCCATTTCCTGGCTCCCAGGGCCACCACCTGTGCCACCAGCACACACCCCAGGTGCTAAGCTGCAGGGGAGGTGGGAGCTCTAGCCCTTGGGATGCGGGCTCCCAGTGCGTGCCAGGCCCTGGCTGCCGAACTCCTGCCCGGCCCCCTCTGGGCCCCAGTGGAGAGGCCACTCTCTCCCCTTGGAGTTAGCCTCGGAGTTGTGCCAGTATGACTGTCCCCGGGAGTTGCAGAGAGACTTCTGGGGCTTCTTCTCTATCCAAGCAGCTGTTGCTCTGACACTGAGCCTGTGGCCTTGCTCTTCGGCAGGGAGGTGCCTGCGAGACCCCAGGAGCGGGCCTTGTGGCTGCCCTATGAGACAACCCTGGTTTGCTCCGCAGGTGCACTCCCACCTGAAGTACCTGGTGGACAACCACGCCAGCGTGTGGGCGTGCGCCAGCTTCCAGGAGCTATGGCCGTCTCCAAAGAACCTAAAGCTCTTTGAAAGGTATGCCAGCTCCTGGGGCGGCCGCTTGGCCTGCCAGTCTGCGTGCTAGCTGGGCCCAAGATCAATTTTCCTCTTGATGTCGCCCCTGCCCATCCCCTGGGAGTGCCTGGGGACTGTCCGCCTCCTCATGAGCTACAACGGCGTCCAGCGCCTTGTCCTCAGTCCCCACCCCAGACACGCGGCTCCGCTCAGTCTTCGGGGTGGTGCCACTGGAGGCCCCCGAGGCTCTGGCTCCCCACATGACCCTAATACTGGTGACCTTTGTGGGCCCTCCCCAGCCCTTGCTTTTTGGATTTCCTTGGTCAATGCCGTGCATAGTCCTGTTGCACCTCCCTCCTGGCGGAGCCCACTCCTGCCAGGGCTGCAGCCCCCTCGTTCAGCAGCTGCCGGCTCAACAAGGTCTGTCCCCCTGGGACCACATTGAGAAAGGCTCGCAGCCTCCAGGCGATGCATCTTGCTGCCCTCATCCACCTAGGAATAGCCAGAGTCAGCGGCCACCAGGGCGCGACGCCCATGCGCCCCACGGGTGGCTTCCTGGCGGTGGACGTGTCTCTACTGAAACACGTTCCACTCGGGTTGGTGGTTGTCACAGGCTCCAGCCGCATGATTCGCTGCTAGCAGCCGGCTGTCAGCCAGGGGCAGTCAGCAGGGGCAGTTCCTGGCGGGGGGCCGTCTCCAGGCTGCCGGAGTCCCTTGCAGTCACCCCAGTGTCCCGCAGCCCTGGCCTGGATGCCAGCAGCCTGCTCTCTGCTCCTGCCTTCCCGGCCAGAGCCTCACATGAAGGGGCTTATGACCTGTTGACCTCTGGGGCTGGGGTCTTTATTTCAAGGCCCGTCCAGGAAGGTTGACATCTGGCCACAGTGCGGTAGATTATCTGTCCCAAAAACACATCACCCTGTTTCACGTACTGTGATCCACATCTGTGGAGTCAAGTCACGCTGTGTTTGGTGTGTTAACGCTGCAGGGCTGCCGAGAAGGGGAACTTTGAGGCTGCTGTGAAGCTGGGCATCGCCTACCTATACAACGAAGGCCGTGAGTCCTGGCGGGCGGGTGGCGGGGCCGAGGCTGCAGTGTCAGAGGCTGCAGCGCCCTAGCCTTGGCGCTGAGCTGCTATCTACCATCACCTAACACCCCTCCCAGAAACCTGTGCCCGGAGCTGCCCCCCAAGGGCCCCATTGATGAGCTATGGTTCTGGAGCTGGGGACAGGCCCTTTCACCCGCCCTTTAGTGTTGACCGGCCAGCTGGGGCTGTGCAGAGGCTGGGGGCTGCCTGGGCCAGCCTGCTCTTCCCCGGCCTCCACCCCTGGGTGACGGCACAGCTGGCTTTTCTGCTTGGCTGCCGGCCTCTGGAACTCTAGGGGGTCAGTGACACGAGTCAGAGCAGGACCTCCTGGCAAGGCCTCTCTTGCCTGTCCGCTTAGCACCCCGAGCGGGCCTGTCTCGGCTTCCAACCGCGCTGTGGTCGAGACCACATGTGTCCCCTCCAGGCTCTGCAGCGGGCGTCAGGGTCCACGCGAGGGCCAGGCAGATGGTCCCACTGCAGTGCCCACCTTGGTTTGTGTCCCACAGTCTCCGTGTCCGATGAGGCGCGGGCCGAGGTGAATGGGCTGAAGGCCTCGCGCTTCTTCAGCCTGGCCGAACGCCTGAGCGCTGGCGCCTCCCCCTTCATCTGGCTGTTCATCCGCCCACCGTGGTCTGTGTCTGGGAGCTGCTGCAAGGCCGTGGTGCATGAGAGCCTGCGGGCGGAGTGCCAGCTGCAGAGGGTGAGCCCGGCGAGGGCGCACAGCTGTGTGGGGGTCCAGGTGGTGGGGGCTGCAAGGTAACCTGCAGGTAAGGCCGAGCCGGCCTGGGGCCATGGGGGCATAGAAAATTGAGGTGCAGACCAGGGCGTCTCCAGCACCTGAGGGGAGCAGGGCCTTGGAAGCAGGCTGGATCCTGCAAGGGGCCCCTGAGAGACGCTGACTGCTAGGCACAGGGTCTGTGCAGCCAGGGGAGCAGGTGGGGGTCAGGGCTGCCAGTGGGTGGGGGCTCCGTGCTGACGTCACATGTCTCACTTCTATCCCAGGCCCACAGGGCATCCATCCTGCACTGCCTGGGCCGAGTGCTGAGTCTCTTTGAGGTGAGTCTGTCCTGTTGGACGGTAGTTTGGTGCGTGCCTGGCTTGGGTGAGCTCGGCAGCCACTCGGCACAGAGGTGTCCACTGTGCGTAGCCTCCTCGCCTGCACCAGGGAGGACGTGGCCATGCAGCAGGGGTGCCAGGGCTTGAGGCAGCCCCAGCCCGCTTGAGGCAGTGCAGAGCCGGCAGAGGCCAGCAGCCACCAGTGCTCTCTCCCGGAGAAGCCTCTGCCCTAGCCTCGAGCACTCGTGTTAGTGATGAGGGCAACTTGAGGGACACGGTGCCAGGATGGCAGTGGGAAGCAGAAGACAAGACCAGACGGCCGCGCTTTTCTAGGATGAGGAGAGGAAGCGGCAGGCCCGGGACCTGTTCGAAGAGTCTGCTAATCACGGGTGTCTAGCGAGCTCGTACCTCCTCTGGGAAAGCGACAGGACGACGGACGTGAGTGGGCCTCGGGGGTTGGTGCCCTCAGGAGCTGGCCCAGCACGTTGTTGGGGGTGAAGGGCTGGGAAAGACGCAGCCGGGGCCTCCTGGGGACTTGGGGGTTTAGCTGGGTTCAGCATTTCCCCCAAGACACAGCCGTGTAAAGGCGCGACTCCTCCATTGGCAGGTGACAGACCCTGGACGGTGCCTCCACAGCTTCCGGAAGCTCAGGGACTACGCTGCCAGAGGCTGTTGGGAGGCACAGGTGAGGGGCCGCAGGGCCTGCCCACACAGATGGGGTCTCGCTGGAGCTGGGCTCCGGGTGCGCCGAGGACAGCCTGCCCTGCCCCCTGCCCTGCCCACCAGCGCCGCCTCACCTTGGGGGTGGATCAGGGCCCACATCTGTTATGTGTCCCAAAGCGAGGGGTTATCCTGCTCATTATGAAAGGGAAATGTGCAGAGAAGTCCCCAAACCAACCACTGGCCACCCCTGGGCTGGGGGGTGAAAGCCAGTCCTCTGGGCTCCCAGCAGCTCTTGCCCACTTGGTCGTGCCATGGGAGAGGGAACTTGAGGAAATGTTGGCAGAGACTTGACTTGGCCAAGGGGCTGCATCCGGCTGTGATGGCAGCTGATGCCCGTCACATGCCTCCTGTCCCTTGACAAGGACATCCTGCGTGATGCATTCAGGAAGGACAAAGCCCCGGCCAGTGATCAAGGCAGGTGCTTACACGGCCTGTGTCTCTGCCCAGCTGTCTCTAGCCAAAGCCTGTGCGCACGGGAGCCAGCTTGGACTAGAGGCCAGGGCGGTCAGCGAGATCGTCTGCCAGCTGTTCCAGGCCTCCCGGGCCGTCAGCAAGCAGCAGGTCTTCTCCGTGCAGAAGGGGCTCAACGACACCATGAGGTGAGCGTGGGGCAGAGCCACAGGGGCCAGAGCGCCCGCCGGCCCCACTGCTGCACGCGTGTGCTCCAAGCCCATGAGGCCTGAGTCGCCAGAGCTTGGAAATTGCCCACCTGCCCCATCGTCTGCTCTCTATTTCCTGCCAGAACATGCAAAGCCTTTCAAGCGTCTTTCTAAAATCATGGGATTTCTGGCCCCAATTTCCGCGGCCACGAGACCACCTTCTTGTCACAACAAACGCTCACGTCTTCTGGCCCTGGAGCTGCCCAGGCCCAGGGCTCATGCCCGGCAGCCCCGCCCAGCCCGAGCTCCTCTGCAGGCCCCTTTTTCTCCGAGGTGTGGCGGTGACACAGAAACCTGAGTGACTCCCCGCAGTGGGGCTCGGGCAGGCTCTGGGGAGGCAGCGGACTGGCCCCGCTGTGCTCCAGGTGCAGCTCAGTGAGCCTTTGGAACGCCGGTCCCTTCCCTGGGCCTGACTCGCCCGCGGCGCAAGCCGGGTGCCCCTCGCCCGCGCACGAGATGACAGCAAGCGCTGAGTCTTGTGGGTGGTGGCCGCAGCCACCTGCCCCCGCCAGAAGGCACGGGCCTGGTCTGCTCGCGGGCCGGGCCACACACAGCTGACCACTAGCTCGCTCCCCTGCCCCGGCGGGAGGGGGCGGCCTGGGCCTCGCCCTGGTGGTCAGGCTGCGGCTTCCTGCAGGTATATCCTGATCGATTGGCTGGTGGAAGTGGCCACCATGAAGGACTTCACGAGCCTGTGCCTGCACCTGACGGTGGAGTGCGTGGACCGGTACCTGCGGCGGCGGCTGGTGCCCCGCTACCGGCTCCAGCTGCTGGGCATCGCCTGCATGGTCATCTGCACCCGGTGAGGACCCCTGCTCCGGCTGCCGGGAAGTGAGGCACGCTGGACGTGGGTGCCTGCCCAGACTGGCAGCCTTCCCTAGCCCCCAGGACAGCTGCCTGGCCAGGTGCTCCAGGCTGGCCAGCAAGCAGCAGCACCTGCCCTGCCCCCACCCGTCTCAGCCCCCGCACCTGGCGTCCCACCCAGCCTTGCCCCTGCTGAGCCGGCAGCATAGGTGGGAGATGCAGAGCCGCGGACAGAGGGGCCTTGGGCCTGGCCCATGACCCTGTGGGGGTTGGGGTTGCTGGCGGGGGCAGAGAACAGGACAAGCATCTGCTTGGGGCGACCGCGGCATCTGGCTGGGCACACCCACTGCCCGCCCTCTGGCCCCGAGCTGGGGCTTCCCTGTTCTGGGGTCCTGCCACCATCCTCGCCCACAGGACGGCACAGGCAGGCGCTCTCTCCTTTGTCCTGACGAGCAGTGGATGACCCAGCTCCCTGTCCCACCCTTCACACCACAGCAGGGGCACAGCCTGCAGGGACCCCAGGGGTCTTGGCGCTGAGCCCTGCCCTCGCTGCAGGTTTATCAGCAGAGAGATCCTGACCATCCGGGAGGCCGTGTGGCTCACGGACAACACGTACAAGTACGAGGACCTGGTGCGGATGATGGGCGAGGTCATCTCCGCCCTGGAGGGCAGGATCCGAGTAAGCCCCCCCCCCATGGGGCCGCTCCACGGCTAGAGGGGCCAGCGGGGCTCCCTGCATGCCCCGGGGCTGGGCTGGCTTATGGGGTGCTGTTGGTGAGACCCCGCCTCCCAGTCGGTGGCGGCTGAGCCCCCACGTCGCCCCCTAACTCAGGTCCCCACCGTGGTGGATTACAAGGAGGTCCTGCTGGCGCTGGTCCCTGAGGCCCCCCGTACCCAGCACCTGTGCAGCTTCCTGTGTGAGCTGTCCCTGCTGCACACCGGCCTGGCCGCCTACGCCCCCGCCCGCCTGGCCGCTGCTGCCCTGCTGCTAGCCAGGCTGACGCACGGCCAGAGTAAGGAGCCCCTTGGTGCCTGGCTCGGGGATCTGTGCACACCGGTGTTGGTGGAGGGAGGAGAGGGCGCACGTCTGTCACCTGGGCAAGAGACCCTGGACCAGGACCGGCCTCCACAGGGTGGGGCGGGTGCCTGTGTGTGGGTTGTGTTCAACCCGGGCTCCAGAAAACTGGGAACCTGGGGGCAGGCGGGCAGGAGCCGGCGGGAACAGCACCCCCATTCCTGCCTCCTCTCCCCCCCAGCACAGCCCTGGCCCACGCGCCTGTGGGACCTTACTGGGTTCTCCTGTGAAGACCTCACGCCCTGTGTCCTGAGCCTGCATCAGAAGTGGTGAGCCCCCGCTGCCCCTCAGGGCCCCTGAGCCCCTCCCGCATCCTAGCTGAGGAGGCAGGACGTCCCGGGGCCCTGCCCCATCCCATGGACCAGGGGATCTTTCTTTCCACGGAGCACGAGCTGTTCTCTGGCTCGGGGCCGCTCACAGGGCCCCCGCACACCCGCTGAGGCCGGCCTCCATCCTCCCGGCCCAGGGCCCTCCTCCGTCTGCCTCACCTGCGGCTTCCAGGGCCCAGGCTATCCCTGCGGGGGGTCCAGGGCAGGCCCCTCTTCCTGGCGTGCATCCCGGTTGGCCCTCAGGGTGGACCAGGCCCCAGTCGTTCCAGCAGAGCCCGGGCCAGCCTGGCTGTGCCTGATCCTCCGTCCCCCCTGGCCCTCAAGGCTCTGCCACTGCTGCCGTGGCCACTCCCTGGCCACCTCGGGACCTGTGGCTCCCACGTCTCCCTCCCAGGACAGGCTGGAACTGAGAAAGGCACTGGCCCCTTAATGACCCATGTGCCACCCCCTACATGCTCACACTCCAGCCACAGCCCGGGCGCCCCGCACTCCCCCGCCACGGGCCCGACCTCATGGCCAATGCCCGCCCCTGGCTCCCGCAGTTGCTGGCTCTCCCCACCCCATAGCTATCCTGAGTTCCTTTTACTTCAAGCCAGACCGATTGGAAACGCGTATACAGGTTACACCTCATCTGGCGTACAGTTCAGCGGGTGGGTCCGCGCCCGGCCAGCGTGTTAACTGCCCGCAAAAGAAGCCGCACCCTCACCTTTCAGCGGGAGGCGGTGCTCCTCCCCTGGCATGCCCGTCTGGACACCTTTAGCGCCGGGACCCTGCTACCTGGGCCCCTGGCCGTGGCACCGTGCCGTGAGCATGCTGGCCAGCTGGCACAGCTGGGGTGCAGCCCAGGCAGGGCTGCTGGTCCCCTTACAACTGCGGGCCTAGCTGCTGGGGGGATGCCGACCCCGTGTCCTGGGGCCGGGGCACCCACATGCTATGCCCTCCCACCCCCTGACATGTTCTCCGCCTGCAGCTTCCACGACGATGCCCCCAAGGACTACAGACAGGTCTCCCTGACGGCCGTGAAGCAGCGGTTTGAGGACAAGCGCTATGGGGAGATCAGCCAGGAGGAGGTGCGTCCCGCCCTGCTGCTTGGGGTGTCAGGTGGGCGGGTGCGTCCCCAGATTCCCCCCTGACCTGCTCCCTCTCAGGTGCTGAGCTTTGGCCAGGTGTGTGCGGCCCTGGGCGTGAAACACGAGAGCCCTGAGCCGGCGTCTTTCCTCAGCGCCGGGGAGATCCAGGCCTTCCTCAGCTCCCCCTCCGGAAGGAGAACCAAGCGGTTAGTATCCCGGCCTGGCCATCACCCCAGCCCCCAGGGGCACCCTCCGTGCAGGGAGGCCTGACCCCGGCCTGTCGGGGGCCCTTCCTGGGCCCGCCTGGGTCTCCCGGCCTCACCTCCTGGAGAGCCCCCCGCACCCCTGCCTGTCACCGGGTCCCTCCCCCGGCAGGAAGCGGGAGAACGGCCCCCACGAGGACCGCGGCAGCTTCGTCACCACGCCCACTGCAGAGCTGTCCAGCCAGGAGGACACCCTGCTGGGCAGTTTCCTGGACTGGAGCCTGGACTACTGCTCGGGCTATGAGGGCGACCAGGAGAGCGAGGGCGAGAAGGAGGGCGATGGTGAGTGCAGGGTGGGGGTGAGGGCTCCCGGCGTGGGGGCGCAGGGGCTCTCAGAGCATTGTGTGACCTGCTGTTGGGGCTCTGCCCACGCATCCCCAGAGCAGCCAGGCCTCCCTGCTGCCTCCAGGCCTCCCCCACTGGCTTCCGTGCCCTCCCACGAGTCATGCTGGCGGCTTGGAGGAGGGCGGCATGGGGGACGGACGGGAAGGTGGTGGCCGGGCGCCTGGGAGCCGGCCCTGGCTGGGCCGGGGCTGCGCTGACCCTGACCGCCCCCTCCCGCAGTGACGGCCCCCAGTGGTGTGCTTGACGTCACCGTGGTCTACCTGAACCCCGAGCAGCACTGCTGCCAGGACTCCAGCGACGAGGAGGCCTGCCCAGAAGATGCGGGAGGCCCAGACTTGCCCGCCTTGGGGTCGGGCACCCAGATGCCTACCTCCCCGGAGCCCCAGCCGCCTGCCTACAGCAGGAGGGAACCGGGCAGGGACCTCACCACCTCAGGGTACTCCTCCGTCAGCGGCTCTGGGAGTCCCCTGCCACCTACCTCAGCGCCGTCCCCGGGCAGCGACTCACGCGCCCGGCCTTGCCACCACCCTGCCAGGAAGTCGTGTCTGCAGTGTCGCTCCCCAGGCTCCCCGGACGGCAGTCTCCCCCCGCGCCGGGTGAAGAGGAAGAACCTGCCCCCCCGCAGCGTGGAGGGGGAGGTGGACATGGGCTTCCTACGGCTGTGAGCCTTTGGCGGGCCCTGGAGACGTGCGCACATGCCCAGGGTGCCAGGTGTCTGTCTTGGGGCATCACATGACCCTTCAGAATGTCTGGTCAGAATGGGAAGCCGGGGTCCTCTGGGAGCCCAGCCTCCGCACCATCCTGCCGCCCCTAGCAAGATCTTTCTGTCCTCTCCGTGTCTGTCCTGCTTCCTGTCCCGGCTGGGTGCGGGCCCTGGCCGCCTGGGCCCTGGGGCGCCCCTCCTCCGCGGGCCTGCTCCCCGTAGCGCCTGTGTGCCCCCCACTGTGGTCTGTCTGTCCCCGACTGTCTGTGTCGATGTCTCCGTGCACTGAATTTCTGGCCACTTCTTTTCCTGTCTTCGTGTCCATCCTTCATTCTTCTGGGAGGAGAGCAAAGGTGTGTTTTGAATAGAAGATGCTGAATAAAAAAAGCCTACAGATCCTTAACATTGTTTAGACCCAACTAAAGAAAAACCTGGCTCCAGGCCCCAGGGCTGTCACTTGCAACTGTGCTCCCAGGGCGCTGAGCCAGGAGAGCAGGCGTCTCGAGGCGGGACAGCCATCTCGGGCTCCGCAGGCTCGCTGGACGGAAGCGCCCTGCCCTCCCCTCCCCTGGTGTGTAAAGACGAGCCAGCCTCAGGGACCCCTGGCCCCCAAAACCTGCCCCTGCCCCTTCCTAGGGGTCAGTACTGGCACCTGCTGTCAGTTTTATGTCCTCTTGAAATGCCAGATCCACTTGGCCAGGGGTGTCCCCAAATGTTTTTGAACCAGAACTGCCGGGACGTGGTGGTCCTGTGGACGGTGGCTTTCTGGGTGCCTGCGTGTGCATGCGTGCATGTGTGTGTGTGCGCGTGTGCATGTGCGCGCTCTCTGATGTCTCGTGGTAGCTGTCATTTTGGGACGGAGACTTCTGACCCCCCAGTGGGCATGGGGGGTGAGGGGACCTGGGTGCGGGGACGGCAAACCTCTCCCGTCGGCACTGCACCAGGGCACGAGAGCCTGTTTCCTCATCTGTAAGATGGGCCGTGGTACCTACCTCACAGGGGTGTTGTGAGGATTAAATGTGATGAGGACAGCGACATGTGCCCCGTGTCTTCCTGAGCGGCGACCCGTGCCTGCGGGCAGAGCCGGGCTCACAGAACCTCATGCTGGGTTGCGGCCCGGTTCCCACCCCCGCCTGTGCACATCCCTTGGGGCCCTGCCTTCCACACCACTCCCACCAGCTAGGGACTGGCCCCCAATGCCCCAGGTGTCCCCGGGGTCCTGTCCTGCCCCCATGGGCGCCCGCTCCAGGCCAGCCTCCAGTGGCTCTGGGGACGGGCTCTGCCGCCCCACCCCCGGGGCTTCAGCTCCCAGCCCTCGCCGGCCGGGGTCTGGCACATCCGCCCCTCCAGGGCCCACTGCCCCATCGGCCGTGTCCTGGCCGCACGGCGCTGCCCAGGCGCCCACCTGGTGTCCCGAAGCCCCCAACCCTCCGGCCTCTCCCCGCCCACGCGGGCCGCCGCCCTCCGGGCTGTTCCCAGGCAACAGGCTTCCCGGCTCCCGGCCGCCTCAGGGCACCTTTGCTGCCCAAGGGGAGGCCGCCGCCGAGGCGCCGCCGGGGCCAGCGGGAGGAGGGCGGGCGCGGCCTGCGGCCCCCAGCCCCGCCCGACGGCGCGCGGGAGCCCGGGGGCGGGGCTGGGCGTGGGGGCGGGGCTGGCTTGGGGGCGGGGCGGGGATTGGAGGGTGGGGCGGGTTTAGGGCGGGGCTGGGCTTGGGGCGGACCGGGGATTGGAAGGCGGCCCGGAAGGGGCGGGATCATGCCAGGAAGGGGCGGGGCTTTCCACCGGCGGCAAATCCGAGGAGCGGCCGCCGCGTCCATGCTGCCCGCGGGCTGCTCGCGCCGGTGGGGCCCGGGCGGCGGGCGGCGGGCGGCGGGCGGCGGGCGGCGGGCGGCGGGGCCCGCCCGGCTGGGCTGCGGGCTGACCCGCCGCTGCGTCCCTCCCAGGCTGCTGGCCGAGCTCCGGGGCGCCCTGGACGCCTGCGCCGAGCGGCAGCGGCAGCTGGAGCGGAGCCTGCGCGTCTGCCGGCGGCTGCTGCGGGCCTGGTACGCGAACCCGGGCCCGGCCCGGCCTCCCGCCGGCTGCGAGGCCGCGCGGCTCGAGGCGCCACCCGGCGGGGGCCCCTGGGCCCAGGGCCTGCCCCCGGCGAGCCGCGGCCTCCGTGTTTCTTCCCAGGGAGCCCGCGGAAGCCGCGGCCCCGGAGCCAGGCCCGGGCCCCGCAGCGGAGGAGGAGGACTCGCCTGCAGGTAAGCCGCGGCCTGCAGGTAAGCCGCGGCCCGCAGCCCTCCGCCTGGCCTGCGCGCGGCACCGGTGGCAGCCGCCCCTCCGCGGACAGCGCGCGGCCGCTGCAGGACTCTTGGCCTTCGCAGGGGCCGCGCCCAGCCCGCGAGACCTCGAGGAGCTGGAGCTGCTGACGCGCGCCCTGGAGAGGGCCGCGCGCGTCCGGAAGGGCGTCTCTAAGGCTGGAGAAAGGGACCCGGGCCCCTGCCCGAAGCCTGGGTCCGGGGCTGCGGCTCCCGCCTCCCCGGCCTCTGCCCCACCCAGGGCCTCAGGCCCCCGTGGCAGCGGAGCTTCAGAGGCGAGACCCCGCAGGGGCATCCTGCAGACCCAGCTGCCTGTCTCGACATCCCAGCGCCGGCTTCTGTCAGCCAGGGGGCAGCCCGGCGTGGGGAGACCCGCCCGGCCCCCACCAGCCCTCAGGGACCAACAGACAGCCTCGCCGGCCCTAGAAGCTTTCACGCTCAAGGAGAAGGGGTAGGTGCCCCAAACTCTCACTGGCGGGCCCCGCCTCACTCCCTGGCGACAGCAGGAGTCCAGGAATCAGGGTGACAGCAGGATGTTGAGCTGGACGCCGGCCGGGGAGCCTCGAGCCTGGCAGCTGGCAGCAGGCACAGCAGCAGCGCAAGGGCCCACCTGCTCTCTCCTCTGCTGCCAGCGGCGTGTCCTCTGGCCCTCGCAGTCGAGGGCTCCAGCTCAGCCCCGGAGAGCCTGGCCCTGCTCGAGGTGCCTGTGTTCTGTGCCGGGCTGGCACCCCTGCCTCTCCAAGTCCGGGGGGCAGGTGTCAGCCACATCCCTGACTCTGACCTGAGCAAGGAACAGGGCCTGAGCCGCCAGAAGGAGGCTGGAGCCCCCCCTGACCCAGGCTTCCCTGCAGGACCCTGTTGCAGCTGCCCGTGGCCTTCAGGAAGGCGGCTGCTCAGAATTCCCGGTGAGGCTGTCTCGCGGCTGGGTGGCAGTGGGGGGCCGCTGGGGGTTGGGGACAACGAGGAGGCCAGGGCGTCCCACCGGCTGGGCTGGGCTGGGGATGCTTTTCCCGGGGGCCTCTGCTTTCTTTCCAGGGGGCGGGGGACACTGCATGTTGAGAGCCCACCCAGTTGGGACCGCCAGCCACCTCAGGTGCCCAGCCCAGCCGCTCACAGACAGCGTCTCGAGGCCCGGTGTCCTCCCTGTGCATGGCCTAGGCTTGCGGCTTGGTGCAGGTGCTGTGGGCTCCCAGAAGCTCTTGTCATTCTTCCTGGCCAGCACTGCCCCGGCCTCTCCCTGCTCCCTTGAATTCTCTCCTGGTGTTTCCCAGAGCAGCAAGGTCTGTCCCATAAAAGTGGACAGTGTCCTCTCGGCCCCCAAGGCTCCTAGACCCCCACTGGCATTCAGCAGAGTCTGACTCCTAGGCTGGGGCCCCTCCCCGACCCTCGCCTACCTCCTGAGACCCAGCCCCGGCAGCTGGGGTAACCACCTCCCCCTGGCTCCTGGGCCCCTGTGTGCCTCCCAGCCTATGGGCGCAGCTCAGCTCTACCCAGCCCAGTGACTCTGCAGGTGCCGCCGCCACCACCAAAGCACAGTTCCTCCAGAAGATGCAGGCTTCAGTATCCTCGCCGGGCCCTGGGGAGGGGGCGGACCCTGCCTCCAGGCCTGTGGGGCTGAGGAGCAGCTCCAGAAAGAGCCCTCCTTCGGGGAGGGCGGGACCTGTCCGCAGCGGAGTTTTCCTGACCGGTCCAGTCAGGCCGGCCCAGCCCCAGGGGCCCTGGGCTCAGTACCGAGGAGGTGCAGGCAGAAGTGGGGCGCCTGCAGAAGGCCTGCTCGCTACTGAAGCTGCGCATGAGGGAAGAGCTCGTGGCAGGTCAGGGCGCCCTGAGAGTGGGAAGTCGGGCGTGGGATGGGCTTCAGGACTGGCTGGGACCAGCCCACCCCCGCCTCTGCACAGACCCGGTGGACTGGACGCAGGAGTACCGCAGCCTGCTCACCCTGGAGGGGCTGCAGGCCCTGGCTGGGCAGTGTCTGCACAGGCTGCAGGAGCTGCGCGTGGGTAAGACCCCCCCGCTTGAGCCATGCTGAAGTTGGGGCGGCAGGAGCAGGGGACTGTAGCCCAGTAGTACAGGAGTCAGAGGTGCTGGCAGGGGACTGGCCCAGGAGGCAGAGACTGCGGCCCCTGGAGGCTGGAGGGGTGAGCCGCAGCTGCCCCATTGGGCCACATCCCCCTCCACAGCAGTGACGGAGCAGCAGCTGGAGTCATGGCCTGAGGGGAGCCCCTCCAGCGCCCCAGCCCCCTGTGGAGGGGGCGCAGACCCCATCTGGAGCCCCCCGCTGCTGCTGTACTCGAGCACCAGGGAGCTGCAGACCCTGGCAGCCCTCCAGCTGCGGGTGGCCACGCTGGAGCAGCAGATACACCTGGAGAAGGTGCTTCCCGAGCAGGGCAGGGGGCGGGACGGGAGCCACCACGTGAAGACACAGATTCTGGGGCCTGTTGAGGTTTCAGCTTCCAGAGCTTGCCTGCACCTTCCCAGAGACTAAGGGGCGCTGAGGGGGACTGGGTGCCCGTGGGCTCGTGCCAGACTCAGGGCAGCTGGGGGGCAGGGCTTGGAACTCGGTGGCCTTACACCCCACCCTAGGGGCACCTTCCCCCTGGGCCTGTCTGGCCCTGGTCTGATTGCCTGAGGCCTGTGCCCTGCACACCCTAGGTCCTGATGGAGGAGCTCCTCCCACTGGTGAGGGCACCGGAGCCGCCCCTGGTGCTGTGCCGGGCTGTGCACAGCCTGCTCTGTGAGGGGGGCCAGCACTTCCCGTCTGTCCTGTGGGACCCGCCCGCTGACTGAGACCCTGCAGACCCTAAGCCCCTCCCTGCCTGGAACTCTGGCTGGGGAATCCCACTGGCTCCCTGGGGAGAGGGCTTCTGTGGGGCGGCCTTCGCACCTCCTGAGGGACCTCAGGCCCTTTTCTGGGCAGTATACCTGCTGATGGTGCTCGGTGCGGCCTCCTGAGACCCGCAGGCCTCTCAGCTACCTGTTTTCGCTCTTTCAAAGCCATTAACACTTCAGGGCCAAGAGCCTCCCTGGTGGTGCAGGGGTTAAGTCTTAGCACTATCGAGCTATCAGCGGTCACTGGAGCCTGGGTCTGATCCACAGACCCCGGCCAGGGAGCTGCCCACATGGCTCAGCAGACCCCGCCTGTCCCCCCGCTGCTCCCCTCGGCAGTGTATCTCAGTAGATCTGCCTGTTTCTGGTGAATCCTCTCACCCCTACACTCTGGCCTGTACCCCAGTTCTTGTATGCATAAGTAAATCTTTAAAAAAAAAAAGGACTTTAGGGCAGAGTCTCAATTCCCCGTGTTGCCCCTGCCGTCATGGGGGGCCAGGGGTTGTCGCCCTGGGGCTGGGGCAGATGGAGAGGCTGCAGGCCCCGTGGGTCCTAGTCCCGTCCTGGCGCTGGGGCACTGGTGATGGAGCGCCAGCCCCACCAAGGCCCAAACACAGGAGGCGGCTGGCTCGCAGAGCAGCCAGGTCCCCCAAGAGCCCGCCGGAGCAGCAGGCCTGGGGTGGTGGGCTGTGAGGGCCCCCGGTGCGGAGCCCAGAAGCCCGGGGGCCTCCTTACACCAGGGGCCTGCAGGAGATGGGCAGTTCTGCCTGCTGCCCAGGGAAGGGGCACCCAGCCCCACAGCGCCTGTGCTGCCCCCGGGCTCCAGCCGATGCCTGGCTCTGGAGGAGCCTGAGCCCCCAGTGAGCCCGGCACCTGTCGTGTGCCCTCTTCCTGGGCCGGGCCCAGCCGCAGGCCCCAAGGCAGGAGGCGCAGACCCACCTCTGGGCCGGCGCTGGTGCTGGTGGGGTCCTGCCGGCTGCTGTGTACCCGGGGCTTTCTGCGGGTGCGCGGCTCTCACCTGGGAGGTCTGGGGAGGCCCCATCAGCAGGCGCCCGGAGCGGGCGGGGGAGCTGCCCCGGGGGAAGCCCGCCCACCCCTCCCGAGTTCGGGCGAGGGGCCAAACCATCCCGGGCTTCGCGCTGCGTCACTGCGTCCCGACCCATCAGCTCTGACCGGGCCCCGAGTGCGGGAGCCCCCCAGGGCGCGACCCCCGTCTGGGGCGTGAGCAGCGCCTGCCGAGCCCCCTGCAGCCTTGGGGCTGCTCGCGCTGCTCCGGGCCCCCGCCGGCGGCGGGGCGCCCCAAGGCCTGGGCTGGGCGCGGCGCGCCCCCTGCCCAAGCCCGCCCTTTCGGAACCTGAGGGGGCTGCAGGGAGGGGCCTGAGCCCAGCGCCCCCCACTGCCCCGCTCCCCTTTCCGGGCGTCGCGGGGGTGCGGGCGACGGCAGGGCGTGGACCTGGCCGCCCTCCCGCCCGGGCGGGGTGGACACCCCTCGAGGCAGAGACCCGTGGCCGCGGGTTGTCCCTGCCTCAGCGAGGGCAGCAGGGCCTGGTGCGGCCGCAGGTTTCAGTCATCGGCTTTTGTGGGGAAGATCTCAGGTCCCTTAGGGCCCTCGGTGCCTTCCCACCCCACCCACAGGCTCCACGCCGGTGGGGTCGGGCAGGGGCCTGGCCGCTGCCCCCCCACCCAGGCAAGCAGGGGAGGGGAGGGAAGGCAGAGCCTCTTAGGTGCCAGCAGGAGGGGCAGGGCCAGGGGGCGCCCGGCAGGTGGCTGGGCCCAGCGGGAGCTGTCGGGGCGGGGGCTGGGAGGAGAGCCCCTCAGCTCGGCACGCCATCTGCCCGGCTCCCCGGGGCCGTGGGAGTACAGGCCCACCTTCCCTGGAGGGGGCCCGGCCTCCGCAGCTGAGCCCCGGCGCCTGCTCCCACCCGCCCAGAAGCCACCAGATGCCCCACAGATCCTCCCCGACTCGGGAGGCGCAGGGCCAGGCGCGCCAGGCTGGCGGGGTGGGTGAGGCTGCTGGCTCGCCTCCCTCGGCCCAGAGACAGCCGGGCGTTCCCTGGGGACGCGCTCAGGCCCGGGGACACAGCGACAGGCCTGGGCCTTCCTCCCTCGGCAGCCAGCTGGCCAGACCCGCCTCCTGCCGCCAGCTGGGCCCTCCCACGTGGAGAAGGGGGTTGGAGGCTGAAACAGAAGGACCTTGAAGAGGGTGGCCGGGGAGTGCTGGTTCCGAACCTGACCCGCCCCAGCGCCGCCCCTGCTCACACCTGGCTGCGCCTGCCGCCTGGGCACATCCTGAGCCGAGGGCCGGGCAGGGGCACCGACTCCGCAGGGCACCCACAGCTTCCTGCAAAGAGGGACCCCTGGGCCCTCTGGGCTGTTCGCTCGGTCCTCCCCGTTTCCCGTCATCCCATCAGCCCCTCACCTCCTGCAGGCCCGAGGGAGGCCGCCAGGGCCCATCCCCGTCTTCCTGCTCCTCCCAGGTCAGGCCCGCCTGCTCTTCTCCCTCAGTTTACCCTGGACGGTCCGGGGCCTGCCTGCCTCCTTCGGGAAACAACGCAGTCCTCTGCCTCGCTCCATCCGCACGAGTCCTCCCGACAGCGTCTCTGCCCAGGCAGGGCGCCAGCTCTGGACACCCACCCACCTCCCGCTCCTCCGAAGCATCAGGCCTCAGAGCTGCCCCAAGGCAGGGCCGGTCTATGAGGCGTCAGCGCCCAGTCCTTTCCGGGATGCTCAGTCCCTTTCACCATAGACCTGGGCTGGGGTGGGGAGTGTTTCCCTGTCCAGAGCAATCCCTGGTCCCTCTTGGCCGGGGTCGCTGGGCTATAGCGGGCTCACCCCAGCAGGTGCAAGCTGTGCCTGTGGGCCAGGCGCTGGGGTCTGGCTGGAGGCCATGAGCGCGCCCTCCCTGGCTCACACCCCACGCTCTACTCCTTGACTGGGGACCCACTGCCTGAGAGTCCCTGAGCCCCAAGGGACCCTGCCACCTGGAGGGCAGAACCCCCCACACCACTGCACACCTCCCTGCTGGGCCCTTTACGCCCATGCACCTGGCGGTGCAGCGATTCAGGCTGGCACAGGTGCTGCCCTGCCGCGTGGGGCCAGCAGCCTCGCCCCTGGAAAGCTCCGGCCAGCCCTGGGGTCACCTCTCCAGGAACACATGGCAGGAGGGGCTCGCGTCTGCTGAACCCCTGGCGACATCCACGGCCAAGCCCGCTTATCAGGTTCCCACAGCTCTGTAAAGCTGCGTAACAGGCGCCTGCCCGTGAGGCCATGCAGGTTGGGGGGCTGGACCACGCGGCCGGACTGGTGGGCTGGGACTCCAGACGGGACTGCAGCCTAGTCCTGGGTTCTCTCTCTCCTGAGGCAGACCCCTGCCTGGGGGGGGGGGGGGTCACCCACCACTGCCTACAAGCGCACGCTTGCCCAGAGTGTACCTGGAGGGACGCAGGGGCACCCCACCCCAGCCTCCACCTCTCCGGTGCGGCTTGCCTGCCGTGCCTGGAGGAGGCGGCCGCCGACCCCCACGTGGCAAGGCCCCACGAGCAGTCAACACCAGGCCTCGGGGCCAGGGACCCAGCTGGGTGGTCCCCCAAGGCCTGTGTGGCTGACCACCCCCTCCGGCCCCCTCCCGCCAGCGCATTCCAGGCTCCCAGGCCCCTCCCCCGGCCTCCCAGCCCCCTCGCCCGCCCGCTGGCCCAGCCTGTGTCTGAATCTGCTTCTGATTCCAGCTCCACCGACGAGGCCCCCTCCCCTCCCTCCTTCCCCGACCAAGTGGCCCCGCCCCTGGCTGGGCCCAGGCCTGCGCCTGCTGCGCCCCCCACCCTCTCCTGGCAGAGCTCGCCCGCCCTCACTGCAGCCGGGAGGAGGCGGCCAGGGGCGCCCCAGGCCCCGCCCGCCCACGGCCCTTCCCCGGAGGCCGGGAGGCCGGGAGACCTGCTCCGCCTGGCCCTCAGCGGGTGAGTGCGGGCGCAGTGCGGGTGGGGCCTCCGTGAGCGGGACACTGGGACGGGGGCAGAGCCTGTCACCGCTCGGGCCCAGCGGGAGGGCGCTCCCACATCTCTGCTGCTGCTCGTGGGCTGCCCTTGGCTGCTCCCACCTCTGGGCCCCGGCCGGGGCCGCCGGTGCTTGGCGTGCCCCACTGGCGCGCAGAGCCTTGGACCCTGGCTGTTGTTCCCCAAGGGCAGCGGTGCGGTGCCCCTGGCTGCTGGGCCTCCCTGGCTCCCGCCATGCCCACCTGGCCCTGGTGTCTGCTGCTGATGGCTGGCACCCTCTTGGCCGTGCTGAGCCAGGGGCCCCCGGCACCTGCTGACCCCTGCCATGACGAGGGAGGTGCGCCCCGCAGCTGCATCCCGGGCCTGGTCAACGCGGCTCTGGGCCGGGAGGTGCTGGCATCCAGCACGTGTGGCCGACCAGCCACTCGGGCCTGCGACGCCTCGGACGCACGGCGGGCACACCCTGCGGCCCTCCTGACCTCTGCGGGGGGCTCTGCGGGCCCTCTGTGCTGGCGATCGGCCTCTCTGACGCACGCGCCCTTCAACGTGACCCTCACTGTGCCCCTGGGCAAGGCTTTCGAGCTGGTGTTTGTGAGCTTGCGCTTCTGCTCGCCACCCCCAGCCTCGGTGGTGCTGCTCAAGTCGCAGGACCACGGCCGAAGCTGGGCCCCCCTGGGCTTCTTCTCCTCCCGCTGTGGCCCAGACTATGGCCGCCTGCCCGCCCCCGTCCGTGGCCCCGCTGGCCCCGGGCCTGAAGCCCTGTGTTTTCCGGAGCCCCAGGCCCAGCCCGATGGCGGTGGCCTTCTGGCCTTCAGTGTGCGGGATGGCAGCCCACCAGGCCTGGATCTGGACAGCAGCCCTGTGCTCCAAGACTGGGTGACTGCCACGGACATCCGAATAGTGCTCACCAGGCCTGCCTACCCCGGGGGCACCAGGGACCCCATGGCCGCCGCGCCTTACTTTTACTCAGCCACTGAGCTGCAGGTGGGTGGGCGCTGCAAGTGCAACGGGCACGCCTCCCGGTGCGCGCCGGACGCCCGCGGCCAGCTGATCTGTGACTGCCGGCACGGCACCGAGGGCCCGGACTGCGGCCGCTGCAAGCCCTTCTACTGTGACCGGCCCTGGCAGAGGGCGACGGCCCGGGAAGCCCACGCCTGTCTCGGTGAGGCCTTAGAAGGGTGCCGGGGGCCCTAGGGCCAGGTCGGCCTCCCTGACCTCTCGCTCCCGGCAGCCTGCTCCTGCCACGGCCACGCCCGCCGCTGCCGCTTCAACATGGAGCTGTACCGACTGTCTGGCCGCAGAAGCGGGGGCGTCTGCCTCAACTGCCGGCACAACACGGCCGGCCGCCACTGCCACTACTGCCGGGAGGGCTTCTACCGCGACCCCGGCCGCGCCCCGACCGACCGCCGCGCCTGCAGGGGTGAGCCTCCCGCCAGCCCCGCACGGCCTCCGGCTTCCTGGGACCCCACGGACTCTGACCACCCCCCGCCTCTGTCCTCAGCCTGCGACTGTCACCCAGTTGGCGCTGCCGGCAAAACCTGCAACCAGACCACAGGCCAGTGCCCCTGCAAGGACGGCGTCGCGGGCCTCACCTGCAACCGCTGCGCCCCTGGCTTCCAGCAGAGCCGCTCCCCCGTGGCACCCTGTGTCAGTGAGTGACGGTCCCGCGTGGCCACCGCGGCCCCCTTTGCTCCCCACCTGTCCCTGGGCCTGCAGACGGCCCTGCCCCCCCGAGCGCAGCCTGCTTCCCCCTCCACAGAGACCCCTGTCCCTGGACCCACGGAAGAGAGCACTCCCGGGCAGCCCCAGGGTGAGTGGGCCGGCCGGGGCGCTGGACAGCCTGCCCCTGCCCCAAGGGGCTGTGGCCCCGAGGCGGGAAGGAGGGCGGGGTTCCCGGTGGGGATCAGTGCGGCCTCCCCCTTACCCCCAGATTGCGCCTCACACTGCAAGCCTGCGCGCGGCAGTCACCGCATCAGCCTGAGGAAGTTCTGCCGCAAAGGCTACGGTAGGCGCCCGCCCGCCCCTCGCCTGGGTCCTGGCGCCCCTCAGGCCCCTCAGCCCCAGGGCCCTGTCCCCGGGGCTCCCAGCCGCGGCCCCGCGCCCCGCCCCGCGCCCCGTGGACTCGCTGAGCCCGCGCCCCCCTCCTGTCCCGCAGCGGTGCTGGTGGCCGTGGGCGCGCGCGGCGAGGCGCGCGGGCCGTGGACGCGCTTCCCGGTGGCGGTGCTCGCCGTGTTCCGGAGCGGCGGGGAGCGCGCGCGGCGCGGGAGCCGCGCGCTGTGGGTGCCCGCGCGGGACGCGGCCTGTGGCTGCCCGCGCCTGCGGCCCGGGCGCCGCTACCTGCTGCTGGGGGGCGGCCCGGGGGCCGCGGGCGGGGGTCTGGGGGGCCGGGCGCGCGGGCTCAGGGCCACCCGCGGGAGCTTGGTGCTGCCGTGGAGGGACGCGTGGACGCGGCGCCTGCGAAGGCTGCAGCGGCGGGAGCGGCGGGGGCGCTGCGGGCCGGCCTGAGTCCGCGGGCCGGGCGGGGGCCGGGCGGGCGGCGGGGAGGGGCCGGGCGGGGGTCGGGCGGCGGGGAGGGGGGGGGCTGGGCGGGAGCCGGGCGGGGCGCTGGGCGGGGGGGGGGTCCGGCTTGGGGGGCCGGGCGGGGGGCGGGCTGGGGGCCTGGGGCGGGCGGGGCCGGGCCCACCTCCCGGCGCCAGCTCCTCAAGGGCGGCCGCGGGCGCAGGAGCCATCTGGGCCCCGCCCGCCCGCCCGCCCCTGCCGGCGCCTCGCTCCGCGCCCCGCGCCCGCCCAGGGGAGGGAGACAGACGCCGCGACGAGCCCCCGCCGAGGATGGGGGGCTCCAAGGAGCTGCTCTGAGCTGCCTTGGGCCGCTGTCCTCCCCAGAGGACTCCTTGGTATCCGCCCCGCGCTCTCCGACCCCGCCAAAGGGCGCTGGGAACCCCCTGCGGGGCGGCCCCCAAGGCCACTGTGCCCCCGTGAAGCCACGGTCCCGGGAGGCGCGTCTCACTTCCCTGGGGCCCCGTGGCCGCTCCCCGCGGGTCCAGGCCTCCTGCTCTAGTGCCTGGCCGGGAGCGGCCTGCCAGCGCCCCAAGGCCGCCGCGAGCGCCCCCGACCCGGGCTCCGAGGTCCGCCAGAGAGCGCCGTGACTCCCCGGGAGGCGCTGTGGCCCCGAGGTGCTGCGGCCCGGGGGCGCGGGTGGCCGGGCGCCTCCGCCGGCCCGTCTCCGCCCCCCGCCCGGCCCCCGCCCGGCCCCCGCCCGGCCCCCGCCCCCCGCCCCCGCCCGCTCCGCGCCCGGCCCCCGCCCGCCCCCCGCCCGCCCCCCGCCCGGCCCCCGCCCGCCCCCCGCCCGCCCCCCGCCCGGCCCCCGCCCGCCCCCCGCCCCCCGCCCCAGCCCGCCCCCCGCCCCCCGCCCGGCCCCCGCCCGCCCCCCGCCCGGCCCCCGCCCGCCCCCCGCCCCCGCCCGCCCCCCGCCCGCGCCCCCGCCCGGCCCCCGCCCGGCCCCCGCCCGCCCCCCGCCCGCGCCCCCGCCCGGCCCCCGCCCGGCCGTCCCTCGGCCGCCGGCCCCTCCGCGCGGCCCCGCCCCGGGACCCCCATTGCCCTTCTCCGCGTGCTCGGCACGGGACGTCGTCCCCGGCTCCACGCGCGACTCGCCAGGCAGTTCTCGGGGCCCCGGCGCCCGCCGGCCCCGCGCGCGCCCCCGCCCCTCCGCGCGCGCCCCCGCCCCTCCGCGCGCGCTCCCGCCCCTCCGCGCGGGCCGGCTGCCGGGCGGCATCGCGCATGCCCAGAGCCCGCCGCGCCGAGACCCGCGGGAGGGGGGCCCTCGGCGCGTGCCCGGGGGCGGGGCCGCGCGCGCGCGTGCGCAGTGGAGAGCGGCGCGGCGAGCGGAGGGCCGGCGGCGGCGGGCGGAGGTGGGTGCGCGGCGGGGGGCGCGGGGGGCGCGGGGGGCGCGGGGGGCGCGGGGCTCCGTCCGCGGCGGGCGGGGGCGCGGCCGGGGCGGGGCGCGGAGCGGGCGGCGGCGGCGGATCGCGCCGCTCGGTCCGGGCGCGCGGAGTCCGCGGACCCGGAGACGCGCCCCGGCTCGAGGCGGCAGGTGGCCCCGCGGCGCCCCCGCCCGCCCGCCCGCCCCGCCCCGCGGCCGGCGGCGCCTCCGGCTCGTCGGGCCCTGGGGGGCGGCCGGGCGGGTGGGGGCCCGGGGCGGGGCGGCCGCCGGGGGTCGACCTCCCCTCGCCCTCGTCTGCGGGGCGGCCCCCGCGGTGTGACCGCGCCCCGCGGGCCTGCCCTGGGCGGGGGCCTCTCGCCGCCCCAGCGCGCGCCCGGCCGCGGCCCCCCCGCGAGGCTCCTCGCCCCAAGGCCGGGAGAGCCGGGTAAGGGGAAGCCGTTGCGGGGCCCTCGCGCCCGGCCCGGCCCGGCCCGGCCGCCGCCCGCTCCCGGGACGAAGTCCTCGCCTGAGCGGCCAGCCCGGGAGCCGCGCCCGCGGCGGCGTGGCCAGGGCCGGCCAGAAGCGCGTGCCGTGCTCGGGGCCCGCGCCCTGCCCTGCCGCCTCGCGCTGCGCGCCCGCCGCCTGGCGTGAACGGGCTCAGGGTGACCCCCGGCCAGGAGCCAGCAGCTGTCTCGGCAGGTTTTCCATAGCAACAATAAAGCACCCCCTGGGTCGCCCGTGCACCGGCAGGTGGGCCCTGGCACTCGCCGGCCACACCTGCCAGGACTGGCCTGCAGGCCGCGTGACCTTGGTGCTGAGGGCCGCCCGGCCTCTTGCTGTGTGGTCCCAGCCGCCTTCAGAGGCCGCCTTTGACGTGTTTGCTTTTAGGCGGTTTTTGTTTTCAAGTCAAGTGCCGAGGACAACGAGGCCAGTTGTAAAAAGGCTCTTGACTTGTGCCCTGCCAACGTTTTACCTGTCTGGGCACACCTGCCCTGTCGTGACTGCCCCGTATGCGGAAGAATGAAGCCCTTTCAACCCGAAGCAGCGATCGGGGCGTTCCCAGTGTCCCTTTCCAAGTAGAGATGACAGCAGAGTAGGAAACCTCGCCGCGAGGCTCAGCCAGAGCCTCTGGCCTCATGACCCCCCCCCCCCACTGGGCCCAGGCTGCAGAGGCCCCTGCCCAGGGAGGTGCTCCAGGCAACTGTGGCGCAGCGTGGGAGCACTCCCCGAGGTAGGGTCGCTGGCCTTGGCTGGGCACCTGAGAGGGGCTTGCCCAAATTTGGAGGGCACTCCCCAGGGCCAGGGGGGCAGAGGGAGTGCCCATGCTGGGGGAGAGTGCAGGGGGACTGCGGGGCGGCTGGCCAGGGAGCTGAGCCATCCCTGAGCCCTTGCCCCAGGTTGAATTCACCCTGGGTGCTGGGCCCAGGGCTGGCAAGTGGCGTTGGCCGTTCAGACTGTTTCTGGGGTCCCCGCTGGGTGGCAGTGGTCGCAGGGGGTACAGAAGGGCTGTATCAAGTCAGGGGTGGTGAAGGGGCCACAGTGGCCCATCCAGCAAGACATGAGGCGCAGCCCCAGCAGGGTGGTGGGGACAGAGGAGAGTCTGCGGAGAGCCGGGCTGCAGGGCTGCTAAGGCCAGGGGCAGGGGGTGCCTGGCCATGCTGTGCCCCCGCAGTGTGCCGGAGGAGTGCAGGCCAGAGAAGGGCGAGCCCTTCACTTTGGAGATGCAGAACAGGGGGTGCACGAGGTGTCCCAGCGCTCTGCGGGCAGTTCGGGGACGTGTCTGTGTGTGGCGCCGGAGCCGGCAAGGGCTGGGCCGGCCAGGGCGGTGTGGAGCGAGTGACCCTGGAGGGCACCGCACGTCTGGTGTCCATAAACCGGAACAACAAACAGAAACCTGATGGGTAACCCTTTGCATCTGGCTGAGGGAGAGGGCCGCAGGCCTTTCCAGTTCTGTCACGGAGCCCCAGTCTGCTCGGGGCAGGGAAGATGAAGGTGCCGAGGCGGCAGCCCCACGCACCATGGCCGCTCATCTCGAGTTTATCTGCGGCTTGGGACCTTCCCCATGGCCGTTCATTTCAAAGGGCCACGCTCCCCTCCAGACCGAGTCAGGTCCACAGTCGCAGCTCTGAGAAGGGCCGCTCACACCCCGGGGCAGATCCATGGGGGCAGAATCCCCAGGTCCCCTTGCTCCCCTCCCAGGACCCCGGGCTCTGTGAGGGCGTCAGCGCTGGCAGACCAGCAGGACCAGGCAAAGAACCCACTGAGGACGGAGCCCCACGCGGCCGGCCGGCCTCGGGTCTGTGCCCTGGCGGCCCCGTTCCGTCCTGCGCGGTCATGCTGCAGCCCCTCCCCGCCTCAGGTCCTCCCCAGCCACCCCACGATTTGACAGGGGTGGGGGGGGGTGGGGGGTGTGTGTGCATGTGGCTCCCGGCCCGCCCACCCTCCCACAGGTGGCGGGAGCATCGCACCTGCCCCCCTGCGCAGCCTGAGGCCGGCCTGCCTGGCTGTGACCTGTCGCCAGAGCCGCGCAGAGGCTGCTGGGGATCTATGGGTTGTCCCGTTACGGTGCGAGCCTGGGCCGCGCCTTCTCCCAGGACCCCTCGTCTGCCTGTGTCACCCTCTGCCAGCCCCTTCGGGCGAGGTCCGGCAGCTTTTGTCTTGGGGATCTTCGGCCCTGGGGAGGGCTGGTGTGCTCAGCCCCTGGCTCTGGCAGCCCCTGGCCTCCACTGCCCCGCTCCCGCTCGCAGCCATTTGAGCCCTGGGCCTCGGGCTCACGCCCTTTCGCAGGCACCGGCCCAGCCGAACCGCCTTCCTGGAAGGGCCTGGGCCGGCCTCTCTGCCCTGCGCCCGTCGGCCGGGTCAGTGCTCCCAGGGCGCCCGCCGCCAGGGGCTCCCGAAGGGCCGCCCGGCCGCGCCCTGTGCTGTCGCACTCAGGCCCACGCCTGGGAAGAGTCTCGAAAGCTTCTTAAAATCGTCAAACCTGCAAAACTCCAGGGCCCAGCTTGCGTCAAGCCTGAAGATCCTCGCGGGAACCTGCTGTGAGGGGGGCCTCCGGCCCCTGACCTGCCTCGGCACCCGGCCCGGCCCGCACCAGGGAGACCTTCCCCAGGACCCGCGCCGGTGGGCGGGCCGGGTGGCCCGGAGGTCGGGCCTGGGGCCTCTGCCTGCTCTGGGCCCAACGCCCGGCTCAGGTGTCGGGGCGAGACCTGTGTTTGAACTTCCCACGCGACAAGCAGTGACTAACGCCTCGTTGCGGTTACACCCTTTGTACCTGGCACGTGCCGCCACCAGCCAGGCACTATCAGGTTCCCGCAGCCCGCGGGCGCGCCAGGACCAAGACCCGCAGGCCTGACAGCCGCTCCCTGCAGGGCTCGCCCGGCGGGTGGGGGCGGCGCAGGCCAGCAGGAGCCCGCCCGCCGCCGTCGTGATCTAGAATTAAACTTTCCTGTTGGGCCGAGCGGTTAGTGGTTTCTCTGAGTCTCCATCTGGGCCCTTGTCCTGCTTCCTCCTGGTGCGCTGGGCCCGGCCGGGCCGGCCTCTGCGGGTCCTCCCCACAGCCTGCCGAGGGCGGAGGCGGCTCGGGATGAGCAGCTGCTGCGCTCTCAGCGCCGTCCATGGGGAGCTGGCAGAAGGGCCCGAAGGGGGCACCTGGGCAAGGCCAGTAGCTGACAGAGGCTGCTCCCGGCCTGCCCTCCTTCCCAGCCCCCGGCCTGTGTGCCCCGGCCTGTGTGCCCTGGGGGAGGCCTGAGCTGAGGTGGGGGAGTCACACATTGCGTGAGGGCTGGGGGAGCGGGGAAGCAGTTGGAGGTTTGGGGCCCGGGAGGAGCCGAGCGGTCCCGAAGGCGGCCCTCCAGCCAGGGCCAGCAGGGGCAGCGCTGGCGCCCGGCAGCCCTCCAGGAGCTGGCTGGGAAGGAAGGAAACATGCAGCAGAGCTGGGGTTCTGAGGTTGGTGCTGGGCACCCTGGGGGGAGGCTCAGGGCTGAGGCAGAGGGCAAGGGCCCCTGTTCTGGGGCGAATGGGGGTGCTGAGGAGCAGCGGGGATGCTGGCAGCCCGGCCCAGAGGACCACCAGCTCAAGAGCAGGTGGCAGTGGGCAGCTGAGGCCTGGAGGGAGGGTCTGGGCTGGGGGCCCGGAGGCCTGGCCCAGGGGAGCTGGTGGGGTGCGGAGGAGGCCGGCGGGGCCGGGGGGGCGGTGAGCTGTGAGTGCACCTTCTGGGCAGAGGGTAGAGCGGCAGGGTGCAGACTCCTGAGGTCGGGCAACTTTGAGCCGGGGCTGCTGGCTCTGTCTTTCAGTGCCTTACAGAGGTGGCTGCAGAGAGGATGAGGCAGGAAGCTGAGCTGAGAGGAGGCAGGGGCTGGGGAGGACCCGGGGAGGGGACAGGGCTCCAGGCAGGGCCGCTGCTTCTGGCCAGAAGAAGGGCACGTTCTGGACAACCCGCGGGGCTATGTGCATCCGGGAGCTTCAGGGCAAAAAGGTGGGAATGGGGAGCTCGGTGGCCCTGTCACCCCAGTGACCAGCGTCAGCACCCAGGGAGCCTCCCAAGGGAGACCAGTGCCCGGAAGCCATGCCCAGGCCTGGGGGTGAAAGCTGCCGGCTCCTTGCCCTCCCCCGCCCGTGGGTCTCACGAGGAAGTCACACTTGACTGGGCGTCATGGGAGAGGGTGGTCATCACCGCCCCAGACTTCTCTGCCCCGGGCCCGCCCGCCCGCTGCTCCTCCCTGAGTGGCCTCAGGTTGGCTCGAGCCAGGCCCGCCTCACGCCCTCCCCCGGATGTCCTCCCCCTCCCTGTCTGGCCGGCCTGCTGGCCGCTGCCCGCTCCTCCTCCTCCTCGGGGCTCCTGGTCTCCCCGCTGCCCTTTGCTTCTGCAGCCTTCCACTCCAGGGCGCAGCCCCCCCCGGGCTGGCTGGGGGTGGCTCAGCCTGGAGGGAGGGACTGAGGACGCCCGTTCTGGGCGGTCAGCCCTGCGACCTGGCCTCAGCTCTGAGCTGCCCTTTCAGCTGCAGCGGGCTTGGGCTGGGCGCTGCGGGCAGGAGTCCTGGTGAGTGCCGGCCTCCCTGCCTTGTGGGGGCGCAGGGGGCCAGTCGCACTGGGCGGGGAGCCAGCGTGGGGGAGTGGACAGGGCCAGGCCCCTGCACAGGACCCCGCAGGGCACTCCTGGGCCAGCTGCTCTGGCCTCTGGAGGCCCCTGTGCGGTGACAGGCCCTTGGACCCCCAGTTGGAACCTGTCCCCTGGGCCACCTCGCCCACACCCGGGCCGTGTGCTGGGGTCTCTGCCTCACCCCTGGGTCACCTCCAGCCCAGGCGCCACCTCTTCTGGACCCTGTCCTCCCCTCATGGGCCCTGGGGGCTCCCGCGGGTGGGGGCAGCTGCTGCAGAGTGCAGGGAGTTTGTCAGATGAGGAGACGGGGGGGGGGGGGGGGGCGTGCGGCCCGTGGCCCTCACCGGAAGCTTGTCCGCAGATCCGGTGCAGGGAGCTCGTCCTTGCCTGGACAGCGGGGCCTGAGCCCCGTCCTGGAGGGCGGAGGGGGCCTGCGCTGGTGGGGGCGGGACTGGGACCCCTGTGCCAAGAGGCCATCGTGGGGCTTGTCATTCACGAGGGGCCTCAGGAGCGTCCCCAGGGTGGGCGGGAGGCGACCGCGTGGACGGTCTCCTGGGCCGACGGTCTCCTGGGCCGACGCCTCCCGCCCGCTCCACCCTCCTGGGCCCCTCCCGGCCCCCTGCTGCTGGAGCTGACCCTCGGGCGTGGGGGTCTGGCCTCCTTGCTCCTCCCGTGGGCACCCTTGGGGGTTGAGTGGAGGAGAGTTGGGGCTTATCTGAGCTGTGGGGTGCTCCCAGCCTGGCTGTCATCTCTTAGGAAACTCCCCACCCCAGACAAGGCCCTGCTGGCCCAGGCTGGAACCGCTGAGGGGCCCAGGCCCCTTGGGAGCTCCTCAGGGTCAATGCAGACCTGGAGGGCCTCGCCCCTGGTAACGTGGGGGGCTCGTTTCCACTTGGGATCTGGCTTTCTGCTTTCTGTCTAAGAAACATCCCTGCCCACAGGTCCCTCGGCCAGCTCTTTGGGAAGGGGCTGGGGCTTGGGAGCGGCCGCCGGGGTGGGGAAGGCCGCGCAGGCAGGAGAGAAAGCTGACAGCGCCTCGGCCCTCCCAGGACCTGGGACCTGCCAGGAGCCGGGCCCAGACCCCAGCCGGAGCCAGGCCGGGAGGCCCGGACACCCAGCCGCCCGGGCCGCTGATCCGAGCGCTCTCCCCGAGGCCGCCGTGGCCCCCTGCTCCCTTCTGTGCGATCAGTCAGATGCCTCCCTGCGGGCTCCTGCCTGTGGGGTCCCCGTGGACCTCTCCTGCGCCCCAGGCCCGGCGGGCCCTCGCTCTCCTTGTCTGGACTGGCCTTCCCCCATCTTCCCGCCCTTAGCCCCGCACGGTGCCCGGCGGGCGCGGTGCCCGGAGGGACGGCTTGAGAGTGGGTGGCAAATTTCCTATTTTTCCAGAATCACAGGCCAGACCCCAGTCTGAGGCCAAAAGACGCATAGCACCTCCGCACCTCCGCACGCAGGGCAGCCGGGCTCAGGAGGGGCTGCCTTCCAGAGGCGCCTCTGCCCTCCCCCGGGGCCAGTCTTTGTGGTGAGCACTCGGCTGCCTCCCTCACCCAGGCCAAAGGAGCGTGGCTCTCGGCACTGCCACTGGCCAGGCCGAGGAGAAGGGGCAGCGGGGTCTGCCGGCCAGGGGCCTGGGACCCAGGCCTGCGGCTCCAGGCAGGGTGGGAGGCGGCAGAGCAGGACTCTGAGGCCGGACCCGGGCTGCAGACGGGGCTCTCCTCCTAGTCAGCTCCGAGCCCTGGGTGTGGCCATGAATCTGCTGGGCTGGGCCCTGGGGAGGTGGGGAGGGGGTGGTGTGATGGCTGCCAACCCCAGCTACTGTCCCCTGAGTCTGTGCCCCCCGGCCTGTCTCAGAGTGTCCCGCCCCCGCCCCTGACTGTGGTCAGCATGAGTCTGTGTCGGTGCCGGGAGGGTCTGCAGGGCTGCTCCGGCGCCCCGTGGCCATCCAGCGTGACCTCAGTCTCCCTTAATGTCCCCCCTGTGATTTCATGCTGTTTGATCTCTTTGCGGTGATGTGTTTCCTGCAGGTAGCCCCAGCTCGGTGCCCAGGAGGGCCTGTTGGCCCAGAAACACCATGGGGTGGGGCTGGGGAGGCGCCTGCAGGTCCCCCGCCTGTGCCTCTGCAGGGGAGCCCCGCATCTGACCGGGTGCTGGACCGCATTCCCTGAAGGGCCTTCCCAGGACCTCTGAGAGGGTGGGAGCCGCTCTGGGGTTTCCAGGTTAATGTTCAGCCCGAGCCTGAGGCCGCCGGGCAGGCTGGGCACCGTCTTGCCTGCTTGTGTTCTCCCGTAAACACACGCTGCCCAGAGGCGCGGGCTCGTGGGCACACGGGGTGGGCCTGAGGTCCCTCCGGAGGTCACCACCTCTCGGCTGCCCAGGCGGGCGCGGGGCCCTGCTGCGGGGCCAGCTGTGGGCTGTGAGTGCCAGGCCTGGGCTTTGGAGCTGGGGCTCACTCCCTCCCCACCGACCCCAGGAGAAATCAGCTGCCATTGGGGTCTTCTCTGAGGGGACAGTCCTAGCCTTGGCCGCAGGCCTGGCACTGCCGTGGCTCGGCTCTGTGCTGCGGGCCGTGCGGAATGGAGCCGCCAGGCCTGAGCGTGGTGAGCGTTTCTGCTGGGCAGCCCCTATGGGCATGTCAGCAGGTGTGTGCCGGGAAGAGCTGAAAGCGGGGTGCTGGCGTCCCTGGCATTGCCTCAGGGGCACCCATGTCCACTGGCGGACGGACAGTGAGAGAGGAGGCCGTGGCAGCTGCGGGGCTCGTGCTCAGGGGACAGGGTTTCGGCTGGGAAGGCAAGGAGGTCCTGGAGGCGCCTGGTGATAGTCACGGGTGGCCCACGCCCCCGAGCAGCTCAGGCGCTCAGTGACCTGTGTGTCCTGCGCCAGCCAGAGGCCCAGCACCGGGCGCCTGGACACTCTCCCAGGGCCTGGCCTGTGACCCTTAACTCTGCTTTTTCACACTCAGATGAACGTCCTGGATGCTACAGATGCCGGGGTCGCCTGGTCACTTACCAGAACTCTCTGAAGTGGCTCTGCAGCCCCGCTGGCCACTCGCACCGACCAGGCAGGACCTGACCTGAGGTAGGTGACTGAAGCCTTGGTGGCAGGCACTGGACTAGGCCCCACGCCGGGGTGCCCCTCACTTGGGGTCCCCGACGCTGGGGCCCCCGACAGCATGTTGGCTGCATCTTCTCGGGGCCACGTGGCTCGACACAGGTCCTTGGTGGAGCAAGGACCACAGTCCCCTGGTGTTTCCGGGTGACTGGGCTCCAGAAAGGTCTCATGTGAAGCCGGGACCCCTTCCATGTGTGCTGCAGGCCTTGCGCCTACCCCTCCAGCGCCTCCCCTGCGGTGCCTGGCAGGAGCTTGGCCTGCGGACTTGCTGGCCAGCGGGTCCTTTGCAAAAAGGTGATGTGTGGGCCCAAGAGGGCTCCCCCTCAGGGACAGTTTCTGCTCAGAGTCAGCCCTTCCGAGGCCCTTCCCTAGCTTGGCACTGTGCAGCCCATTCCGGTAGCTTCATAGCCCCCCTAGCTTGACTTCCCAGAACATCCATGTCTCCTAGCCGGAAGCCCTTCCGCGCTCTCCAGAGCCTGGACAAAGGCGCATTGTGTCAGCCGTGAGCCTTCACGGAGGTGCGCTGAACGCAGCTTTTCACCCTCAGGCTGCAGATGGCCAGCAGGTTGGCAGAGAGGCCCCAGAGCGGGGGCCGGAGGGCCTAGCTGCTCTAAGCCCCGCCGCGCCCCTGGGCTCCCCCTGCACCATGGACTCCCCGGGCTATAACTGCTTTGTGGACAAAGACAAGATGGACGCGGCCATCCAGGACCTGGGGCCCAGGGAGCTGAGCTGCACGGAGCTGCAGGAGCTGAAGCAGCTGGCCCGCCAGGGCTACTGGGCCCGCAGCCACGCCCTGCGCGCCCAGGTATACCAGCGGCTGATCCGGGACATCCCCTGCCGCACCGTCACGCCCGACGCCAGCGTGTACAGTGACATCGTGGGCAAGATTGTGGGCAAGCACAGTGGCAGCAGCCTGCCCCTGCCCGAGTTCGTGGACAACACGCAGGTGCCCAGCTACTGCCTGAACCCGCGGGGCGAGGGGGCCGTGCGCAAGATTCTGCTGTGCATCGCCCACCAGTTCCCCGACATCTCCTTCTGCCCCGCGCTGCCCGCCGTGGTGGCCCTGCTGCTGCACTACAGCATCGACGAGGCTGAGTGCTTCGAGAAGGCCTGCCGCATCCTGGCCTGTAACGACCCCGGCCGCAAGCTGGTGGACCAGAGCTTCCTGGCCTTTGAGTCCTCCTGCATGACCTTCGGGGACCTGGTGAACAAGTACTGCCAGGCAGCGCACAAGCTGATGGTGGCCGTGGCCGAGGACGTGCTGCAAGTCTACGCCGACTGGCAGCGCTGGCTCTTCGGGGAGCTGCCGCTTGGCCACTTTGCCCGCGTCTTCGACGTCTTCCTGGTGGAGGGCTACAAGGTGCTGTACCGCGTGGCGCTGGCCATCCTGAAGTTCTTCCACAAGGCGCGGGCTGGGCAGCCCCCCGAGTCGGACAACGTGAAGCAGGACATCCGTGCCTTTGTGAGGGACATCGCCCGGACCGCGTCCCCCGAGAAGCTGCTGGAGAAAGCCTTCGCCATCCGTCTCTTCTCCCGGAAGGAGATCCAGCTGCTGCAGATGGCCAACGAGAAGGCCCTGAAGCAGAAGGGCATCACTGTCAAGCAGAAGAGGTGGGCAGGGGCCGCCGGCCTGCGTGGGGGCCGGGGCGTCGCGCGTCGTGCCCATGCTTGGCCGGCCTCTGGCCGGCGTCCGAGGGCCGTCCCGGGAGGCTCTGCGCGGGCCAAGCTGTGGCTGCTGGGCACCCTGGGAGGGCAGGCTCCGGCACCCGGGAGCGTGTCCTGGCTGTGCCGGGGCGGGCAGCCCTTCTCCCAGGCCAGAGTTCAGCACGCCCCTGTGCACTTCCCACTGACCTGTTCTCGGTCTCCTTCCTCTTCTCCTGTTCGTTGCTTCCTCCGGGTTTTCAGTGTCTCGCTCTCTAAAAGGTAGGAGCTTCTCTGCCCCCAGCCTGGTGTTGTGGGGCTGGCTGCTTGCGCCGGCTCGGGCCTCAGCAGTGCCGTCTGTCCGCCTGCCTGCCTGTCCGCCTGCCTGCCGCCTGCCTGCTGGGCTGCCTTGGCTGTGCTGTCTGCTGGTGCTTGACTGGCCAGTGCTGGCTGCTCTCTGCCCCCACCGCTCAGAGGGGCTTGGCCCCCGGGCGGGGCTCACCTGCTCCGTGCGGGGCGGGGCCAGGCCCCTGGGGCTCACGTGGTTCCCCGCGGACACTGTCTGGCGGGGGTGGGCGGCTGGCCCAGCCTTGCTCTAAGCCGCCCCGCTCCCTAGGCAGTTCGTGCACTTAGCCGTCCACGCGGAGAACTTCCACTCGGAGGTGGTCAGCGTGAAGGAGATGAGAGACATATGGTCGTGGGTCCCGGAGCGGTTCGCGCTCTGCCAGCCACTGCTGCTCTTCTCCTCGCTGCAGCACGGGTACAGCCTGACCAGGTAGCACCACTGCGGGGCCTGTGCGGGCCAGGGGCTCGGCTCTGCTGCTGCCTCCACCGCTCCGGGGTGGGGGGCCTGGACCCTCCTGGGCTTCTCCAGTACCCGCCCCCCCATCCACACCCACCAGCCCAGGGCCTGTGTAGACACTACAGCAGCCCCCCCGCCCCCCGCCCTGGTGCACAACCTCCAGGCCACAGGCCCGGCCACTTGCCACCTCCCGAGTGGTGGTCCACAGCCAGGTGTCCAGGCTGGCCCTGTGGGGCAGTGCCAGCCAAGCCCAGCTCTGCCCGCCGTGGACATGGGAGCAGTGGGCAGCATCCGTGGCCCTGTCCTCAGAGCTGGCCCCGGTGGTCTCTGCCCAGGTTCTACTTCCAATGCGAGGGGCACGAACCGACCCTGTTGCTCATCAAAACAACGCAGAAGGAGGTGAGGGTTGGGGCCCGGGGCCTCTGCCGAGCCCTAGAGAGTCCTGGTCCTGCCAGAAGCCGGGGGGGGGGGCGCCCCTGCTGCTTCCACACTGGCTGGTGGCTGTGCCGGCATGCACAGCGAGGCCAGCCCTCTGCAGAGGGGTGCTCTGGCCTCCTGCCTGCTGCTCACAGACGCCTGGGGCCTCCGTTGCTCCCCGGGTTCCAGCCCCTGCTGGAACAGCCTGGCTCAGGGCCGGCCTGCGGGGCACAGGGGGGCTGGGGTGCAGCCACCCCAGGCAGGCAGGTCTGCACCCCCACCCCCAGCCAGGAATCTTCAGGGGCCTGTCCACTGTCACCCGGAAGGTGCCTGCGGGGTCTGGAAGCCCAAAGCCCAGGAGCCTGTCCAGACCTGCCCCGGGGGTCCCGCACCACGTCTCCAGGAGGAGCCGGGGAGTCTGAGTCTGCCCTGGGCTCTGCCTGGCAGGCCCTCAGGCAGGGCCTGTGGCCACTTGGGGCTGAGTCAAGTGACGGGACCAGCCCCAGCCCTGCAGGCCCTCTCACGCCCTCCCCCCAGCCTGGCCTGGGGAGGCGGGAGTGGCTGGGATCACGCCCCGCGCAAGGGCCATCCGCACAGGCGCTGCTGACCCAGCCTCCCCCAGGTGTGCGGGGCCTACCTGTCCACGGACTGGAGCGAGAGGAAGAAGTTTGGGGGCAAACTGGGCTTCTTCGGGACAGGAGAGTGCTTCGTGTTCAGGGTGAGTGGGTCTCCCTGGGGAGCTCAGGGTGGCCAGACCCGCTCCGTGCCCCTCCTAGGACAGCAGCCCCCGCCCGGCCCTCAGCCCCGGAGCCCCCGACCGCGCAGTGTGGGGTGGCCTCCTGGCCCGGGCTGGTGCTGAGTTCAGGTGAAGACATGACCCTGGGGCCTCCTTTCACTGCCCTTCGCTCCCAGCTGCAACCCGAGGTGCAGCGCTATGAGTGGGTGGTCATCAAGCACCCTGAGCTGACCAAGCCAGCGCCCCCCGAGACCGCCCCGTCCGCGTCTGCGCCCTCGGACCTCAGTGACCGCCTCTCGCCCTTCCTGGCTGCCCGGCACTTCAACCTGCCCTCCAAGGCCGAGTCCATGTTCATGGCTGGGGCTAGCGACTGTCTCATCATAGGTGGGCCCCCTGTGCTGGCCCTGCCAGCCCTCCGGCTCCCCTGTCTGGGGCAGGCTCACGGGCCTTGGGGCGGGGCCTCGCCCTAGGGACAGGCAGGGCCAGACCAAAGGGCCCTCGCCGGGGCCCTGGCTGGGGTGGAAGGTTAGCCCCGTGGACACAGGACCAGGGCAGCGCCGGACGCGCCCCTAACCTGGCCTCCCGCAGGTGGCGGCGGCGGTCAGGCGCTCTACATTGATGGGGACCTGAACCGGGGCCGCACCGGGCACTGTGACACATTCAACAACCAGCCGCTCTGCTCCGAGAACTTCCTCATCGCCGCTGTGGAGGCCTGGGGCTTCCAGGACCCCGACACCCAGTGATGCCTGAGGGTGCCCAGGGCCGCCCCCCAGGGCGGGGCCTCCTCTTCAGGGAGAGCCGTGGGCGGCCAGTGCCTGGGCAGGCGGGGCTGCTGGGCCCCTACGCCCTTCTCTGGGGCTGCCTCTCCTGCAGGCCTGGGGAGGCCAGGGCAAGACCTGGGAAGGCAAGAGCCCTTGCCAATTGCGAGTCCAGGGCGCCCCCTGCTGGTGCAGCCTGGCCACCTCCCGCCAGGCCCAGACACAGGCCTGGACTGGCCAGCAGCCGGCTCTGCCTCCTCCCTACAGGGCCTCTGGCGGGGCCTCTCCACCATTGGCCACCTTGGCTGCCTCAGTTGACGTTGGAGGGCCGGATGTGTGCCGCTGGCCGGAGGGGACGCTGCTGTCCTTGTGCTTCTGCAGGGCCAGAGCTTCTGCTGGGCCCGAGGCCGCCTCCCAGGACCGCCCCACACCCGCCAGCCCCACCGCAGGCCGCATGGAGACGCCTGCCCACGGCCCTGGGCTCTGCCGCCCGACTCTGCCGCTTCTCTGTCACGCTGCTGCCACGCCTGCACCTGGGACCCAGCCAGATGCCCAGCAGGCCTGCTCACCCGGGTCCAGCCCTGCCCACCCCTTGGCTGGCCCCTGCACGTCCGCCCACCCCTGCCCTGCGGCACCTTCACCCCACCCCTGCACGGCCTGCACCTCCGTCTGCGCCCCTTGTAGCCTGACCTCATGAGGCTGCCACTCCCTGCCCCGCCCGCCCGGCCTTCTTCACCAGGGGCCACCTGGGGAGCTGCCCACCCGCACGTGGCCCCCTCAGCTGGTCCTGAGGGCCGAGTGCTCTGAGGGGAGAGAAAGAAGCAGGTACCAAGTGGCCGGCTGGGGCCTGGGCCTTCAGTGCTGGGCCTGACCCACCCTCCGCCCTGGCTCCAGCCAGCAGCTCTGCCCACCTCCCAGCTGGCTTCTCCCTGCCCCGCTCTGGTCTCCTCTGAGTCAGCCACGGTGCAGAAGCAGGGGCTGGGGACCCGGTGTGGCTTTGGGCGAGCCACAGACCTTCTGGAACTCGGCTCCCCCATGCCGTCAAGGCTTTCGTCCGCTCAGCTGTCCCCACAGGACTGCCCAGGGCCTCCATGGGCACCGCGCAGGGAGGGGCATGCTGCCCACCCACTGGACACTGCAGCCCCGTGGCCCCCAAGCCCTCGTCTGTCCCGACAGCCTTGGTGTTCATTAAACGTGGTCTCGTGACTCCTACTCCTAGGCTCCAGGTCTGGTCTCTTCAACCAGAGGGGCCTCGGGGCCACCCAGGCTCACCAAAGGGGGCATAGGGAGCTGCCCCCCGGCGCTTGTCAGTGCTTTGCCACTGCATGTTGGTGGGGCCCGTGAGAGCCTCAGACGCTGACATGGCGCTTTCGGCCTGGCTCCCCTGCGGACTTCCTGGCTGGGTGTTCTCTTCTCTGGTGAGTAAGTCCAGAGGGTCCTCTGGGAGCTGCCGCGCTATGCTGCCCATCAGTGGTCCCCCACGCAGTGCTTCCCATCTGGTGCTCCCCATCCAGTGCTCCTGAGACCCAGCCCTGGGAGAGTAGTGGCTGCTGAGTCTCTAGAATGATCTGTCAAAATGGGCCCTTAGAATTTCAACTTTTTTTTTTAAAGATTTATTTATTTATGCATACAAGAGTTGGGGTACAGGCCAGAGATACGGGATGAGGACTCACCAGAGACAGAGTGGGGAACAGAATAGGCAGACTGACGAAATCCACTGTTGAGGGGAGCAGCGGGCGAGACAGGAGAAGTCTGCTGCGCCATGTGGGTTTCTCCCTGGCCAGGGATCGAACTCGTGCTGCAGGGGCTGTGGATTGCTTCATAGTGTGGTGCTTAACCCCTTGTGCCACCAGGGAGGCCCTCAACTTTTTTTCTTGACATCTTACTAACCTAAAAAGCCTTGTGATAATTATCTTAATTTTAAAGTATCCTATTATCTGCTATTAAGTATCACCAAATAGAACATTACTTACTTTAATATTTCATTTCTTTTTCATCATTACTAACCTTTGATGTTAAAAATTAGTCCAAGTCTTGTGGAATAGCACAAAATTTTTAAAGAAACATATAAAAGTTCACTTTAGGGGCCTCCCTGGTGGCGCAAGGCATTAAGATGCAACTATCTGCAGCCACTGCAGCACGAGTTTGATCCCTGGCCATGGAGCTGCCCACATGGCGCAGCAGACCCCTCCTGTCTCCCCACTGCTCCCCTCAGCAGTGTACTTCAGTCAATCCGGCTATTCTGTTCCCCACTCATCTCTGGTGACTCCTCTCACCCCCACCCCCCACACCTCTGGCCTGTGCCCCAGCTCTTATATGCATAAATAAATAAATCTTAAAAAAAAAAAAAAGTTTAAGGCCTCCCTGGTGGCGCGGGCGGTTGAGCACCATGCTGTGAAGCTGTTCGCAGCCTCTGCAGTGCAGGTTCAAGCCTGGCCGACTGGTCAGGGTCCCACATGGCGTGGCAGACCTCTCCTGACACGCCCGCTACTCCCCTCAGCAGTGTGTTTGAGTCAGTCTGCCTGTTCTGTTCCCCGCTCTGTCTCTCTCTGGTGAATCCTCTCACCCTCCTGTGCATCTGGCCTATACCCCAGTTCTTGTATAAATAAACAAATCTTTAAAAAATTCTAAAAAATTTAAAAAATTCACTTTATAAGCCAGAGCGTAAGCACCCTGCAAACTAGCTCACTCAGGTACTCTCTGCCGGGGGTCTGTGTCCTTAGGACTTCAGAGAATCTTGTTAGCAGGAATGAGTCACAGCACGTGAGGACGTCTGTTGTATTTTATGGACTTCCAGAGTTTTGATTAATTGCATTTAAATTAGTATTTCAATTTGTCCTTTTTTAAAAAGATTTTTTTTTTTTTAAAGATTTATTTATTTATTTATACATGCACTGGGTACAGTCAGAAGCACGGGAGGGTGAGAGAATTCACCAGAGCCAGAGCGGGGAGCAGAGCAGGCAGAGGGACCGAAGTGCACTGCTGAGGGGAGCAGCGGGTGGCAGGAGAGGTCCGCGCGCCATGTGGGACCCTCGCCTGGTGGCCGGGGAGCAGCCGGGGATCGAACCGGTGCTGCAGAGAATGCGGGCAGCTTCGCAACCCAGCGCTCAACCACTGCGCCACCAGGGGAGGCCCAAATAGATTTAATTTTATAGCTATTTACTGCCACTTTTATTAAATCCAGAATGTCATCAAATTCACAACACTAACACCTCTTGGAACAGCCACTGGAGGCCCTCAGGGCGCGGCCCCCAGGCCCTCGCAGCACTGCGCCCTGCCCTCCCCCCTTGATAGGTCCAGCCCAGGGCAAGGCAGGCCTCCCAGAGCTGCCCTTCTGCACCCCCTCAAGCAGAAAAGCACGTGGGTGTTCGGATCTGGCGTGAACATTCAGCTGTGGTGATAGCACCTTCCCTGGATGTGCCGTCTGGATGTGCGACCGTGCCTCTGGCCAGGTCTCAAGGTCAAGGCGCTTCACCCTGGGGGCAGGTCCAGGGGCCTGACCTTCGGCAGGAGGGGCCCCAGAGGCCTGGCTGACTGGGCGGGGTCCCTGCCGGGCTCCTGCTGGGAAGGCATGGGAGCAGCGGGTAAGGCTCGGGACAGCGAAGATGCTGCAGGAGGCAGGGCCCAGGGCCCGTGGCTGTGGCTGGACGACGGTCACTGACGGCACCGTGGACCCTCTGGGGCCACGAAGGCCTTGATGCACGAACGCCCGTGGGAAGGGCGTGCCGGGGCCAGTCCAGGCCGAGACATGGGAAGGGGCAGGAGGCGGCCAGGCTTGAGGGGGGACGCGTAGCTGACGCCTTCCGGGTGTTTCCTCAGTTCACGGGGCCCACGGGGGACGCGATGGCAGGAGCGTGACCCAAATCTCCAGCGGAGAACGTGGGAGGGCTCCTGGCCGAGCATGCTCCCGGGGTGACGTCGGTGGTGTCCGGTCTCCCCCACTCCTGGCCTTCTTGCATGCGGTGGAGAAGCGGAGCCCCGTCCTCTGCCCCCTCGCGGCCGTGCCCGCACCCTCCTGCCCGCCCCCTCTGCCCCACGCTGGCTGCGGCCCTGCCTCACTGCCCCGCTGCCTCTGCGGCCAGAGCTGGGCCGGCCTGGGTGGGGGGTGGAGGCCTGGCCCCCAGCGCTGCCCCCTCAGCTCCCTCCTCCAGCCTCATGCCCGCGCCGGCCAGGGGGCCCCGTCTCTGAGCCGCTGGCACTGCCCTGCCTGGCATGATTCCGGAAAGGGGTGCGAGTGCCTGGGCGGGAAGGCGGTCTGCATGTGGGGGGCTGACCTCAGGCAGAGGGGCAGGGATCTGGGGGTTAGCACCCAGACTCGCGGGCGGCAGGGCAGGCCCTGACCCCCTCGGTGCCGTGGCTGGAGGTGGGGGTGCAGAGCTGTGTCCCGCGCGTTCCCCTGGCTGCCTCCCCGGGCGGTGGGCCGTGCTCCCTCCACCGTCCCCGCCCCCCAGCACCCTCCCCCCCCCCCCCCCCCCGCGGGTGCTCACGGCCGCACCCGCGCCTCCCCCGCGGCGTGAAGGCGCTGTTTTATTTTTAAAAGCGAGTTACCCGGGGAGTCTGGCTCCCCCGCGCTCGGCACATCCACAGGTATCGGCCGCGCGCCCGACGCCCACGTCCCCCTGGGAGGCCCGTGCCCCGGAGCGGGCGCCTCGCCCTGGGCTGCACCCCACGCGGCCGTCCAGGCTGGCCGGCCCCACACCCGGCCACGCGGGGGGCCGCACCCCAGCCGCCGCATCGGCCCCCCCGGGGCCGTCCCGGGGCCGCGGAGCCTGCGGGGCGCTGGGGGCTGAGCCCTGACGGGGCGCTCGGGGCAGGCGAGGCCCGGGGCCGCGCGGGGCGAGGACGAGTCCCTGGACCGGCTCCCCTGGAGCGCGGGCCCGATCACAGGGCGCCGCGGACACCCCCGGGCCGCGGACTCAGGCGGGGCTGCCGCGCCCCCTCCAACCGCACCGGCCCGGGCGTGGGGCGGGCCAGGCCCGTCGGGTCACCCGCGCCGGTCGGTGGCGGGAGGCCAGAGCCCCGGCGCCCCAGCAGCCCACCTTCCACCGCAGACCTCCTGCCCCCGGGCCTGACATCCAGCTGGGGTGCTGGGGCGGCTGCCCGGCCGCCCTGCCGGGTGGGCCCGCACTTACCTGCGGACCGTACCGAGCGGCCCTGTAGCTGCACAGGCCCTAACCAAAAAAACCCCCAGATCAGCTTCGCGCAGGGCCTCCAGCAGCGCAGCTGCCTCTCGCGCCCCCGCCCTCCAGCCGCCTGTGCCGGCCAGCGGGACTGCCCGCCCTCGAGCTGCCCGGGCTGCTGGGCCGCCGCTGGGCCCTTTTCCTCCGTTGCAATGGCTCCCTCGGGGAGCTTCATCTTTCCAACCCTGTGGGGCCATTTAGGGTTTCATCGCTGGCTTCCGTGTCTCCCCAGCGCCCTCCCTCCTCAGGCCTCTGCAGGGGCCGGGCGCTTCTCTCCCCGGCCCTGAGGGAGCCCACCCGCCGCCCGCCTCTGCCAGGGGCCCAGACTGAGTTCCTGCGTTCCTGGAGAGCCAGGCACCCCCCACCTCATGCAAGGGGCTCCTGATGGGGTGCTGGCTGGGAGGAGAAGGCAGCAGCGGCCCCTGGCCGTTCCCTCCCCCGCCCGCGTCCCATCCCACCCCAGGGCCCTCTGGGCGGTGAGGCCAAGAAGGCACCCTGGGCCTTCTGAGGAGTCCGGAGACCTGGGCAGGGCACTCAGTCCTCCCGGGCCTTTCCTTGTCCACAAAATGAGGGCAATAGCGCTGTCTTCCTCAGTGGGCCGTGCCGGGGCTGGCTGCCCCCAGTGCTCTGGGCAGGAGGGGTCCAGGGGCGTCAGCTAGACCCCCTTGGACAGCAGCGGGCGGACCAGGTGAGTCTTCCCAGGACCCAGGTTAGACACCCAGGAGGGGGAGGGGCTCGGGAACCCCCCAGGCAGAACTGGGGATCTCAGCGGTGAGTAAGGAGGAGCGGGGCTGTGACTCGCCGCTGCTGTGCCGGCTGCTGGGTGGACGGCGAGTCCTTTGCTGGAAATGGAAATACTTGAGGTGCTGCAGTGACGGTGGGGGCAGGGTGAGCTCCGGGTGAGACAGGCAGGCTGCATGTGTGGGCACCCCACCGTGGCCTCACACTGGAACTGGGCCACGACGTGAAGGCAAGGACAGAGAAGCTGATGCGGTCCCAGAGCCCAAGAAAGGGACTGTCTCCCCAACGTCCCAGCCTCGGGATCACGGCTGTACTGGGGTCCATGAGTTTCACCCACCAATGTGCTTGCAAAAAAATCTGCGCTCGTTCCGGCCCCAGTGGGCTGCTCTGCTCCTCTCCCCTGGGACCAAATCCTCCCGTCCCCCCAACACCAGCTCCAGTTGGGCTCCCCTGACCTTGGTCCTGCGTGCCTAGAGTGTGGGGGCTGAGCACATGGGCCTTGGGCTCCCTGGGAGCCCGGCTTGGTGCAGGGCACAGCATGTGGGGGTGCCAGGGGGAGGATAAAGCTGCAGCCATGAGGGTCGGGGCAGTGCCGCAGGGAGCCCTGGGCACCCCTGGGCGGCAGTGAAGCTGAGGCTGCAGGGCCTGTCTTTGCCCTTCTTGTGACCCCAGGAAGGAATGAGGGTGTCCGCTCCGCAGAGGTGAGCCGGAGAAAGGCCGGGTGGGGAGGCTGGCAGAGGGCTGCCACGCAGGCGGCAGGACAGATGTGTCTGCGCTTACAGAGGGGTGGCCCAGGTGACCTTGGCAAGGGCGAGTACTTGGGAGGAAGGGCGGGAGCCCCAGGTGAAGATTCCTCTTTCCAAAGTCGGAGGCGGACAAGGAAGAGGGAGGCCGAGGACGCAGGGGCCCGCCAGGTGGGGATGGACGCAGGGGCCCGCCAGGTGGGGATGCTTCGCTGGGGACACACCTGGCGCTTCCTGCGCTGCGAGTTCAGAGGGGGAGTTCGGGGTCGGGAAGGTGACCTGGCCGCCGCCCCCCTGACCTCTGGCCGCTCTGGCCATCCAGGGAGGGAGAGCTCGGCCCAGGGCTTGTGGCTCCGGGAGACCCAAACCGGGTGGCGGGCGCGGGCTCCTGGCGGCGAGGGCACGCAAGGGCCGAGGAGCCCGGGGCCGGAGCGTTGAGATGAAGGTTCCAGCTTGGGGGCTGGGCGCCCACCCGGGATCTCAGGGCAGTGCCCCCCACTGCTCCAGAAAGGAAGGCGGCCCTAAGGCGCGGGCAGGAGGGGGGACTGGAAGAGGAGCCGGGGAGCGCCTCGGACGCGCGCAGAGCTCCCGGGGCGCCTCCACAGGTTGGACGCCGGCGGGCCTGGGCCGGCACGCGTCCCCCCGGAGGCGCAAATGTGGAGGCCAGACGAGCCCGCGCGCCGGGCCGGGCCGGGCAGGGGGACCGGCGAGGGCGCCGCGGGCGGCCAGGCGCGGGGGGCGGACGGGCCGGCGCCGGGGCCCGGGTGTCGGCTCCGCAGGCGGCGGGCGCGCGCGCGGCCCCAGGGGCGACGGCGGCGGCAGCGCGGGGAACGCCGAGCCCGGCGCACCCCGAGCGCGGCGCACCCGGAGCCCGGCGCACCCGGAGCCCCGCGCGCTCGGCAGCCGCCGCCGCAGAGGAGGCGGGGCCCCGCGAGGCCCCTCCCCGTATGCTAATGCGGCGCCCACCGCCCCGCCCCGCCCCGCCCCGGCCCCGGGAGCGGACGGCACCAACGCGGCGGGGTTCGAGGGGCGCCCGCGCCCGGCAGCGCCCCGGCAGGCCGCGGAGGAAGGGCCGGGGCGCGGGGCGGCGGGGCGGCGGCGCCGCGCAGGGCCGGTCGGCGGGCCGCGGGGCGCACCGGGGTCGCGGCACCCCCGCCGGGCGGAGTGGTACGGCCCGCAGGGGCGGGGCCCGGGTCACGTGACGAACCCGCCGCCGCCATTTTGTCCTGCGGTGCTGGTATTTAGAGCGCAGCGGCTGACGGGCCGGATCGCCTCCGCAGCTCCCGCCGCCCGCCGCCCTCGCCGCCGCCGCCGCCCGCCCGCGCCGCTCGCCCCCCACCCGCAGACATGTCCGAGGCCAAGAGCGGCCCCGAGTACGCCTCCTTTTTCGCGGTCATGGGCGCCTCGGCCGCCATGGTCTTCAGCGGTGAGCGCCGCGGCGGGAGGGCCCGGGAGGCGGGGGCGCCGGGGCGCGCGGGCCCGCGGCCCGCCGGGCTCGGTGTGTGACGTCACTCTGACCTAACTCCGGGCCGCGGGGGGGCCCGGCCTCGCGCGACTGCGGGCGGGGGTCGGGGCCCCGCGGCCCCCGAGGGTCCCGGCCGGCCGCGCGGCCCGGCGGCGCGTGGGGCGGGGGCGGGCGGCGGCGCCGCTGCCATCTTAGCCCGCGAGCGGCGGGCTGGGGTGGGGGCGCGCCGTCCTGCGCCTGCTCGCGCCCCCCCAGCCTGCGGCAGGTGTGACATCACACCTCGGACAGCTCCCGACGCGGGCCGGCCGGTCCCGGCGGCGGGGGCGGAGGGCCGGGCCCCGCGCCCGGCCGGGCCCTCGCCCTGGTGCCGGCCCGGCCCGGCCCGGCAGACGCGCCCGCGCCCGCGCCCGGCGGGGCGCGGCGGATCGGCTCCCGGCGAGCGCTTCCGGCGCGGGCGGGCGTCGTTGCCCAATACCCGTGGGCCGGCGGGCGGTGGGGCCGGCGCGGGCGGGCCCGGGCGCGGGCGCGGGTCTCACGGGCGACGCGGGAAGGGGGAAGCCCGGGCGGCCGGCCAGTCCGTGTCGGGCGAGCGAGAGGGGCGCACGGAGGGCGGCGTGGACGGATCCGGTCTCCGGACCGGGGCCCTCAGGGCAGGCTGCGGGGTGCCTGCCTGCGCGCACGACCCCGTCTGGGAAGGGGCGATCCACGCTTCCTGAGGGCACCTGCTTTCGGAATTGGGTCTCCACAGTTGGGTCCTGGGTGTCAGCTTTGGTGAAAAACGGCCAACCCCAGAGAAGGGCACCGGGGCCATCCCCGGGTGTGTGGCCGATGGAGCCCTGGCCCGGCCGCAGCTCCCAGGGACTGGTCCGGTCTGGCCTAGGCCTCCTCCTCAGTCTGGTTTCTGGCTTTGATGACCCTGCCCGGCCCCACCCTGCCCGGTGGAGGGGGCGGCTCCCTGCGCAGGTATGTGGAGGGTTTGGACTCCAAACAGTCTCTGCTGACTGTAAATACGTGGGGGCTCTGCTCTCTGGGGGCCTCCCTTTGCCTGGGCCTGCCTGCCGGTCACGAGCTGCTGAGTGAGCCCTGCCCCTCCCATCATGTGCGAGGAAGGGGTCATTTGTGGTGGGAGAAGTGGTCTGGACTTCCCCTTCCCTCCCTGGCTGCTCTTTCCACATCCCTGGGGGCTGCCTGGCGTCCTGCACCTCCCAGCGGGCAGCAGCCCCGCCCCCAGCCTGTGAGCTTTTGTGGCAGAAGGCCTGCAGGGCCTCGCCTCCAGCCCCCGGGAGCTGCTGTGTGGACCTGCGGATTGACCCCCTCCTGTGTGCGGGGCCCTGGGGGAGATCAGCGAACTGAGCCAGGTCCCTGTCCGGGTGGAACTTAACCCTGGCAGTCGCTGCCCACACCTGAAGCTGGGTTTGCGCCTCAGTTCCCCTGCAGTCACCAGTTGCCTCTGTCCTTCGAAAGCTGCTGCGTGCTCTCCAGTGCGAGTGGCCAGCAGGCCTGAGGAGCGGCGGAGAGCAGGGGCTCGCTGGGCCCGGGGCCTGCTCCCGGAGGCGGCTGCCCCTCCTGCTGGCCACGTGCAGCTCCCAGTCGCGTGGCGCTGCCCCAGCCGCTCGGCCAGTCGGGTCAGCCTCTGAGGAGGTCCTCGCTCCCAGCATGCCTTTCCCAGGCCTTTTCTTCGCCTGCCTCCCCGAACAAGCCCCTCCGTTCTCAGACTTGGGTCGCTGCCAGCCACCTCCACGGCCTGCCCCGCTCCCTGCCTGGCCCGAGGGCCCGACGGAGCTGCAGGACCACGGCCCGGGCCGTCCGCTCCCGTGCCCTCTTCAGCTTCCCCTTCTGCTTGACTCAGGACAAACCCGTCATGCTTTCTTCACGTCTTCCATGAAGCTGTCAGCTTCTCCTTTGTCCTGTTTTCTGACTTCCTCCCCGCTGGGGGCCGTGTTCCCGGAAGTGCCCCCTGATTCCACCCCGCGCCGCGGCCTTGCCGCCCCAGCCAGTGCCAGGTCCTGTGGCCGCTGCCCGCTGCTTTTCCCTCCTGAGGGGCTTCCCTTGGTTCCTTCCCGGGCCTGGCCTGCTCCAGCCTCACAGGGTCCTGGTACCTGGGATGCCAAGTTCCTGGTAACCGGTCTCCCGCCCAGTGCCACGCTGCACCCTCCCTCCTGAGTCGGGAGTGTGGCGTGGGCCCTTGCGTAGATGGGCCTGGCAGGAGGCCCCCGGAATGCCCGTGACCAGACAGGTCCAGGAAAGGCTTCGGAAGAAGAAGGGCCCCAGGCCGAAGGCACCGTGTGTGGCTTGGGTGTCTGGGGAGGCCATGCCCCACCCTACCACCTCCTCCCCTCCCTGCCCACTCACCCCTCCACTCGGATGTCACCTTGACAGTGAAACCTGTCTGTAGACTCCTCTCCCCGCCCCGCCCCCTGCTCTCCTGGACCCTGCCCCGGGGCTCCCTGGTTCTAGCTCTGCGGGGGGGGGGGAGGGGGGGGGGGCTGCGCCCCCTGCTGGCGAGCGCTGAGTACACCTGGTGTAAGCGGGGATGGAGGCCATGGGAAGGTGGCAAGAGTCGGAAGAGCACCCCGGGCTGTGCCTGTCCCGGGCAAACGCTCTGCTAGCCTTGAAGATGGACACCACAGAGGGGGCTTGGAGGAGGGACTTACCTGAGGCCCCAGGCAGGTGACCCCTGGCCCTCCCACGACGACCCTGGCCACACGCCCCCTTGGCACAGCCTTCTCTCTGGTGTTCAAAGCACCGTCTCCAAATGCCAGGGCCCGGCCTGCTGCGAGGCTGAGGTGCCCACAGCTGCTCTCTAGTTGCGCTCCTGATCTCCCCTGGCAGGACAGCGCTTCCTAGGTCAGCGCCTCCCCCACCCCCCCCACGCGCTGCTCTCCCCAGGTGGCGCCTGAGTGCCCACAGGCAGACCCTGGCCTGACCCCTGTGCCACCCACCCTGTCCCCATGACTGGGTGGCTGCACCGCCATTCATCTGCAAGGCTGCGGATGCTGCTGATGCCTCCGGGTGGGAGCAGGGTCAGGGCTGGACAGCAGAGCAGCGCTCCAGGGAGGCCGGGCGGCTGTGCGTGTCTCTGCTGGAGAAAAGCAGGCCCCCAGTGCCCTGCTGAAGCTGTTCCCTTCGAGGCCCTTCTGCCCCTGACTGGCTGCAGCTTTCCGCTCCCTCCTGCCTGTGGTGACCGGTGTGGCCCTCAGCTGTGGCGAAGCCTCCCCTGGGTCCTGGCCCTGTGCTCCACTCACCACCTCTCTCCTCCACAGCCCTGGGCGCTGCCTACGGTACGGCCAAGAGTGGCACCGGCATTGCCGCCATGTCCGTCATGCGGCCGGAGCTGATCATGAAGTCCATCATCCCCGTGGTCATGGCGGGCATCATCGCCATCTATGGCCTGGTGGTGGCTGTCCTCATTGCCAACTCCCTGAATGACGGCATCACCCTCTACAGGTGGGTGGGCCTGGGGCCAGGCTGCTGCCCCTGGCTAGGGGAGGGCCATGGGGTTGGGTGGCTGCGGCCAGGGGCCCGGCAGCGCTAACTGACCTGTGTCCTCCTCCCCCAGGAGTTTCCTGCAGCTGGGCGCCGGCCTGAGCGTGGGCCTGAGCGGGCTGGCGGCCGGCTTTGCCATCGGCATCGTGGGGGACGCGGGCGTGCGCGGCACGGCCCAGCAGCCCCGGCTCTTCGTGGGCATGATCCTGATCCTCATCTTCGCCGAGGTGCTGGGCCTCTACGGGCTCATCGTGGCCCTCATCCTGTCCACGAAGTAGCCGTCCCGCCCCGCGGCGCAGACCACGGTGTAAAGGCCCCCCTCATTCCAGAAGAGCAGCCCGGCCGCACGCGCGGGGCGCCGCCCCCTGTAGCTGGTCTTGTGAATGCGCGTGTCCTAGTGCCCGCCTCGCCCGGCCTTGCCCCCCGCCCCGCGCGTGAGCCCCGGGCCGCCCGCCCCGGGCCGCCCCCCCCCCCCCCCGCTGTGTGTACGGGTGATTAGAGTCGTCACTTCTCCTCCTGGATGTTTATTTATAAAGATCTGACCTGTTCGCGCGTCTGTGGCGCCCCCTCGCCCCCCAGAGCCGCCCTCCGCAGCGCCGCGTCGGGGGGCGGGGCCCCGGGGCCCCTTGGACGAACCCCGCGCGGGCCGGCGGGGCCTGCGGCCGGCGCCCAATAAAGCTCCCGGACGTGACTGCGCCTGTGTGTGTTCCGGGGGGGGCGGTCACGTGCGCGGTCACGCGGGCGGCACGTGACGCGGCGGTCAGCTGGGCCCGGCGCGGCCGGCCCGGAACTCGGCGCGGCTCACGATGCGCGGCGGCCGGGGCGCGGCGCGGGCGCGGGTGCTCCAGTTCACCAACTGCCGCCTGCTGCGGGGCCGCGCGCTGCTGCGGTGGGCGCGGGCCGGGGCCGGGGCGGGGGCCGGGCGGGCGCGGCTCGGGGCGCGCTGCTGGGGCGGGGGCCGCGCGCTGCTGCGGTGGGCGCGGGCCGGGGCGGGGGCGGGGCCGGGGCGCGGGCCGGGGCCGGGGCCGGGGCGGGGGCCGGGGCCGGGGCGGGGGCCGGGGCGGCGCGGGGCCGGGGCCGGCGGGGCCGGGCGGGCGCGGCTTGGGGCGGGGGGCGCGGGGCCGGGGCGGCTGGGGGGGCGCCGGGCGGGGGCGGAGGCGGCCGGCGCTCTGAGCCTGCTTGCGGGCTCTGCCCCCAGGGAGGACCTGTGGGTGCGCGGGGGCCGCATCCTGGACCCCGAGAAGCTGTTCTTTGAGGAGCGGCGCGTGGCCGACGAGCAGCGGGACTGCGGCGGCTGCATCCTGGCTCCGGGCTTCATCGACGTGCAGATCAACGGTGAGTCCCGGGCCCTGGGAGGGGCCTCGGCGGCCTCCGCGCACCTGGCCACCCATTTTTCCGTGGTCGCAGGCGGATTTGGCGTGGACTTCTCTCAGGCCACAGAGGACGTGGGTGCGGGGGTCGACCTGGTGGCCCGGAGAATCCTGGCCCACGGCGTCACCTCCTTCTGCCCCACTCTGGTCACCTCGCCGCCGCAGGTGTATCACAAGGTGAGGTCGCGCGCCCCCGTCAAGGGAAGGGGACCCAAGGCTCAGCCGTCGCTGTTCGAGTCTCGTCTTCCTCCTCTGCCCTCAGCCTGGCGGTTGGGTCCCAGCCCTCTCCCCCCATCAGCGCGCCTGGCCTCCCTCCACCCTCCGCCTCCCGCTCGCTGTCTCAGCACTTTCACCTGCTCTCCTCCCCCCCCCCCCCCCAGCCTGCGCTCCTGCCTCCAGGCTCCGGAAACTGCCTCCTTCCCGGGGTTGCTGGGGCGCCCCCTCGCCTTGCCCCTCCCAGGCGCCTGCAGGCCGGGGCTCCCTCCCTTGTCCCGCTGACACTGCAGTGAAGACCCCCCAGAGAAACTCGGCCTAATGCCGGCCAGCCCCTGTGTCCTCACTTCCGGGGTTTCTCCTTTGAAACGTGCCGGGTTTTGCTCTCTGCCACGCTGCCCCGACCCCGCCGTCAGTGCAGGTGCCCTCCGGGGCGGGTCTCCTGGACCCAGCTCCTTGGCCCTTCGGTGCCCAGGGTCTCTTCAAGCCATGGACGTGCTGTTCCCTGCGCTCTGTGGCATCCCGGTCAGGAAGCCCGCGCCTGCCCTTTCTCCAGGGAGCTCCAAGTCAGGCACCGCTGTGGGGCTTTCTCCGGGCTGTGGACACTCAGAGCCTGGAGGTGGGCTCTGGGCTGGGGCAGGGCCTCCTGACCTGCCACCCAACTGCAGCTCTTCACACCCCACACTCCCTCCTGAGCTTTGGGGTCTTAGTCCTAAAATGAGTGTAGATGTGGAACCCACCCCTTTGGCCTGCGGCCCTCGGCTCCATGCTTGCTGCACACCCCCCGAGCCTGCGGAGCCCTGAGTGAAGGCCAGTGCAGCTCTGAAAGTGTCCCCCACTGTCCTACCACAGAGTTGGGTTAAAACCCAGCTCACCTTCCTGCTGTTGGGGGCTCCTGGCCCTGATTTGGCCCCACTCTGGGCTCCCCAGCAGCCATCCGGGGGTGCAGCACTCGGCACGCCCCTGCCCTCTCCATGGCCGCTCCTGCAGGCACCTTCCGGGCCTGCCGTATCTCCTCAGGAGGAGCTTCTGGCCAGTGGGACGTCTGTGTTTTCTCCCCGGCCTGGACCTCCCACATAGCCTCGCAGGAAAGAGCCTCAGGAGGCAGAGAATGAGCCGATGAGGTGCCAGTGGAAGTGGAAGCCTTTGGATGGGAAACCAGGCCCCTCTCAGGAGCTCGGCCCTCTCCCTCCAGGGCCTGCACGCAGGCACAGCTGATCCATTGTCTGCCTCTGTGCTTACACTCCCCGGCCCTTTGCCTGGGGAAGGGGCCTCGCCCTCGTTCCTGCCCTGGGGGGACGGCACAGGCCTGCTCTCTGCTTCAGGCCACTGTCTGCTGAGTCAGGAACAGGCCCCTGGGGGGCAGCCGGCCTGCCCCCACCATTTGGTCTCGCCTTTGCTTGGCGGCTTGAGTGCACCTCGTTCCCTTCACTCCACACACGAGCACCTGACGGCATCTCTTTCTCCGTCTCACTTCGGCCTCTGGTGAACGTACACACGGCGTTGCCCCGCAGAGCTGGCGGCCCCGCCCACCCCACCCAGGGACAGCCACTTTCAGGCGTGGCTGACTCTGCTGGAATTTGTCCTCCAAGCTCAAAAATGCCGGGCGCTGGCTTCCAGCAGGGGAGATAAGGACGACTCCCTTTCGGGCCCCAGAGCTTCCTCTTGGGCCGCCCAGCCCCTGTCCACCCGAGAGATGGCCTGGGGCTTGGTGAGTCATCGCCGGCCTCGGGAGTCTCACCTGCCCGCCGTCCTCCGGGCGCTGGGGTTCCTGGTTTGCTCAGTTTCCCGCTCGGCAGACCCAGCTCCCAGCTCCGGCTCCGCGCCAGGGTCTCATTCTCCCTCGCGCCCCCAGGCGCCAGTGTGCCTCGGCTTCGCCTCCCTGCCGGCACCTTTGGGGCTGCTCTCCCGGCACCGGCACCGGCCACCAGCCTCACCGGGCCCAGCTGTCCCCCAAGCCCCCCCGCCCCCCACCCCGGAGAGACACTGGCCTTTGCGCTTGCTCTCCCTGCCCGGCGCCCCGACTTCCCCCGGGGTTGGCCCCTTCCTTTCGGTGGAGCCCGCCCCGCAGTAGCTTCCACAGCGGGACTGTTGCTCTCGAGCGAGCGCCCCGCTGGGCTCGGCTTCTGGCCCGCAGGCCCCGTCCTCGCGGCCGTGAAGGCTCTGCCGTGTTTGTCTTTCGACTTACAGGGTTGCCGAGAAGCCAGACGCCGTGTGGCCCCCGGGCCTTTGTACGTGACCTGTTTCCTCCCCCGTGGCGTCTTCCTTCTGGCCCGGGGTTCTGGCCGGGGCCGGGCCTCCGCCAGGAGTTTGGTTTTGCTTTTGGTTTTGCCTTTTTTTGAAGAGTTTCCTTGGTGGCTTCCTCTGTTGCCGCTTTCTGTCCTGTGGTGATTCCATGGCTGGCCTCCCAGCCGCTCCCGAGTTTCCACCTGTCGGTGCCTCTCTCGGGCGTCCCATTGCGGTGCCGGCGTCTCCCCGCCGCGGCAGGTCTCCCCCGGCACCCAGTCTGGTCTCAGCTGCGAGGCCTCCGGCCCGGGGAGTTGCCGAGGCTGCAGGTGCCCCGCCTGGCTTCCGTGCTGCCAGCCGAGCACTCCAGGTCTCCTTCCCGAGGCTTCAGGCCGCCCGTGGGCTAGGGAGCTTCCCGGGGCGCCCCGGGCCCCCTTCGAATCCTTTCTCAGGCTGCTCACGAGACAGCTGCGCTCGCGCCGTCCTCCCCAGTGTCCCCGCTGCCCTCCGGGCGCCTGGCAGCACACTTGGGGATCCAGCTCCTCTTGTCCATGCCCCCACTTCTCAGGGCCAGAGCCGGGGGCAGCCAAGGCCGAGCCCGGGGGTGCAGTGCCCGTCGCTCAGCGTCCCCCGTGCGTGGTCCCCTCCCGCCCTCTTCCTCAGCCTGGGAAAGCGTCTTTGCTTCTGGGGGAGCTTAGGGGTGAACATGGCCAGCCATCAGGCTGCCCGGTGCCGGGTCCTCCGTGGCCCCCCTGCGGGGGTGTGGTGCCCGTCAAACACGTCACCTTCCCAGAGATGCCCAGCCCGGCATGGGGCCCTGACTCGTGGCTCCGCCCCACGTCTGCCCTCAGCTCCGTCTGGCCCGCGCCGCCTCTGGGCTCCATCCCCACAGGCTCTCCAGGCTTGTGTCCCCAGCTGTGTCCCCTGCTGCCTGGGCTGGAGCCATCTCGAGAGCCAGGGTGGGCCGAGTCACCCCGCTGGCTGCCAGCCTGGCTGCCTGGGGCTCCTCACCGCGTCGCCTCCGCTCTGGCCGCTGGCTCATTAGCGCTGTCGTGCGTTGCGTCCCCGCACGCAGCCTGTCCTCATGTCCGAGGAGGGGCCAGCAGGCACTGGGCTGGGCTCTGGCCTCCGACCTTGCGGGGCTGTGACCTCTGGGTGCTGGGGCGTGGGGGGCAGGGCTTTGACAGCTGGTTCCCCCCAGGTCCTTCCTCAGATCCCCGTGAAGAGTGGTGGTCCCCATGGGGCTGGGGTCCTCGGTGAGTGGCTAACCTCTCCTTGCCCCCACCCCGGGAGGCTCCTTGGGGACCTGGTGGCAGCCCCCTCCCTCCAGATGCCCTACTGGGGGGTTGCTGGTGAGAAGGACTGGACAGAGCCTTCGGGTGGGGCCTGCTGGCACCATCCGCTCCCCTCCTCCCAGGGGTGCACCTGGAGGGTCCGTTCATCAGCCGCGAGAAGCGGGGTGCACACCCCGAGGACCACCTGCGCTCCTTTGAGGAAAATGCTTTCCACGATGTGCTGGCCACCTACGGGCCACTGGACAACGTCCGCATCGTCACGCTGGCGCCCGAGCTGGGCCGCAGCCATGAGGTGATCCAGGCGCTGACGGCTCGCGGCGTGTGCGTGTCCCTAGGTGAGAGGTGCCCTGTGCGGCCGGCCCGCCTGGGGTCTAGGTGGGCTTCGGGGGCTGAGTCCTGTCCCCGGTGCAGGACACTCGGTGGCTGATCTGCGGGCAGCGGAGGAAGCCGTGCAGAACGGGGCCACCTTCATCACGCACCTCTTCAACGCCATGCTGCCTGTGAGCGCCCCGGGCTGGGGGGTCCACGCTGCCTGTGAGCGCCCCGGGCTGGGGGGTCCATGCTGCCTGAGTGCCGCTGGCTAGGTGTGGGGGCCCTGCTGTCACTCAGCTGCCCCCTGCTCCTGCCCAGTTCCACCACCGGGACCCAGGCATCGTGGGGCTCCTGACCAGCGACCAGCTGCTTCCGGGCCGGCACATCTTCTACGGGATGATTGCCGACGGCATCCACACCAACCCTGCCGCCCTGCGCATCGCCCACCGGGCGCACCCCCAGGGTGAGCAGCGGCAGGGGGCGGGGCCGGCGGGGCTGGGCACGGCAGGGCCTGAGTCTCCTCCCCCCACAGGGCTGGTGCTGGTCACCGACGCTGTCCCCGCCCTGGGCTTGGGCAACGGCCGGCACACGCTGGGGCAGCAGGAGGTGGAGGTGGACGGGCTGACGGCCTATGTGGCAGGTGAGCGGCTCCCACGCACTGGCCACGTGAGAACAGCTGCGCAGCCGTCTGGTGGACCTGGGTGCCGCTACCCCCTGCGGCCCGGCCCCTCAGCCTGCTCCCCTGCTCTCCAGGCACCAAGACGCTGAGCGGCAGCATCGCCCCGATGGACGTCTGCGTCCGGCACTTTCTGCAGGCCACGGGTGAGAGGGCCTGGGGGCGCCCGTTTGGGGGGCTGGAGCCTGCATCTGGGGGAGGCTGGAGGGTAGAGTGGAGGCCACCAGGGTCCTGCATTTGGGCGTCCCCAGGGAACAGGACACGCCCTGGGGATGTGGCCAAGGGCACCCCCAGCAGGGGAGGCACAGATGAGCCTGGGGGGTGGAGCCCCAGCACCTGAGAGGTTGAGGGCGCTCACTGCACTGAGCACAGGGCCCCGAGGGTGCTAGGACTTGGCTGGTGCGGCTGTGGCCAGAGCTCTGAGTTCGGGCTGTTGGGGGCCCTCGGGAGGGTGGCTGCCCTGTGAGGGGAGGGGGTCCGCAGAGGCTGTGGGGCTCTTGGCAGGGCCGCGGGGCTGCTCAGGCCGCAGGAGGGAGACCAGGCGGCCAGAGAGGCAGAGGGACGGGGTGACCTGAAGGACAGACAATGACTTCGGTCACTTCATGGGGCGGGGCATGGGCAGAGCGCTGGGTCTCGGTGGCTGCTCGGACGCCCAGTTCCTGCCTCGCGGGGTCCTCTGCCTGGGGAAGAGCTTTTGTCACCAAGGAGAGTCCCTACTGGCCTGGGAGGGTGAGCGGCGTCCCCAGGGCTGGCAGGGGGTGGAGCTCTGCCCATCTGGCGCAGTCCTGGTGCCCCCCCCACCCCCCAGTCACAGGACTCGCGTGCTGGGGCTTGCGGGTGGTCAGCCACTGTGTCCCCGGAGCAGGCTGCAGTGTGGAGTCGGCCCTGGAGGCCGCGTCCCTCCACCCCGCCCAGCTGCTGGGGCTGGAGAAGCGCAAGGGGACCCTGGACTTCGGGGCCGACGCAGGTCAGGGCCCAATGCAGGGCGGCCGGGGCAGCCCAAAGCGGTGGGAGTCGTGAGTTGGGCGGGCGCCCCTTTGCATCAGACTAGAGGGTCGGGAACCCGAGACAGCCAGGTGAGGGGCCTCAGGGAGCTCGGTCCCTGTCTCCTGCTGCCGCCAGGAGTCTTGGTTCCGGGGTCCGTGGCGACCCAGGCCATGTCCTCCCAGCCTGGACGGGCGGGCGGGGGCGGGCAGGGGCCGCGGCTCACCCTCGCCTCTGCAGACTTCGTGGTGCTGGATGACGCCCTCCATGTGCAAGCCACCTACATCTCGGGCGAGCTGGTGTGGCAGGCGGAGGTGGCCCGGCAGTGACCGCGCCGTGGCCGGAGAGGATGCCCAGCCCCAGCTGGACACTGTCAGGGCTGGGCCACCCAGGAGCTGGTCTCTGGGGAGTGAGGGGCCTGGCCCTGGGACGGCTGCCTGGTGCTGGCCAGCTGGATAAACGCTCATCCTGCAGGGCCGCTTCGTCTCTGCGTCTTGCTTCTCGCATCACCTTGGAGTGCCTCTTGGGCGTGTTGGTGGCTGCAGGGTGGGAGGGGCAGCACCCCCTCGCCTGGTGGGTCCCGTGCAGGTGACAGGGGCCCTGGGTCAGAAGGCTTCGCCTGGGGCTTGAGGACCCACAGGAGATGTTGGTTGGAGATGACCAGGGCGAGCGTGGCAGTACTGGCTGGAGTCGGAAGGGGCTGGGGGTGGCTGCACAGTTGGCAGGTCAGGGGGTGAGGGAAAGGGGACGTTTTGGGGTTTCAAGTGGCAGATTGGTGGTGGACATTAAGGACGGGGGTTGGGGCTCAGGTAGCACAGGACTGGGTTCAGGGTGTACGTGATGTGTGCCCCTCATGGGCCCGGTGGGGCTGGGAGATGCCCTGTGTGAGCCCCGTGCCCGGCTGGGGGATGTGTGGCATGAATAAACACCGGGCTGCCTCCTAAATTCTCTGCAAGTGGAGCGATCTGCTTGCCATCCCTGTTTCTCAGAGGGGGAAACTGAGGCACCGTTTCCCAGGGCCGTCAGCACCAGGGCAGGCTTTGACTTGAGCCAGCCGTGCCTGCCTGCTGCTCTGGGTGGACTCTGGGTGGACTCGGGTGGGCAAGGATGGCACCTAGTGTGGGTGGGGCCGAGGCCAGCCCGGCTAGGGAGGGGCGGGGCGGCCCCTGCAGTTGTGGGCTTCAGGTTTTGAGATCTGGGGACAGTTGTTGGCCATTTTCACCATTTTCAAGCACACAGTTCAGGGTCCTTAAGCGCTCGCTGCCATGCAGCCACCACACCCTCCCCCAGAACTTCCCCAACACCCCAAACGCAGACTGCACCCCTGAAACGGGCACCGGCCCCTCGGCCCTCTCCCGCTCTGTTACCGCCTCCGAGGCTGCGTCCCCAGGCGGAAGGTGCCTGCCCTTCCCAAGGAGCCTCGCGGGGGGCTGGGTGGAACTGGCCGCGGGCACGTGGGGGCTGCTTCCCCCGGGGCGGGGCGGTGGCGCCAGGTCCGCACCTGAGTCACCAGCGGGGCGGGCGTGCGCTTGGGGCCCCCGGGCGGCCGGGCCGCTTGTCCTCCTGCCGCGGGCTCGGGCTCCGCATCGGGGGCGCACCTCATGCCCCAGGAGCGCTGTAATCCACGGCCACGCTCCAGGGGTCCAGCCCGAGAAGGCGGCTCGAGGCGGCAGCCCTCACGGGGATCGGGCCCTATTGGGCCTTGGGGAACTTGGGGGTGGGGGCTCGACGCGCCTTCCCACCTGGTGAAAGTCCGGGGTTCCGAGGCCCAGCGCCCTCCTCTCCCTGTCCCACCGCGCCCCCGCGGGCCCCACCGGCCCCAACCCTTGTCTCCCCACCTTGCCTGGCTGGCGCTGGGGAGTTGAGGGGTGGGGGGTCCCCACCGAACCCCTTCCCCTGGCTCATGATCAGCCCCGGCTGGGTCCTTTCACACGAATCCTCCGCCCTTGCTCCCTCCGCGTCTGGGCTGCATTTGCCCGCTGGGTCCGCACTCCTGGCATCAGGCGGCAGCTCCGAGCTTCTGACTGAGCCACCTGAAGGAGAGTGTCCTGAAGACAGCATCCGTAGCTAGTTAGCCAGACCCCCCAGGGAGCACCTGGGGTCTTCCCACTCCTTTACCCTTGGGGCCACGGCCCCTGAAGGGCCTCCGGGGCATCCCAGAGGTGGAGGGCGCTGCTTGGCAGCTTTGGGCCCTGTGGTCTTGTCCCCGCGTGGCCACAGCAGAGCCAGAGGCGCCTCTGCATGAGTCTTCTGCCGCCAGAGGGGTGGTTCTTTGTTTTATTTATTTTTGCGCTGAAGAGCTGGGGTGCAGGCCAGGGGTGCCGAGGGCAAGAGGACTTCCCGGAGACAGAGTGGGGAGCAGAACAGGCGGATCCACTAAAACTGTGAGGGGAGCAGCGGGGAGTCAGGAGAGGCCTTGCTCGCCCTGTGGGTAGCTCCCTGGCGGGGATGGAACTCTGGCCATGGTGGTGACAGTGCTGAGACTCAAACCTTGGGCCATCAGGGAGGCCCCCAGCGTTGCAGTTTAAAAGAACACGCGGTGGTTATTTTACAGTTCTGGGGGAAACCAGGCATCAGCCACCGTCAGCCCAGGAAGGGGAGGTGGCGACGGGGTTGGCCCTCCTCCAGGCCCAGGGAGAGCGCAGTCTCGCCCTCCTAGCTGCTGTGGCCTCCTTGCTGTGCCATTTGCCAAGCTGGTGCTGGTTTCCGGCTGCATCACCGCCACTCCTGCGCCTCCCTCTTCTGCAGGCCTGCAGAGCCTCCCCCCACCCCCGGCTTGCCTGGGTCCTCTCTGCATTTTATTTTTTTTAAGATTTGTTTATGCATACAAGAACTGGGGTGCAGGTCAGAGGTGTGCGGTTGAGAGGACTCGCCGGAGACAGAGTGGGGAGTAGAACAGGCTGATCGACTGACATCCACTGCTGAGGGGAGCAGCGGGGAGACCGGAGAGGCCTGCTGGCCCTGTGCATTAGCTCCTTGGCTGGCTGGAACTTGTGCTGCAGAGGCTGCGGACAGCTTCGGTGCTGTGCTTAACCCCTGCACCACCAGGGAGGCCCCACCTCTTCCTAATTTTAAAGTCAGCTTTTCTGCAATCTCAGCTCCCCCTTTTATAGAAGGTAGCGTCCACAAGTTGTGGATGAGGACGGCGCCTCTGGAGGACCATCAGCCTGCCACCCACGCCTCAGAGGGACAGGACCTGCCCAGGGTCTGCGCTGAGGGACCCAGCAATGAGTGCCGTGCCGGGTCGTGCAGGGAGGCGCCCCTTTCCCTGCAGCTCGGCAGCTCTGATGTCCCAGTCTGGGGTTCTGGCAGTATTTGGAGTCGGCCCATTTTCCGGCTGGGGACATCGAGGTCCTTGGAGAGAAGTTACTGGCCTGAGAGTCCATGCGACCTTCTGTTTCCCACCCACCCCCACCCCGTTGGTTTCTCTCTCTCAGAGCACAATCCCCGCGGGGAAGGACATTTCCCCAGGTCACTGGGAAGCAGTGGCTCGCCGACACCTGTCCCTCATGCTGCCGCGGCCACAAATGCATGTGCCCAGGGCTCAGTGGAGGCCCCCCGCCCCCCGGTCTCTTGAGAGCCCCTTTCGCTCCCTGGTTAGAGGCTCTCTAATTGGCTCCCCTGCCTCCCCTCTTGCCTATGAGGCCTTCCCTGGCTCGAAAGGCCTCTGGGCCGCAGGCCTGGCTGCTCCTCTTGCCCAGTCTATCCTGGTCCCTGTCTCGTTCCGGAGGGCCCTTGACTAGCTGTGGTGGCGGCTCTGTGACCCCGCCTGCTGGGCTCACACCCTGCGGGTCCCTGGCCCAGGGAGCCCCGGGAGGCGCGCCCCCGCTGTGGCTTCCGATGGGGCGCGCATGCTCTGGAACCGCTCACTCTGGTGTGACCCGGCCGTCAAGGCCCGAGACACTCGCCGTGCTGGTGGAGAGGACCCAGGCCTCCGCCAGGCAGCCCTGGCGCGTCTCCACCGCGCCCTCGGGAGGCCGGGGCCTGCTAGGCTGCCCCCGTGTCCGCCACCGACCGGAACATGGAAAACTTGTTTCACGCCTCCAAGCGGGGGTAATTTGTTACCCCCTCCCCGCAACTACAGCGCCAGCTGGGTGACATCAGGCCACCTCAGAGCCCCTAAGCCCAGGGCCCCCATGCCACAAGCGCTATTGGGACCAGTGGGGACATGAAGAGCAGAGGCTGGGAGCCGGGCCGCCATCCCCCAGCCCCTCCCAGGACGGCCCCACTGCCCTCCTGCGCCTGTGTGGGCATGTGACCTCACAATGCCAGCTGGTGGCTGCAGGCTCACCTGAGGTACCTCGCGGCCAGCCTCCAGGCCAGGAAGGGGCAAAGGAGAGCTGCGCGCAGGGTGCCAGTGAGCTGTGCTGGGTCAGGTGAGAGCACCTGCCCTCCTGCCCGTGGAGGGGGTAGCTGCCTCTCCCAGGAGAGGCTGGGCCTGGCCTGGGCCCTGCAGGTTGGCTGCCTCCGAGACCTGGAAGTGTCCTGCCTCCTTTCAGCTGCCCCTCCCTGCTGCCCGCTGCGCCCTCCCTCCCCTGCCCCTCTGGTGGGCCCTTTGTCCCCACCCCGCCTAGGGGAGAACCCCACGCATCCCTCCTTCTAGACTTTTCTCAGGTGCTTTCACATTCCATACATGTTTTCCTGCTTACACTTACCTGAGTTATTTGAAAACATTCTTTGGATCTTTTGATACTTAATCTGCAACTGCCTCCACCGCCTTTCTCTCCGGGCTGCCCGCTTTCTTCAGCAACTGCACAGGAAGCTCCCGGCTGAACGGAGCACACTTCATTTTACCATTCTCATTTTACCATATTACAGTTGTTTCTTTTTTCTTTGGTTTCATGCTAAAGCTGTGCTGTCACGTCTTTGCTTCATTGACCTGCAGGAGCCAGAGCTGCTAAGGTGTTTAAGGAAGAAGATATCGTCACTCATTTTCACTTGTATTGAGGTTTAAGAGCTCAGTAGTTCTACAAAGGCGTGTCATGATAAATTGCACCCCATTTTCTCCTGGCTAAAATATTCTCCCTGCTGTTTATGTCTTTCTAAAGAATCTCTGTTTAAAAAAAATAACTTGGGGGCCTCCCCAGTGGTGCAGCAGTTGAGCACTGGGCTGCGAGGCTGCCCACAGCCTCTGCAACGCTGGTTCATTCCCCGGCTGCCGGTGAGGGTCCCACAAAACAAAACAAAACTTGGGTCTCCCTGGTGGTGCGAGGGGTTAAGACGCAACCTGTAGAGCTATCGGCAGCCACTGCAGCATGAGTTTGATCCCTGGCCGACCAGGGCAGCTGCCCAGGGCACAACAGACCTCTCAAGTCTCCCCACTGCTCCCCTAAGCAGTGGATTTCAGTGGATCTGCTTGTTCTGCTCCCCAGTCTGGTGAATCCTCTCATCCCTCCCCACACCTCTGGCTTGTTCCCCAGTTCTTGTATGCATAAATAAATCTTTAAAAAGAAAAAAATACCCTTATGTTTTGTGTCTTGATTTATCTTTTATTTTTTTTTTTAAGATTTATTTATTTATTTATTTATTTATTTATTTATTTATTTATTTATTTATTCATTCATTCAAGCACTGGGTACAGTCAGAAGCGCGGGAGGGTGAGAGAATTCACCAGAGCCAGAGCGGGGAGCAGAGCAGGCGGAAGGACCGAAGGACACTGCTGAGGGGAGCAGCGGGCGGCAGGAGAGGTCTGCGCGCCATGTGGGACCCTCCTCCGGTGGCCGGGGAGCAGCCGGGGATCGAACCGGTGCCACAGAGGCCGTGGGCAGCTTCGCAACCCAGCACTCAACCGCTGCGCCAGCGGGGAGGCCCTCTTTTTTTAATTTTTAAAAAGATTTTTATTATACATACAAGAGATGGGGCACAGGCCAGAGACGCAGGGGGTGAGAGAATTCACCAGATAGAGTGGGGAGTAGAACAGGCAGACTGACTGTAACACACTGCTGAGGGGAGCAGCCGGTGAGACAGGAGAGGTCTGCTGCGTCATGTGGGTAGCTCCCTGGCCGGGGATCGAACTTGTGCTGCAGTGGCTGCGGACTGCTTCATAGTGCGGTGCTTAACCCTTCCACCACCCGGGAGGCCTGATTTATCATTTGTCGTCACCGTTGACTTCTGCTCTCATCACTGCTCCCCACCCCTACCTGCCCAGCAGATGGTGACCAGTATAGCAGGTCAGCACGTCCCTGCCAGGGTGGTGAACATGGCTCTCGTGGGATTTTCCCAGTGCCCTCTGAAGCCTGCTCCGCTGGCTCTGGGTGCTCCCTGATCTTCTGCTGGGGTTTTCTTTTATGCATTTAAATTGCACCTTCTCCTGGGCGCCCCTGGGTCCTCACTTAACAATTTTTTTCTTTCTCACAGCATGAAGGGACTGCTGACATACCGTCAGATTTGCTTATTTATCATGCTGCCTGCTGCCCTCCTTCCCCTGCCTCTGAGACCAGAGAGTTTTATGTGCTGTTCCCCAGTGGGGCGCCAGTGTCTGTCTGTCCGCATGGCAGGGACACACACCTTGTGCTTGCTGACAGGCTCGGCCGGGGACTTACCCTGTCATCTGCCTGTGTGTTCGGTTCCTTCCCGTTGCCTGCATCCCATGTCCTTCTTGGTTTAGCCCATCATTCGGTGGAGCACATCCTTCAGTGACTTTCTCTGAAAGGGTGCTGGTAAGATTGGTGTTTCTCAGCTCTGTAGTTACGTGTACATTGATGCTCTCATCTAGTGGGCAGTTGGGCTTTTTTTAAAAAAAAAAAAATATGCATACGAGAACGGGTGCAGGCTAGGGGCGCGGGGGTAGTGGTGGGAGGACTCACCAGAGACAGAGCGGGGAACAGAACAGGCAGACTGACTGAAATCCACTGCTGAGGGGAGCAGCGGGGAGACAGGAGAGGTCTGCTGCGCCCTGTAGGTAGCTCCCTGGCTGGGGATCACACTCAGGCTGCAGTGGCTGTTGATAGCTTCATAGTGCTGAGACTAACCCCTGGGCCCCCAGGGAGGCCCACAGGCAGATTGTTGTTTTCCTACAAGATGGTCAAGAACACTGAATGTCTGAGGGTGTGATGACTGTTAAGTAAGATAAGTTATACAATAATTAGTATTCTCTCAGGACCAGTTACTACTACTTTGTGAGGGCTAAAATAAATGCAAAATCAGAATTGCTGGGAAGCATGTGGGTACAGTACCTCGAACAGGGCATCGGACTTGGCCGGTGCTGGCTTTGACTCCTGTGCCTGTGACCCCAGGGCTGCAGTGGCTGTGCCCACTATGCCTGGCCACCCAGCTGGCTCTGGCATGCTGCGCTTCGTGTGGATGTTGGGTATTGTTCCCGACGTCTCCAAGCTTGGTGTGGTGGCAACAGTCAGTGTCCACCTTTGAGGTTGCCTTTGTGTCCATAGAGGGTGCGAGTGTCTGGAAGGGCTTGGCAATTGGCAGCACGTATCAGAAATCTTGAGGCAGTTGCCTGGATGTTGACTCATCACTTCCATCGGCTAAGAATTTATTGGGACATCAGAAAGGTGGTGCCGGTATTTAAGCGCAGGGTCTGGTTCGCGAGGCTGAAGTCCAGGAACCATTTCAGTGTCTGTTAGGTGTGATCTTACTCAATGTGTGGGCCTATGAACTACAGTTTTCCTTCAGGGGAGCCCTCTGTAGCCCTTAAGACTGAGGAAGATGGCAGCCATGCATCAGGATGGTATGTTGTTAGATGACAAAGTGTGTATTGAGGGCAGATATCAGCCATTCTGGGGGTTCATTTGCCCTCTAATTTTTATGGTGCAGAAATGTACAGAGCACTGGAGGCGGGAGAACTCACCAGAGGCTGCGGTGTCAGAGCACAGCCTCTGGTGGGGAGGGGGGTGTCTTGAACCTGGTTCTGGCTCTAAGTGACCAGTTGCGGAATTGTACTATGCCCCAGTTTCCTCATGGGGGCAACAGTAGCAAATAGCATGTTTAGAGTAAATGAGATTAGGCATAAGAATTCCTTTTCTAAAAAAATATATATGTAAGAGCTGGGGTACAGGTCAGAGGCGTGAGGGTGAGAGGATTCACCAGAGACGGAGTGGGGAGCAGAACAGGCAGATGGGCTGAAACACACTGCTGAGGGGAGCAGCGGGCGAGACAGGAGCGGTCTGCCTCACCATGTGGGTAGCTCCCTGGCCAGCCAGGAACCGAACCCACGCTGCAGAGGCTGCGGACAGCTTCACAGCGCCCAGCTCAACTGGGGAGGCCCCAAGAATTCCTTGTTAAGAGCAGGGCCAGGAGGCCTCCCCTGGTGGCGCAGGGGGCTGAGCGCCGCACTGTGAAGCCGCCCGCAGCCTCTGCAGCGCGGGTTCGATCCCGGCCGGCCGGGGAGGGTCCCACATGGCGCGGAGGACCTCGCCCGTCTCCCCCGTTTCCTCGTCTGCCCGTGCTGCGCCCCGCTGTCCGCGGTGAGTGCTCTCGCCCTGCCTGCCGCTGGCCCGCGCCCGGCTCTCGCATAAAACCAAATCTTAACAAAAAAAAGAAAACAGCCCGGAACGCGGTGGCGGCTGTCCACGCCCCTGAGGGCGGAGGCCGCCGCGGTGCTCTCGGGCGCGGGTCGTCGCGGCGCGCGCCTGGGCCACGACCGTGGCAGGACGCCCCGCGGGCCGACCCGGCGCTCCCCGGCGAGGGGCGCCTCCCGGCCGGCGAGTGCGGCGTCGCCCCGGGCGCGCGGCGTGGACGGCGCCGCGTCACGGTGCCCGGGCGGACACGTCATCACGCCCGCGGCGGCCCCGCGCCGAGCGCTCTGCGGGCCCGCAGCGAAGCGAGTCGCGTCTCCCCGGCGGCGCGGCGGGCGGCTCCCAGCGCGGGCCGCAGGTTCGAGCCCGGCCCGCCGCGGCCTGGGCGTGACCTTGGCGGCCCGGCCCCGCGAGCCTCAGTTTCCCCGCCCGGGAGCCGGGATGACAGCTCGCCCCCCGCCCCCGGCAGGCCCCGCCCCGCGGCCCGGGATTGGCTCGCGCGGGGCCGCCTCCCCGGCGGGGCCGGGCCGCTCCCGCCCGCCCGGGTCCCAACCCGGAAATGCGGCTCGGGGCCCCGGCGGGGCGGGCCCGGGCGCGGCGGAGCGACGGCGGGCGCGGCCAATGGGCGCGCGCGGCGCCGGCGGCGGCCGGAAGTCCCGCCCGGCGTGGCGCGGGGGCGGGGCGGCGCCGGGGGCGGGGGCCGGCGGGCGCGGGGCGGGCGCAGGATGAGGGCGGCCATTGCTGGGGCTCCGCCGCGGGGAGGAGGACGCTGAGGAGGCGCCGCGCCGCGGGGGAGGCGCCGCGCCGACGCGAGGCCCATGGCCAGGACCACCAGCCAGCTGGTGAGTGCGCGGCGGCGCCCGGCCCCGGCCCGTTACCCGCGCAAACGCGCGCGGCGGCCCCGGGGCCGGCGAGGCGGGGCGGCCCGGGGTCCCGAGGGCCGGGCGGCGCCTCACCTGCGGCCGGGGCCGGCGGCGGGGGGCCCGGGCGCGGGCCCGGGCGGCGCGGGGGGCGCGCGGGGCGCGGCCGGGGAGCGCCGGAAAGTTTGCGGGCGGCCGGGGCCGGGGCCGGGGCGAGCCGCCCGCGCGGAGGACGCGCCCTGGGCCCGGCCCGCGACAGGGTCCGCGCGGGAGCCGCCGAGCGCGCCCGGCCCCGGGCCCGGCAGGTGGGGGCCGCGGCCCGCGCGAGGGGCCGGCGAGGCGGGGCGGCCGCGCCGGAGCCGGCCCGCGGAGAGGGCGAGGGAGAGGGAGAGGGAGAGGGCGAGGGCGCGCCGGGAGGAGGGGCGCGGGCCGGGGAGGCCGGGCGGACCCGCGCTCGCCGGCGCCCGTCTGCCGGGAGTGTCGCTGGCGGGTCTTTGTTTTCTCTGTGGCGAGAAGCGTCCCCGCGGCGGCGGGGCTCCCCGCGGCAGGCCCGGCGTCCGGCGAGGCGGGCGGGAGGCGGCCGCGGGCGCGCAGGTGGCCGCGGGGGCGCCGGCCGCCGTCTAGGCGCCGGCCCGCTGGCTTCACGGGCGCAGCCCTTCCGCGACGGCGCGCCGGGGAGTGAGGTCCCCGCGGGTTCTCCGGCGCTGCGCTCTGGGGGAAGGTGTGTAGGCTCTGGCGAGCGTCCTGAGCGCCTGTGAGCGTGATGGGAGGGGGGAGAAGCAGCACCGGCCCGAAGCTTGGGCCGGCCCGGGAGGGCTGACAGCTCTGCCGGGGCCGTGGTGCTCGTTCATCCGGGGTCTGCAGGCCCTGTCCCCGCCGAGCGGCCAGGCGGGGGCTGCTGGCCAGCCCAGTGGACACCCGCCTCACCTCATCCTGCGACTGGGTCAAGAGAACCCTCCCACGGTGGCGCGCGGTCCGCAGTGAGGGGAGGCAGCGAGTCTTCTCAGGCTGGCCATGTCCATGTGGTGGACGCTGGAGTTCCAGAGTCTTCTTCGCTTGAGGCATGTTTTAATGCTCAGGTGCTGGAATGAGTGAGGGGGGCTCTGGGGTCGTCCTAGCCAGCGCCCCCTGCGTCCCGTAGGAGCGTGCCGGGCTCCCCTCAGTATGGCGGGTGCCCCAGTGTTGGACGCCCTGGCGAGGGAGAGCCTGGCAGGCTGAGTGGGTGTGCGCGTGGATGTCAGGCTGGCGCCGCAGGGGCTCCTGGCCTGGGCGCGCTGCTCCCGTCTCTCTACGTGTTCGGCCGGCGGCGGGCAGCCTGAGTCGCGCAGTCCGAACGGCGCCCGCTGCGGAGGTGCCGCGCACGGAGCTCTACCCCGGGCGGTGCTGTCGAGCCGCCCGTGCTGCGCGGCGTGGTGGTTTCTGTCCACCACACGTGTCGCGAGTGGCTTGGTCTCCACTTGAGCCGTGCAGAGAGGCTGAGTGCTGGCCTGGCAAGTGAAGCGCAGCTCGAGGTGAAGCACATGGGGTGAAGGCAGCAGGGCCTCCGTCTGTGTCCCTCCAGCGAGGCAGGCCCCTCGGGAGGGTGGACCGGGCAGCTCAGCCCATGCTGCCGACCAGAGTGTCTTCTGGGGGCTGCACCTGCAGGCCTGTGTGTCCTCCTTGGGGCAGGAGCGACGTCTTCCCTGGAAGGACAGCACATTCGTTTCTGTGGGCAGATGGCTGAACTCTGTGACCCTGGGAGCCGGTTTCAGACTCACACAGTTAGAAAGCAGCTGTTTGGACAGAGGCCTCGGTCTGTCCTTGTTTGAGGGTTTCTGAATGGGTGAGGCTGGGAGCCCTCCCTTTGGGCAAAAGAATCGTGCCGAGATTTATTTCAAGGTGAGGTCTGCAGTGGGCTGCCTGTGAGCCAGGTGTGGCTCTGCCTGCTTCAGGGAAGCTCTGCCCCAGGAGCGCGGGGAGGGGGGCAGAGAACATGGGAAGAAGGTTCTGATTCGCGCACCCCTTCCTGGGTAGATGCTCTGCACGCAGCCTTGGGCAGCAGGCTTGCTCCTGCCCCCGCCGCCCGGCAGCAGCTCCCCAGCTGAGTCCAGGTTGGCGAGATGAGGGGGTGGTGCGGCCGGGGTGGAAACCTGGCTTCGTCCTGCCCTTGGCATGCGTTGTCTCGCAAGGGGCAGAGCAGCCACCTTTGGAAGAGGCCTCTGGGCTGCCCTCAGCCTGGCGTCGGGGAGGAGGAAAAGCAGTCCCGTATGGCTTCCCCTTTCCCTTCTGTGTCGCCACCTCATGAGCCCCCCGATGCGGGGCTTGGGTGCATGTAGGGCGAGCGTGTGGCGAGCTGGGGGGAGAGCCGGCCAGCCCCTTGCCAGGCCTTCGCCGCAGGCCCGCCGCTGGCCCCTCCCCGCGGAGCGCCTTCTGTGGGTGGACTTTGGGGCTGCAGGCGCTGCTTTGCGCTGGTGGCCGGGCCGGGCCGGGCCGGGGCATCTCGGTGTGGAGATGGCCCTTGGCAGGTGCCCGGCTCTGCCCGGGTGCGTGCCTGCTCCTCGCTGATGACAGCTGGGTGCAGGGAGCGGGGCTCATAGCACAGTTGTTCAGCAGGCAGGTTCAAAGGGCAGGTCCGCAGGAGGAAGTGCCGGCGTGGAGCTGCGGCCTGGGACGGGGAGGGTCTCCCGGCCCCTGTGCCTGCTCCTGAAACTGCCGCGGCCTGTTCCCCTCAGCGTGGCTCCTGGCCCCTGCGGAGCGCGTGTGTGGCGAGAGCTGGCGTGAGCCCGGTGCCAGCTGGGTCGGCGGGCAGAGTGCATTTTCTCCAGAGTAATGGGGGCTTCTGGCTGTTGGGGTTCATGATGGTTCTTGGGGGGCTGTTTTCAGTGCTTGACCCTGTCTTTAAAAAGCGTCACAAAGTCTGTTTCCATCGCCTTAGTCTAGGACAGTTCCATGGCGTTTAAACTCAAATTTTTACTCCAAGAAATTCAAAGTTGTGACTGTGCGGAGACCCCGCTTGGCGTTTCTGGCCTACTGGCTCCCTGTCCGGGCGAGCGATCCAGGCTGCTGTTCAGCTGCGAGGGCTCCACGCCGGCCTGCGGAAGCTGGACCTGTCCGCGCCGAGCTGCGCGTGTTAAATATTAAAGGTCAGCAGGTCTGACTGCAGCCGGGGATGGGCGCGGCTCGCAGAACAGACTGAGCGGGGCCCACCCGGGGCGGGGCCGGGCCCGGGTGGAGGTGGGCACGCAGCTCTGCTGCCCCAGGGCCCGCGTCCACTGAGTGCGCGCGGCAGCCTGTGTGTCCCAGGTCGGCCTGCTGCCGCGGGGAGTGACGCGCCCCCGTATTTGAAGGCGTGCTCTGGGGGGGGGGTCTGTGGAGCCGCAGCAGCTGGCGCGCCTGCGCGGGGCCGAGGCTGTGCATAGGCTGCAGCGGGAGCATCCCAGCAGCGCTGCGCTCGCCATCCGTCCCGCGGAAGGCTTGGCTTGTGTGGCGCGTCCCCTGCCGAACCCACTCCGGCTGCTTGCTCTGTGGAATAAACTCGCGGCAGCGGGAGCTGCAGAGCCCCGTGACAGCAGCGCGAGGTGCCTGCCGGGAGCTTCACCCCCCCCCCCCCCCCCCCCGTGTCTCTGCTCTTTGTCCCCCGTGCCTGGTGGGAGAAGGGGTCGGAGCTGCCCTGGCTCCCCCTCCGTGGGGGGATGGGGACAGTGGCGGAGCTGGAGCCCTTGATCGGGAAGCATCGGCCGTGCTGTGTGGCGTGTGCGTGAGCGCGACCACGGCCGCCTGCCGGGAAGGAGGTGCTCGCCTTGGGGGGGGGTCTGCCCCGCTGCACTCTCCGCCCCGTGCCCACCTGGCACCTGGCTTTATTCCTGGTCCCTCCTGGGAGGGGGGAGGCGACTGGCTGCTCCGTGTCCTCCAGCTCTCCAGTGGTCTGTTCTGAGTGAGGCGCGCTCTGGGGGCGCCCGCTGCGCCTCTTCCAGCTGCACAGCCCAGGGACGGGCCAGGTTGCTCTTGGGGGTCAGGTTCTTCTCTTCAGGCACTTCCTCTTTGCCTGAAGAAATTCCCCTCAGTGGAAACCCCCCTGGCGGATGGGAAGCCCTTTCTGACCATCTGCTCCTTTGCGCCTGCGGCCCCTGCTGCCCAGGCCCACTTGCTGCCCCTGGTGTTTCTTGGCCATGGGCTCCACCTCAGCTTCCACACCTGAGTCTCTGTGGCTTCTGTTTGGCTTTTTCATGCTTTCTCTTGGTTCTCATGCCCCGGCTTCTTGTGACGGGCTTGTCACATGCCTGTGTGTCTCACCAATTTTATTTATGTCTTTATTTATTTATTTATTCATTTATTTAAAGATTTATTTATTTATATAAGCGCTGGGTACAGTCAGAAACGTGGGAGGGTGAGAGGATTCACCAGAGCCAGAGCAGGGAACAGAACACGCAGACTGACGAAGTCCACTGCTGAGGGGAGCGGCGGGGAGACAGGAGAGGACTGCTGCGCCATGTGGGGTCAGCTCCCTGGCTGGGGATTGAACTCATGCCATGGTGGCTGCCGGCAGCTTGATAGCGCTGTGTCTTCAACCCCTGCACCTCCAGGGAGGCCCTCACTTTTATTTTTTTGGTAACAAAACAGTCTGCATCTTGCAGGTACATGGTGACCCCAAGTCCAGCGCTGTTTGTGGAGGGAGAACTCTTCAGAATCAGTCACTGCCTGTCTAGCTCCTGGTGTGAGAGGAAGTCAGGTGGTGAAGGCCCCCCACACCCCACTCCCCCAACCCCCACTCCCCCCCAACCCCGTCACTGTCGTGAGATGCTGAAGGCAGCGGCTCGCTTCTGCTCTGTGTGTGCCGCTGCCTCCCTGGCCCGTGGGAGAGGTTATGTTTCAAAGCGACGGGTCCCTTTTCACGCGCTGGTGCCTCTTGGGCAGGCCTGGCCGGCCCGCCTTGGGGTCCATCTAGGCCAGCAAGATGCTGCGTGGGCCTGTGGGGTGGCGAGCGGAGCCCTCCTCGTTGACTCTGCTGCCCCAGCAGGTGGGCCTGTGGGGGCCCCTGTCCTGCGGGGCTGGCCCCGGGCAGCTGGCCTGCAGAGGAGCCAGCACGGCGAGGTGGACGCACACGAGGGCAGTCCTTTGGAGGGGCTTGTGTCCCGCTGGGGCTGTCCCTGGAGACCCTGGCTGAGCGGGGGGCCATGGGCGCAGGCTTCGTCCCAGGCTTTTCGTCCCAGGTGCTTTTCCCTCGTGACTGAGGGACGTCTGGGAAGGTGAGCACCCCATTCTGCGTCCTTTAGTGCACCCCTTTTTGGGCACAGTTGGAGAGGGCTCTCCCAGGCTGCAGCGTTGGTCTGTGAGGGAGCCCTGTGCTGAGAGGCGGCCTCCGTGTGTGGGCAGCTACGTCTCGTACCTGTCGTGGTCCCGACTCTCCCGGGTGGCCGGGCCGCTGGTGGTCCTGGGGCCCCCAGCACTCTGCGTCCCAGTGGGGTCTCCTGTGGCGGGGTGCCCGGGGACGGGGGCGCCACCAGCCTCGGAGGAGGGCCGAGGGGCCGGAGTGGTAGTGCCAGTGTACGTCCACGCTGGCCGTCATGCCGTGCCGCGTGCGTGTGTCCTCGGGGACGCGAGGGGGACAGGCCCGTTGGCGCGAGACTTGCCCGGACGCTGGCTCTGCTCAGCCGTTGTCTCGGGAGGGTCGGGGTGGCGGCTGGCTGTGGGGCGCGGGCGGAGCTGACTCACTCCCCAGCCGGGGCGCGGAGCCTTCCCGGGCTTGGCCTTCGCGCTGCGGCCTGCCTTGGGGTGCCGAGCCCCCCGCAGTCTCCCCTGGGCGCCATGGGGCGCTGGCCAGGAGACCGCAGGATGGACCCGCGGGCCCGCGGAAGCCCCCTGTGCGCTGCTTCCCGAGCGGCCTTTGCTGCTCTTTCCCACTGTTGACGCGGTTTTCTCCTGCCCTTCGTGTCTTTCTTCCGTGGGGCTTTTTCCTTGGTCACAGTTACAGTCTCCGCCGAGGGCGCGTCCACAGCTGCTGTCATCAGGTGACACGGCTTAAAAGCGTGCGCCTAAATCCAGGTGTTTGTGCGCGTGCTGTCCTCATTCCCGATGTCCCCTTACATTGTAACTGGCTTTTTTTTTTTTTTGAATTATCTTAGGAAATTCTCCCGCCTAGAACCTGAGCACTGAGCTTTGAGGGTCTGGGGTAGAAGGGGTCGGGAAGAGGGGGCCCAGGAGGAGAGGCGCCCGCAGAGCGGGACTTGCTACGCAGGAAGCTCCTTCATGGGTGGGTTGGTCCAGGTGCTCCCACCTCCGTGAGCCCTACCAGCCGTGTCTGGCCAAAGGGAAGGGTCAGCTATGTGACCATGCCAGGCGGAGCCCCAAGGGGAGGGCACCTGCCTTTGTGGGGCTGTTCGGGGAGGTGGGCAGGAAGAACCCGGGCCCCACGGTGCGCTGAGTGGGGCCTTTGCTGCTGGGGGTGGCTGCAGGGTGGGGCGGGTGGGGAGATCTGGGTTGCCCAAGTGCAGGCGTGGCGTTGTGGGAGGAAGCTCGGGGAGGAGGGAGCACTGTTCAGAGCATCGGAGCACAGGCAGGCCACATGCACTCCTCACGCGGGGGTTCCAGACGGCGGGAGCCCGCTGCAGCCGCCACCTTGGACCGCCTGGGCTCTGCGCGCCCTCTGGGCCGCGGCTCCTGCCTCGTCCCTGCTCCTGGATTTGGGAGCCGTTGCTTGTGCAGGGCAAAGGCGCAGAAAGCAGGGTGCCCGTGAGCCCGGCGCCAGCACCCCTTGCCCGCCACAAGTCAGTGCTGGCATCGCCTGCGAACTGAACCGTGTTTGCATCTCGTGGGCTGACCCGGGTGTCCAGCTCAGTGCCAGGACCCCCGGGCCATGTCCGGGTACTGGTCGTGCCCTCTGGGTCTCCCTGGCCAGGACATTTCCCCTATCCCCTGTCGCTCCCCGGGGGCCAGCCGGCCAGGAGCTGGGTCAGCTGCCCGCAGGTTGGATTTGCTGGTGCCTTTTGGAGGTGAGACGGGCCGCGGGCTCGGGGAGAGAGCCGTGAGGATCGGGCGCCCGATGTCCACTTGCCGGAGCCGGTGGGGAGAAGCCAGACAGTGCGGCTGGGGGAGCCGCCGGCCCCACCCCGCTGCCCGCTTGCTGTTTGCCACGGCGGGCCCGCGGCCGTTCCCTCGTGAAAGGAGCCTTCGTGCCCACCCGGCGGGTCCTTTGTGCTTCCCGTGAAGGCGCTCGGGACTTGGAGGTTCCTGCTGGCGCAGGGCGACCCGGCCCGGTGCGGGCCCCGCCCACGCTGGCCCGGCTCAGGCGGCCTCCGGTGCAGAGCCAGCTGCGCGCGCAGACCCGGCGTGTCGGGCGGTGGCTGTGGGTGCCGCGGGCCGGGGTCTCCCGCGCGTCTCGTGGCGGGCGCTGGGCCCTGGCCCTGCGGGGGGGCGAGGTTTTGACACCTCCTCCCCCCCCCCCCCCCCCCCCCGCTTGTGCTCGCCCAGCCGAGGCGTCACGCGGGCCTGCGGGCCTGGCTCCGTCGGAGGGTCTCAGAGTGAACCGGGCCTTGCTTGCGGTTCCGAACTCCGCAGACAGGCATTCGGGGGACGTGTTTTCCGACAGATTTGCCTCTCGGCCCTCCTTGGCCGGCGGGCAGCCGGCCGGGCCGTGGGCTCTGGGGGAAGCACGTCGGAGAGCAGGCGGAGCGGCCACCTCAGGGCTGCGAGGGCGCCTGCCGGGGTGTGGGCCCGGGAGCGGCCAAGGGAAGGCGGAACACTGGCGGCCCCCCGCCGGCCAGGTGGGGTGCGGGCGGACACGTGGAGGAGGTTCGCGCTCCACTGTGAGTGTCCGTGTGCGCAAATTTTATTTCCATGTTTGACCTTGTCCTGGAGGCCCGGGCCTGCTGTGAGGAGTGGGTGGATCTGGAGCGGGGCCCGCCGGGCCTCTGCTGAGAGGGAAGCGGCTCTGTGTCTGCCTCTCCTGCCCCCTCCCCCGCCCCCCACGCGCCCCGATACCGGGCTTTGAACGAGCTCAGGACCACTGAGCATTTGCTGAAGGAATTTAATTCCCCAGGGAAGGTCTGTCTCTGAGTGGCGTATAATTAACGTGACTTTAGATTAGAAACCCAGTTGTCAACTTTAATACGTTAAATCATTAATTTGGCAAAGCAGAAAGCAAGAGCTGTTGCTGCTGTTACTGTTTTCTGACCAAAGATTGGTTTTACGAGTGAAGCTTTGAGTAAGTGCTCGTTCTAGATTGTGCCCCAGGTCGTTTGCTGGGAAGCGGAATCGTGGCTCCGTGGGTGGGTTCATCACCTTCCGTGCTGCTCCAGGCTGGTGGGCTCGAAAGGCAGGAGGAGGGTTCCCGCGCCGGGCCCCCCGCCGCAGTCTGGGGTCGCTGTCCTCTGGGCTCTGACCGTGCTCCCCGCCAGCGCGGGCCATGCGCCATGATTGCGTGTCCGGAGTTGCTGTGCGCCAATGAGCTGATGAGCGGGCGGAGGTCAGAAGGCCTGGGGTCCCGTGTGGTATCCCCCGTCCATCGAGGACTTAGGGGGCTCCCCTCCTGCGGTGGGTGGGGACGCCACTGATAGGTTCCCGCAGAGGCCCCACCCCTGGGAGCAGGTTCTGCCCACCCTGTCCAGGTTGCCCTTTGTCCTCCGCAGCCATCAAGGTTGCTGGTTCCCGGGAACCCCCGGGAAGACCTGGAGGTGTCACCCCCAGTGAGAGTTCCCTCCACCGTCCCGCCCCTTTCAGCGCACTGTGACACGAGCCCCTCGGTGGCCGCGCCCCCGTGGCCGCCTGGCGAACAGCCCAGAGCGCGCAGCTCAGAGCGGCCGCGGTCCTGTTGCTGGACATTCGCGCAGGCTGTTTCCGGCTGGGAATTTCTTAACCGTTTCTTGGTGCGGGTTTTCAGAGCACGCGTCTTCGCCTGCGGTTCTACTTGTGGCCAGACTGCGCGGCGGGCAGAAGGGTGAGCTCCAGACGGGACGCGGCACGCCCGCCCCCCGACGCTTCCCCCGGGCCCCACCCGCCCCCGGCACCCTCTGCTCCCGCGGAGGCCGGCAGGGCGGCTCTGGCCCCGGCCCCGACCCCGCTCGTGGCTGGACTGGGGCCCTGGTCTCCACCTGGGTCGCTGGTCTCCACCTGGGCCGCGGTCGCGCCGCCTGGCCCTGGAAGCACGTGAAGCGCGCTGATCCATGTTTTCTTTACAAGCAGAAAAAAATGGCTTCGCGTTAATTGTATTTTAAACGGTGCTGTTCAGAGTCACAGCTGTCAGGGACGCGGGCAGTCCCACGGGGCGTCTAAAGCGGATGTGGCCCGCACGCGCCCATGCCCAGCACTCCGCTCTGCCGGGCTTTGCGGGTGCTCGGCGGCCCCGCGTGTGGCCCTCTGCTCCGGCCGCGTGACCGCCGCGTTGCCAGCAGCTCCCAGCGCGCTGAGCGCCTCGGCATCTCTGCCCCCGCTCTCCAGCATCGCCGTCCTGGCCCCCCTCCCTGCTGAGAGGCCCCGGGGGAGGCCACCGCAGTGACCACCGCAGTGACCTACCCAGGCCCTCTGTCCGCCTTGCCCTTCCTGCACCCTGGGCTGCGCGTGCGTCCAGCCACCGTCCACGTGCGGCTTCCGCTCTGGATACGCGGCCGGCCGCTGTGTCTCGGAGCGGGAGGGTGCGGGGGCGACTTCTCTTGGGGGCAGCTCCCTGTCGCCTGCTGGGCTCCCAAGGCCGGTGTGGGCACAGGCACCTGGGCCCCAGATCTCCTCACCTGGGCCCCAGCAGCCCCGGAGGGGACGTCCGAGACTCCAGCCCCGCGTGCCCTGACTTCGTGGTCCCCACGGCTCCAGCCAGGTCGCGTCTACCCTTGGCCCGTCCTCACTGTCGCTGCTCCGCGCCGCGTGGAGGTTCTTTACGGGGAAGCCTGGGGTGCTGGGGAGGCAGTGGGAGCGGCTGGCCCTGCTCTGCCTGCATTACTGGGCTGGGCCTAGTTCTTGGGGCAAGGAGAGGTTCTTACCAGAGTGTGTGCTGCCAGCGAGCACAGAGCGGAGCTGAGGGCAGTGTCCTCAGGGGATGAGCTGGTAGGATTGGGTAGCAGCGCCCCCCCACCCCACCTGGGGGCCCAGAGGGAGGTGCCCCGCCTTTGTGGTGTCCTGGAGTTTCAGAACGTGCTCTGCCCGCGAAGCCTTTAAAGGCAGCTTAGCTCTTTGAGCTTGGGGTCCTGCTCTCGCTGGCCCAGTGGCAGCCTGACTGGACGGCTGTGACCTGGACGCCTCTCCTGCCGAGATAGTCTGTCCACCTCGAGCTGGGCCTGGTCTCTGAACACAGCCTTCATTTCATTCACTTCGCCAGAGAATAGATGCCTCAGGGAAGGGCGTGGCTTCAGGCCCCCGGAGGCACACTCTGCGGTCTGGGGGCGCTCTGGGGGCGCTCGGTGTCTCTCTCCATGGCAAGAGCGTCCATAGCGCACACCCTTGGATGAGCCGGCCCAGTCCCACAGCCAGCCTGGGGATGTTCTCCTTTCCCGCCGGCCGAGGTCAGCCAGCCAGTGAGGACCAGGGCAGGCCCAGCCCGCTGACCACTCCACCCGGCGTGCCTCCCCTCTTGCTGAGGCTCCTCTGCCCGCCCCCGCCCCGGGGACTGGCCAGAGGCAGACGGGCAAGCTGGGTCGTCGGCCGGAGATGAGACTTCCGGGCCCCCTCATTCTCGCGCTGTCACGGAGTTGGGGGGTCTCCCTCCGCAGGCTTGTAGAAGAGCCGGGATGTGTTCAGAGAATCTGCCGGGGAGAGCTCCCTCGTGGGCGTCCAGTCTGGCGGGGGCCTGGGGCAGCCGCCGCCGCATCCCCTCAGGCCGAGAGACGGCTTTCGGGGCCTTCTTTGTCTCAGATCCTTGTTAAGTTAGGGGGCTCTCCCCGGGCCCCACCCCTGTCCCCTGCCCCCTGTCTGTGCCCGCCCCAGGGCACTGGTCTGCCGGCCTCCTGCTGGCGCTCAGCGGAGCCAGCGGAGGAGCCTTTACCTTGCCAAGCAGTCTAAACTGCTTTTCCAGACGGTGACCCGCCCACCCCAGCGCCACCCTTCCTGCCATTTTGGTAGCAAGGTGCCTCTTCTGCTGGGCCCCAGCCCCCATGTCGACGCAGGAGCCCAGGAGGCCATCCCAGGCCCCCGCTTCTCCCCTGAATCCTGGGACTGTCCTGTGTCTGCTCACCTGCCCGCCGCCCCGCTGCCAGCAGTGGGAGGTTCACTTTTGGGGGTGCGCTGTGTTCCTGAGTAAGCTCCTGCCTGCCTGGAGACCGCCCAGTTCCCTGGTCTGTGAGGCTGCAGATGGGGGGAGACCGGGGTTGGATCTGGGCCCTGGGCCGAAAGCGGAAAGGTGGCCCCTCGTCTGCAGCCCCTCACCCCTGTGACCTGACCCGTCTGCCTGTGGCGCGTGTCCGTGTCTGTCCCATCTCGGGGCTGCGGCCTCGGGCGAGAGCTGCTTCGCGCACCCGGCTCCGAGTGGCTGAGCACTGGTACCTCCTTGAGTTGAGCCTTGGCGGGTTTTCAGTGGGTGTGAAAGTGTAACTTGATCTCCAGTTAAATTTTCCTGGAGAGCTTCGGCCTCGCCCGGGAGACCGCTGAGCTCAAGAGGCAAACAGTCAAAAAGTTGAAACTCACGTTCTTAGATGCGAGTGAAGAGAAACACGCTGGCGCCCGCCCATGTCCCACTGACAGCCGCGCCGTCGCTCTCAAGGCGGCCTGGGAGCCCGTCAGCTGCGCCTGCCACGCCCAGCCAGAGCCCGCTGTCGGGGGAGTGCAGGGGGGCACCTGGTAAAACCCATATTTCCAGAGACTTCCAAAGGCGCCAGCCGCAGCGTGAAGGACTTGGCATGTGGATGGCGCCAGGCTCCTGGCCACGCGCCACTGAGGTCAGGTGCCAGCCGGCCCGGGCACGTGCCGCACTCCTCGGGCGGGCTCCAGGCACCTGGCCTGGGGGCCCCCCCAGGAGGCAGGAGGGGGCATACAGAAGGCAGCCTGTCCGAAGCATGGGGAGGTGGATGGGGTGCCCGTTTTGGCAAGGGGGAGGGCGGGGCGTGAGCGTGGCGGGGCAGACTCCTGACCCCACTGGGCCGAGGCTGTGCGGGCAGGTATGGCTTTCAGCCTCCTGGGGCTTGTGAGGAGCATGGTTTGGGGTGCACACCTGCGCGGGTTGGAGACGCGGCCTCTGCTTCTGGTGGCACAGGGCCTGGTGGAACTGGGCAAAGGGCCGTGTCCCCAGGGACTTTCTGTGATGGTTTCGTGTGGTCGGGAGGACAGGGTGGCCTGCGGGCACACCTAGGGCTACTTTACACTTCCCGGAGATTTCAGTTTCAGAAGCTGTTGAGTAAGCAGGAATATTTACTTGCCATAATTTTGGGTCACCAAGTGGGTGGCGAGAGGCTAGGACTGGGCCAGGAGGGGGTGACTCACTGCAGGCCCCGTGCTCCCCGAGCCTTGTCGTCTCCAGGGCCGGGCTGGTAGGCTACAAGGGGCACCTCTGCAACCTGGCAGCCCCCACCCACACCCCCGGCACCCGGCCCCGGGGTCTCCAGATGGTGGTCAGAGAGCTGTTCCACATCTCAGTTACGGCCTGAAACTGTAGCACAAGTAGCCCCTTGGCAGCCGCCACAGCCCAAGCCATCAGCCGGGAGGCGCCTCAACTGGAGGTTTTCCCGTAGGCTTTGCTTGTCGTAGCTGATGCATCAGAAGCGCTCGGAAGAGCTCACGTTGCGGGATCGTCTGCTCGGACTGAGGAAGCACAGTCACGCTTAGACCTCGCTCGTGCCCGTGAGCTGCGGGCGTGGGGTGAGAAGGCAGGGGCGCTGCTGGACAGGCTGCTGTCTCTGCCTGTCCGTCCAGGGGGCCCAGAGCTGGGCCGGGCGGGACGCAGCAGGACGTCACGTGCAGGAGGCTGAGTGGCCGGCCCCGCGCTGGGTGCTGGCGGGGTGGGTGGGGGGAGGCCCCTCGCCCACTAGGAGGCTGCCCAAGGGAGAGGCGTGGGGCCCGCGACCACGTCCCTGGGCCTGCTAGCGCAGAGGCTGCTTGCTGAGCGCTTGGGTTGATGGTGTCGCCCCGTTCCGCAGGCCGTGCGGGCCTGTGGGTCTCTTTTTAGTGCCCTCAGAGTCACACTGTGGCCAGTGACAGGCCGTGGCGCCAGGTGCCCCTGGAGGGTGCAACGTCCTTTCCTGATGCAGCAAGGGGTGCCAGGGCCAGTTTGATCATGTGTTTTATTCCAAAGGTGGAGTTATTGCTCTCCTGGTCCCTTCCAGTGGGGGCGCTCACAGACAGCCGCTCCCCGCGTGCCCTTCGCGCTGCTCCTGGCCAGCTGGGTGGGGGCATAGGCCAAGGAGGCCATTGCTAGAACTTGGGGGCAGAGCCAGACCAGAGACCCGTACATGGCTGTGCCACCGCTGCCACGCAGCCCAGCCATGCAGGCCATCTCGTCCTTTCCAGCACCACTTCAGCCCTTAACTGTCTCCTCCCGCTTCTAGTGGCTCTGTGTGTCGCTTTGACAGCTGTTCTGGCATCACTCTGTTGACAGCAACACTGGGTGGGGTGATCACGGCTGTGTGCGGTGCCTGCCTCAGACAGCTTTGCCAGGGCCTCCCCGGGGGCCAAGGGGCCGAGGCTCAGGCTGTCACTATCAGCGCTGCAGCACGAGTTCCATCCCCAGCCAGGGCGCAGCAGGCCTCTCCTGTCTCCCCGCTGCTCCCCTCAGCAGTGGATTTCAGTAGATCTGCCTGGTCTGTTCCCCACTCTGTCTCTGGTGAATCCTCCCACCTCCCGCCTCTGGCCTGTACCCCAGTTCTTCTATACAAAAATAAATATCTAAAAAAAGACAGCTTTGCGGGCCTCCCTGATGGCACAGGCGGTTGAGCGCCGCTCTGTGAAGCTGCCCGCAGCCTCTGCAGCGTGGGTTTGATCCCGGCCGGCCGGCGAGAATCCCACATGGCGCGCAGACCTCTCCTGCCGCCCGCTGCTCCCCTCAGCCGTGTACTTCATCAGTCTGCCTGTTCTGCTCCCCGCTCTGGCTCTGGTGAATCCTCTCACCCTCCCCCGCATCTGGCTTGTACCCCAACTCTCGTGTAAGTAAATAAATCTTGAAAAAATAAAAATTAAAAAAAAACCCCAGCGTTACCAGCCTCGGGTGTCTGTGTGTGTGTTCCTGCCTGCTAGGGCCCCCCACACACCCAGGGCTGCCCCCGCTGCTGGGACCTGGCTGGGATTACTGTCCAGCGTCCGGTTACCTGAGTGGCCTTGGCGCCTGTCCTTGTCTGTTTTTTCATTAAAAGTCTAGATGGTTTATAGATTTGACCGAATCTACATGGATCACCTAACGCAGCTGCTGTTTTATTGAGCTGTGAGGCAGCGTCGCCGGCCGCGCGGCTTACCCCCGCAAAGCGTGTGATTCCGTGGGTCCTGTCTGCCTCTTCCCCGCGCCTCCCCCCGCCCTGGTGTCTCCCTCTCGCGGGCCTCTGTGGGGACATAAACGCCCCTCGATCCTGAGGCGCGGCCAGGCATAGTGTAGGGCCCGTCGCTGACTGGGGCCCCGTCCCTGGAGTCTCCTTGTCCCTTTACTCCCCCCACCTCAGAGCTCTCAGGATGGTTGTTAACGGGCCTTTTTCTTTCTTTCTTTCTTTCTTTCTTTTTTAACGACTTATTTATTTATTTTATACAAGAACCAGGGTCCAGGCCAGATGCACGGGAGGGTGAGAGGAGTCGCCAGAGACAGCAGGCAGACTGACGAGATACACCGCTGAGGGGCGCAGCGGGGAGACAGGAGGGGTCTGTGCGCCGTGGGGTAGTAGCTCCCTGGCCGGGGATGGAACTGGTGCGGCAGTGGCTGTGGACAGCCTCATAGGCCGAGACTCACCCCTGCGCCCCCAGGGAGGCCCAGTTGTTCCTAGTGAATATTATACCGGCTGTTGGCTTGTGAGCCCCGCGCGCGCGCGTGCACACACACACACACACACACACACACAGCCTTAGTTGTAATTTTGGGTCCTGTTTGTTCCCCTCTCAGGTGCGTTAGGTGTGATGTTAGATTGCTTGTTTGGGGTTTTCTTCCGGCGTGAGCCTGTGCTGCCATTATCTTCCAGCGCCGCCGCCCTGCGCCCCGGGTTCCGGTCGCTCGTGTCATTTTCGTTCTTAACTATTTTTAATTTCGACTCCTGACGCCCCGGTCCCCCAGCTGCTGCCACGCGGCCGTGGTTTAGCCCCCGCGTTCGCGGGTGATTTAGCGCCAGGGCGGGGGGGGGACTCAGCATGGTTTTCATCTGCGTGGCCGTGGCTGCCGAGGCGTGGGCCATTCCTGGGAAGCGTCTCGTGGGCGCCTGAGGGAAGCGCGGGGCGTGGCTTCTGGGTGTGCGTCTGTGGACGCCTGCCGGGCACGCCCGCCCCCGGGGCCCCTCCGTGCCTGTGCTCGGGCTGCAGTTTTCTGGCTGCGTGGGGCCCTGGCTCAGCCGGCGCCCCCTCGTTGCACCACCGTGTCGACCCCCGTGAGCTCTACCGGGTGGGCGGGCGGGTGGCGGGGTCCCGGCGGCCCCGGGGCTCTTGCCGGTGAGTCTCGTCGCAGCGGAAGGGTCGCCGCTGCTTTGGGCCCCTCAGCCCCCCCGCGTCTGTCCAGGGGTTCAGGCCTTTCCTTCGAAGGTGATGGCCGAGCCGTGTTGGTGACGTTTTGTTGTGTGTTTGGTTTCTGCGGGGCGGGTGGCCGTGTGCGGCCTGGCCTGCGCTCCCGGGCCGCGCTGCTCCCCCTCCCGCCTCCTCCTCGTTGCCGGCTGGGCGCCTGCTCTGGGGGGGCCCGGCCTGGCGAGCAGCCTGGCTCCCGGGGTAGACGAAGGTGGTCGGGCCTCTGCGGCTGTGGCTCGCCGCCTTGCCCGTGGGGCGCAGGAGGCGCGCCTGGGGGTGGCCGCCTGGAAAGTGGCACAGGCCTGCGAGGCGGGCACAGCTGGGCCTGGGGCCGCACCGCAGGAGGGTGCGGGGCCGTGGGCGCCGTCTGGGTCAAGGCCCCCCCCACCCCGTGCCCCCTTGCGCGTCCGGGCCGCCGTCGGGCATGGGTGGGTGAGCAGGGCACGGGGCTGGGATTCGCCCGGCGCCCACTGTGGGCAGGGGCCGCCCAGATGGCGGTTAGGCCACGCGGCCTGGAGGGCCGGCGAGGGCGGCCGCGCCCGGTTGGTGGCGGGCAGGGAGGGCAGGGACCTGAGTGGGGAAGGGGCTGGGGGGGCCGCTGCCGGCGCTTCGGGTGGCGAGCGGCCGGGCGTGTGACCCCTCTCCCTGTGTCCCGCCAGTATGACGCGGTGCCCATCCAGCCCAGCGTGGTGTTATGCTCCTGCCCGTCCCCATCCATGGTGAGGACCCAGACTGAGCCCGGCACGGCCCCTGGCGCTCCCGGCGGAGGGAGGCAGGGCCCCGCCATGGACGGCACGGCGGCTGAGTCCCGGCCCGGCACCGCCTCCCTGCAGCACGCCGCGCAGCCGCCACCGCAGCCTCGGAAGAAACGGCCCGAAGATTTCAAATTCGGGAAGATTCTTGGCGAAGGCTCTTTTTCCACAGTGAGTACTCTGCGGCCGCGGCCCGTCGCGCGTGTTTCCCTGGGAAGGCTGACTTGCTGGGGCTCCGCGCGGAAGGTGGGTGCCAAGTGCTGTTCTCCCTCTCCACCCCTCCCGCCGAGGGTGCCTGGGGGCCCGGCCGGCCCCGGAGCCTCTGAGTCAGGGCTTTATGGGGGGGGGGGGGGCGGCGGCGATGCTCCGCTCTCAGCGTGTTCCCCCGGCGTCCTTACAGCTGCGTGACGTTGGCTCCCCTGCGCTTTTCCTGTCCGTGCTGGCAGCTTTGGTTGAAGGTGTGAAGGCATTACGCCCTCGCGGGCAGCCCTTTGCCTCCGTGGCCGGGCCCAGGCTCATGGGCTCCAGGTCCTTTCAGGGGAGCAGCTGCCGGACGCTGCCGCTCGCCATGCCTGGCAGAGGGGCCGCTCCCGTCCTCGGCCTGCCTGCTTTGGGCTTTTGTCCCAACTAAAAAGTGAGGCCCTTCTGTGGGCCACCCTCCCCATGCGCCCTGCATTCCATGGTGGGCCCAAGTAGGCCCCATCTGCCCTGGCACCATGCTCCCGCCATGGCACTGGCCACAGGCCCCAGGAGCCCTTGCCAGGGCCTGGGCAGCGCAGCCGAGCCCCTCTGGGTGTGTCTGTAGCCTGCAGCCTGGCCGAGCCTCTCCGGGTGTGTCTGTCTTGTAGCATGCAGCCCGGTGGCACCCACTGCTGCTGGGCAGAGCCCCCACTCTCAGGCCCCAGGGAGGCTGGGGCAGGGCAGTTCCCCCGCCAGCTGGGCCTTCACCGTGGAGGGACATCAGCTGGTGACCTGGAGGGCATGACCTGGAGGGCATGTGTGGGCCTTGGCCTCTGGGAGAGGGCGTGCCTATGCCACCCTGCGCGGAGCCGCTGCGGTGCTGGCCTCACAGGCACGCCTCCGGGGCGCTGGCTGCACGAGCATCCTCTCCTGCGCCCCAAGGCCCCGGTGCCTGCGAGCCGCCCTCAAGGCCTATGCCTCCGGAAGGGTCTCTGCGCCCCTCCCACTCGAGCCCCATCACCCGGCCTTGCTGCCCTCGCTCTGCAGGGGCTTCCTGCAGGCTTTCCCGCTCACTACCAGGGGGCCTCAGGGGCCTGTACAGGGCTGTGCCTCCCAGCTAGCGCGCGCGCCCGCCTGTGGCCCCTGCTTCCTGGCCCCTGCTCTGCTTCCGTGATGCCGCAGGCACCGCGCACCGCTTTCCCTGCCGCTTGGGAGTTGGTGAGGGGCTTGTCATGTGGAAAGTGTAGGGTGATGCCCCTGGCCCTCTGTCCCGAGTGCAGCTGGCGTGGGGACCCCGCATGCCTTGGAGTGGCGCCGCCGGGGCATGACCCTCCTGTGCAGGCCAGACCCCAGGGCGCTCTCCCAGGCCCCGAGAGCTTGGGTGTCCTGTGCGTGAGAGCGTGGCCCTCCCGGTGTCTGCGGGCGGCATCCAGTGCGTGGTGATGGCTGTTTGGAGGAGCCCCAGACCAGGGCAGCCCGTGGGGCACGCGCCGGGAGGGCATCTGTGGGGTGGGGGTCGTGGCCCCGGCCCCAGGGCGGGGTGACTGCTGCTGCTCTCTGCAGCAGGGACCCGCTCGCAGATTCCAAGAGCGCCGCCGGGGCCCGTCAGCACATGGACTGGGACTGGTCGGCGACACGCGTCACGCTCGGCAGCACTGCCCAGCCGCTGCGCCGTCATCTGGTGTCTGGCGCTTCCCAGGGCGGCGGTCTGCGTGCAGGGCGCGCGGTGGGCTGGAGACCCGGTTATACTGAGTATTTCTCCTTCCTCTCCCCCTTTCTTTCCAAACCAGGTTGTCCTGGCCCGAGAGCTGGCAACCTCCAGAGAATACGCTAGTAAGTACTCGCCCCGCCCTGTGCGGCCAAGGGTGGGGGACGCGGCCTGGGCTGTCCGGCGCCTGGGGGTCACTGCGCTGTTTTCAGGGGTGAAGACGCTGTGGGCTTAGGGCCATGAGCCGGGCGTTTCGTGAGCTGCTCGCCCGCGTGCTCGTCACCCGGGCCAGGGGCGGTGACAGGCTTCTCTCCATCTTAAGTTAAAATCCTGGAGAAACGGCACATTATCAAAGAGAACAAGGCCCCGTATGTAACCAGGGAGAGAGACGTCATGTCGCGCCTGGACCACCCCTTCTTCGTCAGGCTGTACTTCACCTTCCAGGATGACGAGAAGCTTTGTATCCTTCCGTGCGCGCCCTGTGTGTCGCCGCAGTGGCCCCTCTCCTTGAAACGCAATCCCTTTGCCTTGGGGACCCCCAGCAAGTTCCGGGTCTCCGGTGCGCCGATGTGAGCCTGCTGCGCGGCGTCACAGCCATCTCTGAGGGGTTTTCACTGAGGAGAATCACATGTAATGGGTGAGATCTTAGCCCTGTGGTCGTGCGCCTCGGCGCTGGGGCCTCCCGTCCTGCCTCGGCTGGCCTCCTGGAGCCCGTGCGCAGATACAGGAGGGGCGTGCCAGGAGGAGGCCGGGACCCCTAGGTGGCGGGGGCAGGCACCTCCGTGTAGCCTTTGGCCCAGGGGTGTGGGGTGGGCCAGGCAGCCACAGCTCCCAGGCTTGGGCCCTGCGACAAGTGCAGTGCGAACCAGGGCCAGAGCCCCTCTCCGTGGACCTGGGACACTGGCCTCAGTCATGGTCTCTCCCTAGGGCCTCACCGCACGGCCTCGCGCTCTCCAGCCTGCAGTCTGCTTCTCCGGCAGAGGCCTCAGGCCCCTCACTTCTCAGCCAAGCCAGGAGCGTTGTCTGTTGTCTTTGTCACCTCATCTAGGGGCCTGAGCAGAGGGCAGGTGGCCACTTTCTGTGTCCTTTGCTTTTGAGTGGTCCCTGCTGAGTGCCAGGTAGTGGGGAGGTGGTGTCTGTGAGGGCGGGCTCTGCCCTTGGGGCGCTTACCTCTCTGGAGACGCCAGCCGCATGGTCGGCACCTGCTTGGTGGGCTGGGGGGCCAGGCTGTCCAGCTTGGTGATCTGAAGGTCCACTTTGTTCGGCATCAGCTCAGTGTCCCTCAGGAGGAGCACCTGAGCCAGCTCCTTGCGCCTCAGCGGCCCACCAGCAGGGCAGATGGTCCTCTGGCCGCTGCCCCCGCCGCGCATCATTCACTGAACTGGGAGAGGGAGGGTGGCGTCCGGGTGGCTCTGGGTCCATGGTGGCGCTATCACTGCATTGCAAGAGACAGACAGGGGCCCGGTGGGGGCTGCGGCCTTGGCTCGGACCCTTCACTGCCATGGAGCTCTGAGCAGAGCTGGGTGGCACGTGGGTCATGGGCTGGCGGGACGGAGGCTCAGGGGTCACCAGGGGCTGAGCCTGGGTCAAGCCCTGCAGAGATTGCAGGAGACTGGGCAGGGTGCAGGCACAGGCCGCAGGACCAGATGACTTCTGACCGAGGTGCTGGCTGCCGGGGGGCTGGGTCTCTGTACTGTGGTGATGCTGGCAGTTGGATGAGGGAGGAGGGCTGAGAGGGGTGCGGTCAGTACACAGTGCGTTTGGTGGTGGAGGGGAGCAGGGGCCAGCCGGGGCGCCACCAGAGCAGGCATGCGTGGCAGCTCCCGCTCTGTCATGCGTGGGGGTGAGGTGGCGCGGGGCGAGGGTGCTGCTGTCTCGGCACCAGGGGTGGGCATGGCCTCGCAGATGCAAGGCCAGGAGCTCCGGCCTGTGCTCTCTGCTGCTCTTGGGCTTTGAGACGATTTCACAGTAGCCGGAGAGGGGCTCCGGGGTCCCTTGTCTCCTTTCTAGGAGCGGGGTGGGAGTTTAGGGAACCCCGTGTGTGCTCCTTCTCCCCTCAGCTGTAGTTTACACTCGGCGAGGGGAGCAGTTCCTCCAGCCTCTTCAGGGCCCACCCACCCCAGTTCTGACACGGCAGAGCCCGACTTCCCCTAGCAGCCTGCAAGCACGTGGTCCGATCCCTGAGCTAGTGGCCTCCGCCCCCTGGAGGCTCAGCCTGACCAGACAAGCCAGGCAGCGAGGGCACTGACCCTCAACCGGGATGGAGGCGGGGGGGGGGGGGGGGAGGGGCTCAGGGATGGCTGTCCCCGCACGTCCCTGTGTGTCCTTCTTGCAGCACGGGGCCAGGAGTGGCCACCAGACTTCAGGGGTCTGGACACCATCCTTAGCTTTGTGACTGGTCCGTGGCTTGCCCTCTCTGGCCGGTGCTGCTGCAGCGTCTGTTTCCCCCTCGGGCCAGCCCCCCTTAGGGCCAGAGCACAGCTTCCTCCCCCCTGGCCTGGGGCACTGGTGGTGCCAAGGGAGGTGGGGACATTCTCGGGCACGAAAGGGGCTAAGCTGGCCCACACGCCATGGCTGAGCAATGTGTGTGGTCGAAGAGCCGTGGGCCTCAGCATCTGTCCTGTCGAACCGCTGGTCACCTGGCTCCTCCACCGAGCAGAGAAATAGAAAGTGTCCCTCGGGCAGGAAACAGGAACTGGGGGAGCGGTCAGATAAGGGGCAAAACCCACAAAGCCGGAAGAGGCGCCGGGCCGGGCCTCCCACGTGGCTGCAGGCGCCCGGAGACGGCGCTTCTCACTGCTGAGGCTCGGAGGCGGTTCCGGGGTGCCTGCACAGCAGCACTGCGCTCCTACTGGGGTTGGGCGGGCCAGAGTGTGCAGGCTGGCAAAGGGCCCCTGACACCCACACCCCAGGAAGGTGCAGAGCAGGGCCCCCCAGGAAGGGATTCTGTCCTTGCTGGAGGTGAGGCTGGTTTGTGCTCCAGGCTCCTGGTAAGCACAGTTGGGGCTGGTCGGGGCAGTGGGGCAGCTGCACGGTGTCCCTCCTGGCTTGTCCTGACCGCCTTGGGCTTTGGTGCCCCACTTGGCGGGACTGACGGTGTCTGGCAAACAGAAGCCATGCGGCCCTTGGGTTGGCCATCAGGCATGACCCCTCCCTGCCCTCAGGGTGCTGCTCCGGTGGGGAAGGACCAGTCAGAGCCCTGCTGCCAGGGGAAGCACTGGGCCTGTCAGAGTCCACGCATAGGCCCGTGTCTGCTGCTGCAGGAGGCCGCACTTGGGTGAGGGCTGTGCTCTGTGCCGCCTCGAACGGTTCCAAGAGGACGGCCAGGAATTGTGGGGACCTGCCGCGGGCCCCTCGGCCGGTGTAGACTGAGTCATGGCGCTGAGGAAGCACTTTCTCTCCCCAAAGCGGCCACTGTGTGTAGTTGCAAAGGAGTGTCGCTTGCGGAGCCTGCGCCTGGCCTGATGGAGCGCACCTGGCTGTGCAGCTGCGGGGCTGGCGGCTCGGCACCCTCCACCCGCTTGGTGGGGTCTGGCTGCCGCAGGCCCGTCCCCCGGGGGTGGCGGTCTCCGACCACGGCACCTTCAGGTGTTAGTGGTACGGAAAGTTCCCGCGGGCTGGTGAGGCCAGGTCCTGGAAAATGACCTTTGTGTCCTTCCTTAATGAAGCAATATGCAGATTTTGGCCTTAGTTACGCCAAAAATGGAGAATTACTTAAGTACATCCGCAAAATCGGCTCCTTTGACGAGACGTGCACGCGCTTCTACACGGCCGAGATGGTGTCGGCGCTGGAGTACCTGCACGGCAGGGGCATCATCCACAGGTGCGGCGCGCGCGCGGGTCCGCTGGAGACGCCGGGGTCGGAGCCGGGGCCTGCTGCGCTCGCCTCGCTCGCCTCCTGCGCTGTCTGGGCCGCGGCCGCTCCTCGCTGGCAGCTCTGGTGTGCGCTGTTTCTGCCTCATTGTCCAGCACATTCTGACACAGCCCAGTCGAGATGTTCTTGCTGACGCTTTCTGGGTCAGATGAGGTGCCGACCGAGGAGCTGCTGGGCTGTGGGCATCGGGGCGCTCGGGGCTCTGCTTTCGGAGGACGGGAGCGCGCGGCCATGCTGCTGCCCTGCCGGCTCGCCCCGACTGTGAGGAGCTGTGTTTCCACAGGGACCTGAAGCCGGAGAACATCTTGCTGAATGAGGACATGCACATCCAGATCACAGACTTCGGGACCGCGAAGGTGCTGTCCCCGGAGAGCAAGCAAGGTGAGGCTTCAGCGTCACGGCCACGCAGGGCTTGTCCCCCCGTAGCGCCTTGGAAATGTGTTGAGGTGCCTGAAGTTCCTACTCGGGCCCCTGTCTGCATGTCCCGCCACTGTAGAGGGTGGCCAGCGCTCCCCTGAGGCCGGCTCCCAGTGGGCAGGGAGGGGCGCCCTGGGTCCCAGGAGGCGGGGTGGGTGCTGTGGTTCTGGCGCGCTCTGCATAGTTGTTGCAGGCCCCCAGGGCCTTGGTGGCTCGTCCTCCCAGAAGATTCAGGGCGCACATTTGTTCCTGGTCTCCAGGTCTTCACGTGGGTCTGGGGGCTGTAACGAGGTGCATCTTCCCGGGGTCCCAGAGCCGCTGGGGCTGCCTCTCTGTCTCGTGTGCGTGGCGCTGGGCGCACCTGCTAGGCTGCCATCACCAAGTGAATGGGGCTGGCGCCCACCTGCCGGCCAAGTGCGTGTCTATCCCCGCAGACCCTCCTGCCGCCAGGCCCCGTGCTCTGGCGGCTCGGTCACCTGAGGATTGCTGCTGACAGTCCCGCGGGCTGGCAGAGGGCGGGGGTTTTGGCTTGCTCCTTTCCGCTGCTGACCCGAGGGAGTCACAGCCAGGATGGGAAGAGCGGCTGGTGACCTAGAGACCGTTTCACGTATGGAGTAGATGGCAGATGAAGTCTGTGCGCGAGATTGGGAAAGCTGTCGGCCACTGTGCGTTGCTTTATTATCTGTGCATACAAGAGCTGGGGTACAGGCCAGCGATGCGGGGGGTGAGAGAATCCGCCAGAGCAGGGAGCAGAACAGGCAGAAGGACTGAAGTACACTGCTGAGGGGAGCAGCGGGCGGCAGGAGAGGTCTGCGCGCCATGTGGGGCCCTCGCCGGCCGGCGGGGATCAAACCTGCCCTGCAGAGGCTGCGGGCAGCTTCACAGCTTGGTGCTCAACCACCTGCGCCACCAGGGAGGCCTCTTCCTGGTATTTTAAAACTCGGGGTTCTTGCCAAGATTCTCTTGGTGAGCGCTTTAGTCTCTGCAGGCACGCTGCGCCCCAGAGGGTCTGGAGATTCTCTGAGGAGCAAACCACCGCTGTTTGGGACTGAGACGGGCCTTGCAGTCAGGGCGAGCTTGCACTTCTGCACCAGGTTGGTCCCAGTGCCTCCTGCCCGCAGGCGCGCCCAGCCCAGGAGCCCCCCTGCACCAAGAGGTGGCACTGGGCTTCCTGGGCCCCTTCCAGCCGCGTCCTGCTGGCCGCCGTGGCCCCTGGCGGGAAGCATGTCCGCAACAGGCGAGGCAGGTGGGCCGCTGTGCCCCATTGCCGGCCTCCTGCTGAGATAAGGCCCGTCTGCTCGTCCTTGCTCCTCAGGCTGGCATTTCACAAGGTGCTCCTGTTGCCCTGTAACCATTTGGAAAATGCAAGAACTCAATGCAATGGTGAATAGTGAAATAAGCTGTTTTTTTTTCTTTCTGGCCCCGGGGGCTATCGGTCCTTACAGCATCGGCCAGGAGAACGGCTGGTACGCGTAGGCGCGGTGGCTTTTCTTCTTTAGAGGGAAAGGGAAGACGTGTTTGATCATGTGACTGATTCATTTCGTGCTTGCTCTCGTTTTGTCTGAAGTAGTTTGGCGTCTGACCTTTGTCCCGCGTTAGCTTTCCCCACCTCTTCTGCAGACTTTGAGAAGCAAAGTGTTGGTGGGCACCAGGGCAGGCCCCTCAGCTGGGGTGGAGCTAGCGCCACCCTCCCAGGGGGCGAGGTGGTCCTCCTTACCAGACCTCACCCCATGGGTCCTCCTTGAGAAGGGCTGCTGTTGGGTCTGTGGGGTGGGGGAGAGCAGACAGGGCGGCTCTGGAGGCTTCTGGGACTGAGGGGGACTTTGTGGCACAGTGGACATGTGACTCCTCACCTTGCTCAGGTGTGCACAGATGTCTCCAGGAAGGGCGTAGCTGTCACTCGATGTCAGCCCCTTGTCTGCCTATGCCTCTGCCCTTCTGCATCCTGAGGTCCAGACTGGGGTTTGTGGCTGGAAATGTGTGTCCTCAGCTCCGTGCAGGGCTTTCTGTTGGGGAGGTGGGAGGGGACCTTCGAAGGCTCCTCTGTGGCACCTACTGGCAGGCCCCTCCCACGTGCTATGGATGGAGGCCCTCTGTGCACTCCCGGCATCCTGGCACGCTCAGCAACACCTGCTCTGCACCCTCTCTGTGCCCCCTGCACACATACCCCAGGACTCCCTTTCAAGATGGATTTTGCTTTGCCACCAGAGGGGAGCTGGCATGAAGAGGAGAGTCCCTGACACCACCACCACCCCCACCCCCACAGCACACACACCTCTCAGCATCCAGAGTATCTGCTCTGGCCTTTTCAGTGTGGGCACTTCTTGGATCATAGCATGGGGCCTGGGGTTTATGTTTTGTTTTGTTTTTTAAAGATTTGTTTATTTTTATATAAGAACTGGGGTATAGGCTAGAGGTGTGGGGGGTGAGAGGATTCACTAGAGACAGAGTGGGGAGCAGAACAGGCAGACGGACCGAAGTACACTGCTGAGGGGAGCAGTGGGGAGACAGGACAAGGGAGGTCTGCCGCGCCATGTGGGAATCTCCCTGGCCAGCCGGGATTGAACCCACGCCGCAGAGGCTGCGGACAGCTTCATAGCGCTGCGCTCAACCTGCTGCGCCACCAGGGAGGCCCATATTTTTTTTTTTTTTAGGATTTATTTATGTATAAGAGCTGGGGTACAGGCCAGAGGTGCGGGGGGGTGAGAGGACTCACCAGAGACAGAGTGGGAAGCAGAACAGGCAGATCGACTGAGACACACTGCTGAGGGGAGCAGCGAGGAGACGGGAGGTCTGCTGCGCCCTGTGGGTATCTCCCTGGCCGGCCGGGGATGGAACTTGTGCTGCAGAGGCTGTGGACAGCTTCATAGGTTGCGTCTTAAGCCCTTGCGCCACCAGGGAGGCCCGGTTTATGTTTTAGAAAAGATTTCCGATCATCATAATCCTGCATCGATCGGTTTTTGGTGGTGGTTTACTTGAGTCAGGATTCAAATAAAAGTTCCCCATGTTGAGCTCAGCTAGTGTGTCTCATTCCTTAGGCCATGTTCCTTCTCCCCTAGAGCCTGGAGAAAACCAGGCCTCCTGTCTACGGAGCTTGTGGGTGCATCTCTGTGGGGTCATGTAACGTGTCCCGCCTCTTTGTGTGTCCTGTGAGCTAGTGGTCAGGCCTGGCTGCTTGACCTCGTTCGGGTTCATTGCCGCGCCCCAGAGGCTGGTGGCGATGTGCTTCTCACTGGGGAGCAGCGAGCTCACCTGTGACGTCAGCAGCTCTTTCTAACCCCCAGAGTGCAGTGCGCTTACTGCCCCCCCCACACACACACCGCGCACGAGAGCTGGGTGCACAGGCGCGGGCCCTGACCGAGGTAGGCTGGCTTGGATGCAGTGCCAACGGGCGGGAGAGCCGCTCGGCAGACTGCGCCGGAGTGCGTGGTGCCGCCACGATGAGGGGAGAGGCGCCCCCGGACAGGAGGACATTTTGCAATCCAGGGTCTGATGAGGACTCTGCTGTCTCCCTTGAAGAACGGGCCCGGGTCTCCGCAGCCATCGCTCCGAGGCAGTCACTCACTGGTGACAATGCAGGGGACGGCCTCGGCATGTTGGAAGATGTGGGGGGCTCCACAGTGAGGTGCTGCTTCCCATCACAGGCCTGCTCGCCCAGAAAGACCGGATGGCGTGGCCGGGCCATGGGGAGACGACCCTCCCGGTGGGAATGGCAGGTGGTGCAGCCACCTGCGAAGACGTCTGGCGGGCCTGCGCGGCTAGAGGTGGCCCCGGCTCTTCTTCCCTGGCTGGCGCCTCGCGTTTGGTCTTCTTGCGGGCTGCCCCGCACCCGCCCAGCTCTGAACAGAGGCCTCGGCGGCGGCGGGCCTTGCGCTCCACCCCGGGCTGGGCGCCCGAGGCCCGGGGCCGGGCGGTGACTGTGCTGAGGCTGTCCCGCCTCCGGCGAGGAGCGGGGCCCGTCTCCCGGCGCTGGTCCTGTGCAGGGGCCCGCGCTGCGGGGCGGACCCCGGAGTCTCCCCTTCCCTCTGCCTCGCCTGCCCCGGGCCTGGCTTCTGCCACCACGTCGCCACCTTTTGCGGCGGCGGCTGCACGTCGGGCGAGCGGGGGAGACGCCGCGCGGCCCGCTCTGGCCCGCGCCCCCTGGGTGGGTCAGCGGCGCCGGCCAGCGCGGTTCTGAGCCCGGTTCTGAGCCCGGTCTCCGCAGGCCTTCGCCCCTGGCCGCCCACCCCCGGGAGGAGCCGCGGGGCCCCGAGAGCCTCGCTCCCGCGCCCGGGGCGGGTCTGGCCGTGCTGCCCGCCGAGGGGACCCCGCGGGCCGCGGACGCCCCGAGAGGCTCCTGGGCCAAAACGCGGGACCCGGCGGGGGAGGCGGCTTCGACCTCCGAGGGTCTTGCGCGGGGAGGGGTGGCCGCCCGGAGGAGGGCGCCTCGGCGGGGACGGGCCTCTCTCCGTCCGGAGCCCGCGGGCGGCCGCTCCCTGGCGCCGCCCTGTGGTGCCTCCGCCGCGGCCCGCCGGCCCCGCCCTTCCGGCCGGAGGCCCCGCCCCTCCGGCCGCGGCCAGGCTGCCGCGTTGTCGGGGCGGTGGCGGCCGCCACGTCCCCGCTGCCCGCGCGGCACTGCGTCGTGCGTCATGCGTCGTGCGTCGTGCGTCGTGCGTCGTGGGGCGGTCGCCTTCCTGGGCGCGCCGCCCGGGCCTCGTTGACCCGCCCTGCGCCGCCTCCGCCTGGGCGCGGCCGCCGCGCTGTCAGACCCCGGGTCCTGGCGCGCCGACCGTCGGCCCGGGAACCTGCATTTCTAGAGCCGCCTGACGGTGGCGCTTCAGGGCGCAGACCGCGGGCTCCACGGCGAGTGCCGGGCGGAGCCGACCCACGGGGCGCGCTCTGGGGCCCAGGCGGTACCGCCCTGTCCTTGGCCTCGTGCCAGACGCGGGCAGGCCCGGGGTGCGGACGCTCGTTGGAATCTGCTCCCCCAGAAGCCCCGCGCGCGCCCTGCGCCCTGCGCCAGCCCTGCGTCCCTTGCCGCGCTCGCCCCCTTTCCCCCGTGCCGATTCCGGGCGCGCCGAGGCTGGCACGCAGGAGTGGGCTTGGCTTGGGCCCCGGGCTGCTTTTCCTCTGGTGACTCGCCTCCGTGTTCTCGGCGGTCTCGGTCAGGGCCCTGGCGGGACGAGGACCCGGGGATGTCTTCCTGGGAAATCTCTGGGCCAGCGCGGCGGCCCCAGGGCACCTGTCCGGAGGGCCACCTGGGCTGGAGCAGGGTGCGCGCTCCTGCGCCTCCCTCCCATGCCCCTGCTCACCCAGGGCCACCTCTGGAGACGGCCCCTCATCCTCATCTGCGCTTCCTCCCTCCTGGGAGTGCCCCAGGCCCCGGGGTGCCACTGGGCATGGCAGTGGCCCTGGGTTCCTTACACCACTTTCAGGGCTGGCATGATTTTCAGCTGGAGATCGTAAGGAGAGCATGGGGCTCTCACGTCTTACCCCCGCAAGCTTAACTGCCCAGTTATTTTGACTCAGGCTGGGCTGAGGTGTCTGGGATAGAACTTGGGTCATTGGGGGAGAGAAGTCTGCTCCCTGGATCTGGACCCTGGTCGTGGAAAAATAAAGAAAGGAAGATCTTTTTTTAAAAAAAAAATGTTTATTTATTTATTTATACAAGCACTGGGTACAGTCAGAAGCACGGAAGGTGAGAGAATTCACCAGAGCCAGAGCGGGGAGCAGAACAGACAGACTAACGAAGCACACTGCTGAGGGGAGCAGCGGGCAGCAGGAGAGGTCTGTGCGCCATGTGGGACCCTCGCCCACGGCCAGGGATCGAGCCGGCGCTGCAGAGGCTGCGGGCAGCTTCGCAGCCCTGCGCTCAACCGCTGCGCCCCCGGGGAGGCCCAGGAAGACCTTTTCTGTTGTCCTCCACCCTCTCTTCTGGATGTTCCACACGTGTGCTGCCTCTTAGGACAGTGCTGCCCTGGAGAGGGGTTTTCTGGGAGTTTGGGGCTGGGGTGTCTGGGGCTGTTGCGGGTGTTAGAACCGCCTGTGTAGAGTTGATGCGGAGGGCCTGGCGGCCTCTCAGCTGGGAGTGCTGGTCTACAGGAGAGAGACCCTGGAGTGATGTCCGCTTCGTCCTATTGAGGATGTCGAGGATGGCCTGGCCTGAGGAGGGCCAGGCTGGTAAAAGGCGAAATGCGATCCAACAGCGAGTCTGTCTCCAAGCCTGGGAAGTGGAGGGCGGCTGGGCTGGGGCCTCTGGTGTTCTGGAGCCGTGTGGCCTGCAGGACAGGTTGTGCAGGGGTTGGCCAGGGGCTTATGGGAGGTGGGGCAGCGTTCACCCTGCCTTAGAGAAGTGGCAGGCCTCAGCCGCGGTTGGCGGTCACACTGGTGTCTGGACCCCTGTCTGCTCGCAGGGGGGCTGAGAGCTGTCGTGCCACCCACCATACAGAGGACCTGGGGTGCCTCTGGAGGTTTGGGGAGGCCGGCTGGCTTGTGTTGAGGGCTGCGCCTGGTGTTGGTTCTGCTTTCTGGTGCTGGGCGGGAGCAGGATTGCGGATCCGCAGTGGGAGGCAGCCCAAGTCTTTGTCCTCGCCACCCCCCGGCTGTTGGGTCCAAGGAGGCTCTGCCCACCCTGCCTACGGGGGTCCTGCCTGCCCCCGCGTTCATGCAGTGCTGGCCACCCGCCTGGGCTATCAGGTTCCGCAGTCCTGCTGTGACAGTTGATGCGGCTCCAGGCCCTGACCACTTCAGCCCGAATGCTGAGCCAGCTCTTCGAGGGGGGCTGTGAGGGGGTCTGACTGGCAGTGATCTTGAGCCAGCCCTGGCAGCATCGGCCCTTGGGGTGCACAGTCTGATTTGCCACATAAACCTGACATCTTGCATTTGGGCGGGGCTGTACTGCATGCGGGCTGACTCCAAGTGACCACCTCTTCTCCTGTCTCCCCAGCCAGGGCCAACTCCTTCGTGGGCACGGCCCAGTACGTCTCTCCAGAGCTGCTCACAGAGAAGTCGGCCTGTAAGAGGTAAGCAGCTTTCTTTTGATCCCAGCATGCCTCTCCTCTAAAGCAGTGTATTTGTCAGCGAGATGCAGTTAGGAGGAGCCTCTGGTGCCTTTCATGCTCAGCATTTTTGGCAGGAACCATGTGTCTTGCCTCTTAACCGGTATCTTTGCTCCGATAACCTGTGAGTTGCTTTATTACATGTTCTGTTTCCGGGGGACGCCTGTGGTCTTGTGCTTTGAGATGGATCTTGCTCCTCTGGACAACTTCTCGGGGGGAAGAGTAGAGTAGGGGTCTGCCGCATTGACCCAGTTTCCCCCTGTGTCCCGGCACCCACGGATCCTGGACCCTCCTTGGCTAGTGGGTGCAGAGCTTCGGGCTGGGAAGAAGCTGGCTGGCCTGGCACGCCTGCCGGTGGGGCGGATGTCTGCAGGGGCCTGGCCCGCAGCGCGCTCAGACCTGGATCGGCCTGCTGGGAGCCTGGGGGTGAACAGGGAAGTGCAGAAGGGTGCAGAGGACAGTGGCCAGAGAGAGAAGGCATGGCTGGCAGGCCCAGTGGGCAGGGGCGAAAATGGAATTGGGGGAGCCTGTGCGTTACACCCCCCCCCCCCCGCCCCATGCAGGAGCAGGCAGTGCTGCGGGCAGGCCCTCCCTGGAGCCGCGCGTTGCCGGCACCGGCGACTGGTCAGCGCGGCGTGGGAGGGAGGGCCCCCGTGCGCCTCCCGCTCGGAATGGGGGGAGTAGGTCCAGACTGGCCATCCGTGTGTTGAGAGGTCTGTGGGGGTGAGTGCGCATCACTATGTATCTTATGCTTCTTAATTCTTGGTTGTGGTGCTTATTCGAGATAGCCGAGTTTTGTCCCTCTGGTTCTAAAGCTTGCTCACGTCCCCACACACGTAGCCTCTCGGGTCACGGATTGCTGTGTGTTTCCAGTGATTGCTTTTCTACATTTACGTAATTTTTACACAACCGGAGCCCTCTGCAGGAACCCGTTTTGCATTTGCCCCTGTGACGGCGTGAGGCTCCCGCACAGCATGCTCACGCCTTCGTCCCGCTGCCCCTCTGTCGTGGGGCGCGGAGGCCTTTGTTCTCAGCACAGGGTGGCATCTGCATCCCGTGCTGGCAGCGAGGCCACCCGCCCAGCCAGCAGGGACAGGGCCTGCCCAGGCGCCATCTCGGGTCGCGGGGTGGCCGACCTGTGTCACCCAAGCATTTGAGAAGTCCTTGGTTCCTCTGCTTTCCAAACTTCACGCTGGCTTCTCCCTTTGTTTTCCATCGTGTTAAAAAGGCATTTAAAATGTTGACGATGCCTGTGGATGGGAAAACATTCAAATATGCATAGGGCCTGAAAGCTGTTTCTTGGGTACCCCACACTCCCCCTCTTTTTTGTCCCCTTTTCCCCTGTGTAACTCCCTGCTTTCTCCAGACTGGACCACGGGGAGACCGGGGGACCCACACTTGGACCGAGCATAGACTCGCTGGGCCTCGCCCCACCGCACGCACCGCTTGCGCCCTGGCCCTTGCTGGCGCCAGGCTGTGGCCTCCCCCAGACGCAGACCGCAGCCAGCCCCCTGAGAGGCTCTGGCAGTGGGGAGCGGTGCCTCGATGCTCTTGGGTCTGAGCTGAGCCCGGCCTGTCCTGAGCTGGTGCATCCGGAGGAGCCAGGCGGGGAGGCCAGGAGAGGCCCTGCCCTGCTGGTTTATTCTGGAAATACGCCTGTCTGAAAATTTGGAGCTGCAGTGTTTTCCTTTTAAAATGTGTGATTAAAGTGTTTCTGAGGGAGGGCGGGGCTCGGGAAGGAGCGGGCTCCGTGACACCCGGGGTGCCGCTGCTCAGCCACGCTTGAGTCTGTCTGGGGTAAACAGCAATGGCCTGCTGTGGTGGGGCACCCCTCTGCGGGCTACCCCACCCACGTGCGCGCCCCCCCCCGCCCCGCCCCGCCCCAGGCCGAGGTCTGAGGAAGCTGGTAGCCTTCGCGGGAGGTGGGAGAGCGGGGAGGGGACCCCTGGCCTGGCCCAGCAGTCCCGACTGTACGTGCCCCCCCCACCCCTTCCCGGGTGACGGGAGGCTGAAGAGGGGCGGTTGAAACAGACTGAGTGGAGGCGGACGCGCCTGTCACCGAGTCCACAAGTGTCCTCTCTGTGTTTTCCGCTCTGCAGCTCAGACCTGTGGGCCCTCGGCTGCATCATCTACCAGCTCGTGGCGGGACTGCCGCCCTTCCGGGCAGGGTGAGCGCCGCTGTGCACATGGGCAGCCGGGCTGGCAGGGCGGGAGGGCTTTGGGGTCCCGTCCCAGCTGCATGCGGCGGTGGCTTGTGTCGAGTGACGGTTTTCTTATTTTACAGAAACGAGTATCTTATATTTCAGAAGATCATTAAGTTGGAATATGACTTTCCGGAAAAATTCTTCCCTAAGGCCAGAGACCTCGTGGAAAAGCTCCTGGTGAATATTTTGAATTTTCTTCAGGTGGGAGGATCCCATCGCTGTGCCCTGCACCCCCAGCCGTCAGGCACCTTCGGGTCTCTGGAGTGACGGTGATTGTGGGTACATTCACTGTGAGAGCCGCCCCCCTCCAGGCTGCTCACCCGCGGCCCGAGCGGCCGCGCTCCCATGCCCTCTGTACTGCGCACCAGCCTGCTGCGGCCTTGGCCCATGGCTGCTGGGCCTGGCCGTGCGGGTGGCCGGCTGGCTGCAGTGAGCCTGTGGGGGCAGCGCTAGAGCCACTGCCGAGGCCGTGGGCATAGCGCAGGTGACACAGCAGAGGCCCACAGGTAGCTGCCAGAGCTGTGTCCCGGGCGCGCTGCCCCCGCTCCAGCCCCTTGGCGGGCTCCGTGCCCCTGGGCTGGGTGGGGCTGCAGCCAGCCCCTTTCCCCGCACCTTGTGCGTCATGCACATTTCATCCGTGGGGTCCTTCGGATAGGGCGCTGCTGGGGTGGTGGGCGTGTCCCTCCCGCGCTGACAGCTTGCTGGCCAGATGGTTCTTCGCGCTCTCCTCCAGGCGTGGTCAGCTCCTTGCTGCCCATCGAATGTGGAGGTGGTAATTCCCGTTCGCCTGTGCGGGGGCGGGGGCAGAGACTGGGGAGAAGGGCCCAAGGGTCCCCCCCAGGCTCTGGCCTGACTTGGGTGTGCCCCGGTGCTTTCCTGTCCCCGGGAGCAGCTGAGTTGAGAAGAGCTATTCGCAAAGACTCTTCTGGATCAGAATTTTTCAACCTGACACTGCCTTGTTTCAACTTAATTTCAGGTTTTAGATGCTACAAAGAGATTAGGCTGTGAAGAAATGGGCGGGTACAGTCCTCTTAAGGCCCATCCCTTCTTTGAGTCCATTACGTGGGAGAATCTGCACCACCAGACGCCCCCGAAGCTCACGGCATACTTACCCGCCATGTCCGAAGACGACGAGGACTGCTACGGGAATGTGAGCCGGGCGGCTGTGGGGCGGGGCGGGGGTATGTGTGTGTACACACGTACGGGCCTGTCCTGCTCGAGGTGGGGCTGCTGTGTGTTCAGCACCCCAGGCTGGGTGCCAGGTGGTGGCTGGCGGTGGGGCTGCCTGCCCGGTGCCCCCCACCATGCTGGCTGGAGAGAAGCTCCTTGTTTCCTGGGGCTGTCTTTGGCCCATGGGGGTTGGACAGGAGCCAGTGAATGCAGCGCCTGTCTGCCCGTCCCCTTGGGCTCTGAGCCCCCTTTGTGAGGGGTTGACGAGGTGTCCCAGAGGGCAGCCAGCATCCTCTTGAGCACAGAGGCACCGCCCTTCTAAGGGAGATGGGTGAAGAGGCTCAGGCAGGGTGGGAGTGGCGCGAGTGCTGTGGGGCTGTGGCCTTGCAGCAGAGTGGGGGGTTGGTTCACTGCACCCTGGAGGGGAGTGTGGACTCTACTCCTTCCCCCATCCCCCATCCCATGTCACTGCTGGACCTGCACAGGTGCAGCTGAGGGGGCCAGGGTAGAGCAGACAGGGTGCCTCTAGAAAGTCCGGTGGGGCACAGTGCAGTGGCACCCCTGGACAGGAGCCCTGAACACGGGGGCTGTGGTCTGAGCCTCCAGCTGCGTTGCAGGGTACGGGGAGGATGGGCCTGACTTTGACATGTCTGCAGGCGTCACCTTGGCCAGGCCTGAGCCCTGGTCACCCCGTGTAGGGGTGGGGCTGACGGGGCAGCCCCCCACCCACTGCCTTTATAGGCTTGTTGAGACACGGGAGAGCATTGGGGGTGGCAGCCAGGACCCTCTGCCGGCACGGGGAGCTTGGGAAGACGCGCTCCTTTCCTTCGCTTAGCGGGGCCTCCCTCATGCACCCTGCCGGGCTCCCCGCCCAGTGCGCACTTTGTGATGAGCCAGTTTTCCCCATCGAAGTGGGTGCACCGCTGCCTCCAGGGCAGCAGGCGAGTGTGGCTGTGCCAGGCTGCATGAAGTTTTGCTGAGATTGAAGGGAGTAGTATTTTTTTTTTTTTTAAGAGAAATCGTTTTATTTCTTTTTTTTTTAAAAGATTTATTTATTTACTTACGTAAGCACTGGGCACAGTCAGAAGCGCGGGAGGGTGAGAGAATTCACCAGAGCCAGAGCGGGGAGCAGAGCAGGCGGAAGGACCGAAGGACACTGCTGAGGGGAGCAGCGGGCGGCAGGAGAGGTCTGCGCGCCATGTGGGACCCTCGCCGGCGGCCGGGATCGAACTGGCGCTGCAGAGGCTGCGGGCAGCTTCGCAACCCAGCGCTCAACCGCTGCGCCACCGGGGAGGCCCCTGAAGGGAGTAGTATTTTGAAAACTGAGTGTAGTTAGTCTCGTTGGAATATGGGGTGACTGCCAGACTCAAAACATGGGCCCGCTGGGCTGAAGGAAGGGTGTGCTGACCTCCCAGGCCCTCCACTGAGCCTCTTGGCATCTGGCCTGGGCAGAGCGGGGCTTTGGGTCATCAGGCCCAGGCCTCCCCCTGGTGGTACCACCTCCTGGGGTGAGCGTCATGGTGAGCCCTCTCCCGGGCCAGCTCTTCTGAGGGGTGCCCAGGATGCCCCCACGTGCAGGAGAGGCAGGGGCAGGCCTCATTGGAGCTCGCTGCCCTGGGCCCCCTCGCCTCACGCCCCTCTCTCTCCGCAGTACGACAACCTCCTGAGCCAGTTTGGCTGCATGCAGGTGTCCTCCTCCTCCCACTCCCTGTCTGCCGCAGACCCGGGCCCGCCCCCCAGGGCCGGCAGCAACATCGAGCAGTACATCCACGACCTGGACAGCAATTCTTTTGAACTGGACTTGCAGTTTTCCGAGGAGGAGAAGCGGTTGTTGCTGGAGAAGCAGGCCAGTGGGAACCCTTGGTGAGAACCCATTGGCGCAGTGGGGCTCCCGTGGGGGGGGCATGGTGTGGGGGGCACACGGTGCTGCCTACCCACGCGGTTTTGACCCACAGACTGGGCTCGTGTGGGTTTGCGTTTTCACCCCTGTTAGGCATCTTCTTGGACCTTTGTGTTCTTTGACTTTGTCTCCTGGCGTGATTTTTTTTCTTTGAGTCTTGAGAGCCAGGGGCTGGGGGTGTATTTCTGCTGTTCCCTGCCGTGCTCCGTGGGCAGCGCTCTGCTCTGCGTGTGTCGTGGGAGGCGCAGCGCCTCATGGTCGCCTCTGCTCTTCCGCTTGGTCTCCGCTGGGCCACGGAGGGAGCCGCTCCCTCCAGCCTGCGCTTGGTGGACTCGCCTGGCTGGGGAGACATGGCACGTCGCAGGGTGCGTGAGCTGGAGGAAGATGGCGGGGCAGGGCGTGAGGCTGGCTGGGTGGAGCACGCCCAGGACCTGAGGCGTGGAGGAGGGGCGGGCACGGCACTTCCTGGAGCTGGCTGCTGCACGACATCCCTGGCGGCTGTGACCAGAGCTTTGACCAGGGCTCTGCTGGCCCGGCTCAGACAGGGCAGGGATTCCCGGGCCCTGCCTGTAAATCTGCAAGAAGGCCTCTTGCTGGGCCAGCAGCCTGTGGTTCTGGGCCGAACTGAGCAGCTGGGGTGGGGCAGACTGCAGACCCTGCAAGCTGCTTGCTCTTTGGGGTCCTTTTCTTTCCCTCCACTTTGGAAGCTGACAGTTGAGAGCTGGAGGCACCTGACGGGTCAGCGGTCCTCATCCCCTTGAACTGAACAGCAGGTTTTGCCGGTCTCTGTCCTGCGGGACAGTGATTCTAGTTACGTGGCCCACGGGCCAGAGTCACCCCATCATGATTATGATACCAGGTGATAAGGGGCAGTAAACCGGCCAGAGACATGCCCGAATGGTTTACTGGTCACTGTCTGAGCTCTTCACCTGTGCGCATAATTGCAAGACCACTCAGGTTCAGACAATGACAATAACGGGATTTATTTAACAAACCAGGGAAACAGTCACCAAGGTCACAAAAGACTGTTTACTTCACCTGAAGCCATGTCCAGTATTTTTTCTTTTTAAGATTTGTATATTTATTTATACAAGCACTGGGTACAGTCAGAAGCGCGGGAGGGTGAGAGAATTCGCCAGAGCGGGGAGCAGAGCAGGCAGAAGGACCGAAGGACACTGCTGAGGGGAGCAGCGGGCGGCAGCAGAGATCTGCGCGCCATGTGGGACCCTCGCCGGTGGCCAGGGATCAAACCCCCCGCTGCAGAGGCTAGGGGCAGCTTCGCAGCCCAGCGCTCAACCGGGGAGGCCCTTATTTATTTTTTTATACAAGAACTGGGGTACAGGCCAGATGCGTGGGAGGGTGAGAGGATTCACCGGAGACAGAGTGAGGAACAGAACAGGCAGCCTGACGAAATACACTGCTGAGGAGAGCAGCGGGCAAGACAGGAGAGGTCTGCCGCACTATGTGGGACCCAGTCCGGCCGGCCGGCCGGGATTGAACCGGCGCTACAGAGGCTGTGGACAGCTTCACAGCGCTGCGCTCAACCGCCTGCGCCACCAGGGAGGCCCTGTTCATTGTTTTTTAACTGCATATTTGAAAGTGTCTGTTTTCATTTTTCGTATGAAAATGTCAGTGGATCTAGCCCTGACAGGAGAAGCTCTCTGGGTCTCCCATGAAGCTGAGGCGTGTGAACAGTGCCCGGCACTGCAGATCTGAGGACCAGCTTGTTGTGGCTGCCGGTCTTCATCCTTAAGGGTCATTTCTAGAGCCTGGGGCGGGCGGAGGAGAGAGACCTGGGTGTGGAGTGGTGGGGGGGTGGCCACTTTCACAGTATTTTGTGTGAGGTGCCCGCCAGGCGCTCCCCCCACGCTGACTCTGAGGTAGAAATCAGGAAGACTCCTTTAGGATCTTGCACTTGTCAAAGTGCGTCATATCACTAGCAGCTGCACTGATGGGCCAGTTGCCCGCATGACCGCTCCACCTGCCCTTGCCGGGCCCCATCTGTTGGGGTATCACTTGGGCGCTGGAGGAAGGGGCTGGCTTGCTGCGCCCCCACCTCCGCCCAGTGCCACCATGCTCTGCCATCGGCCGGCCGGGTCATCCCTCCCTCAGGACCGAGGGCCCCTCGGCGTGTGTGCTGGCCGCCCTCCCCACCAGCCGCCCTCATGGCAAGGCCGTGGGCCCCGTGCTGAGTCCCACACCTGTGGCGTGTGCCCACATGCCAGTGCCCCCCAGGAGGACACGCGGGAGGTGGGTTCATTTATCTGGGAGCAGGACACTGGGGTTTCCGGTTGGCATCTTGCTTCGTTTTTGGTTGTGGTTTAAGACCTTTTCTGTTACTTTGCCCCTGCCTCTCGCGGGGCTGTGTTTGCTGGAAGCCTCCAGCTTGTCTTCTCGGCTTATTTTGTTCTCCTGCTTGGTTTTGGTGTCTTGCTTGTTTGTCAGGCCTGAAAGGAACCCCCTTTCCTGAGACCTGGTCGCTGCGCCCTTCTCCCCTTCCTTCGAGTTCTCGCGAGTTTCTCCCCGTCTGCCCGGGAGCACGATGCCACAGGTGGTTCTGCTGGCCAGGCAGGCTCTGTGCTCGAGCGGCGCTCTGCCCTGAAGGGCCTGGCTGTGCGCGCCGCCCCCAGCCTGCGCTCCAGTCAGACTCTGCCCCGTGCCAGTCTCCTCCGAGTTGCTGATCTGGGGTCCTTCACACAGGGGCTCCCAGTCACAGGGACAGGGGTGGGGAGAGGCCCTGCTGGTGGCGGTGTCTTCCCGGCCGGCAGGCCCCCTTTTGTCACCCTGGAAGGCCCCTTGACGACTCTCCGTCTGTTTCAAGGCGTCTGGCTGTCTTTAGACTCCAGAGTCCACTGCCACGCTTCTCCTCACACCAGGCACAGCCTTTCAGGAGCATCCGGCTGTCACAGCTCACGTGCTGCTCACCGTTTATTTGGGGCCAGGTCCTCAGTTCTGAGGTCTGGGTCAGGAAGCCCCGTAGGCTCTGGGCGGCATCGGCTGGGTCAGGCCAGGCCGGCGGAGTGCGGGGTGTCCAGCCCCGGCTCCAAGGAGAGCACGGGACGCCCATGATACAGCAGTGGCCACTGAGGGAACAGTGGCCCGGAATGCTCTGTTTCTGCGTTGGCCCTCACATTCCCCGGCCTCCCGGGACGCAGACATGCTGCCAGCCGCGGCCCAGAGGTGCAGACGCAAAACCGCCTGGCTGGTCTCCTGGGAACCGGCGCGAGTCGGGCTCGTGACGACTGTCCGCCAAAGCTGTGTTTGGCACCGGCTGCGCCAGCTGCTCCTTGTGTGCATTGCAGCACTGGTTTCCGGCGCGGGCCTCAGGGCTTTGTGTTCCTGACGTGCTCCGGGCTCTGAGCGCTGCCCTGGCGCCCGCGTGGCGCTCACCTCTGGACAGCCTGGGTCACGGCTGCGCCTCGCCCCAGGGGCCGTGTGGCCCCTTCTTCCACCGTGCGAGGCGGCAGGCGGCCTGTCCCGGACCCGGACCGGGCGCAGGTGGAGGCGCCGGGGCGGCGGCTCGTCTGTGTGGGGCAGGCCGGCTCAGGCGGGGTGGGCAGGCGGCGTCGGGAAGTTCATTCGGAAGGCAGGCGGATGGAGCAGCCTATCTCTGACTCTCCGTTTCTTTTTTTCTAGGCACCAGTTTGTAGAAAACAACTTAATACTGAAGATGGGCCCAGTAGACAAGCGGAAGGTGAGCGCCCTCCCGCCCGCCTGGGTCTTGACGCCCCTCGAGCCGTGACCGCTGAGGGGCTGCAGCCTCCGGGGAGCGTTCTGAGCCTGCACGTGGCCCCGGCCGTCTGACCCGTGGGGTGGTTCCTGCCGCGCACGAGCTGGCTCCGAACCGGCTTCAGAGTTTTGTTGAGTTGGGGCAACTCCGGCACCCAGCAGGAGCCCGCTGCCCCGCTGGGGGGTTTCGAGAGGTGCTCTGTGGTGTTGTATGAATTGATTGTGGCATCAAAGCTGTTGGCGTCCACTCCCTCTGCTGGCTGGGCTCCTGTCCCCCTTCTGGCCCGCTCAGCCTCACCTACTCCAGTGTCCTCCATGATGGGCTGCGGGAAGGGGGTGAAGGGCCCGTGCCTGGCACAGGTCTGGCCAGCGTGGCGCAGAGGGCACGAGAAGCAGGGGCCTGGCTGTCGCTGGGGGCGGTGGGTAGTCACTGAGCAGCCGGACTGCCGCGGGGTAGGCCTGCTGTCTCTCACGGGGCCGCCCAGGAGAGGTGCCCAGAGAGGCGATGGGGGGCGGGGGGTTGTTGCTCGCCAGTGGGCAGACCTGGCCGGCAGCGCTGGCTCCGCTTGCTGTGCCTGAGTGACTGGGTGGGGATGGCTGCGGCCCCCGTGCCACTTCATGCTGGGCCTCGGCCGGCCGGGTCTGCATGACTGTGGTTTTCCCGTCAGGGCTTATTTGCACGGCGGCGACAGCTGCTGCTCACAGAAGGGCCACACCTGTACTACGTGGATCCTGTCAACAGAGTCCTGAAGGGCGAGATCCCGTGGTCGCAGGAGCTCCGGCCAGAGGCCAAGAATTTTAAGACCTTCTTTGTCCACACGGTGAGGGTGTCCCCAGGGGTTCTGCGTGCAGGGCAGCTGGAGGCCCAAGCGTCCCAGTGCCCTTTCCCCAGTGCCAGGGCCTAAGTTGGGCTGGGAGCCCCCTGTGCGTGTTTCTCCACTGAGGGTGACCCACAGGGTCCGTGGGGCTTCCCTGCATGCTGCACGTGTGCGGCGTGAACAGCCTCCCTGCTCGTGGTGGCCGGTGGTGCTGCAGTGGCCGCGCGCGCGCACCGGACGGTTTCTCTCTGGCGGGCTTCTGGGGGCGCTGAAGGGCTTCTGTCTCCGCAGCCCAACAGGACGTATTACCTGATGGACCCGAGCGGGAATGCTCACAAGTGGTGCAGAAAGATCCAGGAGGTGTGGCGGCACAGATACCAGAGCCCACCGGACGCTGCCGTGCAGTGAGCGCCTGCGTGCGCACCAGGACCCGTGTCCCGTGTGGCCCGGCCGCCGCGGGGTGCTTCCAGACCACCTGCCGGCCACCTCCAGGGCGCCGACGGCGGGCCGGGCAGCTTTTTATTTAAAAGAAAAGAAAAAAAAAATACCCAACCATACAAAGAACAAATCAACGCCGAAAGGAATTCAGGGCCGCTTTGCTTGTTCCCTCTGCCCTGCGGATGCCCGTGTCCCCGCCTGCGGGCCCTGCGCCCGCAGCCACAGCTCCCGTGTGCCGGGGCCCCTGGTCCGCTGTGGCCGGGGGTCAGATGTAGGCTCTTCCCACCCCGTGTCATCATGGAACTCTTCCGGGGTGCCCCCCTCGCGCTGGGAGGGGAGGGCTCTTAGCCTCTGGCCTTGGGCTCCTCCTCTCTGGTCCCTGAGTGATGGCCTGTCCCTGCCCCCACGGCCCCTTGTCCACCTCCCTATGTGGCTCTGGCTGCAGGATTCTGGCTCCCGCTGTGCACCTGTGCGGGCCCGTGCCTGTGCAGGCGCCAAGATGTGGACGCGCGTCATCCATGTGAAACTGGAGGGGCTGGCAGTGCGCCGTCACACCCCTCTGCGAACGTGGCATGTCGGGGGGCGGGTGCTGCCTGCCGTGGGCCATCAGCTGTCTCCCCAAGAGCCGAGCCGAGCATTGCGACCTGGCAGCCCCTCGGAGGGTGTGTGTGGAGGGTGCAAGGGCAGACCTCCCCGCTTGGTTACGTAGGGCGATGCATGTGGGTCAGGCCATGCCTGCAGGGCTGAGGCGGGGCAGCCCCCACTTGGCTCGGAGCCCTTGCGCACCTCCATGGGACCGTCTCAGCGCCTTCTGGGCTGCTGGGCACCTGGCCCCATCGGGACCCTGCCTGACTCGGGCTCAGGGCCTGCTGCCCTAACGGTCAGACTTCTCTCCTGCCCCTGTGGAAGCCATGGCGGCCGGGACTCAGCAGTCTTGTGTGCGTGGCGGCTGCTCCCCAGGCAGAGAGGTCCTGTTGGCTGTGCGGTTGGCCCTAGGGGAAGGCGAGGAGGTGGGAGGAGCACAGACCGAAGTGGTGTGCGCCACTGTCACCGAGCCCCGGAAGGACTCCTCCGGACAGGACAGCACGCCGCCGCGCTGGTGACTCGTGGTCCTTGGGCCAGGACGGAGCCCTCAGGCTGGTGGGTGCAGAGCCCCTCTCGTGACCAGAGGCGGAAGAGCAGTGTGGCGCCCTCACCTTGCTCAGAGGGGGGCCTGTGGGCTCGGCCAACACGGAGTGGGAGAGACGGCGCAGCCGGCCTGCTCGGGCGCCGAGGACGCAGGACCCAGAGGGCTGCTGGGCGGATACTGGGTCAGCCCGCTGCCCCGGGAGTGCGGTGCAGGCCAAGCCCTTGCCTCACACCTCGCTTCGGAAGTCTGGCCTGTGTTCATCTGCTTTTTTAAAAAGCGAGCCTTGCTTGGCCATTTCTTTCAGGAATTTCACTTCAGGCTCACTTCGTGCTGTGCCACACCCTCCTCGAGCAGGCCGTGTCTGCGCGGTGCAGGCAGCGGGGTCAGCTGCCTGTGGTGCCCCCCCCCCCCCGCCCCCCGGCTGATGGCAGGAGGTGGGTAGAACTGGCAGGGGCTGCAGCAGGGCACGCGCTGGGCTGCTGGGGTCACGACACCCCCCCCCCGCCCCCCGGGCCGCACCACTACCTCCCGGCTTCACCGCCAAGCACCCATCAGTCATCTCCAGAGCCAGAGGTGACGGGGCAGGGCTGAGCTTGCAGCCAATGGAGCCGACGTGACTGCCGTAGCTTAAGCCTGCAGCCACTCTGGGGGAGACTGCTCCCCCAGAGCCCCCTCCTCATGTGTCAGACTCTCGCCTGCACGCCTTGCCCTGTCCTCACGCCAGCTGTAGTTTAATGCTGCCCTTCCACGCCACTGTCCCACGTGCGGGCACCTTGCGTTCCAAGACGTGGACGTGGGTGTTGGTAACAGCCACAGACTCACGGGACCCCAAGGGTGGACCTGCACGTAGTGAGAGACCAACCCGGGCCTGCGTCTCCCTGGAGGCAAGGACGAGCGTCATTGCCCAGCCCCGCTCCCCCAGGTGGAGTCACCCCCTTGGTACAGACGAGGGAGGACAGCTGGGGGCCTGGCTGAGAGGACTGGCCTCGCTGGCTCAGGCAGCGCCAGCCTTGCCTCTGGGAGGGAAAGGAAAACAGGCTGCTGCTTTCCTGCTGCCTGTGCCCCCCCCCCCACAGTGCCACGTGGTGAGCGCTGGCTGGGGGCTGGCTTTGGGGAACATGGCTTTGCAGCCACACCAGGGCTGGTAGGCACTGCTCGTGCTCCAGTCCTTGGGGCCACTCAGACCTGAAGGAATTGCAGCAGATGCCCCGTGGCACTCCTACTCCCGGTGTCGGCACAGGCTCTGGGAGAGTCTGGACTTGCTTAAAACCAAACTTTGTTTTCTGGAAGTCACTGGAGGTTCACGCCACCCCAGAGGAGGCCACTGCGAGCCTTGTGGTGTTCAGCTACCACCTCTCAAAATTTGCTTTTTAAACTAAACTGGGAACATACAGCATCTGCCCCTTTGCATCCAGCTTTTTCCACTTGCTGTGTTAGCATTTGCCCATGTCATGCGTGGTGGTGCGAAAACATTGTTTTTAGTGATTATAGAGCTGAGTGGCCACGTTATCATTTACCTGATCATTTCCCTGTTGTAACATTTAGATGGTGTCTGGGTTTGCACTATTTAAATAATGCTGTGATCCTTACAAATCTTGATTTTTGACCTCTTCCCCACCCCCACTGATTCCCAGGAGTGGTATTTTTGGGTCAAAGAATTACTCATTTTAAAGGTTTTGGTAGTCTGTGCCCAGAGCCCCAGTGCAGACGCTCTAGGCAGGCCCCGGGCCCCAGTGAGCATGAGTTCTGGTAAGCCATGTGTTCCAAAGGGTTGGATAAGACTGCCTTTTTTTTTTTTTTTAATGCTAAAACGTCATTACTGCAGTTCATTCATTTCCCCCAAAGCCTGTGTCCTTGTGTTCTGAAATCTGGAATCTGGTTATGCTCGCATGCCAGCTGACCCCCACCCGCTGCTCTGGCCATGTGCTCGGTGATGCTTCAGGGTCTCGTGCTCTGTCCACAATGGTACTGACTTGGTGTCTGCACAGCCGGCAGAGAGGGAAAGGTGTTGAACTGACCTTGCCACATGCTTAGTGGGTGATTGTGATTCAGCTAGACTCAGAGCACAGGACCCGCTTAAAATCAGCAAGAGCGAAGGTTCTAGTGAAGGAGGAATCACCTGGTGGTTGGGTTTCACAGAAGTGCATTTGCCAGGTTTCTCTTAAAGGGGGGGGGGGGGTCAGTCAGCTCGGCTGGGCGTGCGGAGGCTCCTTTCCGCACTGCGGTGGTGTCAGGGCCTCTCCCCATCTGCACCCTGGCAGGCTGTTCGTTGTCTTCAAGGCCAAACTGCTGAAGTTTGATTTCATTCTTACTCCACTTTAGTCTGGGGTCTGTTAACTCTGAGGGGAAACATAGGAGCTGTGTCTGGGTGCTTGCTGTGTAGACCAGGTCTTGGCCTTCCTGGCGTAGGAGGGCCCTCTTCCCTGGCTGGTCGGCGGGTGGAGGGTGCTTGCTGCCCGGGCTGCCGAGGCTGCGGTGGCGAGGCTCGTTCTCGCAGACGTTGCCCTCCACCTTCTCCGTGCTGTTTCTTTTCCTGCCCAAACCTGACCTGACGCTGGCCAGTGCCCTTCTGTCCTGGCAGGCCTCCTGCCCGTGGCCTCTGCGCCTCCAAGCGGCGGGCTGCCCTCCTGTGGAGAGCGGAGGCGGTGGAAGTGCTTCCTCGGAGCGTTTTGCAGCCCGGCCTGGTGGGCGGCTGCACGAGCCTTGGTGTATACCTGACTCTGCCCCGTAACTTGTCTTCATTAGGAAGAATCATCACACTTTATGTACAGAGAATTTTTACGAAATGCGAACCATTTTTAGCTGTGTAATGCATCCTGTCTAACCCTTCTGGCAAATTACGAGTAGGGGTCACTTGGCTGGACAAAAGCCTTTCATGAGCCTGAGTCTGATTGGACATGGCAAAGTTCAGGTTTGCAGTATTTAGACCTGCTGTATCTGTTCTTAACAACACACAATATGAAGAGTGAGTAGGTAGCTGCCCTTCGGGCTGGAGGCAGGCAGTTAGGAAACGCGTGATACTCTCTACCTGGTCAGTAGCTGTAACTGTGATGTACAGGCAAAGCAAAAATTTAAAAAAACGTATTAAAACAAATAATGCAATGATATTAGGATATACATACACTTTTGTATTTTTATTCTTATATAAGGTTATTTGCTGGCTATCGTTGGCCTCTAGTTCAGTCTGTTATTTAAAATCTAATATATGAATTACTTGGATTGAATTCATGTCCGGGGCCACGTTGTATGTATTGATGTACAGCCTTGAATGTGAATAATTATTGTAAACTATATTTTACAACTTTTTTTCTGGCTTTATTATATAAATTTTCTATTTGGTCAATGATTTAATCATATAATTTAATGAACCTGTTTTGTTTTGTTTTTCAAATATTTGTGCTTCAGATGTAGTTACCGGATGATGAATTTTCCACGTATGCTCGATAGTCTTGTAATAAAAGCGCATGTAGAGTGTAGACGCTCCGGCCTGGCTCTCTCGGGGCGGGGGCGCCGCGGCGGGGGGGGGGGGGGGGCCGGACCCCGCCGCCGGAAGTGGGCACGGCCGGCCGCCTTTCCGGGCCGGAACTTCCGGCCCCCGCGTCACGCGGGGCGGGCGCCTTCCGGGGCAGGCCGGGGGCGGGCCGGGCCGGGGACGCTATTAAAGGCCGGACGCTTCCGGCGGCGCGGGCTGCGGCGGGGCTTGCTGGGATCATGGCGGAGAACCACTGCGAGCTGCTGCCGCCGGCGCCGGGCGGCCTCGGGGCGGGGCTGGGGGGCGGCCTGTGCCGCCGCTGCAGCGCGGGGCTCGGCGCCCTGGCCCAGCGCCCCGGCGGCGTGTCCAAGTGGGTCCGGCTGAACGTGGGCGGCACCTACTTCCTCACCACCCGGCAGACGCTGTGCCGGGACCCCAAGTCCTTCCTGTACCGGCTGTGCCAGGCCGACCCCGACCTGGACTCGGACAAGGTGAGGCCCGCGCGGGCCGCCCCGCCGCGCCCGGCGCCGCCGCCGCCCCGCCGCGCCCCGCGCCGGGGAGGACGGGCCGGCGCCCCGGGCCCCCGCCCCAGGCCCCCGCGGCCCCGCGCCGCGGGCGTGTCCCCGGGCCCCGCCGTCGATCCACCTTCCGGCCCCCGCCCCCCGCCCGGCGAGCGAGCCCCTTCCTCCCCGCCCACATTCCGGACGCGGCCTGGACGCCGGCGGGGGTCGGACGCGTCTCCCCGGGACTTGCATCTGGACTTGGCGCTCCATTGTTCTCGGCCCGACGCGCACCCGCTCGCCGCGCGCGGAGGGCCGGCCGGGGTGGCTCCTCGAGGGGGTGTCGCTCGGGTGAAGGGGTGGCCCAGGGGAGGCGAGGAGGGGCCGCCGGCACGTCACTGCCTGCCCGTGAGCCTCGTCTCCCTGCCGCCTCCACGCCGGCGGCAGCTCCAGGTCGGCTTGCAACTTGTCTTGGGTCAAAATTAATTCTCTGTCGTGCAGATGGTGACAAACTCTTAACTTTGCGAGGCTCCAGTGAGGAGCCCTGCGGGCGCGCTGGGCGGCGGGGGCTGGGAGGGCCTGCGGGGAGTGTGGGTCCCTGTGCTTGTCCCAGGCAGCTCACCAGCCTGATTCTCACTTTCCTGGGGCCTCCAGGCCTAAGGCTCCCCAGATCCCTCTTCGAGTTCGGGGAGCCTGCCATGCCGTCGTGTGGCGTGGCCTTTTGATCAGGAAATAACTGGAGTCACCACAAAACCACCCGTCGTGGGTAGAAATCAGTGTGAGATGCCAGCGTGCGGCCCACGCCCCAGCCCTCAGCTGTCCCCGCCGCTCCTTGGAGGAAGCTGGGCGCGTGGAGACTCGGCCTCCCGGAGGGAAACAGGCTCTTGCTCGCCCTGCCTCTTCCTTTTCTTGGCCTGGGCGTGTTTGTTTGTTTGTTTGTTTTTCAAAAGCCCTTCTCCGGGGTCCACTTGCAGTTTTCCCGGTGGGATCCTGTCTTATGCTTCAAGTTGGCTTTTAAATTCTCTTGTCTGTGAGGTTTTGAGGCCGGGGCTGCCTCCCTGCGTCAGAGCCGGCCAGCTGTCGCCTGCACAGTTAAGTGGATGAGCCCCATTATTTCACTGTCTCTCAGGACTACTTTAAAAGTCACGCTTTACTGGAATAGGAGCCCTTGGGGGAGCCACTTAACCCGTCAGCATATATCCGTGTTGTTGCTTTTTTCACCACCACCGTGCACGTCACCACATTCGATTTCCAAGTTATAACCCGAAATTGAGAGACTGAAGGTACCACAGCAGATCCGTTTCTGGCGCTAGGCTAGTGGATAGTAGAGAACGGTGTGTTTTAGTCACAGACGCTGGTTTTGCTAGAGAGAGGAACGCGGATCCGCCGCAGTCATGGCGAGAACGCGTGTGAGGTGCTCGGTCTTCTCAGCCCCACTTGGCTCAGGTGAAAGAGCATCCCAGGGTTCACACTGTCGCTAACGACACACCGGGCGAGGCAGCGGGGCTGAGGGTGCCGGGAGAGGGGTGTTTGGAGGGTGGGATGCCAGGAATTACATGATGGAGGAGAAGCAGGATGTTGATTCACAGGTGAAGCATCTCCATGGCCTGACCTCATGGGTGGCCTGCACCAAAGCCTGCCTGAGCGGCGGGCCCGGCTGGCCAGGGGCTGAGGCCTGGGGCGGCTCCGGGCCCAGTGTGTGGCCAGCATCTACCGAGCACCCGGCCTGGCAGAGGTGGTGCCGACCGGGCTTGGGAGAGGCCCGACAGGCTTGGCGCAGCGAGAGCCCTGGAGCTGCTGCTGGCCGCAGGTGTCTGGGGGCTCGGTCTGTGCCCGAGTGGGGGTAGAGGCTCAGGGTGTTTTCTGAGAGTCGAAAGACAAGTTGTTAGGGTGGCCGTGGGGAGGGCCGCTGAGCCCCAGGCTGTGCCCACGCCCCTCCTCCCCCACTCCCTCCTGTTCCCTGTCTCACTCCCAGCCTGGCCTCGCACCCCTGTCTCCAGGACTGACCCCAGGCCTTACTACCCACCTTCGCCCTCTTCACTCCCTCCGGGGTGCCCTCTGCGCACCTGCTGGGAGCGGCTCCCCCATCTCCCCTATTCCCTTAGGGGCAGGCCAGGGCGATGCTCCCTCCCGGAAGTGCTTGGCAGATACTTGACCTGTGACTCACTCCTGTGTCTGTTTCGGGGTGCCTGCCCGTAGGTGCTGACCTGGAAGCAGGTCAGAGTTGCTTCACGCTGAATCAGGCCCTGCTTCTGTGTGGAAGCACTCGCGGAGTTCAAGGGAGAAGGAAACGCTTTGAAGAGGTTGTTCTCCCCAGGGGAGCTGTGGTTGCTCGTGAGCTTCGAGCTTCGGTCCTGACAGAGTCCTGGTCCTGCCCGGGTGCAGGCCGGTGGATCTGAGGGGTCACTGAGGGCGGGGCCGGCCCATGCTCCTGAAGACAGGCCACCTGTCATCCTCGGCCCGTGCTCGATTTGGGGGCACTCGGTGGGGGCGTCAGGGTGGGAGGGTGGAGGGCATTCCACAGGCAGGTCCGAAGGCGGCCTGCTCGCGTCGCCTGGCCGGGGAGCTGGGCTCACGGTGCAGCATCTCCAAGCAGCTAAGGCAGTGGCCAGGCTGGCCCCCCAAATCCTGCCGGCCTGTGCCTGATGGGAGTGTGTCCCAGGCCTGGGGTGACTGTGCGTGACGTGCTCAGGCCTTTCTCCCGTGGTCGCCCGGGGTGGGGCGGGCCTCCGCCAGTGGGGTGCCCGCTGCTCTGGGTGCCCACCGTGAAGGCCCTAGGGGCCTCGGCCCCGCTCGCTCTGACCCCACAGGGCAGGGGTTGGTCTGGGCAGCGGGCCAGGCCCCTGCCTGTCTTTGCAAACAGGATATTGGGGAGAGATGCCCACTCGCCCGCACCGGGACTCAGTGCTCAGCCCCCCCAGAGCTCTCCCGGCCAGCATTTCCCGGCGACGGTCTCGCACGCGCTTGCCGGGAGCTGGCTCTGCGGGGCCCGGCCGGCCTGGAGGTGCCGCGCTCTGGGTGTGGGGTCGTCGCCCACGGAGTCAGACTGGGGCCCCGGGCCTGCCCTCCGCCCGCTCACCCGGCGTGGGGGCAGGCGAGGGCCCCTCCCTGAGCCCCAAGGCGGCGCCCGGGGCCCGCGCCTGGTCAGTCTCCCCTGCGCGCCGTGTCTCGGGAAGGACCAGAGCCGGCCCCCCCGTGTGTCCGCGCCGCCCGGCTTCCCGGGCACCCCGGCTTCCGTGCGGAGACCCGCGGCCCCGAGCCTGGAGCCGGGCGCAGGCCTGCGGCCTCCCGGTCCTGCTGGGCTGAGCAGCCCTGGAGCTTGGCCTGGTTTTGCGAGTCAGGTGGCGGTGACAGGCCTGGAAGGCCGGGCCGGCTTTTGAAACAGGTGTGGGGGAGGCAAGGGGTGCGGCCGCCCTTTGCCCCCCAGGGGGCGGCCTGTGCGCCTCACCTTTGGGGCCAGAGCGGGCAGAGGGCAGCCCCGCCAGCCGGGTGGTGGCTGCTGCTCGGGGCGGGGGCTGGGTGTGCACCGCCCGCTCTCGCTCCTCTGCTGGGTCCGACCCCGAGACCGCGGTGCCCCGGCCGGGGACGTGCTCGGGAGGGCCCCGCGAGATGGGCAGGCGGCGCCTGTAGCGGAGAGGTCGCCCCGCGGCCGCGGCCCTGCCTGGACTCCCTCACCCCATGGCCGGCCCTGCCGGCGGGCCCCGCCTTTGGTGACTGAAGGACGTGTGTCCCCAGAGAAGCCCCAGAGCTGCTGCTCATGGGGGGGGCCCTTCACGGTCCGAAGGGCGCCCTTCCCGGACATCCCGACTCTGCTTCTGAGCCCCTCGAATGGCGTCCGCCGGGGCTGGGAGGCCTCCTGGCTGGGGACCTGATGGTTGGGAGCCGCCAGCTCGGGCGCTTATGGCCGTGGGCGGGAGAGGCCCCCGGGGCTGGCCTGGTGCCCCGACAGCCTCGGGCCTCAGTGCCGTGTCAGGCCGCGGGTCTGGATCTGCAGAACCGGGAACCGCGGCGGTTCCGTGAGCCGGACGTCCTTTACGGTGGGTCATTTCGGAGTGAAAACCGTCCAGCTAGGAAGACGGCCAGCGCTAGCGCGGAGGATTCTGGGCTTTTGCCCTAAGCCCACAAAGCACCGCGAGAGGTTTTCTCTCGCCCGGCGGTGGGCGCCCGCACCCGGGAGCCGACGGGGTCTGGGGTGCTCGTGGCAGCTCTGCTCCCACCAGCAGGTGGGCGGGGGGCCCGGGGATCTGGGCGGGGGCCCCCAGGACAGCTGGCGGCATGGACTGGACGCCTTTGCCCACCCGGGAGTCTGGAGCCCAGCGGTGCAGCCTCACAGGGGGGCCAGGCGCCGCGGGGCGGGCCGCGGGAGGGCCAGCAGGGGCGTGGGGCGGGGGACGCCAGCGAGCCGTCTCCATTCCAGCTTTTCACCAGAAACCAAACCCGGCCTCGCCGCTCTGAGATGTCCTGTAAGTCGCCGAGGGGCCAGGCCCGCCGTCTCGCTGCCACCTTGCGGCCCGGTGGCCTTGTCCCAGACACCCCAGGGACACCCAGACGCCGACTCTCGGCGCCCCTCTGCTGCCCCATAAGTGACCTAAGAGTCTTCCGAATCTTGGGGCTGGGTGTGTCTGTTCGGCCGGGACCTGCATTTCCCCCTGCCCGGACTCCAGCCCCTCCGGCACCGTGCCTCGCAGCGGCGGGCTCCGGCCGGCCCAAGGGCAGCCGCGTGTCTCCCGGGATGGACGGCTGCCCGCTCTGGGCGATGCCCTCCCCGGTGCCCTCAGCCAGAACTCGCCGATCTCCGAGGGGCTGGTCGGGCGCTGCCAGGTGCCCCAGCGCGGCCCACGCGCAGGAAGCGCGTTCACGGAGAGGGGACAGCGGCTCGGGCGCCGGACGCAGGGCTGGAGGAGACGCCGGAGGGCTGGCGGTCGAGGGGTTGCAGCTCTGGACCGCCCCGCGGTGAGGGGCTTGGCCCGCAGCCCCGGCCTCGGTGCTGGCCAGCTCCTCTGGCGGCTGGGGGCTCAGCCTGCAGGGGCCGTGCTGTGAGCAGTGGAGCGCCCCGAAGCTGCACCTCTGTGTCCCCCTCTGTGGAGCAAGCTCTGGTGGTAGGCGAGCCTCGGTGGGGTCCTGAGGGGCCCCTCGATCTGCCGGCTCCCAGCAAGCATGGTCTTTCCTGGCTGTGCCTGGGCCCCAGAGGCCGCCGCTTTTGGGTGCTCCTGGCCTGGGTGAAGCTGGGGGTCCCTGCACAGAGGCTGGCCTGCCCTTCCTGGGACGGCCAGGGGCAGGCCATTGCCCCTGAGCAGAAAAGGTGGCTCCTGCGTGGCCAGCCCCTGGGTGGAGTCCACGTTGCCAGGGTGCCTCGTTTCCCACGCCCAAGCAGGGCCCTGAACTGGCCCTGAGCGCGGTGCCGCCGCGGGACGCCCTCTGCTTCAGCCCTGTCTGCAGGCCCAGCCCCAGCCCCAGCCCCTCCGGGGCCCGTGTTCCCTCGGTTCCCCTCTGCTGCCCGGCCCGGCCGTGGCCCCACCCAGCCGTCCAGCCTTGCAGACCGCGCCTCAGCCTGGGAGTTGCGCCCCAGAAATGACTTCCTCCTTCTCTGTGGGGTCCCAGCACCTGTGGCGTGACCTGCGCGTGTCCCAACGGAGGCCTCGTGGCGGCCCTGGGTCCTGAGGGCAGGCGAGCCCCACCGCTGACCTGCCCCCGCCTCAGCCAGGCTGGGCGTCTGCCGCTCGGTGCCCCCGCCGCGGTGTGAGCGTCCCGCTTGGGCGAGATCCCCACGGGGCGGCGGCCGCCGTTCCTTCCTGTCCAGGGAGTGGGCCCCTCTGTTGGCAGTGGGGACCCCTTCGCTCTGGCCTCGTGCTCCAGGCGCCCTCAGCCCGTTGGGGGAGGGCAGGGCTGTGGGACGCTGAGCCACACCTGGGCGCGGTGGGGTTGCGGCTGGGGCGAGAAGGCCTTGGGGCCGGAGGCTGGATGCCGGGGGACGCTCGGCAGTGTGCTCCGAGAACAGGCCTCCCGGCTTCGCGCCGGGGGTTTAGGGAAGAAACCCCTGAAAGCAGCGGTTTTCCCATAAAGGCGCGAATCGCGTGCTCAGGAAAGGAAAACTGGGCCCTAACCCTGCGCCCGGCGGAGGACACGGCGCCTGCCTCTGGCCTCCTTGGGGCTCACCGTGCCCCCCGCCTTCCAGGCCTCCTGGCTTGCTGCGCCCCGGTTCTCGCCAGCTGAGCCCCAGCAGCCACTTAACGGACAGGGAGGTGACTTTCTGGTCTCCGGAGGCCTTGGTGCCGATGCCCTGGGGCAGGGTTCCCAGAGCGCCCTTCACGGCAGGCTCCTCCCGCTCCCCTCCGTGGGCTGGGCTTGGGGGCAGGCAGAGAGAGCTGGGCTGGCCTGGGGCAGGGCGCCTGCCGGCTGACCGGGTGCGTGGCCAGCTCAGCCCAGCGTGTGTGGTCAGGGCCGCGGGCCCTGCTCCCAGGCCTCTGTGCCTTGTCCGGCAGATCCGCGCGGGGTGGATCTGGGATGAACAGGCAGCCCCTTGGTTTCCTTCTCCCTAGTACCTCCTGGACCTGTAAGGAGACCCCTGTAGTCATCACGCTTTAGAATACAACAGGTCATCTCGATATCAGACCCAGCTTGGGCCCCTTGGCCTGCAGGCGGGCTGGGGGCCGGTGGCGGGCCTGGCTCACACCCCTACCGACTCCCTGCAGCCAGCTGTCCCCCCTCCACAGGATGAAACGGGCGCCTACCTGATCGACAGAGACCCCACCTACTTCGGGCCTGTACTGAACTACCTGAGACACGGGAAGCTGGTCATCAACAAGGACCTCGCGGAGGAGGGTGAGCGTCCGGGCTGCGTGGGCCCACCTGCTCTGCAGATGCCCGGGGCGCCTGGCATTTGCCGCCGGTGGTGGGGGGTGGCCGTGCTGCCCCCACCCAGGAAGTGGACACTGTTAGAGCCAAGTTGACCGCCAGGACCCACGTAACGTAGGCCTCGGGGACAGTGGCCAGTCCGGGCCCCCACTGTCTGGTTAGGGACGCTGCTGGGTGAAGGATGGTCAGCCCCGGCGCCCTTGGGGCAGCTCTGGCTCCCCAGGCTTCCCGTCACTCCCTGCTGGTGGCTGAGACTGACCAGCTCCCCCAGCCTGGACTTCCGTGTGCTCCTGCAGTCTGTGGGGCTGAACACTTTGAGCATCACCCCGGCTTGTTTGGGGGATTCCTGCTTCAGCCCCTCAGGCAGGCGCTTCTCCCAAAGCACCAGGCGCTCCTGACTCTGCCGGCCACCACGGATCTGAGGGGGCTCCGGGAGCGGGGCCTGCGTCCTGTCTCTGCACGACGCCCTCGTAGCCCGAGAAAGGGACCTTCCAGGTCCGCCATCCGTCCCCCGCCTCACACCACCGTGCGCAGCCAGGCGGGGGCCCCGCCGTGTGGAGTGAGGCCCAGCCAGCAGGAGGCTGCTCAGAGCCCTCTGGGATGTCCCTAGGGAATGTCGGGAGCACGGCCTCTTGGTCTGTTCTTTGGCATTTCCTGGGGGCCGGGGCGTCGGGATAGGGAGCACGACAAGGGCTTCCACCAGGAAGAGAGGCCAGAGGGGCCTCCACCGGCCAGGCCCCACAGGGCAGGCGGGTCAGGCTGAGGGGCGGGTGCCCGTGCCCACCAGCTCGGGACAGGCACTCTCTGGGGAGGCACTGGGCCTCGGGCCTCTCGCCAGCGGGGCCTGGCAGGACTGGGGCTGCTGCCCAGCCTGCGTGCAGTGCCTCTGCGGGCGGGCGTGGACGGCGGCAGCGGTTACCCTGGTCCGGGCTGATCTGCTGAAAATCAGTTATTTTTCCTATTCCAGGAGTGTTGGAGGAAGCAGAATTTTACAATATCACCTCACTAATAAAACTTGTAAAGGACAAAATTAGAGAACGAGACAGCAAAACCACACAGGTGAGTGGCTGCGCTGCTGAGGCGTCCGGGCTGCGCCGGCGCCCCCTGCTGACCTGGGGCGGCCAACGCGGGCTCGGGCCACCAGCTGCTGCCTGCTGCCCCCAGCTGCCGCGGGGCCTTCCCCTTTCCAGTGTGAAGAGGCGAAGAATTCTGGGGAGACGGTCCAGTGGGGGGAGGGGGGCGGGGGAGGAGCTGGGGCTCCCTGGGGGAGGCAGCGTGTGGGAGGGCCCTTGGCACCTGGCTCGGCTAGGGGCCGGCCCTTCTCAGAAGGCAGGTGTGGTCAGTGATCTAGGCCTGGTGCCCTGCACCAAGCGCCCACCCATTAGTGCTGGGCATGGTCAGTGCTGCCTCAGCCACGCTGCTGCCCCACGGGCCGGGGAAGGAGAGTGGGAGCGGGCTGTGCCGGCCGAGAGGTGCCGAAGGGCCTGAAGCAGGGCCTGAGGCAGCATCTGTTCCATTTGTAGCTCTGCTGCCTTGCCCGCCCTCCCCCCCCCAGGCTCACCTGCACCCAGCCCCCCCAGAGCGCCCAGTGGCTTGCTGGGGACCTGGCCACTGCCGATAGCTGAGCTGGGGGTGCCATGGTGCTGGGTGAGAGGCCAGGACCACTCCACCCCATCCTGCAGGCTCACCCCACAGCCTCAGGGTGGTTGGGAGGGAGCTGGGCCCAGGCTCCCCTCCCGGGAACCAAGCAGAAGACCCACCCGGCGCTGACGGCTCAGGCTGGGCTGCAGCGTCTCAACAGCCTGCGACCCGCGTCACTCCCTGGAGGCCAGTCAGCCTGCCTCCGTCCCGCCCTGTCTCCTGGTCGCCCCGACGGTGTCCCCAGGGCAGGTCCCTGGATGCCACCACAGCAGGGCAGGTGCTGGCGGCTGGGGGAGGCAGGCCACCTCCGGGAGGCTCGGGTGGGGCCGCCCGGCCTCGCGCCCATGGTGCCTCTTGTCACCGTGTGTCAGGGCCGAGCACAGGGGCCGCCAGACTGTGCTGGGGCGCACCAGGGTGGCTCGGGGCAGCCTGGCTCCCAGGTGGGCGCGGCTCTCACCCGCGTGTCCTGCAGGTGCCCGTGAAGCACGTGTACCGCGTGCTGCAGTGCCAGGAGGAGGAGATCACGCATGTGGTGTCCACCCTGTCCGACGGCTGGAAGTTCGAGCAGGTGAGGCTGCGGCCGGGACCTGTGGCTGCCCGGGGTCCCCGGGGCCTCTCCACAAGGCCCGTGCGTGGGGCAGACGGCGCAGCCCTCAGCCCCGGCTCTGTCTTCTCGCCGCTTCCTCCTCTTGCTCTGGCCGGGCTCCGTGGTGCTGCTCCCTGCATCCTGCCCTGCCTCCCCGCTCCGCCCTCTGCCCAGCGCACCCACAGACTGCCCCTCGCGTGCCTATGCTCAGCGTGTCCGCGGGGCGTCTGGCCCATCCACCGAGGGCCTGGGCTGGACCCGCAGGGCCGTGTCTGTGCCGCAGCTCCGGGCGGCCTGGGCTGTGGTCAGTGGGCTTCTCTCCACAGCTGGTCAGCATCGGCTCCTCCTACAACTACGGTAGCGAGGACCAGGCTGAGTTCCTGTGTGTGGTGTCCAAGGAGCTGCACAACGCCCCCTACGGCACGGCCAGCGAGCCCAGCGAGAAAGCCAAGGTGGGCGGCGGGCTCCCCTGCAGGCGGGCGTCCATCCAGACGCTTGGGCGCCTTCCTGTCCCTGGTGCTCCCAGACCCCAGCCCAGGCGTGGCCAAGGTCCCAGGCCCAGCCAGCTGGGGGCGCTTGGGGTCGCTGCCTGTCAGGTGGTAGGAGCACCCCCAGCTGGGGTGTCCTGGGTGGGGAGATGCTGCTGGGCCCTGGGCCTCCGTGGAGCGCTGACCCCTGCAGCCATGCCAGTGGGTCTCGATGCCCAGACGAAGCCAGGGAGGTGCCGGGGCGGGTGGGCTGCCGCCATGGTGGGGGGGGGCCTGTCTGTTGGACATCAGGCTGGGATGGAGAGTGGAGGGAGCTGGAGGGGTCTGGGGATGCGTAAGCCGTGTCCCTCCCGCCAAAGCGAGGGTCTCAGCCTGCCGGTTGGGCTGGGCTGAGCTACCGCCTGGCTCCGGCTCTGGGGCCGGGTCCTCTGCAGGCCGCCTCCCTCCTGGGGCCCCAGTCGTCATCCTCTGCATTTGGTGCTTTCAGATTTTGCAAGAACGGGGTTCACGGATGTGAGGACCGCAGTGCTGACGCTGGGAGAGACCTTTTCCTTTTCTAAGATGTGGCTGAGCCCGCTCGGCCGTGAGGAGAACCCTGCTTTTGACAATTTCTCTACAGATCGGGTGTAAATCCTTTTTGCCTCTGAGGTGGGAGGTGAGAGGGACCAGCTGCCCGGGCCCACATCCCGGGAGGAGGCGGTTGCAGCAGGCGCGCCCCGGGGCTCCGCCGGTCTCTGCAGACCTGCGCGGCCTTCGGCGGGCGCCCACTGCCCGTCGTCCCTGGAGCTCTCACAGGACAGCGTTCTTGGTGCTAATGACCGCCTGCGACGCGGCCTGCCGGGGCGTCTGCTCCCCCGGCACGCGCCTGGCCTCCGCGGGCAGCTCCTGACAGGTGGCGCATCCACTACTTGTGGCCCAGACCTGACCGGCCTGCAGCCGTCAGGCTTCTCGCCCTGACCAGTGGCCTTGGTGTCCTTTGTCCCAGCGGGTGGCCTGTCTGCTGTTGTCGCCTAGAAACGCCTGGAAGTGTTCTGCGCTCGACGAATCTGTTAAATCATTAAGGAGGTGGGCGTCGCCGTGTCCCCGTGCCCGGGCTGCTGGGGAGCTGGCGCCGTGAGTGCCTTTGTCAGCCTGGGCTGGGGGCCTGTCCTGGGCCTCCAGAGCGTGGCCGCAGGGCAGCGCCCTTTCCCGCACGTCACGGGGGTCTCTCGCCTGCCACGTGTGTTTCTGTCCAACTATGCAGTCCCCTCTGGCGTGCGGGGCCCGAGACACCCGTGTGGGCTCTGCCCCGGCCAGGCGCGAGCAGCTATGCTCCAGGCACAGGCGGGGCCGCGCTTCTGCCCCTCGACCTTTGGGCCCGGAGCTGCATGCACTGACCCCTCTGCGGAGCGTCCACATCACATGCTTCCGGGAACGTCTGGCCTCTGCCCTCCTCTCCTCTGCCAATAACCTGAGTGACCGGCCCTCCAGCGCCCGGGCCGGCGCCACGGTCTGTCCCGGCGGCACCTCGCAAGGGGGCCTGCGCCAGCCCGGGGCAGCTGCTGGCCAGTGTGGTGGGTGATGCCCCTGACATAATAGATCCATCAAGCTTTTTTTCCTTTACAATTTTTGGTTTTCATTAATTTAAGATTTCAAGATTTAATTCATTAAAATTTATTCTAAGGGGATATTTATACTTTTTATACTTTTTTAGGTATCTGTATTTTTCTCAACTTACAGTTTAAAACCTAATTTTCCCCTGAAAATTACAAATAAAACCTGTGTATTTATGAACAAGCGGAGAGCCGTGTCGTCCCGCGCGGAGGCGCGGTCTCCGGGGTGGGGCCGCCTGTCCCTACCCGAGGCCCGGCCTGGAGACTTGGCACCCCGGCGGCTGCTGGGCCCACAGGGGCTCCGCACACGGGTCTGCTCCCGGCCCGGGTGTCTCTGGCCCCAGGGTGTTGGCGTCAAGCGCGTGGGCTCCAGCTGCGCCTCTGTCCCGTTTCCACATGCGCCGCTAGCCTGGCCCGCGCTGGGGATCCTGGGGACAGCCTCTCAGGAACCCCAGGAACAGGAGCCGCCTGGGTGGGGCGCACGAGGAAGGGCTCCAGATGCCGCTCCAGGAAACGTGTTCCAGGGCAAGCGGAGCGAGGCGTCTTCCAGCTGCCAGGAGCCGACAGCAGGCCTGGGCGAGCCTCGGGGCCTCTCTCTGCCACCCACGCAGGCTGTGCCCACCCAGCCGAGAACTGATCCTGACCTGAGCGCAAGGGCTCTCTGGCCAGATCTGCTGGGGAGGGGTGGGGGCGCGGCTCCAGGGTGACCCTGCTGCCCAGGAAGCCTGTGGGCTGGACAGGAGGGTGTGACCGCCGGTTTGGGCCCTGGGCCTCCTGCAAAGCCCCTGCCCAGAGTCTTCTAGGGCGCCATCCGGTGAACACGAGCCTCCCGTCCTCACTGCCCTCCCTGAAGTCGGCAGGGCGTCCCTGGCCCTGTGGTCTCCTGCCCGGGCCGTGTCCTGGCTCGAGCGCTGCCATGAGTCCAGGGTGCCAAGCAGTAGCACAACCCCCAGGCCTGTGGCCAGGTGGGTGCCCACCGCTGGGTGTGGGAGACCTTGCCGCCCTGCCTTCTGAGCCGGCTCCGCGCGGCATCGACTGGCACTTGGCTGAGACCCTGGCGCCCATGCAGGTGCTCAGGCCAGGCGACTCCTGAGGGTCCCGGCCCAGCGGGTCCCCTTCCCGAGGCCCCACGGCTGCCTGACGCCCCACGCGTGCACTCCGCGTCCTTCCTGCACCCCATGAAGGGGGCCCAGCCCCCTCTCGTTCCTGGGCAGGCCTGTTGCTGCTCCCTGCCTCCCGCGGCCTGCACCGCGCCCCCCACCCCCCCACCAGGCCGGAGGCCGGAAGCGCCAGACGGGGTCTGGTCACAACCCGCCTGCCCCGCAAGCCGAGCGCTGCGGCCTCAGAAGCGAGCCCCTGCCTTAAGCCCAGCCTCCCGCGTCTCGCCCTCCTCACTGCCCGCCTGCCCTGGGCCTGGTCTGGCCGCTGCTCGGGAGCCCTGAGGTTGCGGGACCGGCCCCCCCGCCTGTGCTGGCCGTGGCCTGGAGCAGCTGCGGCAGGTGCGACAGTGACAGTGCGGGGCGGGGCCGGGCCGCGGGCCGAGCCGGCTGAGGCGAGCGCTCCTGGGAGCCGCCCCTCGCGGCCACTGAGCCCCGGCTGCCTTTCAGGGGGCGCCACGCGGGACGCGGGTGGGGAGGGGACCAGCTTGGGCAGGGCCAGGGTGGAGGATCCCGCCGTTTCCCAGCCCGCTGCCGCTGGGGAAGTCTTGGGGCAACAGGCTGACGCCCCCTCCAGCCCTCCACCTCCGGGACGCCCCCTTTCCACCGCAGCTCTCGCGGGTCCTGCCCCGGTCTCGGCCCCACGGCGTCCGGGCCCCCACGGCCGGCCCGCCCCTGGCCCCAGCTGCCCCAGGCAGGCCCCCAGGTCGGGTCTGACGCGGGGGGGGGGGGGGACGTAAATGACAGCACCGGGCGAGGGGCGAGCACAGCGCTTTACAGGTGCACAGGGCGGGCGGCGAGCAGAGCCGCCAGCACCAGCGGGACGGCCCGAGCCGCCAGGCGGGGCGCGGCGCTCCGGCCCAGGGGGTGCCGGGCCTGGGACCTCGCGGGCTGGAACTGCAGCTCCGGGACGATGCGGCGGATCCAGTGCTGGTGGGCGGTGACCCGGATGTAGACCCCTGGGCGGTTCCGGCGAGCGCAGCCCTCGCCCCAGCTGATCACCCCAGCCTGCAGCCAGGACGGGCCCACCAGGCACACCAGGGGGCCCCCGGAGTCGCCCTGTGGGCAGCAGAGGCCGTCAGAGGCCAGAGGCCAGCGCCTGCCTCTCGCAGACACAGGCCCCGCCGGCCCTTCTGCAGCCTCCCCAGACCACGCCGGTCACCGGGGGTGCAGTGCTGGGCCCGCCGGGGCGCTCCTGGCCGGGCGCAGGGCGTCGCCTTCCCAGCTGACAGTGCCCGCCAGGCCTGGCCGCTGCCCATGCGCTGAGGCCCCATCCCAGCGGGGCCGGGGCCGGACTTGCCCGCCCTACCTTGCAGGCGTCCCTCTTGCCCTCGGCGAAGCCAGCGCACAGCATGTCCTCCTGGATGGTCTTCGGCAGGAGGCCGGACTCTGCGTCTTGGCTGTAGAGCTGGTTGCATGTGGACGTGTCGATGATGGGCACCGCCAGCTTCTGCAGGACCCTGGGGTTGGGCAGCGGGTCTGGGGAGGGCGAAAGGCGGCAGCTCAGGGCCGTTAGGTGAGGCCCCGCCCCGCCCGCCCCTGCTGGGTTCAGCTGCCCCGGCTCCAGCCCCGAGGGCAGGGCACTCGAGTACCGACGTCCGACCCGGCGCAGAGTGGCCCCAGGCGGCCCGGGCGTTCTCCAGCCCCGTCCCCCATAGCCTCCCGGCCCTGCTCCTTACCTTGCTCACCGGGGCTGCCCCAGCCGGCGACCCAGCAGCTCATGCCCGCCTCAAAGACCACCGAGGCGTCCGGCACACACACGGGGAGGATGTAGTGGGTGAAGGTCACGGGTGCCTCCAGCTCCACCAGGGCCACGTCGGCGCTCGACGCCATGCCCCGGTACAGGGGGTTGCTCTCCACCCGCCTCACGCGGGAGTACAGGGCGTGCGGCCCCGGCTCCGCCAGCTGCCGCGCGCCCAGCAGGACCCGGTACAGGGACGTGTCCGAGGTGCTGGGAAGGAGCAGGGGCTGGCGTGAGGCAGCCCCCAGAGCTTCAAGGCGGAGCTGGAGGCTGCCAGGCCCTCCCCGCCGGCCCCTCCCTGCCAGCTTGGCTGGCCTCGCGCACGCCCAGCAGCATTCCTGGCCGGCTGGCAACGCAGTGCCCGGTGAGCTGGCCGGGGCAGGAGCTGCCGCAGCCCCCCTCCTGACCGTCTGCAGCCGGGGTGCCGGTCCGGGCAGGCCACCTGGCTCGCTGTCCGTGGGATGGGGCAGTGACCGCCCCTACCTGAAAGGCTGGCTAGCTGAGGAGGGAGACGACCACCCACGGGCGCCCAGCCGGCCGCAAATGGCCTGGGCAAGGGGCCTGCTCGCTCTCAGCCTGTGTCCAAGCTGCGGGCGTGGGTGTGGGTAGAAGGGGGAGCGCGGGGGGCGAGGGGAGAGCCAGCGGCTGGCGGTGGGTGGCCGGGCTGGGTGGCCTGGCTGTGCCCGGGGCTTCCAGGGTGACCCTAGAGGCGGTGGGGCGGGAGGGAGCGGAGGCACAGTCCCGGCAGAGGGAGGCACGTCCTGGACGTGGGGGTGGGAGGGAGGACAGGGGAGGGAAGGGGCCTGTCCCCTTTGCAGCCCGGCCTGCCAAAGCGCCTCCCTGGAGGCCAGGTGCGGGGTCCGGCCCTGTCCGGGTGCGGGGTCCGGCCTGCCGGCGCCAGGCCTGGAGGGGGGGCGGGCGCTGTCCGCGGTGCTGAAAAGACGGGCGCGGGGCGGGCGCGGGGCGCAGGGCAGGGAGGCGCGGGCGCGCGGGGGCCGCCCCCACTCACTCGGAGAAGCAGTGCGCGGCCGTGAGGACCCACCGCTCCGCGACGAGGCTGCCCCCGCAGAAGTGGCTCCCGTTGCGCTGGATGCTGACCTGCCACGGCCACTCTCCCTCCACGGCGTCCTGCCCGCCCACCATCCGGCTCAGCATCCTGGGGCGCCCGCAGACTAGGGGGACGGGCCGAGCGCTCCGTGGGGCACCGCCGCCTCCCCCCCCAGCCCTGCACCCAGCCCCCCCCCCCCGCCGCGCAGGCCGGCCCTGCTCCTGACCCGGGGCCGCGGGGAGCCTCTGCCACGGCGGAGCCCTCGGGCGGGGGGTGACGTCAGGTCACCCCGAGGGCAGCTGGCGAGGCCCGGGCCAGGGGCTCCCCGCGGGTGCGGGGGTCTCGCTCGGTGTGGCTGACCCTGAGGGCGTCGCTGCTGCGGCAGGAGTCTCCGCCCGACCCTGGCTCCTCCCGCCACCGCTTCCTGCGCCCCGGGGCCTGCTGTGTGGCCCCTCAGCTGCGTGGCCCCTGCTGCCGCCCTCCTGCCTGGGTCCACGGCCCCCACTTTCAGCTCCCCCGTGCCCTGCTCACTCGTGCTGGGTTTCCTGTGGGGGGGTGTGGTGTGTGGTGTGTGTGTGCGGCGTGTGTGCGGCGTGTGTGCGCGTGCGTGTGCCCCCGGCAGGAGGCCGCTGCTGCTCCTCACCCGGGCCTCGGGTCTTACCTCTCGAGGCTTCAGACCCCCGGCTTCCTGCAGGGGAGGAAAGGGCTGTCAGTGACTCTGGCCCGCCCCGTGCCCCCCACCAGCGCCCCCTCAGCTCTGCAGGGCGGCCGGGCGGGGCGGGGCATGGGGCGGGCTGTGACGGGCCGGCAGCACGCAGTGGGGCTCGGACCCGGGTGGCAGCGGTGGGGCACCTGTGGGGGGCTGCTGGGCCAGGAGGGTGCGACCCCGCCTGGGGTGAGGACCCCGCGGGGCGCCCATCTGGAAGACCCGGGGAGACTGGGGCCCCGCGCCTGGAGGGAGAAAGGCCGAGGCTGGAGCCGGGGCTGGAGCTGCTGTGGCCCCGTCAGCGTCCTGAGATTCAGACTGCGAGGGGACCCCTGTGTGGTCAGCGCCAGCACCCCGGCAGGGCACGGCGTCCCTGCTGTTCTGGGGGCCCACCTCCCAGTGTGCACCCCCACACCTCCACCTCGACAGGAGCCTCTGTAGCTCGGAGACCCCAGCCAGGGCCAGCAGCACTTGGGTGCCTGTCCGTGGGGAGAGACCCCCCCACAGTGCCTGCCTCTGTGGGGGTAGGGCTGGCCAAGCCGGGGGCCCAGGACAGCCACCTCTCCCCACCTTCAGGAGGACTCAGGGTGGGGCTGCCCCCCCCCTCACACTGGGCCAGGAGGGAGAACCAGCCCCGGGGGCAGGGAGTGGGAGGCTGAGCCACACGTCTCCCTGGGGGGCCAGAGGACCCTGGGGACCCCCTTTCTTCTGCCAGACTTGCATTCTGGGTGTCCACTCCTGATGCCAAGTGGGGGGCCCCGGGTGGGTGCGTGATGACCGCAGGGGAAGGGCGGGACAGCGGTGGGTGGGGCACGAGAGGGAGGTGGACACCGGAGACTGGCCGCCTTTCCGAGCAGGGGGCAAGTGAGTCAGCCCCGCGGCCCGGGGAGCAGGAAGTCGGCCTGGCCCTCCCCGCGCTGGGTGGGTGCGACCCAGGCGGGCCTTGGAAGGGCCGGTCTCCGGGGCCGCCGCCAGCCCTTCCTGGCTGGACATGTGCTCACTCGGTGGTGAGAAGCTGCGCTGGCCTGGCCCAGGTGTCTGCCCAAGCAGGCTCCCCACCTGTCCACCCGAGCGTGCCGTCCACCCTGTCCTGCCCTCTGGGAATGTTCCAGATCCTTGTCTCAGTTCTCCCCAGAGCCTTCCCCTCCCATCCCAGCAGATGAACTGATTTGTTCAATCCTGAGACCAGGCGTGGCACAGCTGGACCCCTGGAGCCTTGAGGCTTCCTCCCGCCTGAGCTTCCCGGGGCGTCTGACTGGGACTGAGCCCTCCAGCCTGGGCCTCCAGTGCCTGCTCACAACACACCTGCCTGGAAGCCCTTTCCTGTCCTGACAAGTCCAAATGCTGTCTTAATGTTAATCGAAAGGCCGCCTCCTCCAGGCAGCCCTCGATGTTTGTGCTCTCTTGGAAGCCTCGCTTCCTCTCCTGAGTGCTCTGGCTGCAGGCGCCCTGCCCACCTCTCCCTGGAGGTAGAATCTCCTCACCTCCCCTACAGGCCCAGGAGCTCCAGGAAAGACCCAGGGCTTGTGCAGAGGGACCCTTGAGGGTGGCCATGGAGACAGGGCTGACAAGGGAGGGGCAGTTGGAGCTCTGGGCTCTGTAAGGCGGGGCCTGTTGGGGGCTAGGTGAGGTGCACGGCCCCTTGTCTGGGCCCCGGGCCCCCAGTCCCCTGCAGCTGGTTGGGGCTCTGCAGCTGGGGGAGCCCAAGGTGGGGTGGACGGCGCCCAGGCCCTGCTCAGAGCCGTCTGAACCCGATGCAGGCTGCAGTCTCCGTGTTGGCACTGCCCCCAATTACTCAACCCGCGGGGCAGCCAGCCTCTGCCCCAGCCGAGGTGGGCTCCCCCAAGAGGCCTTTTCTGCTGGTTCCAGGAGGCCAGGAGGGGCCCCCCAGAGGCGCCCCCCGGAGCCCTCCTCCCCTGGAGCCCTGCTGAGCGGTGGCCTGGGGTGACCTGGCCCAGCCCTGGGAGGTGAGCCCAGGACAGGGAGGTGAGCTGGCGGCCTGGCCGGCTGGGCTGGCCCAGGAATGCGGAGGGTGCCCTGGGAGGGAGCAGCTGGCCCGGCAGGGAGGTGCCTGGCCGGTGTGGCCGCTGCTGGCCCTGCCCCAGGATCAGGAGATGGGACGGGGAGGGGGGTCAGCCTGCTTCCCCCAACTCCCCTCGATGGTGGGAGCAAGAGCTGGCAGCCCGGGCCCCGGGCCCCGGGCCCCACTCCCCACGAGCCCCACAGGGCTCCCGGGCGCGGGCTGGGCTGCCGGTGCCCCACGGGTGCGCCAGTGGCTCCGAGCCTGAGTCCCGCACACAGGCAGCCCGTGTTGGGGGGCCGGGGGCAGCAGGTCACGGGCAGCCAGGCCCAGGGCCGGGCGCAGTGAGGACCCGACGGCAGGACGAGAGCAAACCCCGGGCCATCGCCGCCTCCCGTCCCTTGGGCCTGTCCCTCACCACCCTCAAGCCCCCCCCTCGCTCCCCCAGGTGGGGCATCTGGAATCTTCCCTCCAGCCAGGAGGCCCCGCCGCTGTGGCGGGAAGGGGAGGCCCACCCCGCATCCCTGGGGAGCCAGGCTTGGGGGGGGGGGCCCGGGGTTGGCCACCCGGCCCCGCGGCACCTGGACTCACCGGCGCTCAGCAGCAGCAGGAGCAGCGCCGGGCCCGGCGGCCCCCGCATGGTCTCTGCGGGGCTGGGGCTGGGGCCTGTCCGCGGCGGGAGGCTATGAAGTGGGGTTTTATGCCCAAGGTGAGTGTCAGCCCTGCTATGCGGCCGGACCTGTCCTCCCGGCCAGCCCGGCTCCTTCCAGCAGGAAGGAGGTGCCCCAGAACCCCGGCTCCTCCGTGCCCTGGCCCTGAACCCCCTGAACCTGCAGTCTGGACTCTACCCGGACACACGTTGGGGTCTTGGTGCCAGAGGTGCCATTTGGGAGCCGGTGGCCTAGGGGTGTGCTCCCCAACTGACCACAGGCCCCGCCGACGGCTGGTGCCTCCTGGGGTCCTCTGGGGCCCTCCCTGGGCCACTGGTCCGCATTTCCTGAGCGCCTGCTGGGCACGGCCAGCGGGTCCGGGGGGCTTTCGCCCGAGCTGTGCTGATGGAACCACCGGGGAGGAACTGGGCTGTGGGGTGGGGGTCCCCAGAGAGCCCCAGTGCGCTTCGGGGGCCCCCTCCAGGCGAGGTAGAGCCGCCCCCAGGGTGCGGCCGGGCGGGGCCGGGGGCGGCAGGAGCAGCGCCCCGGGAGGGCGTGGGGAGTCCGACCCCCCTCGCACCCCCCCCCGCGCCCCCCCATGCACGGGTTCCGGGGCGCGCGGCCGTGGCGGGGGAGGAAAATGTTTGGGGCGCGGGACCGGCGTCAGGGCGGGACTCGGGGCTCGCGCACCTGACCCCCCAGGCTGCCTGCGCGCTGCGCCCTGGTGGGGGCCGGGCCCTTGAGCCGCCGGGGTCGCCCCGTCACCCCGGTCCTGGACCTGGGCCGGCCGAGCCGCTCGGGCGACGCCGCCCTCTGCTGGCCGCTGCGCCGGGTCCCCCGGGCGCCCCCGCCCTCGCCCGCCCCCCTTCAGCCGGTCTCCCTGCTCTGCACCGCTCTGGCTCTGGGGAGTCCTCCCACCCCACCCCGTCCCCGGCCTGCACCCCGGCTCTTGTGTGCATAAGTAAATCCATCTTTCAAAGAAGAAAGAAAGGAAGAGGGACCAAGGGGCCGATGTGGGCTGCGGCCTCCACAGCGAGTCCTGCGCTCCCCGTTTCATTCTGAACCGAGGAAAACGACTTTCCTTTTCCTTTTGCTGTAAGAAATGTTACTGGAGAAGTTGGGGAAATTGTATAAGACCCTTAGACCGCAGAACCGCGTCGCTTGCGCTTCCTGCTCGCCACCATCGTGACTGGGCAGCGAGCGTCCTTCAGGTTCAGGAGGCGCCCATGACCCGCGGCGCCCGCAGCTACCCCTGCAGCTACCCCTGCAGCTACCCCTGCAGCTACCCCTGCAGCTACCCCTGCCGCGTGGCCGGGGAAAGTGGTGGTGGTGGGGGGGCGGTTCCTATATATTTTTCTTGCAATTTTACTTGTAAGTTTGAAATTATTTCAGCAGTTTTACAAAATTGGAATGCACGCAGGTTCCAAATGGCTTGTCAGGAAACGTGCTAGTATGTCACCGAGTTCCGTACATTTACATCCAAGAAGTGAAAACACACGTTCTTCTACGCGCCAGAGCGACGTTTCCTGTTAAAGGAAAGGTTCACTGTAAGTTGAACCACATGGATGACTCGTTTACAAGAAGCCAACACGGGATTGCTGGTAAGCAACTTAAAATGTTAACATGCAGCGTCCAGTTCCACAGGGACGCGGCCACTCACGCGCTCGGTCAAGGAGACCCTTCAGAGACATTAGGCTGCTTTACTATTTTGAGCTAAAATAAGAGATTAACTTCTTTATCATTTTATTTGTAATTTTTTAAAAGATGTATTTATTTATGCATACAAGAGCTGGGGTGCAGGCCAGGGGTGCAGGGGCTAAGAGGACCCACCAGACACAGAGTGGGGAGCAGAACAGGCAGATTGACTGAAAACACTGCTGAGGGGAGCAGCGGGGAGACGGGAGAGGTCTGCTGCGCCCTGTGGGTAGCCCCCTGGCCGGGGATGGAACTCGTGCTGCAGAGGCTGCGGACAGCCTCATAGGCTGCATGTCAACCTCTTGTGCCACCAGGGAGGCCCCCTAATTTTAGCACCTTCTTAATGTTAGCAAAATAGCCAGTTTATGCAAGTCTTGGGTTAACTTTCTCACTTATTTTATCTCATCATTCTCTCATTTATTTAAACGTGCTCCACTCGTTTAACTTATCAGCTAAAATCCATGTCTATGATGTTTCAATTGTGATGTTCATGTTCAACTAAATGAACGTATAGCGGTCTTGATTTTAAAAGGACTGTGTCACAACGCTGCAAATCCTAAGTATTTTAGTGGCTCAGATGAAACTACAGTTGTCAGCTCCTCCACTGACTGAAGGCCTCAGTCTAACCTCTACATTATTTAACGAACGGGCAGGCTGCGTGCAGGGCAGTCTCTCAGGAGACGCCACAGCACCCTTGCGCTTCAGACATTTCTAACCATGACAACGCTCCTCGTTGTGCTGCAGCGTGAGGCGAACTTCCGCGGGGGCGGGGGCCACGCTCCCCAGGCCCAGGCTCGCGCCGGCCCGTCTGTCACCCCGCGGCCCGCTTCCCGCTAGAACTCCTGGCTGTGGCCGAGCGCAGGACCCGCCGCCACCAGCCTGCCTGGAGGAGGCGGGCGTGACCGCACCCCACTCTCATGGTATTTGGGTACCGGCTGCACGTTTAGGGTCCTCCAGGCCGGCCGGTGGTGCTGTGTCGGCTCCTGTCAAGACCTTCTTAGGAGACACCCTGCCCCCAGAGGCTCGTGCTCGGCGCTCAGAACGGGGCTTCCAGGGCCGGCCGGGCGTGGGCGTTGGGTTCTCAGAAGGGGCCACACAGGAAAATAAAGCCCTTTCCCACCTCCTCAGGACACCCCCACCTCAATCTGTTCTTGCTTTAACTGGTGTGGATGGCAGGCCCCGCCGCCCCGGCCACCCGCCGGCCGCACAGCTGAGGCCACTGACAGTCTCCGGCCCAGAGCGTTCCCACCTGCCGACCTGGAACCCCCGTGGCAGGCAGATGTGGGGGCGCCGGCGCCACCGAAAGCCAGTGACAGCGCCGGAACCGAACTGCCCATCTGCAAGAGGGGGCAGCGCCCCGCAGAAACCGCCTTCTCGTTTCATTTCCAGCTTTTCATAGTGAGTCACACAAAGACCGGGGCCCAGCGTGAGGCGCCCGCCCCGCCGCCCCTCCCCGGCCGTGGTCAGCCAGGGCTGGACTGTGATGGCGCCGCGAAGCCCCAGCCCCGGCGTGTCCTCAGGCTGGAAAATCGTCGGGGCGCAGGGCCCGGTGGTGCGGCTTTACCGCGGGGTGTGCTCCCCGCCCCGCAGCCTCCCTGCCCGAGCCTGGCGCCCATTTTCTGCCTGTGCGTGTCACCGTGTCAGGACCCGAGACGTGGCCCCCCAGCCCGGGTCCCTTTGGTCTGGCTTTATTTCGCTGAGCGTGGGGCCCTCCAAGTCCCCCGGGCTGGGGCTGTGACCGCCGGCAAGACAAAGGCCGAGGGCCTCCCCGGTGGCGCAGCGGTTGAGCGCTGGGTTGCGAAGCTGCCCGCAGCCTCTGCAGCGCCGGTTTGATCCCCGGCTGCTCCCCGGCCACCGGAGGAGGGTCCCACATGGCGCGCAGACCTCTCCTGCCGCCCGCTGCTCCCCTCAGCAGTGTCCTTCAGTCCTTCTGCCTGCTCTGCTCCCTGCTCTGGCTCTGGTGAATCCTCTCACCCTCCCGCGCTTCTGACTGTACCCAGTGCTTGTATAAACAAAACAAACAAACAAATAAAAAAAAATAAAATAAAACATGCCTCTATAAAAAAAAATTAAAAAAAAAAAAAAGACAAAGGCCGAGCCGTCGGGAAGTCTTTTCACGAAGGAGTTTATTGCAAGAGGCGAGCACCACGGGGTCGGCGGGCCCCGAGTATTCTGGGGGCAGGAGGGGAGCCGGGGGCGCAGTGGAGGGAGGACTCCACGGTCGTGAGGAGGCAGCGGGCGGACCCGGCCCACGTGCGGAGGCTCCCCAGGGACCGCAGGCGCCGCCGTGTGAGCAGCCTCCAGGGCGGAGAGGACTTTGTCAGCTGTAACGCCATGAGCCGTCAGGGTTCCTGGGGTGCAGCTGGAGAGTGAACCACAGCCGGGGGATGGTGGGGGCCGGGAGGACAAGAGGCGCGGAGGATTTCAGTCTACTCGGCCCTGCTTTCTAAACAACATGTCTAAGCTGCGGTTTGGGGGGTTTCCTTTTCATGGCTGCATCGTATTCCGTCTGCAGGACGGACAGGCCGTGTCTGTCCATGCCTGGTCCGGGGATATGTGACCCCCTCGCCTTGTGGGGGGCTATGAATGACGCGGCCGTGGACACGGCTCTGCACACGCGTGGACGAGCATGGCGAGACCCTGACGTCACTTCTTTCGTGAATGTAACCAAAGGCGAGTTGTTGGATCAAATGGCAATTGTTTTAAGGAAATGCCACACGATTTCCAAATAAAAAATGTAAAAGGGAGTGGATGACCCGTTAGCGGAGACCAGCACCAGCCACCCGGGGCACCAACACCGAGGTCCGGTGGGAAGAAAATGCCCCACGGGCGATGCTACTGTAGCAAACTAACACAACAGGTAGAAAAAAATCGCTTCACAAAGTGAAACTGAATTGATTAAAGTGAAACTCATCAAATGAATTCGCTTTAAACTCACTAGGCTGACCGGATTCACGCTCACGGAATGAAACTCTCCGGCCTGCATGGCCTCCGCAGCTCTGGGGAAGGAGAACAAACGAATGCTATTGGGACTCAGTGTGGTGTGTGAACCCCACAGGGGGACCCCGCAACGCGTGCTGGCCGGGGGAGCTGGCCCAGGGCCTGCCATGACGCGTGAAATTCTGACAAACCCACCTTGGCTTCTGATCTTAGATACATAACGTCTTAAATTCAGACCCAGACTCCACCCAGGCCCGCCTCATGCTCACACGGCACAGGTTCGCCTCTGCGCCAGCGCACCTGCTTTGGATTCCGTAAGGCAGCGGCGGCACGAGACGAAGGCCAACTAGCAAGACCTCAAGTCAAGCGGTTCAAAAGTCACACGCGTGAGGATCGTTTCAGGCGCTCCCAGCCCGAGCACCGTCCTCGGCCCCAGGGCGCCCCTTCGCTGGCCGCACCTCCCACGTTTCAGCTCTGGGACCTTCTGCTCCTGGCGGGCAGAGGCGGCGAGGCCATGGTTACAGCTGCGGCTGCGGCTGCTTCTCAGCCCCGTGTAGCTGTGAGAGGCCAGGGAGTCAGCTCGGAACCACCGCGGGAGCCAAGGAAGCCTGTCCCCCGAAGCCACAGGGAGGACTTCGTGGACAAATGCTCAGGTGAATAAGCGGAGAAGGGCCTCTTTATTTAAAGGCTTTTCTAAAATTTATTTTTCATACAAGAACTGGGGTGCAGGCCAGAGGTGTGGAGGATGAGAGGATTCACCAGAGACAGAGCGGGGAGCAAAAGAGGCAGATGTACTGAAATCCACTGCTGAGGGGAGCAGCGGGGAGCCAGGAGAGGTCTGCTGCGCCGTGTGGGTAGCTCCCTGGCCGGGGATGGTACTCAGGCCGCAGCAGTGACAGCCCGAGACTCACCCCATGGCCACCAGGGAGGCCCCTATAAATATATCTTAAGTCAATGTTATTTCAAAATCAGTTGAGCATGAAAAAATTACTCAGTGAACAGTCTTGAAAAAAAGTCAGCTGGGACAGCCGGAGAACAGGCCATCTGCACCTCACATGGCTCATAAAAATGTTTTTAAAGCCTCAAACTATAAACACATTAGACAAAACGTAGACTTCCTTTATAACCTGGACTGCAGACACAAAATGCAAACCCGCCACTCCTCCCGAGTGGAAAATGTTCTTTTCACAAAGAGGGACGAGAAGTGGGCGCTGACCCCGAGAAGGACCCCCGAGGCCAGAGCTCTGGCGGCCAGACCGCGGCGTGGAGGGGCCCCGGCCCCAGCGGAGGGCAGGCCCGCGGGCACCCCACCCGGCGTCAGACGCGGGCGCAGCCCGGAGGCCGAGAGACAGCCCGGCCGCTGGCCCCCTGGGCGTCGGCAGGAGACGGGGAGGACACACTCGTGTCTCGCGGACACCGGGCCGGACAGCGCCAGACGGAAGCGGCTGCGAGAGGCTCCACGACGCAGCCCGCGGCCAGGTCGGCGCCGCTGGGACTGGGGGTGGCGGCGTCTGTCCCGCGCTCCTGGAGGGGCGCTGCCCGCGAGCGGGGCCGTCGGGGCCGAGGGCGGCGGCCAGGGCTGGAGAGACACGTCCCCGCCGCGAGAAGAACGCCCGGTGTGGACACGCGCGTGCACAGCTGCTCCCGGGGAGGGCAGTGCCCAGGTCTGGCCTCCAGGTTGTCAGAACAAGGACAGCACCGTGGGGGACCGACGACACCCAGCGAGACCATCGGGCGTACAACCTCCCGCGGAGGGCAGCGGCCCCGGGGGGGCGCCGTGCCCCTGCGAGGCGGCAAGGGGCCGGCAGCGCTGGTCCGGTTCCTCCGCCTCCCCTTAGCGGGAGGCCCAGGCCCTGCGCACGCTCCGGCGGAGCGGGTGCCCAGCTTCACCCTCTTCAGGGAGAAATCAGGGCGAGCGAGGCACCCCCGCACCTGGCGCGCCCCTCCCAGCGCTCGGCCTCCGTCCCGACGGCCCGGCCCCAAGCTCAGGTCCCCGGGCTGCCCGCGGCTCACGGGCCTGCGGCTACGCAGCGGGGAGACGGTCCTGGGGTCGCTGGTCTCCCCGCTCCAGGCCGTCCTTACCCGGCGCGCCCGCCGCGGGCCCCTTCGCAGCTGGAAAGCCAGGTGGGGCTTATCCCGACCCGGCTGAGTCCTCGGACACCTGCGCTGGGGACTCCGCTGCCGCCCAGGCCCAGGCCGGCAGGACAGTCAGAGAGGCTGGGGGGCGCGGGAGGGGTGCGGGGCAGGGTGAGGCTGGGGGGCGCGGGAGGGGTGCGGGGCAGGGTGAGGCTGGGGGGCGCGGGAGGGGTGCGGGGCAGGGTGAGGCTGGGGGGCGCGGGAGGGGTGCGGGGCAGGGTGAGGCTGGGGGGCGCGGGAGGGGTGCGGGGCAGGGTGAGGCTGGGGGGCGCGGGAGGGGTGCGGGGCAGGGTGAGGCTGGGGGGCGCGGGAGGGGTGCGGGGCAGGGTGAGGCTGGGGGGCGCGGGAGGGGTGCGGGGCAGGGTCAGGCTGGGGGGCGCGGGAGGGGTGTCGGGCAGGCTCAGGGGAGCCGGGCCAGAGCTGATCCCGAGCCGGGCCAGCACAGCCTCGCCCGCGGGCACGGCCTGAGCCCCTGGCAGCACCGTGTTCCTCCTCGCGAGCGCCCCGACTCCTGCGCGGCCCCAGCTTCGGCCCCGGGCCAAGGGGTGAGCCGAGGGCGCGGGGGCGGGGCTGCTGCGGCCCCACTTTGCAGGCCCCTCAGCCGGGCTGCCTGGGGCCGCGGCGCCCCCACACCCCCGCCGCGGACGCGCAGCCGGGACGCGACCCGACGCAGCCGCGTCCTCAGGGAGCTGCCGCGAGCGCGGGCGACCCCAGCGGGCTGGTTCTCGTTAGTCAGCGCGAGCGCGGCCGCCGCTCCACCTCAGCTGCGCGGCGCCGCGGGCTCGGGGCTCGGCGCGCACCCCCGCGGGCTCGAGGCGGCGACCGCCCGGCACCGGCTTGGCGCTCCCGACGCCCGCGCAGCAGCGCCCGACGCGGCCCGGCCCCTCCGCGGCCTCGAGCGCGGGGACCCCCGGGGGGGGAGGCCCGCGCGCCGCGTGGGCGGCCGCACCCCCAGGCGGCCTCCGGGGGCCACGCGCGCGGCCGAGGCGGAGGCGCCCCGCGGGCAGGGCCCCCGCCCCCCGCCCCGCGGCCGCCGCCCCCACCGCCCCAGGTGGCCCCGGCGCCCCCACCGCCCCCACCGCCCCCACCGCCCCCACCGCCCCAGGTGGCCCCGGCGCCGAGCCCCCAGCAGGCCCCGCGGCCGGAAGTCGGCCCGCCCCGACGCTTCCCGGCATCCCTCGCGCGGAGCCGGCCCTTCCGCCGCCCGGGGCGCCGCGGCGCTCTGGGTCCCGGCCCGCGCCCGCTCCGCGCCGGGTCGCGAGGGTGTCCCCGGGCCTGAGCCCGCGGGGCTAGTGCGCGCGCTGGTGCCGGGGATTCCCGCCCGAGGCGCCCAGGGCGGCGGCGCGCGCCGCGAGGCTCCTCCCGGGTCCGCGAGGCTCGTCCCGGCTCCGCCGCGGAGGTCGCGCCCGCTGGGCTCCGGCCCCTCCCGCCCCCCGTCGGGCCCTGCCTGGCCGGCCCTGCTCCCCGGAGGCGCCCTCAGGACGGCGGCCGCCGAGACTGCGAGGAAACCCCCACCCGAGCCTGGACCCCGCGGCAGACTCAGACACGTCGGGAGGGGGAGCCCCGCATCTGCAGCGCGCGAGAAACCCTCGCGGTGACGCCGCCGCGGCCATGGGGCGGGCGGGCGGTGTTATCCTGCCCCAGGCCCTGCGGCTCACGCAGGGAGGAGGCGCCTGCGGGACAGCTGGGTGACCTCATCTGTACCCCGCAGTAGAGGGGAGAGTCCTGGCGAGAGGACCCGGCCGCTGATAAGGCGCACCTGGTGAGCGCCCCACCCGCCACGTTCCTCTGGAGGCGGATCCGGGGTGCTGAAGGGGGAGCGGTCACTGGCTCCCTGATTACTGAAGGTCAGGAACTTGGGGAGTGATGACCCCTTCTTTGGGGGGGCGCCGAGGACCCACAAGGATGGCGTCTCCACCTCCAGGCCTCTCACTGCTCTCAGACGTGTCTGCATTGTTAAACTCGGCGTCCCCCAGAGGCGCCGGCCATGGCCGCCCGGGCCCACAGCACGCGACACGAGGCCTAAGCCGGGCACGGGGAGACCGTGTGCGTGTCGGAGGGAGCCCACAGCGGCTGCGCGCTGAGGGAGGCCACCCTCCTCGCGTGGAGACGCCCCGATGAGCTGCTGAGCTCTGGGGCCTGGTGGAGCTGGGCCTCGTGAGGCGGGTTTACAGCTGGGGTGAGGACGGTTGAGTCCTTTGGGATTATTGGGCCTCGGTACTTTGGGATTTGTGGTCCTCGTAAGGTGAGGGTCCCCGGAGTCTTGGGGCTTGTGTTTGAAGTCACTTGCTGAAAAGTTGTGTGGTTTTAGGTAGACTTTTCAGAATCCACGCAGGATTATGTGTCCCTGAGCAGGTGTTTCCTGGAATAATAAAGTCACAACGCGGCCGTGTTATTTTGCTTTGGCAGAGTGAGTCACGGTCCTCTGTTATTTGACCCACAGGAATCCTGTGTGTGGTTTCTTGTGTGTAAACGGGGAGGGGCGGGCCCTGTCGTGAGAAGATGGGGTTCCAGCTGGTCCAGCTGGCCTGAGGCGCAGCCCAGACACACACAGATGCCTCCTGCGAAGTCGTCCCTGCTCAGCGAGGAGGAGGGAGCTGCCGAGAACAGGCATCTGATAAATGTTCCCAGAACCTACCTCCACAACAAGCCCAGAGTGGGGGTTTCGCAGCTAAGCAGGCCCCAGGCGTGGCGTTTGGCTGAGCCCTTGCTGCTGCCCAGCTGTGTGCCCTGGCCCGCCTGCGCTCACAGGGAAACCCTGGGCAGGGGGAGGGTGCTGGGGTGTGGGCGTGGCCGGTAGCAGCTACTGGAGCTGAGGCCCAGGCCATGCTGGGCTGCAGACTCAGGCTGGGCTCCCAGGAGCACGTCGGGTGGCATCCAGAGGGCTGTTTGGGTTGGAGGCAGGGAAGTGGAGGTGCTGTGAGCTGCTGTGGCAACCTGTGAGTCTGGGACTTGTCTGGTCCTCACTGTGCCCCCGCTCCCCAGACAGGCCCAGAGCAATATGACAAATATTTAGCAACTGGTTCTTTTTTTTTTTTTTTTAAAGATTTATTTATACAAGAACCGGGGCTCAGGCCAGATGTCCGGGAGGGTGAGAGGATTCACTAGAGACAGAGTGGGTTGCAGAACAGGCAGACTGGCGAAATACAACTGCTGAGGGGAGCAGCGGGGAGACAGGAGAGGTCTGCCGCGCCACGTGGGACCCTCGCCGGTCGGCCGGGATTGAACCGGCGTGGCAGAGACTGCGGGCAGCTTCACAGCACAGCACTGAACCGCCTGCGCCACCAGGGTCGGCCCACAACTGGTTCTTTAAAGACAGGAGAGAGTTGAAGGGCCAGCTGGCAGCTCCCGCCTCCGTGGGCGCGCTGGTGAGACTGGGAGGTGGGAGTGGAGGGGCTGCCGGCGCGGCTCAGCAGGCATGGGCTAGACTTGCTGCTTCGGTGCCCCTCACCCATGCGAGGAGCAGAGTTTGGAGAGGGAAGTGGTTCCATTTATTTGTCGACAAGCCGGGAAGGCAGCAGACTAGAGTCTGAGAGGCTGCCGCTTGCTGACCAGCAGAGCAGACGTGCCAGGGGGCAGGCGGCGCGGTGGGGTCGTGGTGGCCGCGCATCTCATGTCGCCTGGGCCAGCCGGCCTCGGCTTTGTTCTGAAGTCACCTTGCAGCAAGGCCCTTTCCCTGGGAGGCAGGGCCAGGCAAGATGCTAGTTCAACACAGAAGTCAAGGTCAGTTCACCTCTGAGGGGAGCGCATTCCCCGAGGCAGAAGGGACGTGGCAGGGCGTGGGGCAGGACAGGGCAGGGTGTGACTCCAACCTGTCGCGGGCACTCAGCTTGGCCTGGGGCGTGCTGCATGAGGCTGTGCCTGCTTGGGGCGCAGGTGCCAGCGTGGGCAGTGGAAGCTGCAGTGGAGGCTGCCGAGGGAATGAGGCCGGGTCCGCTGAGTCCTCTCTGGGCACCTGGGGCCTGGCGCCTGGAGGCAGGGGTCTCCTGGTGCAGGGGCCTGGCTCCCTGGCACCCTGGGAGGCTTCGGCAGTGCCGTCGACGGGAGCTTGCTGGGATCTTGTCCTCCTGTCTTTTGCACTTGCGGAAGATCTTCACCGCTCCTCTCTTCATGCCAGGCTGTTACTGTTGCGGCCTGAGTTCGATCCCCAGGCAGGGAGTGACCCACATGATGCAGCAGCCCTCTCCTGTCTCCCCGCTGCTCCCCTCAGCAGTGTGTTTCAGTAGATCCACCTGTTCTGTTCCCCGCTCTGTCTCTGGTGGATCCTCTCACCCCGCACCTCTGGCCTGTTCCCCAGCTCTTTGTATGCAAAAAATGAATAAATGAAGACCTTAAAAAAATATGAGTGAGGGCCTCCCCAGTGGCGCAGCGGTTGAGTGCTGGGTTGTGAAGCTGCCAGCAGCCTCTGCGGCGCCGGTTCTATCCCCGGCTGCTCCCCGGCCACCAGAGGAGGGTCCCACATGGCGCGCAGACCTCTCCTGCCGCCCGCTGCTCCCCTCAGCAGTGTACTTCGGTCCTTCTGCCTGCTCTGCTCCCCGCTCTGGCTCTGGTGAATCCTCTCACCCTCCCGCGCTTTTGACTGTGCCCGGTGCTTGTGTAAATAAATAAATAAATCTTAAAAAAAAAAAATTCAACGCAGTCTGCGAATATGCAGTAAGCACCGGCTCACCTTTGTACTCGCAGTCCCCGCGGGGCGTAACTTGAGGAAACAAGCGGATTGTTTTCAAAGATTTATGGACGAGGTTGTTTATGGAAGTGTTATGTGTGACAGTAAAAAGAATGAGTGTCCGGTATCAGAGTCCGTGACGCACGGAGTGTTACATAACATCAGTCGCACCGTGAAGGAGCAGGTTACTGACCCAGGAAGACACCAAAATATATTACATTTAAAAGGCAGGTATGATTCCGAACATGTAAAGGGGAGAAATATATAACCTGTATCCTGCTTCATTAATTAGATAAAAATGTGTAAACTTTAATTACTCAACCAACCAGTTCAACAGAATCTCGGGGCTCTCTATGCCAAGCACGGAGGGTGTAATGGCGAGCTGTTGAGAGTGGCCTTCAACAGGCAGGAGCAGGGGCCTCCCTGGGGGCGCAGGGGTCAGTCCCAGCGCCGTGAAGCTGTCCGCAGCCTCTGCGGCCCGAGTTCCGGCCCGGCCAGGGAGCTCCCCAGAGGGCGCGCAGACCTCTCCGTCTCCCCGCTGCTCCCCTCGGCAGTGTATCTCAGTAGATCTGCCTGTTCTGCGCCCCACTCTGTCTCTGGGGAGTCCTCTCACCCCCACACCTCTGGCCTGCACCCCAGCTCCTGTATGCATAAGTAAATAAACTTTTGTTTTTTAAAAGGCAACAGCGAGGCTTTGGGTAAAGTCTGCAATGGGCTCGTGGTGGCTGAGGTGCTAAGTCACCAGCGAGCGAGGCGCCAGCCCCTGCTTAAAACCGGCTCAGGGAGCGTGAAGGGAAGCCCAACGGCCAGCGGCCCCCAGGCGAAAGCTCCCGGGCCCTGCTGGGAGGGGTCACGCCTACAGCAGCTGGCCCTGAGGGCCGCCGCCCGCCCAGCGCCCTCTCGCGCGTTTCCCGGGAAGTGAGAGAGCAGCGCCGTCCCCGGCCGGGCAGACACGCGCCCTTCGATGAAGGAAACGCTCGGCCCCGCCGCGGGGAAGCTCACAGACTACAACAGCATGGCCTTGGGTGTCCTCGAGACTGTTTCACTCGGCAGCCGTGGGGGAAGCAGTGACAACGTCCACCCTGTCGCAGCGAGGATGCCACGCGCCACGGGACCATCAGTGCCCACGGGACGGTCAGTGCCCACGGGGCAGATCAGAGGCCACGGGGCAGAGTCCGTGCCCATGGGGCCGTCGGGGCCACACGCCGGCGTCTGGACTCAGAGCGGAGCGGCAGTTGCTTTCCAAGGGATGTGGTTTGCGTTTCTGGGAGAGGGTCCGGCTTGGCCATAGATGAACTGAGGCACGTCGGCCGGAAGCGCCAGGAGAGCCCGGGGCGGCCGCGCTCTGGAGGAGCAGCATCTCGCGGCCCGGGTCAAACCTCCGCTCCTCCCCGCGGCCGCGGGAGAGACCCACAGAGCAGTGTCGTGAGACTGAGGAGGCCGCGAGAAGGCGCAGGCTCCTGGGCGGGTCCGCCCTTCCACGCCTGCGGACAGCAGGGGCAAAGGCCCTGAGGCAGAAGAGGGACTGGAAATCGGGGGCCAGTGGGAGTGGAGAGCGAGCCTGGAGCCGTGGCAGGACCGACAGGGCCGACTGTCCTGAGACACCATCACACGCTTCCGGGATCGGGGCATCTTTTGTTCGACGGGGGCGACTCTGCCCTGGGTGGCTCTGGACGGGACCGGGTGGGCCACCTGGAGACCAGGCCAAGAGGGGGCGCCCGGATCCTGCGGCTGCACCTGTGTCCAAGGGAGGGAGGGGGCTGGACCCGCCAGAACGCCGTTGCTGCGTGAGGGGCGCCATGGGGTCCCGGCACTGCGGGCTCGGGGCTCCCGGGTTGGTGACCCACCCGCTCGCCCATGCACCCCAGGGCCTAGGCCCCCCCTGCATCCTTTCTCCTGGAGCAAGCCGGTAGCCTGCTGCCCTGGCTGGCGCGCCCCGAGGCACACCTGGAAGCCCAGGGTGGGCCCGCGGGGGGCAGCCGATCGATGCGGGGCTCGGTTCCCGGGCCCCTTAAAGGAAGCAGCGTCGGAGAGAAGGAAAGGTGAGTTTGTTGATACGCTGAGGCGGTGCAGTCGGGTCTGAAAGGCCCCCCCCCCACCTGCTCTTGGGCAGGGCCAGGGGTGTGTTCCCTTTCTGAGGGGGTGGAAGGGGGCAGCCTTTCCAGTGTCCGGAGACCGCCGTGGCCTGAGGGTCTCTAAGGGGCCGCCTTTGTGGCTGATTCCGCCCGGAAGCCCCTTCGCCTGTCTGCTGAGCGGGGTGAGATGGCGGGGTGCCCTGTGGACCCCCGTCAGAACCCAGGTGGGGCCACCCCAAGCTGTGCCAAAGTAGCCGTGGATGGTTGGGAACGCGGGGCGCGTTGGGGAACGCGTCACCCCTCGTGCTCCCTGTCCCCCGAAAGATCTTCCCTGAGCCCTGCCCTCTGCCCCCGTCCAGGCAAGAGGCTGGTGTGTGGAAGCCCCCGCCCCCCAGAGACGGCTGCGGTCTCTCGGCCCGGCCCCCGCCCCAGGCTTGCCCCCCAGGCAGCCCCGCGCCTCCCTCCGTCCGCCCGGCTCGGGCTCCGGCTCCGGCTCTGTGCGTGAATGAAACGTGCAGCAGCTCGCGCTGGGCGGGACGGGCTGTGGGCGGCGAGGGGGATCCCCTGGAAGTTTCCCCTCCACCCCGAGAATGGCTTGGCGTGGAAAGCCCCACACCTCCGGTCACGCGCAGCAGAGAAACAGCCCTCCCCTCGGCCGGGCGGGGGCACAGAGTCAGCGGGGCGGGGGGGGGGGGTGCAGGGTCAGCCGGGCGGGGGGACAGGGGTCCATCAAGAGCGACGGCGGCCCCTGGCGGGAGCAGCGCCACTTCCCAGCGGGCCAGGGCCGCGGGCACCTCTGCCCCAGCTCCCGCGCCGGCTCTGACTGCCCCAGCAGTCATTAGCGCGGCCACTCATTTCCCTGCAGGGGTGAGGGGGAAGGAGCCTGGAGGCGGCTCCCCACCCTGCGGGGGCGGCTGGAGCTGGTTCCCAGGCCTGCTCCCCAGGGCATGACGTGGCTTCCAGGTCACCTGGGGGGCCGGGTCATAGTCAGTCGGCGCCTCTGAAGGAGCCGATGGATCCGGGCTCCGGCCCTGCTCAGGTCTGGCCCTGCTCAGCTCTGGCCCCCCCGCTGGGGTCCCCCTTTCTGCACCTCCCACCCCTCGCCACGTTCTAGTGCCCGCCAGTCGGTCACCGCCTCTCCTAATGCCCTGGGCCATGACCTCTGACCTCGCGACTCCAGGGTCTTGCCCTGCTTCCCGGTGCTGCCCATCACCGATGTGTCATGGCGAGTTCTGGAAGCTGCCCAGCTGGTGATGGGCACCCAGCGAGTCAGCGTGTCCAGCGCGCCCGCTTCCCTCCCCCTCTCCGGCCCGGCTTCCCGCCAGCCTCAGGCTCCCCGCCCAGCCCTGCCCGGCCCGAGCGCTTCCCGCTTCCAGGCGGTGGAGGAAGCCGTCGCTCCAGACCCGTCTCTCGGTGCTGTGTCCACAGCGGGCCCGGCGGGTGCTGGGCAGACTGCGAGGGCTCGGCCAGAGCGAGCAGCCTGGGGGGCCTGTGGGTGACGCTGTTTCCTGGGTGGGACTCGCCCCATGGCCCCCCTGAGCGCACGAGGCTGATGTGATGTCAGCCACCTGCAGGGGCCTGTGCAGACCAGGCAGCAGCCCCCGGCTGACGCCCCCGCGGTCAACAGGCAAACAGGCGCCCAAGCCAGGGTCCGTGGCCTGCGCTCTGTGGGGCTTTGGGGGGCAATACAAAGGGTTTCCATCAACTCGAGGAAGCAGTGGGCAGAGGGCTGCGGTGGGCAGGGCACCATCCAGGACTTGTCCGCAGGGGACAACACCCGCCCTCCTGCCCCAGGCCCAGCCTGGCTGACCCGCCCGGCGTTGGGGGGTCAGGGGGGAGCTGTGGAGACGCAGAAATCCAGGTGGCAGCCGACGGCTCCGAGGGGGGAGGCGGGGAGCAACCTCGGGATGCCCTGACCGGAGGACAGCCCTGGGAGAAGCTCGCAGCAGGGAGGGCCGGCCTGGAAGGCCGCTGTCTCGGTGGGGCCCGGGACGAGCCCCCCACTCTCTGGAGACCAGACGTGGCCGGTGAGGCCTGCGGCAGGCACGTCCACAGCGCCCCGCCCAGGATCAAACAACAGCTGGGGTCTCTGCCTTTAGGAAGTGGGGGGCTGCGGATGGTGGGGGGGAGGGGGCTCCCCCAGACAGGGGAAGGCGGGCTGGGCGAGGAGGGGGCGCTCCACTTCCTTTGCATTTTCTTCCCAGTTGGAGGCGGGGTGAGGGGTGCAGGCACCGACCTCGCTGCAGGGTTGAGCCGGAGATGGGGCCGGTGGGGCCAAAGCGTGAGCAGGAGCGGGGAGCGCCGGGGGCAGGGACGGCGGGTGCGAGCTGGAGGGGCCGAGGGCGACCTGGGAGGATGCAGGGGGCTCAGGGGAGCCGGCTGTGCAGAAGCAGGACAGCGCCCGCCAGCAGCTCCCGGGACAGTGGGGGAGGTGAGCGCGGAAGGCGCCCCGAGGGGAGGCGGAGGCCAGCACAGCGCAGGTCCCCAGCGCCCCAGGCCAGCCACGTGGGGTGTCACCAACCATTAGCACCGGAAACCAGACAGCTCCGCCCCAGGCCCCCCACCCCCGGCCCTGGCCACGCCAGGCGGCTGAGGATGGCTGCCCCCCGCCTTTCGCCCTGGCCTCCCCCTGCCAGCTGGGGGCTGAGCTGGGGTCCCCGGGCACCGCTTGGGTCCGGCACAGGCGCCACCGAGTCCCACGTCTCCACTTGCAGCACAGCAGGCGCCCGGGATCTCAGCACCTTCTCCCCGCCGCGGCCCCCCCCCACCCCCCCCCCCCCCGCCTCCCTCCGGCTCCAGAGCACCCCACGTCCCGGGAAACATGGGCTCCAGGGCCCGCGCCCCCTGCCGTGCCAGGACCGCTCCTGGGGCTCACAGAGGAGACACCCAGCACTGGCCCTTGGCCCTGCTTGTCCCTTGGGCTCCCGGCAGGAGCAGGATGGGGGGTGGGGGGGGAGTGGGGCACGGGGTGGGGTAGGGGCGGGGCTGGGGGGAGCGGGACTGGCCACGTGCACTGGGGGGGTGAGGTGGGCGGCCTGTCTCTGCCTGGATCCCCGTCCCAGCTGCCCCAAGAAGCCACCGGGCCCTTCGCCTCCGGGGAGACCAGCCTCCCCTACGCCCACCTGCCTTGGCGCTGGGCCTGGAGCCCGCGCGTGGGGTCGGGCAGGGCGGCTGCCCGGGGCGCTGGTGCCAGGGCAGGGTCCAACAAGGACCGTTGTCACTGCCTTTTTTTTCTTCAAATTTTTGTGTAGAGCTGGGGTGCAGGCCAGAGGTGGGGGGGGTACCAGAGAGTGGGGAGCAGAACAGACGGATCCCTCAGGCCGCAGCATGACAGCCTGAGATCAACCCCTAGGCCGCTGGGGAGCCCCCACCCTCACTGTCTTATCTGCCCATCCCCCTTCCAGGGCCGCCCTAAGGCTGCCCCGGGAACAGGTGGACGGGTCCCCACTTGGCTGAGTCACAGAGGCCGGGCCCAGGCTGTGCTGGGCAGCCCCTCAACCAGCGCCCCCCAGGCCTGGGGGCCCCCGCCCCTCCCGGTGCCTCCCATCTGGGGAGCATTCTGCCCGCGCTCCCCTGAGGCCAGCAGTTGCCCCCCTGCTCTGAAGCAAAGGCCCCTCCCTGTGGGTGCCCCCGAGTCCCCCACATGGAACGCCCTCCTCTGCCCCTAGTGCCCCCAACGCGCCCAGCGCCCGTGCAGCGTGGCCCTCGGGCCGGCCCCGGTGAGTGGGCCGCCAGCCCGGCCGCGCCCCCAGCCCATCCGTGTCACCCCCCGGGAAGGACGCGCAGCCGGGGTGCGGGGTGCGGATGGGCACGCAGCGAGCACTCGGTATTTTGTTGAATGAATTTTGAATCCTGCCAGGGTCTCCACGCCTGGGAACCAGGGCGCCGCTGTCTGGGGCCCTCGCCCAGGACTCGTGCCAGGAAGGCCTCCCCGGCTTCTCCGGACTTCCTCGGCTCCTGCGGGCCCCTCTCTGTGGGCCTGCCTGGCCCCCGGCTCAGGGACAGCAGCATCTTCGGCACATGCCTGTCCCTCGGGTCACCAGGGCATCTGTCCAGGCCTCATGAAAGGCAGAGAAGCTGGGGTGGGGAGGAAACTGGATAGGCAGGAGGTGGGAGCTGCTGGCCCCTAGCAGAATTCTCCACTCACCTCTTCTACACTCAGTTATTCATTCAACAAACACCTATTGAGACCCGTGTGCACCAGGCTCCAACCTAGACCAGGAGTCACCGGGCGCCTCCTCACACCATCCCTCCCCAGGATTCACTGCGTATGGCACCCAGTATTGGGGTGGCCCTCAGGGTCAGTACCAGCCACCCCATTCCCCAAGACCCCTTGCCCGGTCCCAGGGCCTCTGTGCCCACCCCCAAGACACCGCTGTCAGTACCGCCCACCCTTCCAGCCCCGGGAGAGGCAGGCTGCCTGTGGGTAGCCCCTGTGTCTTACTCAGCGCGAGCCCCGCTGCCCAGCACATGTGTGGCACACAGCAGGTGCCCAGTACGCGCATGTCACTGGTTAGGGGCAACCAGCCACCTTAGTTTCGGGAAGGGAGCGGGTTGGGGGAGCATGGGTTGGGCCAGTCACAAGGTGTGGAGGGGACCCCAGGAGAGTGAGTCACTGAGGCGGGGCAGGGCCGGCTCCTGCTCCACTGGCTGAGGGCCCCAAGGGGGCAGGCCCCGCCCGGCTGCTCTCCCGCGCGCCCCCCAGGCCTGGGACAGAGGATTATGCCTCAGTTGGGGCCACTGGGTGCCCACTTGTCCTCGAGTGAGGTGGGCTGGGGGCTCCTTGGTGTCTGCCCTTTAGCCCCCAGCCGCCCCCGCCCCCCTCCCCCTCGGAGCAGGGCCGGAGCACCAGGCCGTCGGGCGCTGGAGTCCAGACTATGTCTGCGGCGGGTCTGGGAAACCCGCCCAGGCCGTTCCCGGGGCCAGCGGAGTCCTGCCAGCCCCTGAAACCCCACAGCTCGGAAGGCCCTGGGGCCCCCTCCAGACCCCAAGCCCCAGGGGGTGAGGTGCCCCTGGCTCCCCAACCTCCACTCCCCGTTACACAACGGGGTGATGACCTCTGTCCCCTGAGCTGGGCTCCCTCAGGCTCCACTGAGCTGCGTCCAGAATCGGGGCTCAGGCCCAGGTCCCCACTCACAAGACTGGGTGCCACCAGGCGCCCCAGGGCCTGGTTCTGCCTGCAAATAGGAGTGAGAGGGGGCTTGAGAGGCAAGGGACGGGGCCGACTGTGTGGCTGGTGCCCCTTGGGCGCCCACCCTGGGGTGGGCACACACATCTTGGGGGTGAGGGGAGCAGGGCTGAGTCTGGGCGGAACCAGTGGGGCCTCCTGGGGGGGGCACCAGTGCTCCCACCAGGGGTCCTCAAGAGCAGCCCAGAGTCGCTGTGACCCTTGGGGGATCAGGGCTTCCACAGTGCAGGGGCCAAGTGGGGTGTGGAGCCCCACCCAGGCCCTTAAGGACCGCCCCTCAGTGACACCCCCATGCTGCCCAGGGGTCTGGGTGCAGGGCTCCGGGTGCAGGCCCAAAGGAAGGGGTGGGCAGCGTGGTCACCGGGGCTGGGAAGTGGGTCAACGGGTTCCCACTTGGCTGAGCCACAGAGGCCGGGCCCAGGCTGTGCCGGGCAGCCCCCCAGCCCGTGCCCCCCAGCCTCCCCCAAGACTCAGGCCTCTAGGGCTCCAGCCCCGACCCCTCCCTTTAGCTGCGGGCCCTTCTCTGCCCCTGGACAGTCCATGTCGAAGCCTCTGCTCAGCTCCTGCTCCCGCCAGCCCCAGAATGGCGGGGGGCGGGGGTGGGGGGCGGGATTGGGGGGATGGGGGGGCTGGCGTGAGGGAGCCCCAGGCCCATAACGGCATTTCCTCCCTCTGCGGCCTCCTCCACCCCGTGACCCGCGGGCGGGCTGAGCCACCCGGGACTGGTCCAACCGCATTCCGCCCTATCTTCCGAGGATAAAACCTGGGCGACCTGCAGGGACCCACACATCCCGGGACTCCACACGTCGTGGCAGCCGCGCCTACCACCCGCCATGGTGGCCGCCAGCGCTCGCCCGGCCCTGGGCCCGGCCGGCCGCGGGGTCTTCGCCGCCCTGCTGCTCCTGCTCCTGCTCCCGGCTCCCTCGGGTGAGTCCCCGCCGCCCGCCCCCGCCAGGGCCCCTCCCGCGCGCCTCTTGTCTCCCGCGGCCCCTCCTGTCTGTGCGCCCGCCGGGTCTGCGCCGGGTCTGCGCCCGCGCCCGCCTGTCCGCGGGGCCGGCTGGGTCTCGCCCGCCCGTCCGCGCCAGCTCTGTCCACCGCCGGCGTGTCGTTTGCCTGCTTCGAGCCTCAGTTTCCCCTCCAGCCGCAGGACTGGTGACAGGCGGGCACGAAGGACGGGGCCGAGGGCCTGCGGGGTGCTCGTCTTCACAGACGCCCCCACCTGCGGGCGCTGCCTCCGTGGGGCCCCTGCGGGGAGCGGCCAGGATCGTGGGCCCGAGGGCGCCGGGAGGCCCGGGTGTTCCTGCTGGGACGGGGCGGGCGGCAGCTGGCACAGCCGGGCAGGCGGCTGCGGGAGGGGGCCGGGGGCCAGGGCTCTGCCGCCCGGGGCCAAGGGGGAGCCGCCTGGGGTGCAGAGGGCCTGGGCGCCGGGCACTGGGGCTCCTCTCCGCTCGTCTGACCCCGGCTTCTCTTGCCCCCAGCCCTGCACGCCGTCCAGACCCCCGGTGAGTAGGCGGTGAGGGCTGGGGCGGGGGCCACGGAGGGGGCGCAGGGTCTGTCTGTCCTGGTCTGTCTGCGGGGCAGGGCGGGCAGGGAAGGCGCCCAGAGGGCTGACCCTGGAGAGGGCCACCTGGGTCGCCCGGGGCCCAGGAAGGCCAAAGCCAGGGGCATGGGGCGGGGGAAGGGGGGGCTCCAGGGGGTGAGCGGGAGGGCGCCGGGAGGCGGGGCGGCGAGGAAGTGTGGGGAGATGGGAACCGCGCCCCTCCTCCGCCAGCCCCGCCGGCCTGCGGGAAGCCCCAGCAGCTGAACCGCGTGGTGGGCGGCGCGGACAGCGCGGACGCCGAGTGGCCGTGGGTCGTGAGCATCCGGAAGAACGGGACCCACCACTGCGCGGGCTCCCTGCTCACCAGCCGCTGGGTGGTCACCGCCGCCCACTGCTTCAAGGGGTAGGCCCGCCGCGCCCCACAGCCCTGCCCGGGGCTCCCCGGGGACCCTGCTGCTACCCAGGCGCCTCCGCCGCTGTCCGGGGTCTTCAGAGGGGTCCTCCCTCCCCAGGCGCCCCCGGCACTGCCCGGCGCCCGGGGCCCTGGTTGACCCCACGCTTCCTTCCAGCAACCTGAACAAGCCCTCCGACTTCTCCGTGCTGCTGGGGGCCTGGCAGCTGGGGAACCCCGGCCCGCGGTCCCAGGAGGTGGGGATCGCCTGGGCGCACCCCCACCCTGTGTACTCTTGGAGGGACGCGACCCGGGCAGACATCGCCCTGGTGCGCCTGGAGCGCCCCGTCCAGTTCTCCGAGCGGGTCCTGCCCATCTGCCTGCCGGACGCCTCCGTGCGGCTCCCTCCGGACACCGACTGCTGGATCGCCGGCTGGGGCAGCGTCCACGACGGAGGTGCGGCTGCCCCCGGCGGGTGGGGGTGGGCGCGGGCGGCGCGCCCTGGAGACCGGGCACCACGGGCAGCAAGGCGAGGCCCGCGGCCGGAGGGCAGCGCCGGGCTGGGGCGCGGGCGGGAGCGTGTCCGGCAGGCCTGAGCGACACGGAGCAGTGAGGCTGCGGGCGGTGCAGGGAGGCCGAGAGGAGGCCCGTGTGGCCCCGGCCTGCCCGCGGGCGCTGTGGAAACGCCCTGAGAGCCCCGTGGACAGGCACGGGCAGCAGGCCACGGCGCGGGCACGACGCCCAAGAGGAAGCGGGACAGTGACCCTGTCGCACGAGCCGGGGGCTTAGGAAGCGTCATCTAGAAACACAAAGTGGGCTCAGTACGGAGGCAGGAAAGTGGGGGAGGGAGCGGCCCCAGGAAAGGACAGCGGGCAAGGCCTTCACCCCAATTCCGGAGATGAGGAGCACTGCGTCCTGGAGCCCACTGGCGAGGGCGGCCATCCCCCGCGCCCACCCCTGTCTCCGCGGGCAGGTGCTGAGAGCAGGGGGTCTGCAGGCTGCCCTGGGGCCCGACCCCCTACGCTGGGGGTCCACCAGTGACCACTCGGTGACCATTTGTCTGTGGCCGTCTCCTCGCTGTGGACAGGGCCCGAGAGGGGTGCCAGCCCGTGCCCTCGCCTGTCCGCGGCCTGAGATGCCAGCCGGGGTGCAGAGGCTCGATTCGGCACCCTTGGGCACCAGCGGGCACAGAGGCGAAGACCTAGGCCCAGAGCGATGACCCGCCAGTCCCGGGGCTGGTGGCGGGGAATTGTGGAGGCGACTAGGAACGCTGCCTGAGCCTGACCACCTCCCCCCCCCAGTGCCCCTGTCACACCCCCAGACCCTGCAGAAGCTGAAGGTCCCCATCATCGACTCGGAAGTCTGCGGCCGCCTCTACTGGCGAGGGGCCGGGCAGGGCGCCATCACTGAGGACATGCTGTGCGCCGGCTACCTGGAGGGCGAGCGCGACGCCTGCCTGGTGAGCCCCCTCCAACCGCCCCACGGGCCTGGGCCTGCGCCGGACTCTCCAGGACCGGCAGTGAGGGTGGCCGCCCGGTGTCTGCATAGCCTGCGGGGCTTTCACTCACCTGCGCACATACCAGACCCGGCAGCTCGGTGCCCTGCACCCACCTGGGGCTTGCGTTCTCCCCGGGGGCTCTCCCCTCCCGCCCCTGCTCCTGCCCGGGGGGTGGTGGCAGGATGGTGAGGGCGGCCCCTGGACACTGTGGGGTGGACTGAGTTCCCACTGGCCCTGGCAAGTGGCTTCTCAGCCTGAGCATCCTCCTCCATAGAGCAAGGGGTGCGCTCCGGCTCAGAGAGGGGGGCTGCTCTCCCAGAGATCCCGAAGGCTGCTGCAGGCCTCCAGGGTGGAGTTGGAGTGGCGCAGCCTCCAGGACTAGGAGGGACTCTTAGGCCACCCTGTGCCCCACGGGCGTTCCTAACCCCCCTCCTCTCACAGGGCGACTCCGGGGGGCCCCTCATGTGCCAGGTGGAGGACACCTGGCTGCTGGCGGGCATCATCAGCTGGGGCGAGGGCTGCGCGCAGCGCAACCGCCCGGGCGTCTACATCAGCCTGACCGCCCACCGCTCCTGGGTGCAGCGGATCGTGCAAGGGGTGCAGCTCCGCGGCCGCTCGGGGGACGCCGGGCACGCCGGGGGCCGGGCCCGCGCGGAGGGGGCGCCGCGCGCGGCCAGGGTCGCCCGCCTCGGGGGTGCGCGGAGCCGGCGCCCGCCCCCGCCCCGCTGACGCGCGCGGCGCCTGCCTTGTAAATACGCCGTCTACCTCTGGGGGCGCCCGCGAGCCGGCGCGGGACCGCCCCTGCCGGGAAGCCCCGCCCACCCCGGGCGAGGCCCCGCCCCTGCCGGGAAGACGCGCCCCTGCGCGAGGCTCCGCCCCTGTCGGAAGCCCCGCCCCGGGCAGGCCCCGGCCCCGATGGTAGCCCCGCCCCGGGAGAGGCCCCGCCCCTACCGGGAAGACGCGCCCCTGCGCGAGGCCCCGCCCCTGTCGGAAGCCCCGCCCCGGGCAGGCCCCGCCCCCGATGGTAGCCCCGCCCCGGGAGAGGCCCCGCCCCTACCGGGAAGACGCGCCCCTGCGCGAGGCTCCGCCCCTGTCGGAAGCCCCGCCCCGGACAGGCCCCCCCAGACGGCAGCCCCGCCCCTATACTAAGCCCCGCCCCACCCCGGGAGAGGCCCCGCCCCTACCGGGAAGACGCGCCCCTGTCGGAAGCCCCGCCCCTGGGCAGGCTCCGCCCCTGCCTGTATATACTTGTTCCCGATTTTTATAGTTCTGTTACCCCCCCATGATCTTATTTATTCCCCCGGTTTCAATAAATTATTTATTCCCCAGCTCCTGATCTCTCCCCGGAGCCCTGTCCGGTGGGTGCTAAAATGGGCGCAGGTGGGGATGAGGAAGTGACCTGGCCAGGGGCTGGCCTCTGTCCACCTGCGGCTGGGCCGCGACCCTTGACCTCTGCAGGGCGGCCGAGTGGCGCGGGCACCCAGTTCTAACACGCTTCAGGGGGGAGCTGCAGGGTCCCCTGGGCCCCAGGGGCCTGTGGGGCTCCTGAGTGGGCTGCCCTGAGAGGCGGTGGCCAGAGCGGGCGCCTGTGACCAGCGGCGGGCCGTGAACCGGCCACTGGCCGTGGGCGCCGGAACACCGTGGGCTGCGGGTCGGGGAGGGGCTCCCCGGTGTGGGCAGCGCGCCCTGGGCCTCCACACCCCGCAGCGGATTCGGTGACTCACTCATGACCCTGTGAATCCTCCTTTGCAGGAGGGAGCAAAACAATGAGACAGCAGGTCTGTGGCCCAGCTGGTCAGGCACCTGCTTGAGTCACCTGCCTGCACCCACGGGGGCTGGGGTGCGTGGGGTGAGCTGGGCCCCGGCGCCCGCTCTCCCGCAGCCGGCTCTCCTAGCCAGCCCTCGCTGCTGCCCAGGGCCGGCGGGCCCACCGTCTGCCCGCTGCGGGGTGGGGGCAGCGACTCTGTCCGCCCAGGGCTGCCGTGGGGCTGCTTGGGTGAGCCTCGGACCCGGAAGTGCTTCCTGCAGCAGCGGTGGCTCCAGCCCCGGGGGACCACCGGCCAGGGTTGGGGGGCAGGGGGCCCGACCCCTCTGCTCACAGCTGAGTGTCAGGCCTGTGCGGGGAGGGGCTGAGGGCTGCTCTGGACCTGGGCTCCTTGTTGGGAGCACAGTTGGGAGCTCAGGCTCTGAGGACCCTGGTGACCCCTGGTCACAAGAGCCACTGACCGGCCTCCTGCCCAGCAGAGATGCGGCCTGTAGCAGGCCGCTCTGCAGATGCCGAGCGCAGCCTGACCTTCCTGACCCACCTCCACCTGTCCCCACTACTCTGATGCCCGCCCCTCCTCTGTGCCCTCTGGCCCCCTCCGGCCCCCGTGCTGTCCCTGGTCTGCTGCATCCTGCTTCTGTCCCTGAGCATTGTCCCTGTCCTGTCTCGCTTTCTGTCCTGCCCTTCTTACCTTGAGCTCTGTCCCTCGGTTTCCCGCCTTCAGGACACAGAGGACCCCCCCGGGGTGGGCTCCTAAGCCATCTGGGGCTTCCCGGCAGGGGTGATCCTGTGCCGGCTCGCGGGCACCCCAGAGGTTGTGAGTGGCCTGCTGGAGCAGGGCCTGCGGGAGCCTCCTGCCCTCCTGGAGGAGCCTGAGGGGTTGCTGGCCCTGGAGGGGAGCAGGCACGTGGGTCTGCAGTGGGACAGGATGCCCAGCGGCCCCTGCCCAGTTAGGGTGGGGGTGCAGGGGGCGGTGCTGTGTCAGCTCCCTCAGGATCCTAGAGATGCCCCTTTGCTCCTGGGTCAGAGGCGGGTGGGGGGGGGGGTGGGGGTGGGGGAGGACGTCCCCTGGGAACGATCTGGGTGGCGGCCCCCTGGTGGTCAGGGACAGCAGCAGCGCTGTGGCCAGTCCCCTGAGTCAAGTCCGGAGCACCCTGGGGAGAGGCCAGCAGCCTCCTCCCAGGCTCCAGGCCGATGTCTCTGCTCCCCCGGCGGCCCTGCGGAGCCCTTACTGCCCGGGCCAGCGCCGGCCACACGGGGTCAGCGCTCTCTCCTCAGGAGCCTGGAGGTCTGGCCTCGGCTCTTCCTCAAACTCCAACCCTCAGAAAGACTCCGAGCCTCATGCAGCGCCCCCCCCCCCCCGGTCCGGCTCCTTGGGGTGGCTTAACCCCCGACTCTACTCCCCTCCCTCCTGCACCTTCCAGCCTCCTGGCAGCCTCCTGGCAGCGGCCCCGGGTCAGGCAGGCGGGCGGTGGAGGCGGAGGTGGGAGGGTCCCGGGAAGATGTGTGGGTTCGGATGGAACGTGTTGTTCGGGGCCTCTCGGGTGCTGACGCCGGGTCCGCGTCCCAGGCTGACGGCTCCCGCGGTCTCCTCTCCCCTCCCCCTCCCGGCCTCGCTCTCGGGCTGCCCCGACGGGCTGCCCTGCGGCCTCTGGCTCGGCTGAGCTGCCTGTGCGGCCCCCGTGCAGCGGACCCCCTACGCCGTGAGCTGGGGGTGCTCGCCTGTGAGCTGGGGGTCCTCGCCCATGAGCTGGGGGTGCTCGCCCGTGAGCTGGGGGTCCTCGGCCTGTGAACTGGGGGTGCTCGCCCGTGAGCTGGGGGTGCTCGCCCGTGAGCTGGGGTGCTCGCCTGCTGCTGTGTCTGGGGCATGTCATTTAGCGGCGTGGCCAGAGGATGACGCTGAGCAGCAGGCGTGAAAGGAAACGCCTGCCTCGAAATCCCTTATTTGCGCCTGAGCTCGCGCTCGCGCCGCCTGGCACAGGCTCCCGGGGGTGACGGGCCCGCCCTGTGGCTGCGAGTCTGGCCGTGGCCTCCTGAGCCTGGTTTCCTGGGGGGAAGGGACCTCCCCCCCACACCGCCTCAGCCCCCGTCGTGCCTCGGAAGCGCCCCGCACTCGGGCCCAAGGCCCCAGGGCCTGCCTTGTCATCGCCAAATCCCAGGCTCTGCGGCTCGGGAGGAGCGCCCCCGGCCCGTGCCTCCCCATTTCCGCTAGGGCCCCCCGTACAGCCCCTGCCCGGGGCCACCACACTGGCCGCTGCCCCGGCGGGCCAGCAGCCCCACTGCCTGCTCTGGGCCCGGCCGCCACCGGCTCCACGCCCTCGCCCACGTCCGAGGTGAGCCCTGGCCGCCGGGCTTCCTGGGGCTCCCTGCTGCCCGCAGAGGCGCTCTCGGGGGTGCCAGGGTGACAGTCCCGTCTGCGGAGTCAAGGTCACCCGGGTCACCCAAGCTCAGGTGCTGCCCGCCAGGCTCCGTCCTGACTTGAGGCCCTTTGATCCCCGAGCTGCTCAGCCATCTCGGCGCTCCCGCTCCCTCCTGGGGCTCCCGAATCCCGGGGGGCAGCGAGACGGCGGGTGTGCTGGTGCAGAGCGCAGCCCTTCGGTTCCAGCGGCAGGTCCCAGACTGTCCCTGTGTCCCACTCCTGTTTCCTAATGTGGCACGCGTGGTTGTGGCTGCCCGGAGCCGCCTCCCGCTGAGGCCGCGCTCCTGCCGGCGGGGTCTCCCCGGGCGCCTCTGCCCGGCCTGCTGACTGTGCCTTTGTCTCTTTGTTTTCTTTTCAGATATTTTTAAAAAGATTTATTTATTTATGCACACAAGAGCCGGGGTACAGGCCAGAGTTGCGGGGGGTGAGAGGATCCACCAGAGACAGAGCGGGGAGCAGAACAGGCAGACTGACTGAAATGCACTGCTGAGGGGAGCAGCGGGGAGACAGGAGAGGTCTGCTGCGTCATGCTGGTCACCTCCCTGGCCAGGGATCGAACTCGGGCTGCAGAGGCTGCGGACAGCTTCATAGCACTGAGACTAACCCCTGCGCGACCAGGAAGGCCCCGTTTTCGGTTTGTGTGGGTGGTAACAGCGTTTCCTTCTCTTGCTTTAAGCTGGCTTCAGACCCCTTCTTCAGGAACCGGGTGTGTCCCGGAGGCGCCTTTGTAGGGGTGTCTGTGCCTTTGTAGGTCCCGTCTTTGTGGCCATAGAACTGCACCAGAAGGGGCGAGGGCGGGACCAGCAGGAGTGCCACCAGGCCGCCCCATGCCCATGAAGGGTTCCCCACCCTGCTGTGCCTCTGGCTTCTGGGGCCATGGCCGTTCCCTCCCCGAGGCCCAAATGTCTCCTGTAGCCTCTGCCAGCCTCCCTTCCAGGCCTTGCTGACCGTGAACGTGCCGGGCGAGGGCCAGGCTGGTCAGGCCCACAGGCCGGGAACGGTCCCCTTTGCTGCCACCCGGCCCTGGCGCTGCTCCGTGTCACTGTGGTCTGGTGAGCCGCAGGCAGCTGGCAGCTCCCTCTGCAGCAGGACCTGTCACACCCACTGGGCTGCGGCTGAGGTCGCCCCTGCCTGGCTACTGCGGCTCCCAGGCCCGGGCCCCGCCGGTGCGGCGCCGGGGTTCTGAGGTGGGCGTGCGTCCTGGCCACAGCACGGCGTTGGAGGCGCGGTGCAGGGGAAGAGAAAAAGATATCAGGCTTTTCTGCCCTTAGGATGGATGAGGGATCCTTGCGGTCCTGAACGCACGCCGGGTGGCGGCCCCGGGGTGTGGGCACGTGTAGATGGGATTCACCTGGGCTGAGAGACTGGGCTTCTAAGGGCGGCGTCACGGGGCCGCCAGCGGAACCACGAGAAGCGGAGAGCGGAGAGTCAGAGCGAAGGAGAGCGAAAGCGCAGCAGAGACCAGCAGAGAAGGCCAGAGAGCCCAGACAGAGCGAGGACTTGCTGGGGGCGGCCTGCCTCCCGGCCCCCCCCCCCCCCCGCACCCCTGCCTGCCGTGTGCCTGGTAAATCCCCATAAAAGCCGGCAAAACCCCCTAGGGCTTCAGGACTCCGCCGTCCCCCGTCTGCACAGAGCATAGAGATCCTGCCCTGTGTCCTTCTTGCCACTGCACGCGGACCGATTCTCCTTGCCCTGCGGCCTCTCCCGACACCGGCCTGGCTCCGCTCATCCTGGGTAGCTGGCTCGGCTTTGCCGTGGCCGTGAACACAGGCGGCTTCACTGTGCTGCATCTGTAGCCTCGGGGGACTCGGCTTGTTCCTGATCGAAGGCCGCATCCCCTGCCCCGCCAGCCCATCTCCTTCCTTCTGCTCTGCGTGTAAGACCTGCCGCTCGGCAGCCATTTTACTGCCAAGAGGCTAAAGTGGATGTGCTTGAGCGGGCAGACTCAGGGGCCTCCCTGGGGGCCAGTCTCAGGTTTTCACCACCGCGGCCTGAGTTTGATCCCTGCCAGGGAGTGACCCCCAGGGCACAGCAGACCTCTCCTGTCTCTCTGCTGCTCCCCTCAGCAGTGTGTTTCAGTCGGTCTGCCTGCTCTGCTCCCCACTCTGTCTCTGGTGACTCCTCTCACCCCCACACCTCAGTCTGCACCTCAGCTCTTCTTTTTTTTTTTTTTTATAAGATTTATTTATTTATGCATACAAGAGCTGGGGTACAGGCCAGAGATGCAGGGGGTGAGAGGATTCACCAGAGACAGAGCGGGGAACAGAACAGGCAGACTGACCTAAGCAAACTGCTGAGGGGAGCAGCGGGCGGGTCAGGAGAGGTCTGCCGCGCCATGTGGGTTGCTCCTTGGCTGGGGATTGCTTCATAGTGTGGTGCTTAACCCCTTGTGCCACCAGGGAGGCCCTACACCTCAGCTCTTCTACGCAAAATACATAAACAAAAAAGACTCTCAAGGCCTTGGGTGACGGGGACTGTCGCCGCTGTCTGAGGGATGAGCTCTGTCGCCCTTCATGCCTGCTCCACTGGCGCGCCTGCCCAGACCCTGTTCTAGCTGTGGAGAGCGTTTCGCACTTTACAGAATCTCCTGTTGTCAAAGAAACACTGCTGAGTGCCAGGTCACAGCCCAGAGAGCTCTGGCTGTTCCACCTCAGGAGGCCCTCGCGGCGCCCACGGTGCAGGTGTAGGAGAGGAAGGACGAGGCAGCGCGGGCGGGACTGCCCCGCTTCAACGGTCCTCTGGCTCCTGGCTTCCCGCCCTGGCACAGCTGGCGGCCTGGCTGGGGCCCCTCGCCCTGGGACCCTCTGGCACCGGGACTAGGGGCGCTGCTGTAAGGTCCGGCGCGGTGAAGACAAGGAGAGCCAGGCCACTTTTTCTGCCTATGGCAAAGGTTGTCTAAGTTGGTTAGAATTTGGGGGTCAAAAGGGCCCATTTCCGGCCACCTAGAGCCGTTGTCCAGTTCCTATTTGGGCCAGGCCCTGGTGCAATAAAAAATGAGGCGCTTAGGTCTCACATCCAGCTTTACATGTCGAGGGCCAAGGGCCTTCAGGAGGCACCCAAGGGCGTGTGTGCTGGAATGCGGGATGGCGTTGATCCCATAGTGAGTGTCCCTCTTAGGGTCCCAGATGGAGGGTCGGGGAAGGCCTACATCCCAGCGTCCCGGCCCGATCCTCAGGAAGTTGAGTGGGAGAATGAAGGGGAAGGCGGCGTCCCGTGTCCTCTTTACCTCCGTTCCCCTGAGGAGACGCCTCACCTCAGAGGGAGCCCTAAATGGAGAGGGCGGGTCAGGAGGGGGAAGCGATCACTGAATAAAAAGCAGAGACCTTCGTGATCCGAGGGACCCTAGAGGCAAGAACTCACCCTGGGAGAGTCAAGAGCCCAGCCTGGGGGTCCACAGGCCGCCGAGTCTTTTCGTTCTTCACGATTATTTGGTGAAGTGCCGCGGGACGAGCAGGCGGGCCACCAGGGGCAGGAGGGTGGCCCTCCACGGGGGAGGAGGAGTTGTTGAGGCGGAGGTGGCCCCGTGGCCTGGAGCTCCCAGGGCAGCCAGACGCGGGACAAGAGCAAGTCCCTGCTCTGCTCCCGGGGCCCGCGAGGCAGCGAGGCCCGGTCTCCCGCTGGGAGGGCGCCCGGGTGGCGCACCGGTTCAGCCTTCGTGAGCTCAGAGTGTTATAGGGCAGCCCCGATACAAAACGGGGTGCCTGACTGTGGGTCCTCACCCGCGCGCTCAAAAGGACTTATCCATGCTCTACTGCAGGCGCACGCGAAAGGTTCATAAAAGGTTTATTGACAAGGGAAGGGGAAAGGAGGAGATGTACAGCTCTGGGAGAAAAGCGGGAGATAAAGTTTTAAATGCGTCCTACCCGATCCGCTGACCAGGAATCCCAGATGGCGCCCTGAGAGCTGCCGCCAGCCAGGAGCCGGGAAGCCAGGAGGCGAGCAGTAGCCAGCCCAAGGCCCACGTGTTTGGTTTTTATACCCAACCTGGCTGCCCAACTCCACCCTCAGGTCCCAGCCACCTTCCCTTTGGTGGTGACGGGATTTGTCTTTCCCAGTGTCCTGATGGCTTTGGTCTGGAGTGGGGGTGGCGTCCCCAAAGCCTGCGTGGGATCAGCGCAGGACATCCTCTCCCCTAACAAGAGGGGCTCCCGGCCACCAGTTCCACGGGGAGAGGCGGGGAGAGAGAGTGAACGAGAGGGAGAGCGGAGGGCTCGGGACGGGGCAGGGTCCCCATGCGGGATTGAACCCTGTTCCCGGCCAAGACACCAGATGAAGGGTCCGGTGCGATGAAGACAAGGAGAGCCAGGCGACATTTCTCACAGGAAGGGGAAATTTATTGCGCCCCGGGCGGACCTCCCGGACCCAAGGTGGGGCCCGTGAAGCCGGGCCCGTTGTGGGGGGAGATGTCCCTTTTATTTATTTAGTTTTTTTTTTTAAGATTTATTTTTATTTATTTATTTACTTATTTATTTTATTTATTTATTTATACAAGCACTGGGCACAGTCAGAAGCGCGGGAGGGTGAGAGAATTCACCAGAGCCAGAGCGGGGAGCAGAGCAGGCAGAAGGACCGAAGGACACTGCTGAGGGGAGCAGCGGGCGGCAGGAGAGGTCTGCGCGCCATGCGGGACCCTCCTCCAGTGGCCGGGGAGCAGCCGGGGATCGAACCGGCGCTGCAGAGGCTGCTGGCAGCTTCACAACCCAGCGCTCAACCGCTGCGCCCCGGGGAGGCCCGAGATGTCCCTTTCATAGGGTGAGGAGAGGTCAGGCAGGAAAACCGGGCTGGGGGGGCAGGTTTGGGCGACAAAGCTGTTTTTCGTGGCCCGAGCTGTTTTCTCCTGGTTATGGCTTCAGTGTGGGTTTGATGGTATCAGGGTCCTGGTGTCGGCCGTCTTGTCCTTTTCTGTGTGGGCTTCCTTGTTCCTGGCCCCCGCAGCGCCTCTCACTGCCCGGGCACCAGGGAGGGCCCCGCCAGCTGGCGGAGGAGAGAGGGAGCTCGGGGCGGCCTCAGCCGCCAGCCCCGGCCTGGGATCCCGCCCCCGTAGCCGCTGCTGGGTCCCGCCAGGCCCAGGCGGGGAGCAGGGCTGGGCCGGCTCCCCTCCCCGCCGGCAGGCCTGTCTGTCTCCCCGTCTCTGAGCTCGCAGTGGCCCCCCACAAGGAGGCCTCGGCTGCAGGACACCCCCTGCTGGGCGAGCAGGGACATGGCCCCCCCTCGCCCCCCCCCAGCAGGGGCGCAGGGACGGGTCCTGCCCCCAGGGGGCGCTGCAGGCCGCTCCTGAGCAGGGGCCGGGGGAGGACGGGACTAGGGGTTCAAGCCCACAGCTGGGGGGTCCAGCTCTCCGTCTGGGCTCCTCATTTGTGAAGTGGGAGATGAGCACCTCACACCCGGTGCTGGCGCGGAGACGCTCACGCCGGGAACCCCCGCGCCAGGCCCACCCGAGGCCGGCGGTGAGTGCCTGTGCCCTTGCTGCCCTCCCACCCATGTACCCCCCACCCCCCACCCATCCCCCAGCCACCCGCCACCCACCCAGCCATCCACGGCCCTTCCCGGCCAGGGGCATCTCTAAGGTCCAGGAGAACAAGGGACGCTGGGGAGAAACCCCTCCCGGCTTCCAGGGACGGCCTGGCCCTCACGCTCACAGCCGCTGGTGACGGGCCGGTCACTCGTTAGCAGCTGTTCGTTTGCCGCTTACGAGTAGTCGGCTGGTTACCCGGCCAGGCAACCAGTGAGCTAGTGAGCCGCGAGTCAGTCAGCCCACCCGCGCCTCAGGGCACCCCCAAGCCCGGCCAGGCCTGGACACGTGTCCTAGTGCAGACGGGGCCTCTGGCAGGTCGGGCCTGTGCTCGCGCCCTGGGGCACTTCGGGTCACCGGGTAGATTCTCGTGGGGTAGTCGCAGTTAACGAGCTCCTGCTCAGCGAACTAGTTGGAGCCCTGGGGCCGCTCCCGCCCTCCCAAGGCCAGCGCCAGCCCCAGCCCCAGGAGGGCTCCCGCCACCCCTGCCCCACTCCAGGCCCCCCGCTGGCTGCTGCCCGCAGAGGGGGCGCCTGGGGAAAGTGGAGAAGCTCCAGTCCTGCAGCCCAGCCCCTTCCAGCAGGAGGCTAATGGTGCCACACAACCCTCCTCTCGGCGTGGGGGGAGAGGGGCGTCCCCGCGCACCCGTGACCCCTCCCGGGGAGGCTCCGTCTGCACAGGCCCGGGGGCAGGGCAGCCGCTGCTCAGGTCTGGTCAAGGACCCCCTGTGCCCTCGGGCAGGTCTGAAGCGCCAGGTCTGCAGGGAGAGCAGCTCCGGGAGGGCAGGGAGCAGGGTCCCGCGGGGGCCAGGCCGCAGGTCGTGCTGAAGGCGGGCTCGCACTCGCCCCAGGAAAGGCGTTCCGAGGAGAAGACTTGGTGTCCTTGAGCAGCTGGGGCCCAAACAGGCTGCTGGCCCGTCCCCGCCAGGCAGACACGCTTGACCCCACCCCTCAGCCAGACCCCGCTCCTGCAGGACGTGGGGTGGGGGTGGGGGTTTCTGCACCTGTGCGGCGCAGCTGGGACATAAGACTGAGGGTCCCGGGGTGGGTCTTGGGGTGCACGGGGTGGGGCGAGCGTGAGGGGGTGTCCAGGAGCCCCCCGGGCACAGAAGGCTCTGGAAGGTCTCGACTCCAAGGTGCAGACATATTTATTACAGACAGGGCGGGACGGGGCGGCTGTCAAAGTGAAGGGCTCGGTCAGGGGTCCCACCGCCTTGGGGTGGGGTGCAGGAGGTGGGGGGCGCGGAGTAGGGGGAGCAGCAGCAGCAGCAGCAGCAGCGGCGGCGGCGGCGGGCAGGGGCCTGGCCGGAGTGCCCCGCTGCGGGCCACCAGCTTGCGGATCCAGTTGAAGTGCTTGCTGACGTTGGTGTAGACGCCGGGCCGGTTGGGTCGGCCGCAGCCCGTGCCCCAGCTCACGACCCCAACCTGAACCCACAGCCCGTCCTTTTTGCAGGTCAAGGGTCCGCCAGAGTCGCCCTGGGGAGCAGTGTGGGTTAGTGGGTGGGAGGGCGGAGGGCTGCACAGCGGGGTGCAGTCACCCCCTCCCCGGGAACCAAGCTCAGCTTCTGCCGCTACACAGCAGCCCCTGCTCCCGGGGCCGAGGGGCGCCTGCCCTCAGCCCAGGAGGGGGCTGCTGGGCCTGAGCTGGGGAGGGAAGGGGCACTCACGAAGCAGGAGTCCTTGCCACCTTGGGGGTAGCCGGCGCACACCATGTCCCCCCAGATGTCCGTGCGGAAGGAGGGCTGGGAGTACAGGTGGTTGCACATGGAGGTGTTGATGATGCCCACCTGCACCTCCTGCAGCTTGTAGGGTGCTGGCAGCACTGGGGGGCAGAGGAAGAGCGTCACTTAGCCTGTCTCCCCTGTCAGTTTGTTGGCTGAGGCTGGAGGGCGGCCGGGGCACCCCCGAAACCTGGGCCTCGCCCCCGGAGAGCCACTGCTCTAGCCTGGCACCGCCCTTATGGGTGAGCAGCCAGATCCAGGGAGGCCAGGGTGTCCCAGCCCCTCCTGGACCCCGTTTCCTGTCTGTTCCACGTGGTGGGCTGCTGAGCTGGTTCCTGATGACCACGCCCCACGGCCACATCTCCGTCGGCTGGAGCGCTGGCCGTCCAGGCAGGGGGACACTCCTGGAAGCTCTGGGCACCCCAGGACCTGCGTGGGGAGCACTTGGGCTGCTTCAGCACCAAGGAGGAGCTGGGCAGGACCCGCTTTCAGGCAAGGAGAGAGCTGGGGCCTGACTGCCCCCCGACCAGGCAGCAGGGAGGTGCCGAGCCCAAGGGGGCCCGGGCCTGTCCAGTTCCTACGTCTGGGCCCCTCGTATCCTGCAGAGGCAGTGACAACAGACGGAAAGACGAGGTGAGAGGGCCGTGCAGACTGCCGAGCCTCGGGGCGGGCAGGCCGAGAGGGCTCGGCCCAGCCCTGTGGTGGGGACAACGGTCAGCCCCTTTGACAGGTGGGGGAACTGAGGCCCCAGTGGATGACGTGTCCTGCAGAGCCGAGGTGGACACCAGGAGACACTGAGGCCCGTGACAGTAGTGGGCGCCGGCCAGACGCCAGCCGGGGATGGGGGGGCATTTGAGGAGAAGAGTAAGGACCCCAGTTTCAGGGAGAGGCAGACCGAGGCTGAGACTGGCCCACTGAGAGGGGGACCTTGGGGCCACACTCCCTGTGGGACACAGGCTCTGCCTTCGCTCCCCGGGACCTTGGCAAGTTCCACACCTGCCTCGGCTCCCTGTAAAGCAGGGACTACCCCGCCCCCGCCTCACCAGAGGGACGAGCAGAGGCACAGAGACCGCGCCAGCCCCCCGAGGCCGGGGTCCAGGAAGGGGCGCACACAGCCCTTCCTGCTGCGGCCGCTGTGGTTACAGGAGGGGCGGGCCGGGGCCGGTAGGGCCTCCCGGGGCGCCGGCCCGGGGTGTCTGGGTGGACGTGCAGGCGGCTCGTGGGGCACCAGGACTCTGGAGATGCATCTCAAAGACAGGGAAAGGGGTTCAGTCTCCAGGAGGGCAGCTAAGAGGGGCAGGTGCTGTGGTCTGGAGGAGCCCGGGGCCGCGTTTGGGGTTGGGGGGAGCTCCCGCCAGGGGAGCTTTCGGGCCCCTCTCCCCGGCCCGGGCATGCTAGAGAGTAAGGCCGCCCGCTGGGTCTGGAAGGCCTGGCTCGGGAGGGAGGCCTGCCGCGTGGGCGCGTGGTGTTGGAGCGGCCGCCGAGAGAAGGCCGAGCCCCAGAGGGAGGGCCCAGCTGGACAGACAGACCAGGGGCCGAGGCGGGGGCGGGTGGAGGGCCAGGGCCTGGCGGGGCCCCTCTCCCCCGCCTGTGCCCAGCCTCACTCTCATTCTCCGCGACGTCCCCCCAGCCGGTCACCCAGCAGTCGTTGCGGTTCTGGAACTCAGAGGAGGAGGCCAGGACGCAGATGGGCTGGATGAACTTGTCGTAGGTGACGGGGGAGGACAGCTTCAGCAGGGCGATGTCGTAGGGCTCGGACCCCAGGTACAGGGGGCTCAGAATGATATCCTGCACCTGGTACCGGTTATAGAAGGCCTGCAGGTTCCAGATGGACGGGAAGGCAGACAGCTCCCCAAACTGGACCGTCCAGGCAAAGGGGTCATTGTTCCTGGTCGGGGGAGAGCTGTCTGGGTGGCCGCCCGGCACATGCCCTCCTGGGTGGGCCTGCGGGGTCCCATCAGGGTCCCTGACACCCTTGGAGCCTTTCTTAGGGGCCCCCAAGTCCCCGAAGAAACCATGAGAGCCCAGAGGCCGAGACCGCGTCCCCGGCGCAGGGGCCTGGGTGGCAAAGGTGGCTGCCCGGCCCGGGGACCCTCCGTGGCCACTCGGCCAGCCTGGCAGCTCCCAGCTGCCCGCAAAGAACCACCCGGCCCCCCCCCCAAAGCAGGGAGGGGTCCCACAGCTCCCTGGGGGCAGGGACCCCGCCCGGGGCCAGCACCTGGCACCCCTGCAGGTCGCTGCGCTGGGGCGGGAGGAGGGAGGTGAGGGCTGGAGCTCCCTGCTGGGGAGGGGACAGCGCAGGAAACCAGCCCATGTGCAAACGTGCCTGGGGTGTTGGGGGAATATTCTGGAAGGCGCTCAGCGGGCCTCCCCCGGGGCGCCCGGGGCCAACGGTCCCCGCGGGCGCGTGCGCGGGGGGCGCCGGACACTCACTGGTCGAAGCAGTGCGCGGCGGTCAGCGCCCAGCGGTGGCTGAGCAGGCTGGCGCCGCAGAAGTGCGAGCCCCACAGCCGCAGGCTGCCCTGCCACGGCCAGCGCCCCTGCTCCGCCGCCTGGCCGCCCACGATGCGCGTGGGGAGCGCGCGCTGGCCGCAGGGCCCTGGGGGGACAGGACACCTGCGGCCGCGGCCCCCGAGGCCCGACCGCCCGCCGGGGGCGCACGGGACCGCGCGGGGTCACGCCCAGGACCCCCCCTGCGCCCCCCCCTGAGCCCGGGCCCCTCCCCCCTCGGGGCCCCTCCCCCGCCCCTCCCCGCCCCCGGGGGCGCAGGGCCCGCCCGCCGGCCCGGCCGTTACATGAGAGCAGCGAGGAGTTCGCGTGACCTGGCGGGAGAGCGAGACGTGAGGCGGCGCCGCGCCCGGACCGAGACCGGACCGAGAGCGGACCGAGCCCGGGCCCGCGGGCGGCGCCCACCTGCGAACAGGATGTCCTTGTCCTGCAGCGCTGCGGGCGGGCGGGCGGGACGGGGCGGCACGGTCAGCGCCCGCCTCCCGCCCGCCCGCCCGCGCCCCCCGCCCCGCCCCGGCTCACCCCACAGCCGCGCCAGCAGCAGCCACGCCAGCGCCACGCGCGCGCCCATGGCCGCCTCTGCGCCCGGCGCCCCCTGGGGCCGCGCCTCCCGCCGCGCGGCGCCCCCTGCGGGGAGGGGCCCTGGCCGCCCTGCGCGGCGCCCCCCGGGGTCAGGGCTGGGGGCGCCCCAGCCCAGCCTCAGGACCTCCTGGGCCTGACGCCGCCCCGGAGCCGGGAAGGGCCCGGGACGGGCGCGGCCAGCACCGGCGGGACAGGCCGGTCCCCGTGGGGCCGCCTGGGGCCGCGCACTGCCGGGCTGAGCCGGAGGGGCGCCCAGCTCAGCGCTGCCTGGTCCCGTCTGGGCCCGCGCCAGGGCCGGGCCTGCTGCCCGCCCGTCCCCTCCAGCCCCGAGGCGCCCCAGCCGCCCCGTCGTCGCCCGGGGTCAATCCTGACCGTGGAAACTGCCTTCACGTTACTCAGGGTCCTGGCGGCGGGCGCCCCGGCCGTCCGCCCGCTGTCCTGTGGCTGGTGACTGTCGGGAAGGCGGTTCTGGGAGGCCGGGCCCGCATGGTGCCCCTGAGTGTCCGGCGCGCTGCCCCCTGGGACATGGCTGAGTTGGAGTGAGTGGCCCCAGGACAAACTTCTGGGGTCCTCCGCGGGGAGCCAGCGCAGCAACTGTTGGAAGGGCGCCTGACGGAGCCGTCTCTGCAGGTCCCCAGAGCTGGTGGGGTGCTCGCTGCCCCTCAGGCATCGTTCAGGGCTCTCCAGGCCACACAGAGCTGGCCCAGGGGGTGGACTCCTGGTTGGGGCCCCAGATTTCCCCTCGTATTTGGTGTCCTGGTCTGGGGCGTTCCGGAGATGGGGGGAGAGAGCATTCGGTGGGGATCTGGGGGGCCTCCAAGGGACTCCATTTGTCATGGTGAGCCCGCGCTCCCGCTCTTGGCTGGGCAGCAGCCTGGCTGGGCGCCCCCAGCTGCTCAAGCATACCTGGGCTCACAGGAGCCCGGGGCTAGGGGCTGGGGTGTCCCGGTCCATCTCCCCCCCTCCCCGGTGCCCCCAGCCTGGGCTCTGGGAGAAGGCAGCTGCCTGAAGCCTCTCCCCACCCCCCGTTCTCCTGAGCCCAGGAGGAGGCTGAGGGTTCTGCACCCCAGCAGGGAGGGCAGCAAGCACTGACCCCAGGCTGCCCCTCCCCTCTGAGCACCCCCTCTGTACAGCTCTGCTCCCCCTTTGTCTGGGGACTCTGTAGCCAGAGGGGTTGCCAGCCACCCCTCTGCCCAATGGCACCAGGAACCCCATGCCCAGACCTCTTTGGGGCCTCTCTTGAATGCCCCCGGGTCACCTCACATCTCTGGTCACCCCCACACTGGCCACTTCTGACCCCCAGGTCAGATGCCCTCCCCTCTTCCCAGCAGGCGCCTCCTTCCTGGCTGACCGCCCTCTCCCCAGCCATCAGTGGAGGCCCGTCCCCCCACAGGGCCCGCTTGCCCTCCGCCGGTCACTGCACCCTCCACAGGCCTCCCGCAGCCATGCCAGAGCCGCCGCACGGCCGTGCCCTCCTGGGTGGCCCAGCACCTGCGGTGGCCAAGCTCGCAGAGGCTGTTGTTCCGCAGGGTATGAGGCTGGACCCTGCGGCCACCCGCTCCCACACCCAGGCCTGTCCTACTGCAGAAGTGTCCCCCAGGGGATGGGACAGCCCTGGGGCTGATGGGACCCCGGTGGTTGGGCAGCCACGGGTCCGAGGCAGAGGTGGGGAGAAGCTGGAGGACGCACCCCCCACAGGGCCCATGAGCCGGGGTGGGGGCGGCAGGGGCGCAGAGGAGACCGCACGGGCCCGGGAGTTGGCAGCTCTGTCGGGGCGGGGAGAAGGCCAGCCCCGGGCACCCTTCATGTTCCACCGAGGTTGTCGCGGGGGGCACCCGGGCGGCCCGGAACGGGGTCGGTGAGGCCATGGGGGCCCCTCGAGCCGCGGCCCTTGCTCTCGGCGGGTCAGGGCCGGCATGTCCGCGGGCCTGGGCGGGGCCTGCCCAGGAGGACACTCGGTCAGCGACAGCAGGCCCCGCCCCTGCCGCGCCCCTCCGAGTCCTGGCCCTGCCAGGCCTGCCAGCCCACTCGACAGCCGGCACCCAGCTCCAGCCCGGACCAGCAGCGCGCGCCGCCCCGAGTGACAGATGGAGACCCCTGTGCTGTGCGTGGGCTGCTCCCTCCGACCCCACAGCCAGAGGGCGGGACCCGCGTGCCAGCCCGGACCGGACCCAGCGCGGTGGCAGCGCCCGCCAGGACCGCCTCTGCGGGGAGAGAGCCCCTTTGTTCCGGCGCCTGGCAGCTGAGCGCGGGGCGGGCCGGAGGGATTATGGCCTGTCAAGTTATGCCCGGTAATCCCCGCGAGGGGCTCCTGATCCCCAGGGACAAAGGGCCTGTTGAGTCTCCCCGGCAGCTCTGGCGGAACAAGGGGGTGGTGCTCCCGGGCGTGCCGGGGTACGCGAGTGTGCCTGTTGGGGGGTGGTGCAAGCTCCGTGGGTGGGGGTGCAGGGCAGCTGGCGACTGCCAGGCTGAGGCTCCTCCGAACCCCGCGCCTGCTGAGCCTGTGTGAGCCCCGCACCCCCCAGTTCAGCCCACGTCCCCCACTCCCCGCCTAGAAGGCGCTTCCTGGAGTCCGTGAGCAGGCGGGTCTCCCTCGGGCTCCCAACCCTGCCAGCCTGGAGGTGGAGAGAAGGTGCTGAATTGGCATCGACCCCAAAAAGTGCTCAAAAAAGCTGGGACGGGAACACAGACCCTTTGTCCCTCCCCGGGTGCCGCTTCAACAAGATCTGGCCTGTTCCGCCCCCGTCTCAGGGGCTTCCTGGCCTAGGGCGGGCCCTGCTGCCTGTCTGCGGGCTGCGGGCCGCTGCCTCCCTGCCGCTCGCTGCATTCACAGACCTGAAGGTCGCTGGGAAGGATGAGGAGCTTTGGGGGGCAGGTGGGGGCCCTCACCTTCCTACGTGAGTCAGTGGGGCCTGAGCCCTCAGGAGCTGGTCCAGGGAGACCAGTGCAGGCCTGAGAAAGGGACGGCTCCGGACATACTCCTCTCTCTCTGTTCTGCTCCCCAGTAAAGGCTGAGTGTTAAATGGAGCCCCCCAGTCCCCCCTGAGCCCCGCGGCCGCCAGCACCGGGGCGGGGCAGCACCGTGGCCGGGAGGGAATCCGTGGCTGCGGGTGAGGGGCCGCGAACGCCACCTCTGCAGGACAGCCTGGCCCGGCCTCGCCGCGGAGGCCCGAGGGTGGGCGAGGCTGCCTGAGGTGCCACACTCGTGGGCATGGCCCCGAATCTCACGGAACGACTTTGCATGTGTCACCAAACAGCATTTGCCTTTGGAATCGTTTCCAGCCACTTAAAAATGTAAAGTGCGATCCCGGGTCCTGCGCCGGGCAGGTCAGGGGTGCAGCCGCCAGGCCCCCCTCGCCACATGCCGCTGGGCAGGGATAGGCCTGAGGCAGCACCTGGGTGCCTGGCCCCCTGGCCGGACCCCAGCCCGCCGAGGCCACGCGGCAGCTGGGCAGCGGGCTGCGGCCGGCAGGATCCGGCCCAGGGGCGCCTGCGGACGTGGGCCCTGCTCCTGCCCTGGGGTCCGGGCCAAGCTGGACGACCCTCCCCCACCTCTGAGCCGAGTTAGTCCAGGCGCTGAGACACCGGAGGGGACAGCGGGCGCCTGTCACTGTTCCGGGCTGTTTGTGTAGGCCGCGGGGCCAGAACAGCAAACACGGCACGTCCGGAGCCGCCCCAGGATGCTCTGGGGAGCCCCCCCAGCGACAGCCCCCACCCCAGCTCTTCCTTCTGGCCGGGGGCCCACAGGGCCCGGGAGGGTATAAAGGGCTCCGGGGAGCAGCGCCCAGGACTCGGGCAGGGCTGCCGACCAGACCGCTTCCAGGTAGGGCTCGAGCGGGGCGGCGGGGGGCCTGGCTGGGCACCTGCGAGCTCCCTCTCTCCCCAGGGGCTGCCGGGCCTGTGACGCCATGCTGCTGTGGCTGAGCCTCCTGCTGTGGAGCGGCGCCTGCTGGGCTGACCGTGAGTCGAGCTGGGCCACCCCCAATCCTGAGACCCGGGCGTGGGCCCCACCCCAGAGGCCTCGGGGTCAGGACGGCCCCATCTGAGGACCCGCGTCACCGGGTTCCCCTGTCTCCCATCCTCACATCCAGAGATGTACGGGGCTGCGCGCGGCACCTACTGCTCGGTGCCCCAGAGCAGCGACAGCGATATCACCGGCATCCGGGTGTCCATGGGCGTGGCCGGCCTCATTAAAGGGTGCGTAGGGCGCCGGGGCTTCCGGGACTGCACCCACGCGGGGCAGGGGTGATCCCCTTGCCTCTCCCTCAAGCCCAGCCCCACTAGCCGCCGCCCAGCCCCAGCGCGGCCTCGGGACCAGGGGGAGGGTGGCGTGGGCCCAGGCCACAGAGGCGGGACGAAGTAGAGGCAGACGGCTGGGCTGTGGTCAGCATTGTGCTCAGTGCTTTTGGGGTCCCCGGCACCTGGGAGAGGGAATGGGGCCAAGCAGCCAGCACCGCAAGGGCACAGCGAGGGTGGGGGGCTGGGGCAGCACCGAGGTGGGGGAGGCCCCGGGAGCCCTGGCCGTGGAGCCAGTGGGCCCAGGTGAGCGTGGGGTCACCTGTGCTCAGGCCTGCGACCCGGGCCCCAGGGCAGCTCCCCACCCCGGCCCTTGACAGGGGCTGAGGGGCGGGCTCCATGCTGGCTCCCAACTGTCACCCCCCATTACAGAGAGGGAAACTGAGGCCCAGAGAAGCTGGGCAAGAGGCCCACACCCCAGAGTCCCTGCGGGCAGAGCAACATTCCTGTCTCAGCACCCAGGGCGGCCCGGGCACCCTCGGCGCATGGGCCGCTGCCCTGCGTGCCTGGAGGGGGAGGGCGACAACCAGGCAGGGGTCACCCAGGATGCCCCCCCACGGCTCCCCTCCCTAGGGTCTCCCTGAGACAAGGCTCCGTCTGGAGCGAGATGTGCGGCCAGAAGGACGTCATCAACCAGGAGTTCATTCTGTGGCCGGGTGAGCACGTCACCTCCGTGTACGGCGCCAGCAAGAGCTTCTTCCGCTACCTGGTCTTCTACACTGACTTCGGGCGCTGGGGCTCCTTTGGGCAGGAGGACGGCCGCACCTTCGCCGCCAGCCCCGCCGAGCCCGGGAAGGTGCTGACCGGCATCTTTGGGCAGTACAGCCTCCTGGGCCTCACGGGCATGGGCTTCAAGTGGGACTACCCACTGGTGGAACCGACCACCCCGAGCCACAACACAACACAGAACGGAGCCGGCTAAGCAGTCGGCTCCCAGGCACGGAGTCAAGCACCTGCCGCAGTCTGTCTGGTGATGCGTGTGGCCCTGGGGATCTGAGTGCCAACATGAGCCAGAGCCCTCCAATAAATGAAAGTGCAAATGGCGTGTCCAGGCTGGTCCTTGGGACTGGGGTCATCATGGGCGGCGCAACCCTGGAGGGGCAGCCCTGTAACCAGCCACAGGACGAGGCAGGAGAGGGTGCCAGGGCCGCCCCGCATCGGCCATGCACACCTGGGACCGACCCTCAGCGAGGACACGGGAACAAAGGAGGCCCCGGGCCCAGCCCAGTGTCCACTGGTCCCGCCTGGGCAGGCGCGTGTCCAGGCTCTCAGGGCGTCAGGGCCTCGGGGACCCGGTCCTTCTTCCCTCGTCCACTCCCCGGGGCACACTCGCGAGCCTCCCACTCGCCGGCTCCTGGCCACGGGAAGCAGAGCCAGGCTCAGCCAGGGCGCCAATGGGGCCGACATGGGGCAGGCGTCGGGCATCTGCCCTCTAGGGGACACTTTGGGTGCTGAGTGGGGTGGGCCCTGCCGAGAGGGTTGTGGGGTGTGTTTCAGGGAAGCCCCATGGGGCGCAGCTGAACGGTGGGTGAAAGTGAGCAGGTGGAGATGGGGGGCAGCCCCAGCGTGAACGTGTCCGCGGCCACAGAGAGCGCCTCCAGCGGGGTCACTAGATACAGCAGCAGCGGGAGGCCGGTGGGGACCCCAAGCATGCTCATTCCTCGGTCCCCGTGCCTGGCCTGGCCCCGGGGGGCTGCTCGCCCAGATCTGCGTCCAGAGGCCCGGGGGCAGCTCCCACTTGGGCCGAGGGCCCGGGAGAGGCCCGGGCACCGCTGTGCCCACACGCACCACCCAGCTGACCTCTTGGGCCGTGACGCCACCCGCTGCCCCAGCCCCGCCCCGGCCCCGGGGGTGCACCCGGGTCAGGATGACAGCCTCAGCGGGACGGGCCACGGTCTCCCAGTGGGCGTCCCTCCACCCTTGTTTCGCTCAGACCGGGCCCGGGGTCTCGGAACCGGGACCCTGAGCTCAGCTGGAGGGACACCGGTGCCTGCATTTCCAGCCTTCTCCCCGGAACCCCTCTCCTTGGGTGAGTGCGAGCCCCAGCACTAGCCTCCAGCCAGCAGGGGGCCCGGAGTGGGGCAGGGGTGGCGGGAGGCCTCCTGGGGCAGGGGCGGGCACGCTGGGCCCCGGGAGGGCGGGAGCCGCCCCAGGGCTCAGGGGGCTGGTGCGCTGCCAACCAACTATTTCCCTGAGCAGGAGCTCGTTAACTCCCGACTACCCCGCGAGAATCTACCAGGTGACCCGAAGTGCCCCAGGGCGCGAGCACAGGCCCGAGGAGACACTCTCCACCCGCCAGAGGCCCCGTCTGCGCTGGGACACGTGTCCGGGCCGGCGGGCTTGGGGGTGCCCTGAGGCGCGGGTGGGCTGACTGACTCGCGGCTCACTAGCTCACTGGTCGCCTGGCCGGGTAACCAGCCGACTACTCGTAAGCGGCAAACGAACCAGCTGCTAAGGAGTGACCGGCCGGCCCGTCAGCAGCCCCTGGCTGTGAACTGGCCACTGGCTGTGGCCGCGGGAACGCCGTGGGCTGCGGGGCGGGGGCTGGGCTCGGCGGTCACGGAGCAGGTGTGCGGGGCCGGACTCTGCCCCCTGAGCACAAGCGCCTGTGCGTTTCCTGCGGCCACAGGCTAGTAAAAGTGGTCACGCGACTATGGTATGAGGAGTAAGATCCGGGGGGTGGGATTGGACCGGGGACAACGTTTTACGAGGAACAGAGCTGGGGACGGCGTGACCACAGGTCAAGAGACATTTGCGCATGTGCTGATGTCACCACGGCAGAGTTATCCCGAGGCCACCTTGGCCCCCTGGTCTGTGGGGGCCAGCGCGTCCCTGCTCGCCCAGTAGGGGGTGTCCTGCAGCCATGGCCACAAGTCCCTGGGGCCTCCTCATGGGGGGCCACTGGGAGCTCAGACAGGGAGACAGACCCAGCGCAGGGCGCAGCGGGGAGGGAGCTGTTCTGGCCCAGCGCCTGCTCCCGGCTTTGGCCAGGCACCCTGGTGGAGACCCAGTGGCAGCTCGGCGAGCGGGACAGTCTCCTCACCACATCCACCGTGGCCCGGGCCCCCAGGCTCCTCGGGCCCTGAGGCCCGCCTCGGGACACAGCATTGGCCGTAATGGCCAATCAGGAACATGCTGCTGGGACTTGCAGAGAGCAAATAGGTGCTAGTTGCCCGTGAGTGATCAGCTCATAGGAACCCACAACCAACCAGTTAACTAGCCGAGTAACTAGCAGATACTCACCTAACTGGCCAGGTAGTTAACTAGTAGGTTGCCACGCTAACAAGAGAACTAGCCAAATAACCGGTTCACTTGCTGACTAAGCAGCTGACGAGTCAACCAATGAGCTAACTAGCTGGCGAGCCGGTGAACAGGAGCACATCCGGGGACCCGAGGCGCCGCTAACTCGCTCCCCTGCTGGCTGAGTCTGCTCTTGCCTGGCCTCACGCGGCGCCGAGACCCCGGACGCAGGGCCGCGCCCTGGGGTGGGGCTGTGTCTGGAAGCCAAGAGGGGTTCCTCCCCAGTGTCCCTTTCCTCCTGGACACTAGCGATACCCTGGTCCCTGGGCATGAAGGGCCTTGGACGAACGGACGAATGGACCAAAGCGTTGACAGAATAGGCGAAGTTTTGGCCGCGGGGAGACACAGAATTCGAGTCTCCTCTCAAACACGCGATAGGAACATTCTCTTCCCAGTTAGGAAAGTCACACCCGCGAGGCTGGAAACGTCAGGAACCAGCGCCACACTGGCTGACTCGAGGCGTCCGGTACCCGGAGACGCTCGTGGTCGGCATCTGACCTGTCGACTCCCCGTTTCTCGAGTGCGCGCAGACACCCGCGGGCCTGGTCCAGGGGACACCAGCGGGAGGCGGGGCTGGGGGAGGGTCTCGCAGGCCGAGAGGAGGTGTCCAGGGAGAAGCTTGTCGGCCTGGCCTGGAATCCAAACACACAAGGGGAGTGGAGAGCCCCACGCGGATTCTAGGGGCCCTCCGAGAAGCTGGGGCTGGAGAGCCTGGGGGCAGTCAGGGTGAGGCCATCACAGGAGTCCGGTGACAGGGGCTTCCCCCGAGCTGGGGGGCTGTGTCTGCTGAGCTGCGTCTGCATGCGACAGTGTCTCCGCCCTGGGGGTGCGGAGAGATGTGTGGACGGGACGGCTGGGTGGGTGGCGGGTGGCTGGGGGGTGGGGGGTACATGGGTGGGGGGGCAGCAAGGGCACGGGCGCTCACCGCCGGCCTCGGGTGGGCCAGCACCGGGTGTGAGGTGCTCATCTCCCACTTCACAAATGAGGAACCCAGACGGAGAGCTGGACCCCCCCAGCTGTGGGCTTGAACCCCTAGTCCTGCCCTCCCTCGCCCCCTGCTCAGGAGCGGCCCGCAGCGCCCCCTGGGGGCAGGACCCGTCCCTGAGCCCCTGCTCCAAGGCCAGGGGGGCGCGGGGGTGGGGGGAACAGGCCAGTGCCTGCCGGGGCGGGATCCCGGCCCCCGGGCTGGCGGCCAAGGCCGCCCTGAGCTTCCTCTCTCCACGGCCAGCTGGTGGCCGGCCCTCCCCTGTGCCCGGGCAGCGCCCCTAGTCCTGGTGCCAGAGGGCCCCAGGGCGAGGGACCCCAGCCAGGCCCAGCTGTGCCGGGCGGGGAGCCAGGGGCCAGCGGAGCCCGAGGCGGGGCGGTCCCCCCGCGCGGCCCGTCCTTCCCCTTCTGCACCTGCGCCGCGGGGCGGCCCCTGGACGGAGGAGCCGGGCCTGCGAGCCCCTGTGACCTTCCAGCCGTGCGGAGTGTGTGTGCGCAGGAGACACGTGCAGGGACAGACTCGGCTCGGACTGCATGAACACACACTTGTGCGGGGACACACGCGCCCATGGACACACGTGCCCATGGACACACGCACACATGGACACAGGCCGCACTCCCGCCCCCACAGGCACCTGTGAGGGAGTCGGGGCTGTGTCTGGGGCCCTGGTCACCGGGGCTGGGGGCGGGGTCCTGGGTGAGGAGTCATGGGGGTGGGATCCCCTGACCAGTGCCTGGGGGAGATGGGAGGGTCTTAGGGGTAGTTACCAGGGGGATGAGTATTGGGGCAGAGGTCCTGGGGGCGGGTTCCTGGGGGAGGGATGTGCCCTACCAGGGGCTGGAGTTTGAGTTTTGGGTTCCCTGCTGTGGCTCAGAAAAGAGAGCTGGGCCCACCCCACATTCAGCCCCGAGAAGGGCTGAGGGTCTGGGTTTGGGTTTTGATCCATGGTGCCCTCCCCCACTGTCTGGGGGTTCTGATGAGGCGTGACCGGGGGAGGTGCGTCAGCACAGCAGCGGGGACAGTCCTCATGTAGACCCGGTCTGAGGGGCTGGGCCCAGGGGCAGCTTCAGAGAATCCACTGGGGCTTCTGCCCACCCCAGGGCCACGAGGGGCTCCCTCGTCAAAGCCTTAGTCGGGGTCATGAGTTCAGGGCCCTGTCGGAGGCAAAGAAGACACTTGCAGACAGGAGGTGCGTCCCTCAACATTTGAGATGGGGCTCGCCGTGGGCGCCCCACCACCCACACATGTGCAGATAAGGGCCTGGGCGGCCAGGGCGACCTCACGAGGAAGCCCGGGGCTCAGAGTCTCCGGAGCGTCTGTGGGGGGTACCGGTGAACCCGGTTCCTGGGCTGGTCACCACTCAGCTCCCGACCTCGGGTCACCTGAGAGCGTCGGATGGACAGCAGGCCAGGCCCGGCTGTGACCCTCCCCACGAGGCCAGACTTGGGGCCACTTTCCTAGCGGGGCTGCGGGCACCCGCTTGGACAAGGGTCTCACGTATATGGCCAGAGAGAGGGTTGCCCTTTCAGGGGCCCGAACTACCCCCAGGTGGATGGCTGAACACCAGCACCGCCAGGCTCTGCTCCGAGGCTGTGAGTCAAGTGCAGACCGAGGTGGCCTCGTGGTCGGTCCTCCCAGGCCTCTGTCCTTGGCTGGCGGGCACCCTCCTTCCGGGGCTCCCCGGGGCTCCCCGTGGCGGCCGAGTCCACATGTCCCTGCTGAGGGCCCGGCAGACCGCATCTGTCCACACGAGACCTGGTTCCCCTAATCACCTGTCGAGGCCTGCTCTCCATACTGGTGCGGCGGGCGGGGGGTGGGGGCAACACGTGGCTGGGGGCAGCAGGGAGGGGGGTGGCTGGCTGAGCCCAGTGGCTACTTTTGTGAGCTCCGATACCATGGACTTTGGGGCTGGTGGGGCGCAGCGCGTCGGGAGACACACCTGCACTTTACAATGACGAGACGCGATGTATAGGTCATCGCCCCACCAGGGACTGTCACAGGAGCAGGTGCCCAGTGCTGCAGGGCCCCGACGACACCCCCACATCAGCGTCACAGGGCCCGTGAGGTACAGACCCTGGGGGATACCACGTTGCTCTGGGCCCAGCCAGGGTGTGGGCTGGGCTGTGGGGATCAGAACCCGCCGACGCCGCTGGTGGGGGACAGGCTCCATCACTCGGAAAGGACAGTGGTGTGCAGCCTGACTTTGACTGGGCTGTTGCCCAATGAGGAGGAGAGACACCTGAGACACCTGAGTCCCCCCGGGGGGTTGCGGCAGGTGGGAGGGTGAGGGACAGGACACCCTGCAGACATGACAGCTACAGCAGCAAGAGCAGGCAGCAGCCTCTGGGACCTGGTCCTCTTCTTGCCAGGCAGGATCTGGGGTCTGGGCCCACTCATGGCCCCGCGGGAGGGGTGGCCGGCAATCACCACCCACCACGCCAGCGTCCTCTGCGTGGGTGACCGAGGCTCCTCCCACCCTATAGGACCGGGGACCTGGCCTGGAGAGGAGGGGAAAGCATGGCCATCCCATGCCAGTCCACCCAGCATGGGCTTCAGAGGAGCTGGTGGGGCCTCCACCCAGCTGAAATGAGGGCAGCAGCCAGCAAGGGTGCTTGCCCCCTGCAGGGGACACAGTCTCCTGCCCCCACTGGGGTGGCCCTGCTTCCCCAGCTGCACCCCAAGTCCTTGGGCCCAGGGAGGTGCCATGGACAGAGCCTGAAGGTGATGGGGCAGCTGGGATGGGCAGCTGACGGTAGAGGTGTCTGTCAGGCCCCACTGTAGAGGGAGAGCCAGAGGGCTGTGAGCAGAGGCATCTGTCCCTGCACCCGGCCTGTGGTCCCCCGGGGCTGGAGCCACCGCTGCTGCAGGAAGCACTTCCGGGACCGAGGCTCACCCAAGCAGCCCCAGGGCAGCCCTGGGCGGGCAGAGTCGCTGCTCCCACCCCGCAGCGGGCAGACGGTGGGCCCGCCGGCCCTGGGCAGCAGCGAGGGCTGGCTAGGAGAGCCGGCTGCGGGAGAGCGGGCGCCGGGGCCCAGCTCACCCCACGCACCCCAGCCCCCGTGGGTGCAGGCAGGTGACTCAAGCAGGTGCCTGACCAGCTGGGCCCACAGACCTGCTGTCTCATTGTTTTGCTCCCTCCTGCGAGGGAGGATTCACAGGGTCACCAGTGAGTCACTGAATCCGCTGCGGGGTGTGGAGGCCCAGACTATGCTGCCCACACTGGGAAGCCAGGGCCAGGCATCCGCTCTGGCCGCCGCATCTCAGGCCAGCCCACTCAGGAGCCCCACAGGCCCCTGGGGCCCAGGGGACCTGCAGCTCCCCCCTGAAGCGTGTTAGAACTGGGTGCCCGCGCCACTCGGCCGCCCTGCAGAGGTCAAGGGTCGCGGCCCAGCCGCAGGTGGACAGAGGCCGAGCTCCTGGCCAGGTCACTTCCTCATCCCCACCTGCGCCCATTTTAGCACCCACCGGACAGGGCTCCGGGGAGAGATCAGGAGCTGGGGAATAAATAATTTATTGAAATCGGGGGAATAAATAAGATCGTGGGGGGGGTAACAGAACTATAAAAATCGGGAAAAAGTATATACAGGCAGGAGGTGGAGCCTGCCCGGGGCGGGGCGTTCCAGGGGCGGAGCCTCGCCCCCACGGGGCGGGGCTTCCCGGCAGGTGCGGGCTCCCGGGCACCCGGGAGGTAGACGGCATATCTACAAGGCAGGAGCCCCTCGGGTCAGGGGGTGGAAGGCTTATTTACAGGGCCCTGTGTGCATTCTGCAGGCCGCTGCCTCCCCGCGCCAGCCTCTGCTGCGTTTACAGACCTGAAGGTCGCTGGGAAGGATGAGGAGCTTTGGGGGGCAGGTGGGGGCCCTCACCTTCCTACGTGAGTCAGTGGGGCCTGAGCCCTCATGAGCTGGTCCAGGGAGACCAGTGCAGGCCTGAGAAAGGGACGGCTCCGGACATACTCCTCTCTCTCTGTTCTGCTCCCCAGTAAAGGCTGAGTGTTAAATGGAGCCCCCCAGTTCCCCCTGAGCCCCGCGGCCGCCAGCACCGGGGCGGGGCAGCACCGTGGCCGGGAGGGAATCCGTGGCTGCGGGTGAGGGGCCGCGAACGCCACCTCTGCAGGACAGCCTGGCCCGGCCTCGCCGCGGAGGCCCGAGGGTGGGCGAGGCTGCCTGAGGTGCCACACTCGTGGGCATGGCCCCGAATCTCACGGAACGACTTTGCATGTGTCACCAAACAGCATTTGCCTTTGGAATCGTTTCCAGCCACTTAAAAATGTAAAGTGCGATCCCGGGTCCTGCGCCGGGCAGGTCAGGGGTGCAGCCGCCAGGCCCCCCTCGCCACATGCCGCTGGGCATGGACAGGGCAGCCAGGCTGCCTACTCTGGTGCGAGAGGAGCCCAGGGGCCACGACACCATCTCCAGGGACCGCCACCAGTGCCCATGCGCCCTCTGTGGGGCCGTCCCAGCGCAGGCCCCGAGGTGGGCCTCCCGGGGTTCTCAGAGCCCCGAGAGGAGGAGACGGCAGAGGCTGCCAGACGGTCAGCCCGGCTGAGAGCAGCGGGGTCCGGACCCGGTGGCTCGGCACCCATGCCACAGTCACCTCCATGTCCACGGCCCTTCCCCAGCGTGGGGGACCTGTGGGCAGACCTGGTGGCAGCCCACACTGAGAGCCTGGATTTGCCCATAGCGCTGGAGGGCAGAGCCCAGGCCCCGAGAAGCCCTGCTGCCTGCTGGACAAGCCCTCCCGTGGGGGTCCCATCCCGTCAGGCAGGGCTGGGGCTGCACAGTGGCCCCTTCTCCCCGTGCCCCTGCCGGGCCTCTAGCCCACTGTCCACAGTGTGGAGGCCACGCATCCCAGCAGCGCCCAACCCCACACAGTGGGCGTCACAGGTGGCCTCGGGGACAGGCCTGAGGCAGCACCTGGGTGCCTGGCCCCCTGGCCGGACCCCGGCCCGCCGAGGCCACGCGGCAGCTGGGCACCGGGCTGCGGCCGGCAGGATCCGGCCCAGGGGCGCCTGCGGACGTGGGCCCTGCTCCTGCCCTGGGGTCCGGGCCAAGCTGGACGACCCTCCCCCACCTCTGAGCCGAGTTAGTCCAGGCGCTGAGACACCGGAGGGGACAGCGGGCGCCTGTCACTGTTCCGGGCTGTTTGTGTAGGCCGCGGGGCCAGAACAGCAAACACGGCACGTCCGGAGCCGCCCCAGGATGCTCTGGGGAGCCCCCCCAGCGACAGCCCCCACCCCAGCTCTTCCTTCTGGCCGGGGGCCCACAGGGCCCGGGAGGGTATAAAGGGCTCCGGGGAGCAGCGCCCAGGACTTGGGCAGGGCTGCCGACCAGACCGCTTCCAGGTAGGGCTCGAGCGGGGCGGCGGGGGGCCTGGCTGGGCGCCTGCGAGCTCCCTCTCTCCCCAGGGGCTGCCGGGCCTGCGACGCCATGCTGCTGTGGCTGAGCCTCCTGCTGTGGAGCGGCGCCTGCTGGGCCAGACGTGAGTCGGGCTGGGCCACCCCCAATCCTGAGACCCGGGCGTGGGCCCCACCCCAGAGGCCTCGGGGTCAGGACGGCCCCGTCTGAGGACCCTCATCACCGGGTTCCCCTGTCTCCATCTTCACATCCAGAGATGTACGGGGCTGGGCGCGGCACCTCCTGCTTGGTGCCCCAGAGCAGCGACAGCGATATCACCGGCATCCGGGTGTCCATGGGCTTGGCCGGCCACATTAAAGGGTGCGTAGGGCGCCGGGGCTTCCGGGGCTGCTCCCACGCGGGCAGGGGTGATCCCCTTGCCTCTCCGTCAAGGCCATTGCCCCAGCGTTGGGTGGGGTGTGCAGGGGCCTGGGGCCCTTTGTGCTCAGTGCTTTTGGGGTCCCCGGCACCTGGGAGAGGGAATGGGGCCGAGCAGCCAGTGCCCCAAGGGCACAGCGAGGGTGGGGGGCTGGGGCAGCATCGAGGTGGGGGAGGCCCCGGAAGCCCTGGCTGCGGAGCCAGTGGGCCCAGGTGAGCGTGGGGTCACCTGTGCTCAGGCCTGCGACCCGGGCCCCAGGACAGCTCCCCGCCCTGGGCCTTGACAGAGGCTGAGGGGCGGGCTCCATTCTGGTTCCCAACGGTCACCCCCCATTACAGAGAGGGAAACCGAGGCCCAGAGAAGCTGGGGAAGAGGCCCACACCCCAGAGTCCCTGCGGGCAGAGCAACATTCCTGTCTCAGCACCCAGGGCGGCCCGGGCACCCTCGGCGCATGGGCCTCTGCCCTGCGTGGCTGGGGGGGAGGGCGACAACCAGGCAGGGGTCACCCAGGACGTCCCCCCATGGCTCCCCTCCCTAGGGTCTCCCTGAGACAAGGCTCCGTCTGGAGCGAGATGTGCGGCAAGAAGGACGTCATCAACCAGGAGTTCATTCTGCTGCCGGGCGAGCACGTCACCTCCGTGTACGGCGCCAGCAAGAGCTTCTTCCGCTACCTGGTCTTCTCCACCGACTTCAGGCGCAGCGCCTCGTTTGGGCGGAAGGAGGGCCGCACCTTTACTGCCTACCCTGACGAACCCGGCCGTGTGCTGACCGGCATCTTCGGGCAGTACAGCTTCCTGGGCCTCAAGCGCCTGGGCTTCAAGTGGGGCCAACCCTTGGTGCAGGCCACGATGACCCCCCCGACGACAAAACAGAAAACCACCAAAGAAAGCTGGTGCGACATGCTCTGAGGACAGAGTCGGGGACCCGCCACGGCCTGTCTGGTGATGCGTGTGGCCCTGGGGATCTGAGTGCCCACCCGAGCCAGAGCCCTCCAATAAATGAAAGCACAAACGGCGTGTCCAGGCTGGTCCTTGGGTCTGGGGCCATTGTGGGTGGCGCGACCACGGTGGGGCAGCCCCGAAACCAGCCACAGGACGAGGCAGGAGAGGGTGCCAGGGCCGCCCCGCATCGGCCATGCACACCTGGGACCGACCCTCAGCGAGGACACGGGGACAAAGGAGGCCCCGGGCCCACCCCAGTGTCCACTGGCCCCGCCTGGGCAGGCGCGTGTCCAGGCTCTCAGGGCGTCAGGGCCTCGGGGACCCGGTCCTTCTTCCCTCGTCCACTCCCCGGGGCACACTCGCGAGCCTCCCACTCGCCGGCTCCTGGCCACGGGAAGCAGAGCCAGGCTCAGCCAGGGCGCCAATGGGGCCGACATGGGGCAGGCGTCGGGCATCTGCCCTCTAGGGGACACTTTGGGTGCTGAGTGGGGTGGGCCCTGCCGAGAGGGTTGTGGGGTGTGTTTCAGGGAAGCCCCATGGGGCGCAGCTGAACGGTGGGTGAAAGTGAGCAGGTGGAGATGGGGGGCAGCCCCAGCGTGAACGTGTCCGCGGCCACAGAGAGCGCCTCCAGCGGGGTCACTAGATACAGCAGCAGCGGGAGGCCGGTGGGGACCCCAAGCATGCTCATTCCTCGGTCCCCGTGCCTGGCCTGGCCCCGGGGGGCTGCTCGCCCAGATCTGCGTCCAGAGGCCCGGGGGCAGCTCCCACTTGGGCCAAGGGCCCGGGAGAGGCCCGGGCACCGCTGTGCCCACACGCACCACCCAGCTGACCTCTTGGGCCGCGCCGCCACCCGCCGCCCCAGCCCCGCCCCGGCCCCGGGGGTGCACCCGGGTCAGGATGAGAGCCTCAGCGGGACGGGCCACGGTCTCCCAGTGGGCGTCCCTCCACCCTTGTTTCGCTCAGACCGGGCCCGGGGTCTCGGAACCGGGACCCTGAGCTCAGCTGGAGGGACACCGGTGCCTGCATTTCCAGCCTTCTCCCCGGAACCCCTCTCCTTGGGTGAGTGCGACCCCCAGCACTAGCCTCCAGCCAGCAGGGGGCCCGGAGTGGGGCAGGGGTGGCGGGAGGCCTCCTGGGGCAGGGGCGGGCACGCTGGGCCCTGGGAGGGCGGGAGCCGCCCCAGGGCTCAGGGGGCTGGTGCGCTGCCAACCAACTATTTCCCTGAGCAGGAGCTCGTTAACTCCCGACTACCCCGCGAGAATCTACCGGGTGACCCGAAGTGCCCCAGGGCGCGAGCACAGGCCCGAGGAGACACTCTCCACCCGCCAGAGGCCCGTCTGCGCTGGGACACGTGTCCCGGGCCGGCGGGCTTGGGGGTGCCCTGAGGCGCGGGTGGGCTGACTGACTCGCGGCTCACTAGCTCACTGGTCGCCTGGCCGGGTAACCAGCCGACTACTCGTAAGCGGCAAACGAACCAGCTGCTAAGGAGTGACCGGCCGGCCCGTCAGCAGCCCCTGGCTGTGAACTGGCCACTGGCTGTGGCCGCGGGAACGCCGTGGGCTGCGGGGCGGGGGCTGGGCTCGGCGGTCACGGAGCAGGTGTGCGGGGCCGGACTCTGCCCCCTGAGCACAAGCGCCTGTGCGTTTCCTGCGGCCACAGGCTAGTAAAAGTGGTCACGCGACTATGGTATGAGGAGTAAGATCCGGGGGGTGGGATTGGACCGGGGACAACGTTTTACGAGGAACAGAGCAGGGGACGGCGTGACCACAGGTCCAGAGACATTTGCGCGTGTGCTGATGTCACCACGGCAGAGTTATCCCGAGGCCACCTTGGAGATAGTCACGTCACCACATCAATGGTGGCCCCTAGTCCCCAGGCTTCCAGGCCCCCGGGTCGGCCTTGGGACATGGTATCGGCTGTAGGTGGTCAAGCAGGAAGCGACGGCCACACAGGGTCCTCAGAGCCTGAGCTCCCAACTGTGCTCCCAACAAGGAGCCCAGGTCCAGAGCAGCCCTGAGCCCCTCCCCGCACAGGCCTGACACTCAGCTGTGAGCAGAGGGGTCGGGCCCCCTGCCCCCCAACCCTGGCCGGTGGTCCCCCGGGGCTGGAGCCACCGCTGCTGCAGGAAGCACTTCCGGGACCGAGGCTCACCCAAGCAGCCCCACGGCAGCCCTGGGCGGGCAGAGTCGCTGCTCCCACCCCGCAGCGAGGGCTGGCTAGGAGAGCCGGCTGCGGGAGAGCGGGCGCCGGGGCCCAGCTCACCCCACGCACCCCAGCCCCCGTGGGCGCAGGCAGGTGACTCAAGCAGGTGCCTGACCAGCTGGGCCCACAGACCTGCTGTCTCATTGTTTTGCTCCCTCCTGCGAGGGAGGATTCACAGGGTCACGAGTGAGTCACCGAGTCCACCGTGGGGTGTGGAGGCCCAGGGCGCGCTGCCCACACCGGGGAGCCCCTCCCTGACCCGCAGCCCACGGCGTTCCAGCGCCCACGGCCAGTGGCCAGTTCACAGCCCGCCGCTGGTCACATGCGCCCGCTCTGGCCGCCGCCTCTCAGGCCAGCCTGCTCAGGAGCCCCACAGGCCCCTGGGGCCCAGGGGACCCTGCAGCTCCCCCCTGAAGCGTGTTAGAACTGGGTGCCCGCGCCACTCGGCCGCCCTGCAGAGGTCAAGGGTCGCGGCCCAGCCGCAGGTGGACAGAGACGGAGCCCCTGGCCAGGTCACTTCCTCATCCCCACCTGCGCCCATTTTAGCACCCACTGGACAGGGCTCCCGGATGTGCCCGCCCCCGGGGAAAGATCATGAGCTGGGGAATAAATAATTTATTGAAATCGGGGGAATAAATAAGATCGTGAGGGGGTAACAGAACTATAAAAATCGGGAACAAGTATATACAGGCAGGGGGCGGAGCCTGCCCAGGGGCGGGGCTTCCGACAGGGCGGGTCCTGCCAGGGGCGGGGCTTCGTGGGGGCGACGCTTTCGACGGGGGCGGAGCCTTCCTGGGGCGGGGCTTCAGACAGGGGCGCGTCTTCCCGGTAGGGGCGGGGCCTCTCCCGGGGCGGGGCTACCATCGGGGCCGGGGCCTGCCCGGGGCGGGGCTTCCGACAGGGGCGGAGCCTCGCGCAGGGGCGCGTCTTCCCGGTAGGGGCGGGGCCTCTCCCGGGGCGGGGCTACCATCGGGGCCGGGGCCTGCCCGGGGCGGGGCTTCCGACAGGGGCGGAGCCTCGCGCAGGGGCGCGTCTTCCCGGCAGGGGCGGGTCCTCGCCCGGGGTGGGCGGGGCTTCCCGGCAGGGGCGGTCCCGCGCCGGCTCGCGGGCGCCCCCAGAGGTAGACGGCGTATTTACAAGGCAGGCGCCGCGCGCGTCAGCGGGGCGGGGGCGGGCGCCGGCTCCGCGCACCCCCGAGGCGGGCGACCCTGGCCGCGCGCGGCGCCCCCTCCGCGCGGGCCCGGCCCCCGGCGTGCCCGGCGTCCCCCGAGCGGCCGCGGAGCTGCACCCCTTGCACGATCCGCTGCACCCAGGAGCGGTGGGCGGTCAGGCTGATGTAGACGCCCGGGCGGTTGCGCTGCGCGCAGCCCTCGCCCCAGCTGATGATGCCCGCCAGCAGCCAGGTGTCCTCCACCTGGCACATGAGGGGCCCCCCGGAGTCGCCCTGTGAGAGGAGGGGGGTAGGAACGCCCGTGGGGCACCGGCGGGCAATGCCCTGGGCCGCCGTGCTGGGTGTCAGAAGGACACTGGGGACCTGCGCTGTGCTGGCCTCCGCCACCCCTTGGGGCGCCTTCCGCGCTCACCTCCCCCGCTGTCCCGGGAGCCGCTGGGGGCGCTGTCCTGCTTCTGCACAGCCGGCTCCCCTGAGCCCCCTGCATCCTCCCAGGTCGCCCTCGGCCCCTCCAGCTCGCACCCGCCGTCCCTGCCCCCTGCGCTCCCCGCTCCTGCTCACGCTTTGGCCCCACCGGCCCCATCTCCGGCTCAACCCTGCAGAGGGGTCCGGTGCCTGCACCCCTCACCCCGCCTCCAACTGGGAATAAAATGCAAACAGAAGTGGAGCGCCCCCTCCTCGCCCAGCCCGCCTTCCCCTGTCTGGGGGAGCCCCCGCCCTCCCCCCCACCCTCCGCAGCCCCCCACTTCCTAAAGGCAGAGACCCCGGCTGTTGTTTGATCCTGGGCGGGGCGCTGTGGACGTGCCTGCCGCAGGCCTCACCGGCCACGTCTGGTCTCCAGAGAGTGGGGGGCTCGTCCCGGGCCCCACCGAGACAGCGGCTTTCCAGGCCGGCCCTCCCTGCTGCGAGCTTCTCCCAGGGCTGTCCTCCGGTCAGGGCATCCCGAGGTTGCTCCCCGCCTCCCCCCTCGGAGCCGTCGGCTGCCACCTGGATTTCTGCGTCTCCACAGCTCCCCCCTGACCCCCCAACGCTGGGCGGGTCAGCCGGGCTGGGCCTGGCGCAGGAGGGCAGGTGTTGTCCCCCGCGGCCAAGCCCGGGATGGTGCCCTCTCTGAAGCATGTTGAGAGTGACTGTGAGGGACAGGGGAGGCCAGCAGGCTGGAGGGATTCTGAGGCTCAGCTGTGGGTGGAGAGTAGCCTAAGGCCTGAGGGGCAAGGGGCCCCGAAATAGGAGCTGAGGTTCCCACCCAAGAGCAGCCGCCGGGAGGGCCCTCGCAGCCCCGCCTGTCTGGTCCTTCCCGGCGCCGACTCCGGGTGCAGTGGCCCCTGGCGTGTCTGCAAGCAGTTCCCAGCTCCTGCGGACGTGTGCAGGGCAAGGCGGGCTTCGGGCTGGCGGGCACCAGCCACTGTTGCGCCTGCCCAAGCAGGGGTTCCCCGCCCCCCAGACCCTGCCCGTGAGCATGAGCCTGGGACTCGGCGGCCCTGCCAGCTCTGGTCTCTCATGCCTTCCAGGCAGGCCACCTGCAAAGCGCCAGCCAGCTCCCTGGGCTGCAAACCCATCAGGAGACCCCCAGAAACCACCGAAGAACCTTCAACTAAACCTCCAGACCCCAAGGCCAGGGTGAGCCTCCCTGGTGCAGCTCGCACCCGGCCCGACGCGTCCTTGCTGGAGGGTTAAGCTGGGTCAGGCCCCCGCTGGGAGAGGACAGATGACCCCCGTGGGCCTCAGCCCGCCCCGCCCGCCCGTCCTGCCTGATGTGACCCGATCTGTCACCTCATGGGCCACGACCAGGATCACAAAGGCTTCAGCCGCAGCTGTCAGGGTGCGGGCGCTCCAGGGCCTGCTCGGTGTCCCCGGGGGCGGAGGGGGAGGCTCCCCCATGTCCTGACCCAGAGAGGTGGGGCGGGGCTGCGCAGGGTGGCTGGCTCCTGTCGCCAGGGGGCGCTGCAGCGCTGTCGGGGTAGAGCAGCCCCAGGGGGCGCCGGGGGCGCAGAAGCGGCCAGGGCCTTGCAGGTGGTGCTGGCGTGGCTGCTGCAGGCGGAGCTGGTGGTGGGACCTGAGCTCAGGAAGCTGGTTGAGGGGGAGGGTCCGGGGAGGGGGGCTGTCTGCTGGACTGGGGGTGCGGGAGGGGGCAGTGGAGATAGCTGGGGTGAGGTGGGGGGGGCAGAAGGGTGCCTCATCTTTTTCTCTCCTTCCCCACCCACAGGTTTGGAGAACTGGTGCTTTATCTCACGTAACTGACGGGTCCCAGGAGGCAGGGAGGGTCCCCACGTCTTCTCCCTTGGAGAAGGTCGCACGCAGTTCCCCGGGGAGCCCCAGCCCTTGTGCACCCCATCGCCCCCGTGGGCGAGGGCGTCAGGGTGGCCGGTCTCCTGCAGCTCAGCCCCGGTGTCGTCTGTCCGTCCAGGGCCGTGGGGCCTGCAGGCCAGCAGGGTGGAGCCGCACATCGTCTGCAGAGAGGACGCCAGCGCAGGACATTGGGGCCGCGCTGATCAGCCACCCCACTGCTTCTATCTCAAGTGAGGTGGGACCAGGACTCCTCAGGCGCCGGGGGTGTGGCTGGTGGCTGGGAGGGCATGGGTACCCGGTGGGGGACCCTCCAGCTGGAGCCTCAGGCTAGGTTACAGCTGCTCACACCCTCGGGCCCAGGGGGGAGGCCTGCTGAGCATCTTCCAGAATATTCCCCTAAATATTCCCAGGCACGTTTGCATATCTGGTGGTTTCCTGCGCTGTCCCCTCTCCCCAGAAGGGAGCTCCAGCCCTCACCTCCCTCCTCCTGCCCCAGCACAGCGTCCCGTCCTGGGTGCAGGCAGCAGCAGGGGTGCCAAGTGCTGGCCCCGGGCGGGGTCCCTGCCCCCAGGGAGCTGTGGGACGCCTCCCTGCTCTGGGGCGGGCCCGGGTGGTTCTTTGCGGGCAGCTGGGAGCTGCCAGGCTGGCCGAGTGGCCACGGAGGGTCCCCGGGCCGGGCATCCGCCTTTGCCACCCAGGCCCCTGCGCCGGGGACGCGGTGTCGGCCTCTGAGCTCTCATGGTTTCTTCAGGGACTTGGGGGCCCTAGGAAAGCCTCCAAGGGTATTGGGGTCCCTGATGGCACCCTGCAGGCCCATCCCAGGAGGGCGTGTGCCGGGTGGCCCCCTGTGAGGAGCAGATAAAATGTCAACATCACGGACACCCTCATGGGATCCCAGCCTTCCGCAGACGCAGGCTGCGCGCAGCAGCCGTGGGTAGGTAATGACGTAATGAAGCGCACCCCCTGATCGGACACCCGCTGTCCAAGGATGCCGACGCGGTAGGAAGAGTGAAAGTAAATATTTTTGTTTTGATGATGAACTGGTAGTAACCGTTCTGGTGAAAGTGAGCTGTAAACGTGTGTGTGCACGTGTTGGTGAATTCTCCGGGTAAACATGGAAGAACAGGCTACGGAACCCCAGGCGGGGGTGAGCAGACGCCGTCCCCCAGCCCCGGGGCAGGACATAGACTGCGCGATCGCAACGCACTTGGCTTGGAGACGAGCTCCAGACGTGCCGGGGCTGTGTGACCAGAGCCGCCGCCCCGTCCCGATCCAGCGAGGACGACCCGGGACATCGTCCCTGCGGAGCCGAGACCGACTTCAAGAGACTGAGTTCGAGTCTCCGGACCACGGACGACCCCTCCCCGGCGACGGAGGCGACGCTGCGGTGAGCGAGCGCTCGGGGGACGCAGGGACAGGGCCGCGCTGGGCGCGGGGTCAGCCGGGCGTGTGACGGAGCAGGTCGAGGGGCGCCGTGCATGGGCACAGTCTGCTCGGCGACCCCCCCTTGAGGAAGCCCTCAAGGCCATCTGCGTCCCCACTCGCGACACCCCCTCCTCTCAGGCCCCAGGTGCAGGGACCCCGGCACGCGGAGGGTGCAGCTTGGCGAGCCGTCTGGAGAGCCTCCCTCTGGAGCCCGCGGCGGGCCCCGCACTCCCAGGCCTGGAATTCGCTGACTGGCCCCGCCGCGCTGGCCGCCTCTGGCCCCCGCGCCAGGGACACGCAGCCCGGCCCGTGGGGACACGTCCCCCGCGCTCCCGACCGGGACCGCTGCCTGGGGACCGGCCGGGGCAGCGCGGTGAGGACGCGCCTGAGGCTGGGACTGGCCGCCCGGGGAGGGGCTTCCCCTGCGGGCGCTGACCCTGTCCCAGCCGTGGACCCCGCCCTGATGACCAGCTGCTTGTCCCGCCCCGCTTCCTGGGGAGTCTTCTCCCCCCCACCCCCCCCCCCCGACATCTCCCGGCAGCCTGGCGAGCACCACTTAGCCAGCGCGGCGGCGGCTCTAGACCACGGCCTTGCTCCTCCTCGCGCGCCTGCCCCGGCCTCGCTGTCCGCGCCTGCCCCGGGGCTCGCTGTGGGACCCCGACAGCTACAGTTGGTCACTGGGAGGTGCGAGTCTCCCGCCATCTTTGTGTTTTCAGTATCGGGTGAGCCTGAATTCCTGTGAATGAGGATCAGCTTACCACTTTCTGCTAGCGGGGCCCCGGGACCTGTGTGGGGGTTGCACTGAATTTTCAGATTGCTTTGGGGGGCTGTGCGTCTCCCAGGACCGTCTCTGCCCCGGAACCTGGGCTCTGTTTCCCTTCACTTAGGTCTTCTTCAATTTCTCTCTTCAACGTGTTGCAGTTTTTGGCGTGCGAGTTTCCTTCCGCTCCAGGTGGTTTGTAAATGTTTTGTTCTTTTCGAAGCTACTGGAAGTGGATGACTGGGAACAGCTGCGTTGGGCAGTGTTCCTCGCGGCGGACGGAATTCTCGCGGCTGTGTCTTGATCTTGGATCCGGCCAGTTTGCTGAATGTATTAAATCTAGACCTTTCTCGTGTCCTGGTTTTGGTTTTTTCCGTCTGTGGACAATGAATTACTTCTCTTGAACAGGAATCCCGGCGTTTTCTGTCCCATGTGCTTTCTTTTTTCTTTTAAAGATTTATTTATTTATTTATACAAGCACTGGGTACAGTCAGAAGCGCGGGAGGGTGAGAGGATCCACCAGAGCCAGAGCGGGGAGCAGAGCAGGCAGAAGGACCGAAGGACACTGCTGAGGGGAGCAGCGGGCGGCAGGAGGGGTCTGCGCGCCATGCGGGACCCTCGCCGGCCGCCAAGGATCGAGCCGGCGCTGCAGAGGCTGCGGTCAGCTTGGCAACTCAGCACTCAACCGCTGCGCCACCGGGGAGGCCCCCATGTGCTTTCTTGCTTCTACGTGGGCCCTGATGCGTGGTCGGCACCCTGGAGCCACGGGCGGGAGGACAGCAGGGCGGCCTGCCCTTCTCAGACCCGGGCGCCCATCCCATGAGGGCCACGGCCCGGCCTCCTCCAGGGCGCCGCAGGCCCGGCCCTCCCCAGCCTCAGCTCCGCCGCGTGAGCCCGCCTGGCTGCCTGACACGCCGCGCGGAGAGGGCCTGCTGGGCGCCCGGGCTCGCCTCTCTGCCGGGCCGGTGCCCGCGCGAACCTGGCCACGGACTGAGCGCCTGTTACAGCGCACAGGCTGGAGGGCCGGGTCGGGCAGCCCCACGCAGCGCCCCCTTCCTGTCGGGGTTTCCCGGCGCGGATCCTCGGCGGTGCCGCCTCCTTCCAGCCGGGCGTGTGTGTTGACTTTGCGGCCTAACTGCCCGGGCTGACCTCACAGCAAGATGGTGCGGTGGGCGCCGCCAAGCCAGCCTCAGCGGCTGGGTCTGGCCTCGGGGCACACGCGGAGCCGCTTGCGGGGCTCCCCGGCCTTTGGGGAGGCCGGGCTTCGCTGCGGTTTGCAGGTTTGCACGGTGAGCTGGCCGCGGGTTTGCCAGAGGCTTGTCTCCTGTGAGCTGAGAAGACCACGGCGCTTTCCCTCCGTTCCTCCAGCACCTCCGCTCATCCTCGCGCGGCCGCTATTCCCGTGGGGGGCAGCGCCATGTCCGTGATACGAACGTTACACTAATATTAATGCGTGACGAGGCCGGAGTCCGGCGCCCGTGAGCAGGGGTGAGAGAGGACCCCGACGGGGCCGTGGCAACGAGCACGAGCTGACAGACACAGAACGCAGCTTCAGCGGGACCCGGGGCGCAAGGCCTCGCCTTTGCCCCCAGGCGTCCCTCGTGCCGGGTGCCGCTCGATGTCACGGACCCGAGCAACCCCCCTCGCCCCCTCGGGTCAGTGACTAGACAAGGAGGGATTCTCTGAGCCTTTGGCCTTGTCCGGGCACACACTCGCCGAGGTTCTGCGCCGTCAGGTCATTGTTTCTCTTTCTAATCTCGCCTGGCCCCCAGACGCAGCTTGGCCGGCACCTGAGAGGACTTCCCGACGGGCCGGGCCAGGCCTCCCGCGCGGGCGGATCCATTGTTTAGCCATCCCCTTGATGTCCTCCCTGTCTCAGCACTGCGTGCCTCGGGGGCGCCGACGAGCTGATAGTTATAGTCCTGATGCTAATGGTTGACATGTTATATTCATGATTAAAGTGCGGTGATATGAATGCTTTGATGACGTTACACTAATGATATGAACGTAGAATATTGACATTCTAGAAATGACATCCGTGCAATAATATTACTGTTTGGTACCTGTTCCCTGGACTGCCAGCAGCTGAACCCCCTTTACGCTCACGGAGTCAGTCGCGCGGGGTCACGGCATAGAGTCGCCAGGCCGCGGGGTCAGCGGGCGAGGGCTGGGCTGGAGGCATCGGCGTGAGTGTCTTCAGAGGGGACACTGCTCCGTCATTTATTCTTACGGTGTTCTTACCCGGCTGCAGGTCCAGGTGCGGCGGGCTTCATGGAAGGAGTGAATGGCGCCCCCACCTTCTGAGTTTTCAAAGCGCTCGAGAAGGACGGGCGTCGCTCTCGCCAGGCAGGGCAGGGCACGGCCCGGCGTCTGGAGCTGTCGGGTCCCTGGCGTTTCCCCCCGGGGGCGTGGCGCGTGGGGTCAGCCTCCGTATTCGCTAGGGGCCGCGTCTGATTCTGTTTCTTCATGAATCCGTTTGCTCGTTGGCGTATTTATGGGAGTTTTCCCGCCTCCTCGAGGTTGTCTGACTTGTTGGCAGGCAGCGGCCACCGGCGATTGCCCGCACTGTCCCTGTCAGGTCAGCGCAGTTGCCCCAAGTTTGGTGTCAACTTTTGCTTGTGTTGATTTTCTTTTTTTCAGATTTATTTATTTATGCATACAAGAGCTGGGGTACAGGCCAGAGGTGTGGGGGTGAGAGGACTCACCAGAGACAGCGTGGGGAGCAGAACAGGCAGATGGACTGAAATACGCTGCCGAGGGGAGCGGCGGCGAGACAGGAGAGGTCTGCTGCGCCATGTGGGTTGCCCCCTGGCCGGCCGAGGGATTGAACTCGTGCTGCAGCGGCGGCTTCGGAGAGCTTCATAGGTTGCGTCTTAACCCCCTGCACCACCAGGGAGGCCCCCACTGTGCTGGTTTTCTCTGTAGTTTTCCTACCCCATCCCCCAACCCTGCGCCCGCTCCCCCCCCTCCTCTTTGCTTCCTTCAGCTTTGAGTTCACTTTGCTCCTCTTGTTCTTCCTCAAGGGGTCACTGAGATGATTGATTCATGATGTTTCTATTTGACTCATGCAATATTTCCCCTTTGGGGAACCCCCCGAGCTTTGGGGTGCTCTGTCCTCATGTTTACTCTTCTCAAAGAAGAAGAAAATGGATTTTCAGTTAAAACCTGCTCCACGGCTGCAAGAAGGTAAAAGTGTCGAGAGGGGCCATGGAAACACCCACACCCCTCACGACCCAGCCCCGGCACGGAAAGACGACAGAACCGGGGCAGGAGCACGGCTCTGCCCAGGCCGCTGAGGCCCTGACGCTGGGGGGACGGAGGGGCGCTCGGGGAGAAACCTCTACTTTTTCCTGTGAGTTCTTCGAGCCGCTGATACGATGTTCCACTTCCACACACGCGTGCACGCTTCACTTTCCCTTCCGCGCTGGCTTCTAGCCTGTTCCCTTGCGCTGGAGACTATGTTCTGTGTGATTTCAATCTTTTCTCATTGACTGCAACCTGTATTGTGACCCGGACGCCCCCTCGCGCTCGCCCACATCCCGTGCACCCCAAGGCCCACCCCGGGCCCTCAGTCTTGTGTCCCAGCTGCGCCGCACGGGTGCAGACCCCCCCGCCCCTGCGTCCTGCAGCCACACAGGTCAGTCAGGGAAGGACGTCAGTGGCCCTGGCCCATGAAGCCTGGGGGGTGCTGGGGGGAAGCGCCCCAAGCCCCCACGCCAGCCAGCGTGGCCCATCGCACAGGCGCAGACGTGCCGTCCCGCCATGCCCCCCGAGGCCTGTCTGGGCCCAGGGCTGGGGTGAGGGTAGTTTATTGATGCAACGAAGCCCAGCGAGGAGTGGGGAAACTGAGGCAGGGAGGGCGGAACCGGAAGACGCTTGCTCCAACAGGGAGGGGCAGTTGTGACCATGGAGGCCCAGCCTGGCTGAGCCCTCTGAGAAGGCCTGGGACCGTGGCCGGCGCCCGGCCTGGGGGAACCAGGCCCCGTGACATCTCTGAGCCTGAGGCTGCCTCTCCAGCCCGCCCCCCACCCCAGAGGCACACTGACCCCAGCCCACCCCCACCAAGCCCCTCTGAGGACAGGTGACTCTGGGGCAAGAGAGGTCAGGAGCTCAGGGACAAGACACCCCGCCTCAGCAGCACCTCCAAGTTCCGTGTGGCTCAACCTCGGTCCTCTTTCCCACCTCAGAGGTGGCTTCAGAGAGGAGGAGACGTCCCCTCCCACAGGGCTCCAGAGGGCAGAAGGGCGCGCGGGGGACTCGCGCTAGAGTGTGGTCCTACGCTCCGGCCAGCGCGGCCCAGGCCGGTGGTGCTGCCCGACCCTTTGTGTGCCTCGCCCTCCCCCAGGCCCTGCTGCCTCTTCCTGGCAGCCTGAGCCGACTAAGTCTGGGCAGACACCAGACCCCCTCGTGGGGGGACAGACACACCTCACCCTCCGCACCCACTGGGCCGGGGCCCGCGCGAGCTGGGCTGGGAGAGGACCCGGGGAGGCGGCAGCGGGGCTGAGTGAGGAGGTGGAAAGAGGAGCCAGAGCTTTCTGGGCAGGGGCTTGGCCCAGCCTCACTCCCCCACCCCCCTGGCAGAGACAGCAGCCTCGCCACCCCGCCCACCCAGCTGGAGGATGGGGCGTCTGCCCGCATCACCTCCACTCCCGCCTGGCACAGGCCAGGCCCACTGGACTCCTCCAGACCCCGACCCAGGGGGCGTGTCCGGGCCGGGCCGGGCCGGGGCGGGGCGGGGGGCGCCCGCGGGAGGGCCCAGCCGGGGTTCCTGGGCACAACAGCAGCCTCGCTAGAGGCCGAGCCAGGATCAGGTTCCGAGGAGCTGCCAGGATCCTCCCGGCGCTTCCTGGCCTGACCGCAGCCCCCGCCCCTCCCCGCCCCGGCTCCCCCCACCCCTGGGTCCCAGCACCTTGACCCGAGCCAAGCTTCCTCTGAGAAACCCGGGCGTCCCTTCCCGCCTCCGCGGACGAGCTGCTGAAAACATCTTTGTTCGGGTCCGGGGAGCCCCAGCACCGCCCTGGCCCTGGCTGGCCGGCCCGCCCCCTCCCGGCCCTTTAAGCCCCCAGGTCCTCCGCAGCCCAGCAGCGGGGTGCGCACCCAGCGGAGGGTGAGTGTGGGGCCAGCCGCCAGGCGGAAGGAATGGCGGCGGGGAGGGATCCTGGGCTGGGGCTCCATGGAGGCTGGGGCATGGGGGGACCTAGGGGTGGTCCCTCGGGTCTGGGCCCCGGGGAGAGCCAGGGACCGGCCAGCGGCTGAGGCAGCACTGAGGGGCCTCTGGGGGCTGGTGTCCTGGGCCGGGACCCCCACTTCTCTCCCGCAGCCCTGACCAGAGTGCACCCCAGGACGTGCCACGGAGCGGCCTGGAGACAGCATGAGGGGGGCCGTCTGCCCCCGGGTCCCACTCCTCCTGCTGCTGGGTGAGTGGCGTCGGCTCCGGGCACGCGGGGGTCATGGCCACGGAAGCTCCTGCTCCCCGATGTCTGCCTCCCCCGCCCCGCCCCGGCCCCTGAGCCCTGGAGGGGGTGCGCCGCCACCCCTGGGGTGCTGGCGCCCAGGCTCTCCAAGCCCCATCGAGTCTCATCAGCCCGGCACTGTGCTCTGGGGAGAGTCCCCGCCCGCGTTCCTGGCACCGGGGCGCAGGGTGCCCGCCTCCTTCCTGATCTGCCCCCCACTGTTACTGGACACCAAGTCCATACTCCTGCCCTTCGCTGCTTCCTCCTCCAGGAGCTGGCGGGGCGCTGGGCTCCACAGGTAAGGACGCCTCGGCAGGGGTCAGCCCCTCCCGACCCCGGCGCTGTCGCCCCCGGCCCCCCACCCACCCTCGCGGGCTCCCCTGTCCTCTCGCAGTCTGTGGGCAGCCTCAGGTGTCGAGCCGGATCGTGGGGGGCCGGGACGCCCGGGACGGAGAGTGGCCGTGGCAGGCCAGCGTCCAGCACCGCGGGGTGCACGTGTGCGGGGGCTCACTCATCGCCCCCCAGTGGGTGCTCACCGCCGCCCACTGCTTCCCGAGGTCAGCGGGCAGCGGCCAGGCCTGGGCCCCCCCGGGGGGCGGAGCGAGGTGGGAGCACACAGCAGTGGGGGGGAGGGAGGGGCGAGGCCCTGAGGAGGGGAGGACGAGGGCGCAGTGAGGAGCCGCCCCCCCGCCCACCCCCGCAGACGGGCGTCCCCCTCTGAGTACCGCGTGCGCCTCGGGGCACTGCACCTGGGTGTCGCCTCGCCCCACGCGCTCTCGGCGCCGCTGCGGAGGGTGCTGCTGCCCCCCGACTACTCTGAGGACAGGGCCCGTGGCGACCTGGCACTGCTGCAGCTACGCCGCCCCGTGCCCCTGAGCGCCCGCGTCCAGCCCGTGTGCCTGCCCAAGCCGGGTGCCCACCTGCCGCCCGGGACCCCATGCTGGGTCACCGGCTGGGGCAGCCTCCGCCCTGGAGGTGAGCGGAGGGCTGGGCCTGGCCTCGGGGTGAGGCCCAAGCATCTGCCTTCCCCTCACTTAGACCCCCAACCCCCGCCGCCCCTTTGCCCATGCCCAGGTGGGGGGCTGGGCCCCCCCCCCGCAGCCTCAGAGGCCCCTGCCTCCCCCAGTGCCACTCCCAGAGTGGCGACCTCTGCAGGGGGTGAGGGTGCCGCTGCTGGACGCCCGCGCCTGTGACCGCCTCTACCACGTGGGGACCGCCGTGCCCCCGGCGGAGCACATAGTGCTGCCCGGGAACCTGTGCGCCGGCTACCCCGAGGGCCGCAGGGACGCCTGCCAGGTGTGTGCCGCCCGGAGCCCTCCCTGGGTCCTGCCCTGGCTGAGGCTCCGCCCGGGGCCTGCGCCCACTGTCATCAGAGCCCCAGAGGCAGGAACTCAGCCCATCTTTCTCCCGCAGGGCGACTCTGGGGGACCCCTGACCTGTGTGAAGTCTGGGCGCTGGGTCCTGGTGGGTGTGGTGAGCTGGGGCAAGGGTTGCGCCCTGCCCAACCGTCCAGGCGTTTACACCAACGTGGCCACCTACAGCCCCTGGATCCAGGCTCGCCTGTCTCTGACGCGATGCTGACGGGCGGTCGCCCTGAGGGCGCCTGCACATCCCTTGTCCCGCCCTTTGATTGGGGCTCAGAGACCTGATAAGGCGAAGGGGCCATCTGCTTATCCGTCTGCCCATGCCCGGCCTCACCCACCCTGACCTGCCAGCCTGCCCTGCGGCCTCCGTGTGGGCAGGGGCCTCGCCCTGTCCCTGCCCCTCCTGCTCATGCTGACGCTCCCGGAGCCAGGCAAGCGCTGGTCCCTGGCGAGCCTGCGTGTCCCTTCTTTCCTCGAGGAAGTCACGAGACTCGAAGTGTGAGAGGGACCCTCACCCAGGTGTCCGCGACAGCTTAGAGGCGGGGGGGGGGACGACTGCGGGGCGCTGCCCCCCGAAGCTGAGCACAGTGGCGGGGGCATCGGCGGGGCACCCTTGGTGGTCCACCTGCGGGAGCCAACCCCTGCCAACAACCTGAAAGTGCTTGGGGCAGGTTCTCCCCCGCCTCCGGCCTCCTGCAGGCCAAGCCCTCACCTCAGGCGACACCCAAGCAGAGCACCCATCTGAGCCTGCTCAGACCTCTGGCCTAGACCGCGGTTTAATAAAGATGAGCGTGTGCAGCTGCGGCGCTGCAGGTGTCGTGAGACAGAAGCGGGGCGGGGCGGGAGGGCCAGTGACCACTCCCTGAGGCGCAGCAGCCTGCGGCATCTCAGGTCAAGCCCTCCGCCCAGGAGGGGGCCAGGTGAGTCCGGGGCTGTCCCACCTTAGCCAGGAACCCCAGGTCCATCCCCGCCCCCACTGCTGGAGACCAGCCAACGCCCTCTGCAGCTCCCTGAACGTCCTGGTGTGCCTGGGGCCTGGTGTCCTGTCCCCTCCTGCCACCTCGTCCCCAGGCTCAGGGCCACCCATCACCACAGAGATGTCCGTTTCTAGAAGTGCAAACGGGACAGGAATCAACCAAACCTACAAAAACCTGAAATCTAAGCTTTGGAACAGACGGGGCAGGAGCCAAGGAGGGGCTGGGAGGCAGCTGCTTGCACCCGCTGTGACTTCAACAAGGGGCCCCCTTCAGAGCCCCTGTTTCTGGAGCGGGCTCCGGGGGCCAGGCGGGGCGTCCTAGAAGCAAGAGGGGCTGGGCTGCGCGGGGCAGAGACAGGCTCGTGGATGACAAGAAAGCAGCCTTCTCCCCACCAGGCCCTCCCACCACCACGGGGCTTCGCGGCCCCGCGCCCCGTCTCACCAGAGGCCCCGTGAGGTGGCTGCCCTCGCTGGCCAGATGAGAAAACTAAGGCCCCAAGCGGCACAGCTGGCAGCCGGGCGGGAGCCGGTGGCCTGACCCCTGGCCCCCCGGGATGGCAGCAGCAGGTGCGCGCACGCGAGGGCGCCGCTCGGTTCTCTCCACGGCCTCCACCCGGGGCGCGCGCCTCCTGACACCCTTTCCAGGTGCGGCGGCCGGTGGCCCGGGCGGCTCGCGGTGTCCACCCCGCAGCCTGGGCAGGGCACCTGCGGCAGCCTCTCGGGGGCTGGCGAGGCCGGGCGCTGCTCCGCTGCCTCCTGCCCCGTCCCTGGCTGCGACCCCGGCAGAGCAGGCGCTGGGCCCCCCGGCGCGCCCCCAGGAGCCAGGGCTGCAGGTCGACAGAACAGCCCCCGGGCAGGCGTCCCGGCGAGGCTGGGCGGCCGCCGGCTCCCGTCTGGGCGCGGAAGCCGGCCTCGGCCAGCCCGGGCGGGCCCGCGCTCCCCGGCTCCCCGCGCCGGCGGGCGGCAGATGCGGCGCCGCGAGGCCCCCTCCGGGCGCACCCGCGGGCGTCTCCCCGGACCCCCCGGACCCCCGGCGGGCGGGGCGGGGGCGCGGCCGCCGCGCGGGAGGGAGGCTCGGCCGTCGGGGCTGCCCCGCGAGGGCGGCCGGCGGCGTCCCCGGGCCGGCCCGCACAGCCCGCGCGCCCAGGCGGGGCGGGCGCCGCAGACAGGCCTCCCGGCGCCGGCGGCCGGGCGCACCCCGCCTCAGACGGCCGCCGGGGCGCCCGCACCACGAGCGGGCCCCGAGGGGCAGGCGCCCGCCCCCCGGCTCATCCCCGGCCTGCGGGGCCCGCGGCGCACCGCTTGCGCCCGCCGCATCCCCGAAGGGCGGGCCTGCGCGGCCGCCGGCGACCGCCCCACGCTGGGCCCCGGCCCCGCCGCCCGCGCGGACGCGCACACGCCGAGATGGCGGCGGGCGCGGGGCGCGGGCGGGCCCCTCGCCATGACTTAAGATGGCGGCGAGGCGGGGGCGGGGCGGCGAGGCGGGGGCGGGGCTCAGAATGGGGGGGCTGCAATTGTATGGGGAATATAACAATAAAATTTATTATAAAAAAATAAAAATAAATAAAAAATAAAAAAAAAT